>NC_092721.1:35881346-36589918 GCF_047496885.1 Scyliorhinus torazame
AACATTTCCCTTTTTAACCCATTCCTTAAAACCTTCCTCCCATTGACAGCGCCCCGCCAGCCAATGGCGAGTCACCTCCCGCCACTGAGAAACCTGTCACAGGGAGGCCAGAGAATCTTGCCCATGGTCTCATCAAGGTCCTGTACAGCTATAGCAACGCTTTCCTATTTTTGTGCTTGATTCGACTTGCAAGAAATGCCAATATTCTATTTGCCTTCTTAACCACTAGCTGTAAATCCATTCTATCTTTTGGTGATTCCTGTTTCAGGACACCCAGATCCCTCTGTACCTCAGAGTTCTGCCTCCTCTCTCCATTTACATGACATACTCCCTTTCTACTCTTCCTGCCAAAGTGGACACGTTGGCAATTCCCACATTATACTCCAGCTGTCAAAAGTTCGCCCACTCACTAAATCCATTTGTAAACTCTTTATGTCCACTTGAAAATTGAATTTCCTACCTATCTTTGTGTCATCAGCAAAGTTAGATGCCATACATGTGGTCCCTTCATCCAAGTCATTGATATAGGTTGTAAATAGTTGAGGGCCCAGTACTGACTCCTGTGGCCCTCCACGAATTACAGCGGTCTAACAGGAGAATGACCCATTTGTCTTCACCGTCTGTTTCCTGTTATCCAACAAATCATCTGTCCATGCCAATATGTTCCCACCTACACCATGAACTCCTATTTTATTTGGTAACACTTGATGCGGTGCCTTATCAAATGCTTTTTGGAAATCCATGTGTACCAAATCTACAGGTTCCTCTTTGCCCACCTCGTTTTCTTACTTCCTCAAAGAACTCCAATCAATTATTCAAACAAGAATTCCTTTCACAAACCACACCAACCCTGCCTGATTGTACTGTGATTTTCTAAATGTCCTGTTATTACCTTCTTAATAGTGGATTTTAGCATTTCCCCTGACTGTCGTTAGGTTAACTAGCCTGTAGTTTCCTGTTTTCTTGAATAATGGCATTACACATGTAATTTTCCAAATCTCTGGGACCTTTCCAGAATCGAAGGAATTTTCGAAGATCACAACCGAAGCATTGACCCTCTCTGTAGGCACTTCATCTAAGTACACGGATTGCAGGCTGTCAAGTCAACTTTCTGTCCTGATAGTTTTCCCAGTATCTTTTTCTGAGTGATTGTGATTGCTTTAAGCTCCTGCCTCTCTTCTATATTTTGATTTTCAAGGTCATACCCGGTTAAGAGGTGGAATTGTTTAAAAGATTTTGGGAAGCATTTTCAGATGCAGTACAGTAATGCAGCTTTTGTCGAGAAGTCTCAGCTGTTAGGGAGATGAAGTTAAGTCACTGATGAGGCTTAGAAACCAACCGTCAATTCATATCAGTTGATGTATGGTTTGGCACGTCAATATTCCTGGAAAATGGAGCCTGCCAAGTAGAATCAATTTCAACGAAGCCCTGAATTTGTGGCACTCTTACTTTTTCATTCAAATAATTCGCACAACCAGCAAGCTTCGGTAACAGCCCTTCACTGATCCCTTCAGCTTATCCATCACGATTCCCACTTCCTGATCACATTAGCAGGAAGGCCCCTCATTTGAATTAAATTAGTGACTGCAATGAGCCATACTCAATGTCAAGGGACTAAGTATGTGCATACTAAGGACGTGCATCTGCCTCCCACCGCCAGGAGCTGAACGCATAGTTTGCAGAGGCACCCAAGAAACCGAGGACTCCTGCAAGAGCACATGGGCAACGGAAAATACTGTGTCAGTCTCTTCAGTGTTAAAATCTGCCCAACACGCCAGAAAACATGCACAGGAAAGGGTGGAAAAGTCGGTCTCAATTATAAAGGATATGAGATCTGAGGAAAACTTTGAGGAATCACGAATTCTTTAATCCAGAAAATATAGCGGTTAAGGGAAAACCTCATCAAGGTACTTAAAATGTACATTAGCGTAAGTAATGTAAACCCAGAATATTACTTCAAAGATGAAAAAGTAAGGCAAGAGGATATAAATTCAAATGAACAGAAAGTTAATTTAAATCGGATATTTGGAGGAGCATTTTTTTAAACTCTTGAGTGATAAATCTTTGAAATTATCTCCCAGGCAGGGTAGGAAAGACAAAATATTAAGGCTGTTCAAAGCGCAGTTGATTGCTATTACAGTAAAGTTACAATACTAGATAGCTGAGCCTTCATCACCAAATAGCTGCTCGTGCTATTGATTGTTCTTGCGATTTGGATGCTGACATATATGTGTCTGAGATGAGACATGATCTTTTCTTTACTTATCAAAATGAAAGAGAAATAAATAATAATGGGAACAGTTGAGGAAAGAGCTAAGAAGGTTTTCAGCAGATCTATTTGATAAATGATCAGGTTTGTTTCATTTATTCATGTGCCACTAACAGTACAAATACAGTGAAAGCCCAGTGATATAGTAACTGCAGCCATTCGCAACCCTTCGCACATATATTATCATCTTGCAGTCAGCTTTTTCTCTGA
Organism: Scyliorhinus torazame; assembly: GCF_047496885.1. Lineage (NCBI taxonomy): Eukaryota > Metazoa > Chordata > Chondrichthyes > Carcharhiniformes > Scyliorhinidae > Scyliorhinus > Scyliorhinus torazame. The sequence goes on from NC_092721.1 coordinate 35,883,826, forward strand.
CAAACATTGGCCTACTTGCAGAGCCCCTGCCAAGGCACATGTTGTAGTTGCAATAATCTCCATAGATCATTGAATCGTGTCAGGGTATTCAAATCTGCATCCAGTCAAAAACAGGTTCTCAGCACTTTCTCACACAAAATACTCAAATTAGGCAGAATGCCAGAAATGTTATGCTGCAGGGCCTGAAGGGAAAGAAACACGTGTTACATGTCACAGCAATAGATCATAACTGGTGACAATTTAAGTAGAGTGATGTGGAAGAGATGGTAAGTCAGGCGAAACACTTTGAGGAAGTCAAAGGTCAAAGAAGGCTCATTCTAATTTCATCAGCCAAATGATTCCTGCATAACGAATGTCACAAGTGTGAAGGCAAATGTAGATTGAGTTTAAGCAGCATGATCTAATCCGGCTGTCTTGAGTTACATCTCTTGCCTTGAGTAAGATTCAGGAAAAGTGACCAGGAGGGAACAATGATGGATAGAAACAAAAAGGATTTAGTGGCTTACTCTGTGTACTCTTGTCAAATTGAGATGTGTACTGAGTGTAGCTAAATGTGTGTGTGTGCAATATTTACAGCATGTACATGGGGCTAAACTATATACAAGGGGCGATGTCGGGTGTGGCATAACAACGAGGTTGTACCATAAACAAAGAATGGGGAAATGTTGAACGACAAAACGAATTCCTGTAACGATAACAGAAATATATTAACATAGTGGTAGTATGAGTTCAATGTACAAGCAGTCTCATAAGTCCAGTCTAGTAGGTGGGCGACGAATTTGGGTTGAACGTTAGGGTGGCACACCATTCATCACCCGGATTGATCGTGTTAACTTGCACCGGCTGGTGGGTCCTGGCTGGAGACATTCGGTTCCCATCAATGACCGCAATACGGAAGGCGTCCTGGTCGTCTGTGTCACTGGTCTGGATATCGTATAGGCACGACTCGTAATAAGGAGGCTGAATGGTCCGCACGTCCCTGCGAGGTTGTCGGAGTTGGGGAACATTTACAGGTTGAGCTGCTCAACAGCAAGCAGCGTAGTGGCCCACCTTGCCACAGCGGAGGCATTAAATGTGTGGCTCCACAGTTGCCGCATGTCGTGACGTCATGGCGTTCGTTGCGCCACTGCGCATGCGCAGTTCGGTCTTGCATTGAGCGCACCTGCGCATCACGTCCTTCAGTGTTGCCGTAGTTTTTGGCACGCACAAGCGCGGGAGGCCTCGAAAAGCACGCAAAATGGCCGCCCTCGTCCGGGCCGCAGGCCGGGAGGAACTCGATCGCCTGGACCCGTTCGGCCTCGTAGGGCGCCTGCCCCGCCGATCCAGCCACATAGGACCCCTGCCGCGCCGATTTGGCCGCCTGAAATTGGGTATAACAGCTAGTCACGTTTTCGTGCAGGACACAGGCTTCGATTGCAGAGGCTAAGGTGAGGCCTTTTATTTTTAAGAGCTGCTGGCGTAGGGTGCACGAGGTGACCCCAAAAACGATCTGGTCCCGAATCATGGAACCGGAGGTGGTGTTGTAACCGCAGGACTGCGCAAGGATACGGAGATGCGTAAGGAATGACTGAAAGGGCTCATCCTTACCTTGCAGGCGCTGTTGGAAGAGATACCTCTCGAAGCTCTCGTTGACCTCGACGCTGAAGTGTTGGTCGAGCTTGAGAAACACCGTCTTGTATTTGGTCTTGTCCTCGCCTTCCGCGAACACCAGGGACTTGTAGACATGGATGGCGTGTTGACCTGCCGTGGTGAGGAGGATGGCAATCTTTCTGGTGTCCGAGACGCTTTCCTTTTCGTTGGCTTCCAGAAAGAGCTGGAAGCGCTGTTTGAACAGCTTCCAATTAACGCCGAGGTTTCCAGCGACTTGCAGCGGCTGCGGTGTGTTGACGGTGTCCATGGCGCAGGATGGCAGATTCCGGAGGATTTGTAGGTAGGTACCAAAGTCACTCCTGGTACTATGAAGTGTTGGGTGCACTGCTACACAGACGAACCAACACGGATGCGAATGGTACAACGCAGTTTTATTTCAAACATCTATTTACACTGGTAAACTGTTCACTGAGGTTCGATCATGACCCTTGATTCTGTGGACCTATTCCTAATTCTACCCTGTAGTGGCACTCAGCACATGGTGGATGTCTGAGTGGCTTGTAATGAGCTCTGTGCCCTGAGCCGTCTCCTGCGCGAGTGCCCAGGAAGTGTCATATTCCCTGTTTTGTACTGTGTATGCTCTTGCCTGTGATTGGCTGTCGTGTTGTGTGTGTTGATTGGTCCATTGATCTGTCCATCAGTATGTATGTATGTATGTGCTATGATGTTTACCTGAATATCATGACACCCCCCCCCCCCCCCCCCCCCCCCACCCCCGCCACCACCACCCAAACCACCATGATGGGTCTCCCGTGTCCGGCGCTCAGTCAGGCCGGTGTAGTTATGTCCCAGGGTACTCCAGGTTAATGGTTTAGCCCCGCTTCCTCATCGGGGGATATCATACTCAGGTGAGGCCATGGGGAAAATGATGGGACAAACCCCGTGGCTTTGTGTCGGGTTATAACACATTAGCCCGTACCTTCCTGCTAGCGGCGGGATGCCATGGGCCACCGATTTTAAAAGAGAATCATGCGCACTTACCTGCGCTCCGATGATGCGATTAACATTCCTTTCTCTGCTGAAGCCTTGGGCCTCCAGCGCCACACTGCGCGGGTTCCAGCACGGAGCAGGAGGAGTGCAGCCCCGGCCCCATATGATGCGGCCAGCTTGGGAATGCCCATTGAGGGCAGGAATTTAAACAATAGATTTAGATCGAAAATATAGGCATGTAGACAGTCTTTTAACAGTTTTTTCTGCTCTTTCTTTTAAACAAGTATTACTTTTGTTGTTAATTAGTTTAAAGTAATTTTTCCATTTTTTTTTGATTAAAGGTGATTATTTAGAAGTGTATATAGGTTTGTTTTTTTGTTTTAAATCTGTGAAACTATTTCAATCTGCACTATAGTATTATGTAATTTATGTGTGGATTGCTTAAATGTTTGTATGTTTTAATTTAGATTATGGTTGTAAGATTTTGCAAGCGCCCCAAGGCTGTTTGCTGTCACTGTCCTTGTAACATCTGATTTTTTAAATTCGTGTTTATAGAACCTTTTTAGTGCAGAAGAAAGCCATTCGGCCCATCAAGTCTGCACTGACATTGCAAAAGAGCACCCTACCCAGGCCCACACCGCCGCCATATCCCCATAACCCCAGTTAATCTTTGGACACTAAGGGATAATATAGCAAGGCTAATTCACCTAACCTGCACATCTTTGGACTGTGGGAGTAAACCGAAGCACCCGGAGGAAACAGGAGCAGCATAGTGGCACAGTGGTTAGCACTGCTGCCTCACAGCGCCAGGGACCAGGTGTCAATTCCGGCCTTGGGTGACTGTCTGTGTGGACTTTGTACATACTCCCCATGTCTCCGTGGGTTTCCTCCAGGTGCTCTGGTTTCCTCCCACAGTCCAAAGATGTGCAGTTAGGTGGATTGGCCATGCTAGGTTGCACCTTAGTGTCCAGGGATGTGCAGGTTTGGAGACAGGGCAGGGGAGTGGGCCTAGGTACGGTGCTCTTTCAGAGGGTCGGTGAAGACTTGATGGGCTGAATGGCTTCCTTCTGCACTGTAGAAATTATCTGGTTCTATTCCATGGTTCTAGGAAACCATGCAGGCATGGGGAGAATGCACAAAAAAACACCAGTCACCGAAGGTCCGAATTGAACACAATTCCCTGGTGTTGTGAGGTAGCAGTGCTAACTGGTGTGCCGTGTTAAATATGTTCTTGACTTGTTCACTTCAATTATCTTATTAATTTATAATTTTCTCAATTAAATGTTGTGTTCTGATGTTTAAGTCAGACATTTGTAGAGGCAAAGATTAATGTAAAACATTTATTCACAAAAATAATTTTATCAATACAAAACTTTGAAACCAGTTAACATTTAACTTAACGTTTAACTTTTATCAGCTGAACAATAACATAAAACTACCTCAACGTTTGCAACGGTCAGCACGGTAGCATTGTGGATAGCACAATTGCTTCACAGCTTCAGGGTCCCTGGTTCGATTCCCAGCTTGGGTCACTGTCTGTGCGGAGTCTGCACATTCTCCCCGTGTGTGCGTGGGTTTCCCCCGGGTGCTCCGGTTTCCTCCCACAGTCCAAAGATGTGCAGGTTAGGTGGATTGGCCATGCTAAATTGCCCATAGTGTCCAAAATTGCACTTAGTGTTGGGTGGGGTTACTGGGTTATGCGGATAGGGTGGAGGTGTGGACCTTGGGTAGGGTGCTCTTTCCAAGAGCTGGTGCAGACTCGATGGGCCGAATGTCCTCCTTCTGCACTGTAAAAAAAAAAATTCTATGAAATTACTTGCAATTAAATATATTTTCTCACTTCAGCACACCCATTCCATCTATTTGTAAAGGGGAGAGTTTTGACTATTGTTAATTGACAAGCTCAACATCCGAAACCAACAGCTGCTGAGGAGCAGCGTCCTGGCACTCATCTCCTCTGACATCATTTCAGGATGTCCTTTGGCAGTGCACTCTTCGGGGTGGGAGATTGATTCATTGCAATACCTCTCCGACAGATAGTTCATATTAGCTTACAGGAGGCTTTGCTTATATCAACTAAAGCAGGGAACATTGTCAAATCATTTGAAGTAATTACTGAGGCTTTTAAGGGTGGACATTACATCAGGGAGACTAGTAAATAACACAAATTAAAATACATTGCAAAATCCAAATGTACTTTAGCTCTGAATCAGCTGGGAGGACAGGCCTGCTAACATTAGTGTGCTTGATTTGCATCAGTATCGAGGCCATGATCATCCGAAACCAACACTGCTGGGCCGCCCATATGCTGAGGTTGTCAGCTTCCCAACTGCCAAAGCAAATCCCGAATATGAGGAGTACGAAGAAAGCTCTTCAAACCACCTTGAAGGCTTACCTCAAGAAATGGAACATCGACGTCAATGCCGGGGACCAACTGGAGGAATCTCCTGATTGAAGGGTTGAAATTCTCCAAGAACACCCAACGGCAAGAAGAAGCCCGGAAAAGGAGCCTGCGAAAAGAGTACCCTGTGACTTAGGGCCATAGGACCGATCCCACCTGTTGGAAACTCCTGCCAAGTGAATGACTGAAGATGTGGCTCTAGGATCGGACTAATCAGCCACACAAAGACCAACAGAACCCAGGACCAATGCCACTGGGCATCTTATGCATTTTAAATATATTTAAGCTAAACACTAAGAATATAAAACATCAACCTACCAAAGAAAAATCTCCCGATGTCTGCTGCCTCTGCTGGACCAGTGTTCAAAGGATAGGTCGCCAAAAATGATCCCCAGCGTTTGTCACCATTTAGAGCCCCCCCCCCCCACCCCCCACCCCCACACACACACACACAAACAGTTGAACGTCTAAGATTGCAATGCCTGTTTCCCCACTCCCTCGCTGATAAAATACTGCACTACCTAAATCTATCCTGAGCGTTGTCGTCACTGACACAACTCCTCTGAATTGAACACATAGTCACATTCTGTCCAACATTGTGATGTGTTGGGTGCTCTGAGATACAGACGAACCAACACGGTTGCGATTGGTACAACACAGTTTTATTCTATTAAACTTTTTCTCCAACAAACTTGGTACTCAGCACATGGTGACTGTGTGAGTGTCTTGCTTTGAGGTCCTGACCCTGTGCCGTCTCCTGATGGATTGCCCAGGAAGTGTTGTGTTTCTTGTTTTGTACTGTGTCTGCTCTTGTCTGTGATTGGTTGTCGTGTTATGTGTGCTAATTGGTCCGTTGCTCTGTCTATCATAATGTATGTGTTGTGATGTTCACTTGAATATCATGACACATTGTGCCTTCCTCATACTCTGTTGTGAAAGCACAAAGCAGCTAACCGATGAAGGGTGCTGGGGTCAGAGCGTGTTTGCTGTTCTCTTGCTTGTTTCCACCCCACCCGCAGCCCCATTAAATCATGCAGTGGAGGGCGGCACGGTGGTGCAGTGGTTAGCCCTGCTGCCTCACAGCGCCGAGGACCCGGGTTCGATCCCGGCTCTGGGTCACTGTCCGTGTGGCGTTTACTCATTCTCCCCGTGTCTGCGTGAGTCTCACCCCCACAACCCAAAGATGTGCAGGGTAGGTGGATTGGCCTCGCTAAATTGCCCCTTAATTTAATAAAAGCATGCAGTGGCTAACACTGTACAATTTAAACTCACCTCGTAAGAGTCCACAGTTTGTTGATTATTTTCTCTCCTTCTCTTCAAAATTGTGAGCAGCAAACAAAATGGAAATAGGATTCACTGATTTGGAAATGAACTTGGGCTAGCTTGTTGCGCCTCTCTCTCTTCCCTCTGTTGTTGAGGGATCCGTCTGGTTTGGGCCCATTCCATTTCAAAACAACTCCTCCCAGGGCCATGCGGGCAGCAGGAGTCCAGCCTCTCAGGAATAATTCCAATGTTTCCAACTAGCCTGTGCTCGTAACCCTTGCTGAATAAGACATAACACTGCAGTACGACATTCTAATTGAACACGCACAACCATTCCCATCTATTTGTGAATGCAGGAGGGGGGGGGGGGGCACGGTGGCATGGCCTGCGATCGGGGCCCACCGATCTGCGGGCGGGCCTGTGCCATGGGGAGCACTCCTTCCTTTCAGGCCGGCTCCGCCATGGCCGGCGTGGAGAAGACAACTGCGCATGGGCCAGAATACGCCGGCCGGTCTCCCCATGCGCGAGATCACACCGGCCCTTCAGCGCATGCTAACACGCGCAGTCCCTTCGGCGCTGGCTGGCGCGGCGCCAACCCCTCGGCCGTCCTCCTAGCCCCCGGAAATGTGGAGAATTCTGCACTTTCGGGGGCTGTTGACGCCAGAGTGGTTCGCACTGGTTTTCCCGCCGGCGTGGGACTTAATCCCCGGAAAGGAGAATCCCACCCTGTGGGTCGCGAGCGCCGACCGTTTGGTAAAAGTGGATCACCAGAAAAAAAGTTTTTTAAAACACTGTGCTGGACAGACAAATTTCAGTGTCAATGAAAAGCTGTAAAAACTCACCGAAAATCCGTGTAAGTGGCCCAAGTTAAAGCTGCAGCTGGATTTTTCATTCAGCAGCACAGGGCTTCAAGCAGTCAAAACAAATCATCCGGGGTTTAAACGGCCCGCACTTCCAGCGTGCATGCCTAAATGCCCGCCCTTCCGGGTCATCGTGCCGCGCATCTACGGTGCACCAGTGCCTTAATTCGCGAATGATGCAGGACATTACAGGGCCAGGCACAACAACGCCCCTGAATTTAGCACTTCATCTGAAGCTTTATTCTTGGCTACCTACAGAGATTATTTCTGAGTTATTCATCTCTGTTTGATTGCTTCAGGTGAACTGTTCAATTTTAACAAGATAGGCCAAGAAATACTTTTGAAACCTTACAGGGATTAAATAAATGTAAACGCATGTCTCAAACAGAAATAAATCTGCCAATCATAGCACAGTAAGAAAAATTGCTTTCAGCTGCAGTGCAGTTCTGATGAGAATTTCTCATCATATTACTCAGCTCGTTCGATGGCCAGTAGTATTCTACGGCTCTCTTAATATTTACTCACATTTTTCAGGTTCCTACTGATCACTCTGAATGGTTGGATTCAATGACTGCAGCCAGAGAATTAACTGGGCAGGTTCATGTATCATATATCCTCATTTTCAACAAATCTACAAGGGAAACAATCCTGTAAAGAAAGAAAGGCGTGTATTTATATCCTTGTATTGCATGATCGCCATGTGTCCTAAAACACTTCACAACCAATGAAATACTTTTGAAGTTTGCTCACTGTCATAATGTAGAAAAAACAGCTGAGAAGTTGGGCATCACACAGCTGTGTGGTGATCAGAACATTTGTTTTAGCAGTGTTGGTCAGAACCCAGGGGAAAACCCATCTCCTCTTCTTTGAAATAGTGTCATGGAATGTTTATGTCCATTTAAGAAGGATGACACGGGGCAGAGTTTCGCTAACAAGGTAGATAGCTTGAACTGGGAAATTTCCCAATTCAGCAGACCAGCCTCGGTTTAAAGGATCCCATTCGATCCAATCTTCGCTCTGGGAAGCAAGGGTGGGATTGTGTCAGAGCCTGGAAGCAGACCCTGGGTGACCGCGGCTATTGGGTACTTCAGCCATCTAGACTCGAAGCGTTGGCTCCCTTCTCTCTCCACCGATGCTGTCAGACCTGCTGAGATCGACCAGCACTTTCTGTTTTTGTTTCAGATTCCAGCATCTACAGTAATTTGCTTTTTTATTGGGTGTTCGTGTGTGTTCCTAGTTGGAACAGGAGTATGTGCCTAGACACTTGAGAGTCTCACTGACATATTTGTCTGGGCCATTCTCCAACCCCCACCTATCCTTGCATTAGGTGACAGGGCAATTGAGTGGATGCATGGGACCCATGTCTGCATCCTCATGGGGCACCTCAAATACTTCCTCCGCCATGACCAATAACGGGATGAATGATGATAGACTTCATCATAAAGCCTCGCATTGGAATTCATATCAGTGTATCCTCGGTGTTGTTTACACTTGTATGAGCATTGGAGTTCAATGTTTGGGAGTCCAACTATTTTGATGTAAACCATAACTAAATTTAATAAACTGAGTTGCTTGGGTCTCCAATCAATGGCAGTGAATGTTAGCTCTGTGTATCTTATTGGCACGATTAACTAGTCAATGAAGGGTGAAATAGCATTTCAAGCAAATGAGTGTCACCTCTTATAGAGTAGGCCCAACTGATTAGACTGGAGTCTGCAATTATCATGAAAAGCACATATCTAGAGGGTTCCTTCATTCTCTCATTTCACTACCCTGCACACTAATTCCTGACAGACAGACTTCCTACACAAGTGGAATTGAAATTCAAGAGAGCTTAACCCCTTGGTCCTCTAGAGTGCTATGTGGGTGTAGGGTTGTACTCACAGTTCAATCGTGCTTCCCTGGGGCAGCATGGTGGTACAGTGTTTAGCACTGCTTCCCCACGGCTTCGAGGTCCCAGGTTCGATCCTGGCCCCGGGTCATTGTCTGTGTGGAGTTTGCACATTCTCCCCGAGCCTGTGTGCGTTTCGCCCCTGTAGGAGCGGTTTCAAGACCTGTGTATTGAGTCGGCTTCCACGTGGGGTTATTCCCTGTGGCTCAACTCAGTACAGAGAGGAACAAGCACGACAACCTGGACAAGATGACTTATTTAATCAAGCTTGTTACATGCACATGGAGAACAGACTGGATATCGGCCAAGACCTGTTCTGCCGAACAAAGACCAGAACACAGTACTTATACAACATTCAAAAATCAACAGCCTACCCTAGTTGAACGCGATCCAATCCCTGAAGCTGCTACTTTTAAACTTATCCAATAGAATTGCAAGCAGTATTTAAACTTCGCCCAGTAGAGTCGCAAGCAGCACATAAGTGATCCTCATCCTGAGAGCTGTGTACAATCCCAGCAGCTTGCTGACTGTTTATGAGAAGCAGAACAACAGAACCAGCACCCTGAATTGTTTCACAAAGACATGGGGCGTCATTCTCCGACCCCTTGCCGGGTCGGAGAATGGCCGTTGGCCGCCGTGAATCCCGCCCCCGCCGAAGTCTCCGCTCCCGGAGATTGGGCGGGGGCGGGAATCCGGCCGCGCCGGTTGGCGGGACCCCCCGCTGGATTCTCCGGCCCGGATGGGCCGAAGTCCCGCCCAGGAATTGCCTGTCCCGCCGCGTAAATCAAACCTGGTATTTACCGGCGGGACCAGGCGGCGTGGGCGGGCTCCGGGGTCCTGGGGGGGGGCGCGGGGCGATCTGACCCCGAGGGGTGCCCCCACGGTGGCCTGGCCCATGATTGGGGCCCACCGATCTGCGGGCGGGCCTGTGCCGTGGGGGAACTCTTTCCCTTCCGCCTCCGCTACGGCCTCCACCATGGCGGAGGCGGAAGAGACTTTCCCCACTGCGCATGCGCGGGAAACTGACAGCGGCCGCTGACGCTCCCGCGCATGCGCTGGGAAACTGACAGCGGCCGCTGACGCTCCCGCGCATGCGCCGCATTTCCGCGCCAGCTGGCGGGGCAACAAACGCCATTTCCGCCAGCTGGCGGGGCGGAAATCCCTCCGGCGTCGGCCTAGCACCTCAATGTTGGGGCTAGGCCGCCAAAGATGCGGAGACTTCCGCACCTTTTTGCCGGCGCGATGCCCGTCTGATTGGCGCCGGCTTTGGCGCCAGTCGGCGGGCATCCTGCGTTGGGGGAGAATTTCGCCCAAGATGTCAGATGTAATGTCCTTTTGGTCAAGTTAGCTATCGTAAATCCCATTTGATTACTTATTACTGCTATGTCCTAAAAATACATGTTTAATGGTTGATAATGATTACTCAATCCTATAATTCATCTCAATCCTTAATAAAATAACTTATGTAAAACTACTCTGGTGGCGTGCTGACGATTCAGTTTTAAGAGGTATCATCATTGAACCCCCCCATCCCCCCTTCAGCCCCCACAACCCAAAGATGTGCAGGGTAGGTGGATTGGCCACGCAAAATCGCCCCTTAATTGGAAAAAGGGAATTGGGTACTCTAAATTTATTTATTTTAAAAAAAATTTAAATTGTGCTTCCCCAAGTGGTCTTCTTTCCTCATGAGGCAGGGATGCAACCCATTCTTGAGAACCCCACTCTGCACTTTCAGTCTGGTTTCTCATGGGACACCACCCAGGAACCCCACAATTGCCCGCAGTGCTGACCCTCAAAATTCACCTCCTCCCATCCATTTTCCAGCTCCAATGAAGGAGGGACACTTCCTCAGCAGCGATTTGAGCAGAAGCCCAGCAAGGAGGACACAGGAAGTGATGCATGCATGCCAGCCTCCAGACCCCCTTCAAGCAAGGGGTGCCCTGAATATAACGGAAGTTAAGGCCTGCTGGCGACCCGTCCTCCTGAGATTTAGTGATTGATGCCCAGCCCTGGCCCCGAATTGAATTTCTCTGTGTCCCCCGGATCCTCTCTGGTGCATCCTGAGCAGTAAAGACCCTGAAGAATCATGGCTGCCTGAGCGTTCACCTCTGATATCCCCCTCAGAGGTGAAGCAGCCAGGTTCATGTTTCTCTAGACCTTCAACCCATTACTAATTAAAAATCTGTCCAGCTCCTCCTTTAATTTACTCACTGTCCCAGCATCCACACTCCGGGGTAGTGAATTCCACAGATTCATGACCCTTTGGGAGAAGCAGTTTCTCTCCATCTCGGTCTTAAATTTGCTAGCCCTTATCCTGAGACTACGACCTCTCATTCAAGATTGCCCCACTAAGGAAGCATCCCCTCTATGTCCACTTTATCCATAACTTGTATCATCTTGTACATCTCAATTTGATCTCCTTGCGTTCTTCTAAACTCTCAAGAGTACAGGCGTAAACTGCTCAATCTCTCTTCATTGGACAAACCCCTCATCCCTAGAATTAATCAAGTGACGATCAAGTGAAAAATCAAATAAGGAAAAGTATCCACATGATGCAAAAAGAGAGTGAGAAAGAATCAGTCATAGTCAGATGACGAACTGTCGTTGAATGTATTGGTCATTGCGGACACAACAACTGATGCTGGGTCATCCCTTTACTGAATGGTCAACCAATGAAATTGGAGGTGGACACTGACACAGCTGTTTCATTGGTACTAGTGTTGCTAACTTTCCGGTTGGTTCAATTGCTCTGTTTTATTACCTTTGCTCTCGAGTCGCCAGGTATCTTTATGATACCGCCACGAGGTTCAAGTCCAAGTAATAATCAATAACTCAATACACCGATTAGTAAGATTCAAATCAAAGCACATTTATTATACACAGTAATCGCTACTCATGCACAAATTCTACATCTAAGCTACTTCTATAACTAACAGGCCTAAACTTAACTTCGGACTGGCCCACAGGTCAGGGGAACAAATGGCCTTTCATTCGGGTTTTGAGTCTGTGTGATTCCAAGTTGGTACAGATTGGTAGCTAGGAGCGCCTATCTCGTAGCGAGTGTTGAATTAAGACTTACTTCTTTCGGTGGTCACTGCACCGGTCACGGTCAAGGTTGGTTCGCGTTGCTGGGTGACCCGGGCAGGACGAAGAGAGCGAGTTGAACTTGGGGCTTGACTCTTATAGTCCCCAGGGGCTTCCTGCCTTTCGGGGCGGACCCTGTACCTGGTTCTAGGTGATTGGACTTCGTTCCAATCGCTTGGTTCGATTTCTCAAATACTGGAGCAGTTCCTGATTGATGGGCGGTCTTGAGGTGTTCGTTAACCTCTTTTGTGTTGGCTCCTTCTGGCGCTGGGGAGTCTGGCTTTGCTTTGTGTGTCCCAAATGTTGCTATAGTTCCCGGGGGTTGCTCATGAGTATGTAGGTGGCTGCTACATTATTATGCTGATGGTCACTGGTATCGATGCTGTCTGGGCTTTTGCAGAGTTAAATAGACAGCAAACCTGCACCTGCTGGTTTCTGTCTGTGTTGGCTGAATTTCCCATCAGCCTTTGCCGTTCGCCATTTTAAATCGGGAGTTGGCCAATTTAGGTGGCTACACTAGAAACTGTTTATCAGGAGAAACTCCGATATATCTCCTTAAAACCCTTACGGATAACACTTAAAACCATATACCAGAGTAGTAGTATCATTGAGGCGCCATATTGATATTAATGTGCAGCTATATGGATAGACCAAGATTTCCCTGCACACTGTTAACATAGAACATACAGTGTAGAAGCAGGCCATTCAGCCCATCGAATCAGTACCGACCCACTTAAGCCCTCACTTCCACCCTATCCCCGTAACCCAATAACCCCTCCTAACCTTTTTGGACACTAAGGGCAATTTAGCATGGTCAATCCACCTAACCTGCACGTATTTGGACTGTGGGAGGAAACCGGAGCACCCAGAGGAAACCCACGCAAACACGGAGAGAACATGCAGACTCCACACAGAGTAACTAAAGGTAACTAGTTAAAGGTAAATAAGCCTTAATGGAGAGCACCTGGCTGGAGAGAACCTAGCTAAACTGGACCGAGGTGAATTTCATGTCGGAGTCCAACGCAGATCTACCAAAGATATTATGGAAACATGCCATAGTCTTTAATGGAGAGCAGGGAAGCATGAAAGAGATTTCAGTCATTCTAAAGATTAAGTTCGAAAGCCAAGCAAGATGCCAAAAGGCTGGGTCAATGCCGTATGCTATCAGACTTAAGGTCGAGGGAGAATGAGAGAGGCTGGTCAAGATAATGGTCTTCGAGCCCGTTAATGTAAGTGATGTCCATAGCACACATGGTGAAGAAAGGTAGTTTGTAATGAATATGTGGTCATTTTATAATAACTATCAATCCAGTATTGTGTGCACTGCCATTAATTGATGATTTATTCGCTGAGTTGGCTGAAGGCCAGCATTTCAATAACGTTGACCTTAGTCAAGCTTATCTCCAGAAAAATGTGGATCCAGATTCATGGCAACACGCTGTGGGCAGAATGGTTGCACAGTGGTTAGCACAGTCGCTTCACAGTTCCACGGTCCCAGGTTTGATACCCGGCTTGGGTCACTGTCTGTGCGGAATCTGCATGTTCTCCCCATGTCTGCGTGGGTTTCCTCCGGGTGCTCCGGTTTCCTCCCAGAGTCCAAGATGTGCAGGTTAGGTGGATTGGCCATAGTAAATTGCCCTTGGTGCCAAAAAGGTTAGGTAGGGTTACGGGGACAGTGTGGGCTTGGGTAGGATGCTCTTTCCAAGACCGGTGCAGACTTGATGGGCCGAATGGCCTCCTTCTGCACTATAAATTCTATGATTCTATGAACATTTGACAATCGTGACACACAAATGGCTATTCCGATTTTAAAGACTTTCATTTGGCATCACGTCCACAACTGCATTATTCCAATGTGCCATGGATCAAATTCAAAGCAGACTGGAAGGAGTCCAGCGCTGCTTAGACAACTTCTTGGTGGCTGGAAATAATGAAGAAGAGCACCTCCAACATTTGGATGCTATACTCCAGAAACTGGAAGATCACAGAATATATGAGTACAAAAGGATAAATGTGAGTTCTTCTAATCTTCTATTGAATACCTGGGCACGTCATAGATGCAAAGGGACTGCTCAAACTGCCTTCAAAAGTAAAAACTGTGACTGAGACATCAGCACCTCAAAATGTAAATCAACTTTGAAAATCTTTGGGCTTATTAAACTGTTATGGAAGGTTATCCTAAGTCTGGCAATTATTCTCAAGCCTTTACACAGCGTATTGTGTCAAAACTGGAAAAGGAAATTGGTGGATCAGTATGAGAAGGCCTTCATACAATCCAAAGAGGCATTACTAAAGTCAAAAACCCTGACACACTTTGATCCAAAGTTACCATTTCAACTGGCTTGCGACACATTGCTGTATGGGGTAGGAGCAATGGTTATTCACATAATTCCCAATGGTGAAGAGAAGACATTAGTGTTTGCACCATGATCCTTGAAAAAAACAAAAATGAACTATGCACAGATAGAGAAGGAAGCTCTAGGCATCATCTTTGGATCAATCATTTTTACCAATACCTATGTGGACAGAAATTTATTTTGCTGAACAACCGAATCCTAAAGGCCAAATTTGATATGCTCTTAAAGGGTGAGAACATTTTTGGAAATCCTCAAGAGCAACAGCTTCAACTAGACCATAAGAAGTTGAGTTCCAGAAACGAGGCCTAAAACGCGAGGGTGAATGCAACGGGAATGAAATCTCGAGGGGAGAGACGTAGGGTCTGAAGGAGGCACGCCACAATCTGAAGAAGCACTGCAGAGGCTGTGCCAAGTGAAGACCTGGGATTTCCTGAGAACCTGACAATACCAGAAGCAACTGTGAAAGACAGTACCTCAGTGACAGACATTTTAACACCGTGTCAACCTCCAGATTTTACGGCGACTCTGACGATGTCCAAACTGAACCAAAACCACCAAAGGTTACAATCAACGTGAAAAAGCAGAAACCTGAGGTTCGCCAACAACCACACAAGAATCAACGTTCTCCGAAATGTCTAACTTATTCACTATTGTATGTGTTAATTGTACGTATTGTAAATTTTGATTGTTAACATTATATTGTGTTTTATTACAGGGCCCTGATGTCAAGAGGAAGTAAAGTGTTGTGTATTCATGTTCGTTCCGCGTTGTAACAGGGTCACTTTAAGAGTTCCATCACGTGATGTACCGATGGCATCATCGGCAGTTTGGGTGGACTAGCAGTTGGTCCACATTAGCAGCCTGTGTGAAAGCATCTTCCTAATAAAGCTCTCGTTTGTTTTATACCTTCATGGCCGACAAGCTTCTCTTTTTAAATACCACAACAAAATGGGGCAGGCAAGTGCTGAGGTGGTCTGTTTAGAAGGCCTGCCTCAGTTCTCTGGGACTTTGTCTCAATTGTTGCCGAAGCTGTTAAGCCATCTAGTCCTCACCCCTCAACCGTGCCTGCCCCCAATGTGACCCAATGCCCCAACAACCTCACTGCCCCATGCTCACTCCACATACCCTCCGAGCAAATTCATGCCCCTCACCCACTCCCATGAGATGGGCAATGGGAGAGGGACAATCCAACTGTCATGGTTCACTTTGGTACCGGTGACATAGGGAGGTTTGGAATTGGAGTTGGGCAAATAGGAGAAGAGAGTTAAATGTGTGGCCCAATGTCAAAGATTTGTGTGGGAGAAATTAGTTTCAGTTCATGGGTATTGGCACAGGATGGAGGAAAATGAGAGATGAACCATTAATACCATCTTCACTGGAACCATGCTGGGCCCAGTGTTCTGGTGAACGATATAACTAGGATGGTAGAGAGGGCTCTAAATGAAATAGCGGGACTGAGAATCATGTGAGGGAAGATCTGATATGTTAAAAAGAGAAGAGAAGGCAAGACATGAAAATAGTGTCAGAGGAATCAGAATGTGAAAGGAAGGACATTGGATATAAACTTAAGAGTGTGGCAGCGAGTTAGGTTAAAGGCGGTAATAATAAAAAGAAAGTATTAAAGGCCCGCTATTTGAATGCACGCAGCGTTCGGAACAAGGTAGATGAATTGACAGCACACATTGAAGTAGACAGATATAATTTAATTGCCATTATAGAGACATGGCTGCAGGGTGACAAAGGCTGGGAACGGAATATTCATGGGATTTGACATTTAGGAAAAATGGGCAAAAGGGACGAGATGGGAGGGTAACACTTTTAATTCAGGATGAGATTTGTACATTAGTTCGGGAGGATCTTTGAAAGGAAGACTAAAATGTACAATCAGTTTGGAGGGAATAAACAAAACAGCAAGACAGCAAACACTGATCGGAGTTGTTTCTAGACCATAAAACTGTCGTGATAATATAGGGCATGGCATAACGCAGGAAATTAGAGCTGATGTAAAAAGCATCAGACAATAATCATCGGGGAATTCAATCTCCATTTCGACTGAGATAAGGAGGAATTTCTTCACTCGGAGGGTGGTGAATGTGTGCCCCAGGTGTCTGTGGTGTCTTAGCCATTCAGTATGTTCTATCTAGAATTCTCGATGTTAAAGATATCAAGAGATATGGGGGTAGTGCAGGAAAGTGGCACGGAGATAGAAGATCAGTCATAATCTCGTTGAATGGCAGGTCAGGCTCTGAGGGCCGAGTGGCCTAATCTTGTTCATATTCCCTATGTTCCCATACCCACATGCAGGGCCATGGAGAGAAATCATGGACCCTGGTGCTTCCCCTCTTTTGGCCATCTTATCCCCCACAGTCTCCCACTTAACCAACCATTTCAATCATACATGGCATTTGTCCCCCTTTCAAGATTCACCAATCAATTTACCAATCACAGAAAGGTACTAGCAAAATAATAAAGCCATTGTTGGCATATGAATACAGATATCATCTGTTCATATGCAGCATAGGTCATTAATATTAAGAGCCGCAACAATATAATGCAGTTTTAGTTTGTTTGCGCCATACAGGTAATCCCACCACGACTATTCAACCAGAAAATACAAATGTTATTTTATCAGCATTGTGCAATATTGGTAATTTGATACGAAAGTATCCAATTAATTATTTATAACTCTTTGCAAATAACACTGATTTTGGTGACTGCCTCAGCCCTCATTGACATGTTCTGCACACTGCACTGTATGAGATGGCGACAGTAAATTCGTATTTGGGGGAATATTCAATACTTGCAACCCACACAGCTTGTCCAAGATCTCTTCCATTTGTAGAAGAATTAGAAGACTTTCTCCTCCCTGGGCGGGTGCTTGATATTATTCCATATAATTATTTCACAGAAGTTGTGTAATTGGATTCTATTTTATCAGTGTTCTCTCATGGTAGAAAATTCACATGACTCATGAGCAGCAAACCACAATTATTGAACAGGTCTTCATTACCAGTGAAAAACATTGATGTCCTCAGGTGTCTCTGCACAACACAACTTTTAAGAGGTCAGAGGGTAAAGCCTGAATGGTTCTCAGGTGCATCTGTGTTTTCTTGACCAGCAAGTCTGAAGACTTACTAATTCGTGGTGCTGAGTAGGAGAGAGTACAATGGCTAACATTGTGCCGTGAGGCATGATGCTAAAAGAGGACAACAGATTTGCCTGTGTGAAAAACTGCTTCTCTGCAGAATGAATTTAATGGGAACAGACAGAGCCACGGCTTGAAACTGGACGTTTTGCTGATAACGTTTTGCAATGAAACAGCGAGAACAAGGCTCTCTCAAGGACGAATAAGGCCTGTGGGCCACAGGACTGTTTATGTGAATGAATTGTAAACTACAAGCTAAAACATTATAAAATAGCAAGGACTTCTGAGATTCGATGGTGATAGCCCTGGGATCAACATTTGTAAGAGGGCTTAGCCAAGTTCTCTCTTCCGAGTTCTCTCTTTATAGTTCAAGTTGTGAGTCTTGAAACGTATGTAACTGTTTAAACAAGCACATAGCTAACGTCTTAGAAATAATAAAGGCTGCATTAATTCAACTCTTGTTGTGAGGACTGATTTGCCTGCTTAATCATTTGCTGCAAGCAGAGGGCAGCAACAGTGGTTTTTGACATCTACTCTGCAAGGCATCTTTTTAAAGTTATTTCATTCCTTAAAGAAGCTCTAATTTTCAAAAACTCTGCTGGGTCCCGGTTTTCCTCCTACGTTAATCATGCCTGGCACCCCACTGCCAGCAAAAATTAGATCTGTTGGAAATGGGGTCAGGGCTTTTGCATCTCGGTACTGCCCCCAACTTTCAAAGATCCCAGGTGTTTTCCACAAAAATCCAATCCCAGGACTTGGTTTCATAGTTCTCCTGAGGAATGATCCTTGAGAACAAATCTGTGATAGACTTTAACTTGCATTGACAGGCAGTAACAGGGATATGGATCAGCTACCTTAAGACACAGTGTCAAATTTTTGGTTCCATTGGCCTCAAGAATAATTCAAATCAAATGGAGTATATCCATTGACACTGGATTTACCATTGCTACAAGAAGAAGCTGGTATAGAATTCAAGGCTCAAGTATACTTGCAGACTTGAATTTACAGCAAGTAAAGTTTATTCACAAATGACAATATCTTTAAGCACAGCAATCAACAAGACAGTGAGAGGATTTGTTTCCCAACCTACATTGAGCTCCCTCCTCTCCAGATTCCCTCCCTCTCCCCTCAATTGACCTATTTCCTTGCCTCCTCCGACAGGCTGGGAGTAGTTCCTGATTAATGGCAATTAAGCTTAACAATTAGTTAAAGCAATACCCATCTTCTCTTGGTTGTTTTGGCATTTTGCATGTAAGATATTTATTTATTCGGCTAAAACCACTGGTTAAGTTTTCAAAGTCTGAACAGTAGCCTGTCAGAGACTTAAGGCTCTAAGGTGGTTGAAAATAAGCGTAACTGGACAAATTCCAAAGCTATTAAAAAGCGGTCTGGAAGAACCCATCAGTGATAATCACCTTAAAGGAATATGAATGACCCCCCCATACTCAAACATTCAGAAAACAACCATCTGTGTAGTGAATTGGTTGTCGAACAGGGTGATTAGACACAATCACTTTGCACAAAAGACCATGGGCTGGATTCTCTAAAAATGGGGTTATGTCCCCATGCCGGCATAAAAACGCTGGCGTTTCACTCCCCAGTTTCCTGGAAAAAATGAAGAGCTATTCACTTACCTGCAGGGAGCTAGATGCCGTGAACTGGCAGCTTTGGCTGCAGATACGGGTCCCCGCACTTCCGGTTCCGAGTCCGCGCATGCGCACAGCAGCAGCCTCCAGCGGCCACGCTGTGCATCATGGCGGACTCGGACTGCGGACCATCACGAAGAAACATGTCCCCCCGATTGGCCCCGCGCCCCTTCATCGGACCGGCCCAATCGTTGTCCCGGCCGCCCTGTGCTGGATCCCCCCGCTCCCCACGAGGGAGGCCGCGGACTGAGTCCCGACCGGCCATACGTGGCTAGAACCACGCCATCGGGAAATCGGCCGTTCAGGAGCAGAGTATCGCTGAGAAGGCCTCTGGCAATGGCCTCCCAGCCGCGCGGCGTGATTCACGGACGAGCGATTCTCCGGGGCCCAGAAAATTGCTCGAGCGACTCCGGGCGTGATTCGGTCGTGAACGTCGATTCTCCGCCCCCGCGCCAAATGATATTTCAGCGTGGGGCTGCGGAGAATCCAGTCTCCTGTCTAAGAAGGAAACTCCTCCTGTCATAATCTACTCATGTCTAAACCATTGACCTGGAATCAATTTGCTATGATCATGCTTGACAGTTAATACGAAGGGATCATGTGATGAGACAACAAACCCTCTGTTGTGTTTTAATACACTTTTTTCTCCATTCCAGAGAAGAGGAGACACAGAAGAAGGCCCCTGAGTCAACTCTCCTCTCTCTCTCTCCAACTAGCCTGCAAACCTGAGCTACCTGTTGCTTGACCATTTCAACACCGCAGGCAATATTTTAAGAATCAACGCAGCTGCTGCTGACTTGAGAAGATATAAATCATCTGTCAACATCTTTAATTTGTATTGATGCTGAATTTGGAAAGACCATCCAGTCCGTCTGATACCATCTGAGTCATCAATCTACTAAATCCATATATGACTGGCGTTATTGTACTTTTAAACTACTTCATATATTCTCCCACTTTGTAACTTATTGTAAGTTCCTGGATGCACACGTGTGTGACAGAGCATTTTTATTATTTTTATTTAGATTATGTTTTAAGTACAATGAATACCATGCTTTAAAAAAAAAATTTACAAGGAAAGCTGGCTGTGTCTTTTATAGAGATAGTACTTAAACACATAACGCTCACTATCTCACTAAATTGGCAAGCATATCCTTTAAGAAAAAAACTTTGCTTCAGTCAAATGAGGAGTGGGAAAAGAGGGGAGCCAATCTACTCTTCTCAGCTGACTGCAACATTTCGTATAATATCTTGAAGCTGTATCCCATCACAGGATGCAGATCTCTCTGATTCCTTTTTTTCTCAGATACCTTCCAATTTTTTTCCTTCCAAGCACCGAGAGGTGTTGCTAGAAGTGGAATAAGAAATAATACAGCATTGTTAATATTGTGAACCATCGTCAAACACTTCACTAAAATAGAGGGGATGAGATGGGATAGGGGGTGAGGAGGAAGCGGGAATGGGGAGGGGGGATGAGGAGGGCGCGGGGATGGGTAGTTTGAGTGTGGAAAAGGCCACCATAGAGTTTGGGGAAAAGCTAGGGAAATCACTGAAGAGCAGTTGAATATGCGTGCATTTGAACATGAGTAGAGATATAATGAAGTGAAGAAGTCAAGGAAGAGAATTCTAGAGACCATGGCCCTGGTGACTCAGTGGGTTGACGTTGTGCAGACATCAGCCCTAATTTGGAATCCAGGACTTTTTCACCAAAGTTCTAAGAAAGCAGGTCTGAAGTCCGATGAATCAAATATCCTTCAATCTCTAGACTATGAGTCATAGATAGTTCATATTCTAGGACCATTACACAACAGCAAACTGCGCAATACTTCATTATCAGTGGTCAGACTGCTGAAACATTGTTCCACCAATACATAAACTGTTAACGTTTTTAATTGAACTATATTTCATATCAGAGGAAAATATCCTTCAAAATTGTTATAAAATAGAGAATAAGTGTGCGCAATACACATAGCTCTACTTGTTATATGACATTTTTTTGGTATTCCAAAGAGACTCTGGAGTGTTTGGTGCGGAGTTTCATTCCTGAGATGGACACGCAAAGTTGGGGGAAGTTTCCGACTGCCAAACCTGCCTCTGAACAAACTTCCCGAAATGGCTGTATTTTTGTTCTGGGGATGGTTGTCTTTTGAGTCCGAAACAGTTTGGAGTAGAACATAGCATCCGAGTGACATAGTGGGCTGTCTTGAAGTGCTCGGTGCTCTGGGACTTTGTTCTAATTATGTAGGTCCTCTAAGCCTCATCCCTATATCCACTGAAACCCCCAGTCCACACCCTATTTGACTTGATTTTTGATTTAATTTGATTTGATTTATTGTCACATGTGCCGAAGTACAGTGAAAACTATTTTTCTGCGGCTGAGGGAACGTACACAGTACGTACATAATAGAAAATAAGAATAATCAACAGAGAACATTGACAAATGGTACATCGACAAACAGTGATTGGTTACAGTGCGAACAAGGGGCCAAACAAAGCAAATACATGAGCAAGACCAGCACAAGGCGTCATGAATAGTGTTCTTACAGGGAACAGATCAGTCCAAAGGGGAAGTCGTTGAGGAGTCTTGTAGCTGTGGGGAAGAAGCTGTTCCTATGTCTGGATGTGCGGGTCTTCAGGCTTCTGTACCTTCTGCCCTATTACCCTTTTCTCACCATCATGGCTCTTTAGAGCTCCCATGCAAACTCCCATTATGAATCACATCCCACCCTCTTTTCCATACCTGTGAAAATAGGATCAGTTGGAAAAGGGAGTGGAATTCACAGATCCGGGTGCCTGTACCGTTTTTGATAAGGCATGGTATCTCCATCACTTTGTGAAAATCCAGGCCTTTCACAGAATTTAGAGTGCAGAAGGAGGCTATTCGGCCCATCGAGTCTGCACCGGCTCTTGGAAAGAGCACCCTATCCAAGGTCCACAACTCCACCCTATCCCCATAACCCAGTAACCCCACCCAACACTAAGGGCACTTTTGGACACTTAAGGGCAATTTAGCGTGGCCAATCCACCTTACCTGTACATCTTTGGACTGTGGGAGGAAACCGGAGCACCCGGAGGAAACCCACGCACACACGGGGAGGATGTGCAGACTCCGCACAGACAGTGACCCAAGCCGGAATCAAACCTGGGACCCTGTCCACAATGCTACCGGGCTGCATTGTTCTAAAGTAACAATAATTGGTGGCCACTTAAAAACAGTTAGCACAAGTATATTTGATGGATTTTTCTGTTGGATACTGCATTATTCTGTAATAAATATTGTTTAAAATATTCAAAAGCAATTGCTTCCATGATGAAAGGTAGCATATCAAACTAATACACAATTTTCATAAATGTTCATAATTGAATTGAAAATTAAATACCTGCATTTATATAATACCTTTTGGAACAAGAGTGTTAATTGTATAGTTATTGTATTTAATTGTATGTAGGTGGTTGACATTAACTGAGTTTTCAACTGCCCTCCTACAACATTGAAAGAGACTGAAACTGTGGTGTTTGAGTGAGGAGGTGCATGCTTGGCATATGCAACTCTGTAAATAAAAGTTGTTAAAAGTGTGGAAAGGCTGGCCCTAAATTCATTCTGTACCAATTGGCTTTCCAGAGGATCGATAACCAATGGCCCAAATCTTCTGATCAGAAACCCTAGGCGGGATTCTTTGGAAACCGGCGGGTCGGGCAACTCCGGGGCGAAGGAGTGGCGTGAACCACTCCGGCATCCGGCCGCCCCGAATGTGCGGAATCCTACGCACCTTCAGGGGCTAGGCCGGCGCTGGAGTGGTTTGCGCCGGTCTGGCCGGTGAGGAAGGGGCTTGGCGCCACGCCAACAGGCACCGAAGGGCCTCTGGCAGCCGGCGCGAGTTGGCGCATGCGCGGGGGCACCAGCGTGTGCTGGCCTCATCCCAGCACATGCACAGGGTCATCTCTGCGCCAACCATCGCGGACTGTTACACCGGCCAGCACGGAACAATAGGCTGCCCCGACGGCACAGGCCCGCCCAATGATCGGTGGGCTCCGATTACGAGCCAGGCCACCAAGGGGGCACGACCCCTGGGGCCAGATCCCCCTGCGCTCCCCCCCCGAGGACCCCGGTGGCCGCCCACGGAGCCAGGTCCCGCTGGTAAATACCTGTCGTAACATACGCCTGCGGGACCAGCCGAAAACTGGCGGCCACTCGGCCCATCGCAGGCCGGAGAATCGCCGGGGGACCCCGACCGGTGCGGCGCGATTCCCGCCCCCACCAAAATCCCGGCGCGAGAGAATTTGGAAGCCGGCAGGAGCGAGATTCACACCTCCCCCGGCGATTCTCCGACCCGGCGGCGGATCGGAGAATCCCGCCCCCTGTCTGGGAATTTTCAGTTCTTCCCGTTGCACCTGGCCAAGGACAACAGACCTACACTGGTCTGTCAAATTTTCCATCCACCCGTGACGATTCCTGCCATGGGCAGGAATGGAAAATCCTGGTTGCCTACTTCTGATCTTGTTCAAGCAAAGAAATGCACAATTCTTCCATTGATTTCTCTGAGCAATCTTCGGATGGAGGATCTTTCCGAATTGACCCAGTCCTGCAAACCTCAGGGGTAGCAGCGGAGAGAATCCATGCAGAAGCCACGGCCTCTTTTTACAACACTGGCCACCGTACTTCTGTAAATAAAGGGTTTGAGGGTGACGTTTTCCCAAAATTGGCAAAGGCCGATAGCAGGTGGGAAAAGCAGTGTGGAAGATACCCATGGCAATGGTGGCTTTTTCTGCCATGTGGTCCAGGACTTAGAAAAAATGCTTCATCCCAAAGGTATTGCTGGCAGATTGGCCTCTGATTTTCCGGTCCTGCCAGCAACTTATAAACGTGAGAATTGAAAGGCAACACCAGCACACAGTGACCAACACAGTTGACCCTACAACCCCCCTTCCCCCGGCACTGCCTGGGGAGTGCCAGGGAAGAACCCTGACATGTCCCTCTCCCACCTAAGTGCTGTACTCACCCAGGCTGCCCTGAGAGGTCTGCTCACCAGGTGTGCACCTTCGGAAACCTGTTGGACTTGATGTCATTTTACTGTCACACCGCCGTGGAGCGAATTTCTGATGGTAGGGGGAATGTTTCCGATATAGCGGCCTGTTAATTAAATGATGATGTAATCAAATGAGGTTCTCGCTGATCAACGTTGGGAAATGTGCCCGATCATTGACTGGGGGGGGTGGATAATGACATCATGTGTTTATGCCGACGTAAAAGTTGACTTTGCACTTGTGATATTTTCCACTCTCGTCGCTGATCCCGCTCTCAAAGATTCTTTGAAAAACTACAGAGAGAAGGCAAATGTGTCAGGGGATAGGATGGGTAAGGGTGTAGAGTGCATTAGGGGTTAGGACTGTTGTTATAGACAGGTGAGAGGAGCTAATTGAACTCCCTTATTTCTCTCACTGTCTGTCGTAAGCAAGGAATTTTAGGTTTTGAAAGCGGCTGTAGCATTTTTCCCCAAACTCTCTGTTTACAAACTCAATTTTAAAACGACTCACAGAAAACTCTCTTTACGGTTAAATCAGAAGTATTGTCTATTCACAAGTTCAAATCCGGGGAATCATCAACGCAACTACATACTGTTATGATCTGGGCTTGTGCACAGTCAATTCCAGCCGCACATGACACGGAATCACAACACAAGTGAGTTAACCAATAATTCTTCGAAAAATGCCCAAAGCCTTTGGTTCCTGGCTAATCAAAAATTACAGTCACCAGGTTTGTAAATGTAAGCACAATTATTCTTCATTTATAACAAGAATTTGAACAAAATATGCAGCAAATAAAATGGGGTAACTATGATCTAATTCTTAATTCTCCACGTTATCTTTCCTCCTCATCCTCTCTCTATACACACACATACACAACATACAAACACAGAGGGGAAGAAAGGAGTAACAAAAATCAGAAGTAAAAGGTGAAAAAAGTGTCTTTGTTTCAGATGGTGGTTTCCAGCACCTTACTCCTCTTCAAACTTTGTCTTCAGGTTGTGTTTTTTTTATTACAGATTCATTCAGGTCTCTGTAGTTTCAGAAATACAGCATTCGCAGCCTTACTGGTGCAAGAGAGAGCAGGTTATTGTCTTTGTTTGCAGCCTGTAATGGTTTTCCTATAGATTCATTCATTCAGGTTTTTGGCAGCACTCGAATTACAGCCTTTCTGGAGTGAAAACGGAGGAGAGAGAGAGATTCTCTCTCTGTGCTTTCAGGTGACAAACTGACACTCCTCGGGACTCTGAAAATCATTCCACTGGGATATGATCTTATCACCACCTGTTACCGGGCAGAATATGGCCTTTTGGGCCAATTCATTGTACTCCAACCAATTAATCAATCCAAATCCCACCCCATCTCTCTCTCTGGTGCCGACAGGTCTGAAGCTCCTGTTCAAACCAACAGTGTTCTTTCCTGCAGCTTCTGAATTCTGCTGCTTGACTTAAAGATGCATGTGCATTAATCATCCATGGATCAAAATTAACAGGAAGTACGCTCACAATACACACAAGCCCACACATAAGTAGACAAGAAGGAAATAGGAAAGAAAATTAGTACTACAATTGGGAATAACTTAAAATGAAAAGAAACCAAAGATATGCATATTAATTCACGTGAATTTCAGAGTTCAATGAGATTTCCCTTCACGTAATTCTGGTGGGCTCAGTATGATGAAAGCAGGTGTTGCAGAATTCATTTAAAGTTGGTGATGACGCAGTAAGATGAGGTTGGCCCACAGAGACTTTGTCCACTCTACAGCATATGCTGTAATCCTCCAGAGAACTGGACTTCGAGGAGGTTTGGGCTTTAGGCAGGCCTTGTTGTCAGCCTGGAGTCCTGCTTTGGTGTTGACAGGCTGGATGCTAAACAGCAGACTGCATGGGACTCCAGGAATGTAAAATTGAAACTTTTCAAAGGTCAGAAAGGATCTGAGGTCATATGTCAATTTCAGGCTAGCAGTCTTTTCCTGAGACTGTGGTTAAAATTGATTGCTCAACTTAGGTGACAGATGATAGTTATTAGTGCATCCATTGGCACAATGTGTTTCAATGGCTCCCTCTTTGCTATAATTTCAAGCTGGGGGGCAGACGGGCTGTTACTTTCATGAACTGCACTAATCTGCGAGGGTATCCCAACTTGGAAAACTGATTTGAGGGATGTATAATTTGTTTTTGGAATGGTGTGAGGTGAGGAGTCAAGTGAAAATTCCAGTGAGAATAAACAGCTCAGTCATCATGTAACAATGATTAAAGACTGTTCATTAAATTAAAGAAATTACAAATACATACAAACATGACTATACCATTCTAATGTGATTAAGTATATGAATTACTAAACACATACAGTTTATGTAGATTGTACCCCTTGTTCCAAAATACATTGACAATCCCTGATCTCCTTCAGACTTCACCTTTACCCCAAACAGAATTCAAATTAAACATATCTATAAGTCAAAATCAGCTTACAGTTAACACACAATACAGGGAGGATAATCAAGTTTGGTAAATGTGTTGTCCTGGCCCAACAAAGATATGTAGGCTGCCTCTATAAAGGTGTTCTGCACTTCCTTGTATCTAAGACTGAGAAGCAAATAGAATAAGAAATAGCAAGGGCTTAGGTGAGGTCAGACTAAGTGGACGTGTAGTAAGATCTGATTCAGCTTTATGGTCTATGTAGGTAACTGCGCAAAACATGCTAAGTAAGGTGGTGAGCTGCTGGTGCAAATATTGCACGTGACACTACGCTGCTATGACAATAATAACAACACCTGGCTCAAAAAGTGGCAGGATTTGGTATTAAACATCTGAGGATGCTGCGGGAAATAAATGTAGAAACTGCAGAAATACTGGCCAAAATTTCCCAATGGTCCTTAGATACAGGAACGAGCATCCAACTGGTCTTTTTTGCAAAAGGTTGAACTAACAGCAGAAAACGTACTCCTCAGGTGAGAAAGAAGCCTGGGTATCCGTCTAGCCTCCAGTATTTAGAAATCCATGTTCCCCATCAGCACCAAGAGACCCTAGTACGCACAGACCACCACCCTTTGAAATTTCTAGAAAGGTTCAAACCAATCAAGGCCAGGTTGTTCCCCTGGAGTTTATTCTTGAGCGATTTAACTTAAATATAATCCATATCACGGGACCGAACAACGTCATCACTGATGTTGTATCTTGAGTTTAAACTCTCAGAATGTGGCACGGAACTGATATTGCACCTTCTAGCTGTGTGTTTGACTTTCAAGTGTGAATGAATTTATAACTCCTTGTCTTTTTCTTTTGCAAGTGTACATAATTAAAAAACTGTTGGAAGAAATGTCTTGTCCATAAGGCATGAAAGAGATCATGAACTATTTAAATTATTTTCAAAATGGAATTTGCTGGATCAATACAGGTCACTTGATTTGCAAGTTGGCTACAGTTTTGGAAACATCTAACAATAATTACAGAGCAAAGTTCAACCCTCATCTTTGTGGAACCTAGCAGCTACCATTGTGTGGGCTCATTACAATCAATGAAACAAGGGAGAAGTGGCATGGGTTTGCCTAGTAACAGCAGTAACACATATCTAACAAGATATAATAGGATACAAACGGCCCAGAGACAGGTAGAAATCTGCCCAGTGACAGCAGTAGTCAGCATTCAAAATGCTGGATGAGATGTGTATTTCCCAGTAACAAGATTAGCAGGCATCATAGAAAGAATCAGGTGTGAATCTCATATCAGTAGAAACAGCTTACATAGATGATTGGGAGATCAATGAGGAATACACATACTAATTTCTGGAGGCTCAGAATTTGATAGAGGTAAGCAGCTAAATACACAGAATGCAGAATCAATGGGGAGAAATGGTATAATTGCCAGCCTCCTCAAAAGCAATAGGCCAGTTTACATCCAACACCCTGTAGACCAGTTTACATCTAACAGTTATTCATTCATGGGCTGTGGGCATCACTAGCTAGGCCAGCATTTATTTATTCATTTATTTTTCTAAATTTTAGAGTACCCAATTCATTTTTGTTTCCCCAATTAAGGGGCAATTTAGCGTGGCCAATCCACCTAACCCGCACATTTTATTGGGTTGTGGGGACGAAACCCATGTAAGCACGGGGAGAATGTGCAGACGCCACATGGACAGTGACCCAGAGCCGGGATCGAACCTGGGACCTCCGCACCGTGAGGCCGCAGTGCTAACCCACTGCACCACCCTGCTGCCCCTCAGCATTTATTAATCATCCCTAAATGCCCTTGAGAATGCAATCTGGGCAGCTTCACAGCTGAACTAACAGCACACAGGCCTCAAATATACAAAGATAATACAGCAGGTTCAATGCTGTTAATTAGTGAGCACAGTAAGAAGTCTTACAACACCAGGTTAAAGTCCAACAGGTTTTTTTTTTGAATCGCTAGCTTTTGGAGCATTGATCCTTCATCAGGTGGGTCTGATAAAGGAGCAATGCTCCGAAAGCTAGTGATTCAAAAAAATCTGTTGGACTTTAACCTGGTATTGTAAGACTTCTTACTGTGCCCACCCCAGTCCAATGTCAGGCATCTCCACAGCATGGTTAATTAGTGAGTAAACAAAATTGTGTGAATTATGAATTGCCACAAATTACTGGATGATTTGCATTCTTCTGCCTTAACTTTGTGAAAACAGTGGCTCCCCATGATTTTCAAGAAATTTCTGCATTTGTGTTGTTAAAATGGATAAAGGTTATCACAGAAATTCTAATAACTGGGTTTCATGTTCCTGACAAGCCACATAACCTCTCTAGCCCTGG
The DNA here is from genome assembly GCF_047496885.1 of Scyliorhinus torazame. Taxonomy (NCBI): domain Eukaryota; kingdom Metazoa; phylum Chordata; class Chondrichthyes; order Carcharhiniformes; family Scyliorhinidae; genus Scyliorhinus; species Scyliorhinus torazame. The sequence goes on from NC_092721.1 coordinate 35,912,861, forward strand.
AAAGGGACAATTGAATACATCTCTCTCTCCCTTTCTCTCTCGCTCTCTCACTGAAAATTATGCAGCACAACCAGCCCACATGACAAATTAGTGTACATAGTGTTGATATGTTTCAGAGTTTTGTTCTTCAAAGAACTAAGTACAGATTTATTGTTTTGGATCCATAACAAAATGAAAAAACCTTTTATTTAAATTTTGCTTCATTAAGTAAGTCAGTAGGGAGATGATTGGTAACACATCTGAACAAAAATAACAATACAACAAAAAGGGTCAAAATCATAGAGATTTTCCGCAGCCAGACTGAATCCGATGGCAGTTAAATATTGATCAACATACAAACCAAGGTGTGCCACATGGTATCTTCTTGTGCGCATAAACACATTAGATCGTCATGCATAGATTGTCATGCATTTATGAATTATGTAAAGTGATGATTATGTTTGAAGTTGTGCTATAATGATGATAATAGCCTCCTGCAGTTTTATTCTCCTACTCCAGTGTGATGCTAATGTGCGATAATTGGAAAAAGCTATTGCAAAAGGAAGTTCATCAGTGAGTGTTTTGATCTCCTCAATGGCCGATAGCAAAATTCCATGTTTCCAGTGGAAAGTACCATAACCTGTGAGAGAAAAGTAACTCAAAGAAGTAACTTGGTTCAATCGGATTTTGTTATTTAGTACCATTTTCTTGGTGGTTATACTTGGTAGTTACATAAATCAGACCTGCATGTAGCAGGTAGCAACGTTGAGTTGGGTGGGAATGTGTGAGAGCAAGTTAATTTTCCCTAGGTCCCTAGCTCAGCCATCGCATTAGTATCCCGCTTCCCGGTTTCCCAGCCAATCGGAAAGTGCATGTGTGATGATGACCTACATCTGTCGATGAACCGGCAGAGGTCAGAATGCCATGTAGGATGCTGAAGCAATCCAAAAGCAAGCTGATCAAGAGAAGAGTTGGTAAAGTTACCCCTTGGCTTTCTTACGTTTTGCGACAGTTCCTGCTGGAGGCAGTGAAGTACTCTTTGATAAAGACATAGGGAAGAGGCCAGTCACTCAAAGGAAGCTGGTGTGACTGGAAATAATGGAAACTGTTTGGTTTCCCAGTACCTGGTTCAATTACCTCATCAGGTCTAGAAAGGTGAGTGCCATACCACTCTCAGGTGCCATCGATAATTCTCTATTCTGTTGTACAGTGTTCATCTGACCACTGTACAACTCATCCTCCGAGTGCTCCAGTTTCCTCCCACAAGTGCTGAAAGACGTGCTGTTAGGTAATTTGGATGTTCTGAATTCTCCCTCTGTGTACCTGCGCCCTCCGTGTACCCGAACAGGCGCCGGAGTGTGGCGACTAGGGGCTTTTCACTGTAACTTCATTGCAGTGTTAATGTAAGCATACTTGTGACAATAAAGATTATTATTATTTATTATTATTATAGCTGGGTCCATTACACGCAGTGGCCAAACGTGCCTGAACGGAGCGGCAGAGCTAAAAAATTGTGTTTAAATAGAGTTCCAAAGCTCAGAAAAGCATACTTCTAGGAAAAAACTATTTTTTCAAAGGTTTCCTGCAGAGTCAAACTGCCTGGATTCAATTTCAAACAATTTTCGGCAGTTAACTAGCAGTCACCATCAACTGGTGCATTCTCCATTCCAGTGGCTTTTGCAATCAGAATCCACTTGCCAAACAATTATCTCTCTCTTCTCATCTGGTATATATTGCTGTTTTCCCCGTATATTTGTATTCTTGCAAAGTATTCTGTTGAATGCTGGAGGAAAAGCTTTTGTCTGCAATACTCTACTACCATACGAATAAATATATATCTGATTGAAAATCCCAAGATATTACCTGAACGTCAACACCAGTTGACGCTGCAGAGAAAGCAGTTGGTTATGAATGAAGGAAAGCAATATGAAGTAACCAAAAATAAACAAAACTTGCAAAATGAAAATGGATCAATGCTGAATTGGAAGATTTGAAACACAGACTCAAACTGAATATATACCTTTGAAAATGTATGATAAACTAAAGTATTCAAAACCAAACTTCCAAGATCAGAAATGCGACACAAAGGTACACAGAGGTTTTGAAAGAAACAGAAAGTTTGAATCCTGTGAAGCATGCAAAATGTGAATCATGTGCAGACTCAACACTTATCTCCATTACATCACAAAGAGGAAATGACAACTCTGAATTCCATTTTTTGCAAGTCAAAGCGAGAGATGGAAGAACTCGACTAGAAGTACAGCCAGGCACATCAGAAGGCAGAAAAGGTACTCAAAGTAGTTTCTGCCTTCAAAGACTCTTTAAAAATCAACATGTGACTCTGGATAAATATGAAGGAGTTGAAACAGATGCTGAACACCACATCAGATAAAGCTGGTTTGAACTATCAGTAGCAACAAAACAATGCAATGAAGCACAGAGTGAGTTAGCAAGAGGTCTAAAAGAAAATACATAGTTGAATGAACAGCTAATTGCCCTTCAGGATCAAGAGCAAAAGGAGACTGTAACCCTACAACAGCATGACAAAGTGAAGGCTTGAACAGCAGGATGGAAGAACAACAGAACAAAATCGAGAAAATTATGTTGAATTACAAAAAAAAATCAAGATCAAGCAATTCAGCTTTTCAAAGAAAATGAAAAATTGTTTCAGGATCTTCACATGCTACAAAGGTCCCTCAGGACAAAATCTATTCCTCTGGAAATTACAAAGAGAAGCAACATAAATTTAATGTCACTTTGAATGAATTGGAGAACCATGTGGAAAAGACTCGTCAATGTCTTATGTTCCATAAATGCCAGGTTGCAATCAGACATCCAGACGTTGAAGGAGGGACTACGGATACACTACAGATACAGTCCATTCCTTTGGGTTTTTGAGACAATGAAAAATTCACTGAGCAACAGGGTTTTGGAACTGCAGGAGGGAAAGGGGAAGGTGAAGAATTCTTGTGTAAAGGAGCAACAGAATCAGGGAACTAACAGCTCCAAGGTGGCCTTCAGAGAAAGAGTTTTCTCTGCAGCATATCCAGGAGAACGTCCTCAAAATTGGAACAGGAAATGGAATTACTGAGAAATCAGAACAGTTGATTGAATGAGAAATCAACAATCCCAATCAAGAAATTTTGGTACTTCATCATGAAAAGAGCAATGCAAACTCTATTCAGTCTGAAGAACAAGAAATATGAGGTGTGCAGTATGGAAGAGCAAATCCAGACGTAAAAGATAGAAAATTAAAATTCTACTAAATGTTAATGATGTTATGCTGATGTTTGTTTGAATTGGTGAAAGTTTTTTTGCAATTCATTATTCTTCTGGACTAAAATTTGTTGCTTCTTCCATTAAGTCTGGATAGCAACCCTCAGGTGAATGGCAGCAGCAGTTTTCATGAGGGAGGAAAAGATTTGAATCTGACATTTAACAGCTGGAGTAAGACGTATTATGGAATGAGGTGGAGGGTTTCTAATGGTACAGTCAGATAGTCTCACTCACACATATTAAGTGAGGCATGCTTAGAAATGGCTGTTATTGACTTTTCTTGTTCTCTTGCAGCCAAGTGCGCAGCTGCAGACATGGTGGTCACACCTGACTCCTCATCCTCTTCTTCCTCCTTGAATGCCAACAATTCTGCATGTTCTTCTTCCTGAAGTTCCACTCTTCTCTGCAATGTGATGTTGTGAAAACAGAGCAAACCACAACCATCCTGGAGATCCATAACAGCCTGTTGAGGGGGCTGAAACACATCTAGAGCAAGCCGATGGCTGGTTATGTCATTGCATCTGTGGTCATGTGACTCCTATTGTATCTTTCTTCTGATTCACTGGTACACTTCCTTACAAGGAGCACGAGCCAGGCCTTCAGAGGATCATCCTGGATCCACCCACTGACACTGTAGAAGAGCAAAGTTATGTGGGAGATGTGGTTGCTGAAGAATGAATGAATTATGGTAATGCCCTGAATATTTTATGCAAGCAGGCAAGATCACCATTCTGGTGGTCACCAATTAACCGGACATTGAAGAAGTGGAATCCCTTACTGAATACTCCTGTCCGATCTGAGGGTGCAACAATAAATGATGGACTGCACATACAGGAACACAGCCACTGCAGCAATCCCAATAACAATGTGTGTTTAACTGGCCCCAGCAGCGGAAAATTTCACACAATTGACCGCCTTGCAAAACAAGATCTCAGTGACATGCTTGATGTATTTTCAGGCAGTGGATTGAGCATTTCTAAAGGTGTCATCAGCAGATCTCGGGGAGGAACCAGAAGTGAAGGAATTTAAGTCTGTGGTGCCATTAATCGCTCTAATGTCACATGTCGATATGGCATTCCTGGAGGGCAGCATTTTTACAGATGGCTGCAGATGCAGCAACCACCTGCGGTGAAAGTCGGGAGTCTCCTGAGGCTTTGCTACTCTGTCATATTGAGGTAGTTCACCCTTTGTCTATAGGCCGTATGTTGGAGGTACTCTTTTCTATGAGATTCAGCTCTCTGTCCATATCTTGTATCCTGTGGAAGAACACAAGGCGGGGGAGAAGGAAGCTGTTGTTGTTAGCATTGCCCCTGGTGTGGCTGCTGGTGGTTCAGTTGTTGGTGGGATTCTTGGTGCTGTTGCTTGGTGTTCTTCCTGCTGCTTTTCATCCCAGTTAAGTTGCACATGTTCTTTAGCGAAGACTGACAGCAAGGAAATTGAGCTGAAGGAGAGTGTACTTCAAGGCAGTTGCAAGTACTTCTGAAAAGTTGAAATTGACCTTCAGAGTAGTGAATTCAGGCTTTCAAAACTAATCCTCCAAACACAAGCCTTTCACAATGGCTGGCCACAAGCTTTGCAATTTCACTCCAGAAAGGCTTCCCAGCTCATTAATTTCATTGAACAGTCACTCCCTGCTGTGGGCTCATCTCATTGACCCTGGTGAGCTGCAGACAGCTCGGGAAAGCCCTAGGCTGATTGCAAGTGACTCACATCCAGAATTGCCAAAACCTTTTTCCAGGGTCTACAAGATACATGTCAAGGAATGTAATAGAATCTTCACCACTTGCTGGGATAAGTGCCGTTCTAACAATGCTCAAGTAATCTGAAATGCTTCTGACAAAGCAGCCTGTTTGATCAGCACCCCATCCACCACTGTAACCACTCACTCCCTCCACCACAGCCGTAATGTGTGTATAATCTGTAAAATACACTGTGACATTTATTGCTCATTTTCATAACCATTCGATCAATCTAGGAGCATAGTTCTGAAGATTCGATACACAAGTGTGTGGATCTGAGAATTAGCATCTTGGTCAGCAAGTCCAGTCAGCAAAATGCTCACCTTTCTAGTCATTCCGGTGGCACGATGGCACAGTGGTTAGCACTGCTGCCTGGTTTCGACCCTGGCCCCAGGTCACTGGATGTGTGGAATTTTCCCATTCTCCCAGTAACTGCAAGGGTCTCCCCCCCCCCCCCCCCCCCACAACCCAAAGGTGCTGACCACGCTAAATTGCCCCTTAATTGAGAAAAAAAATGTTTTAAACTTACTTTCCAGTCATTCAGCTTAGGTGTTGAAATGTTAGAAACACTGCTCAAGTTCACAGTCTTCTGTACTTGATTCTTTGATCTACGGCACAATTTTACAATTCTTCCCATGAGCGGGGTCCTCTGTCCTCATTGAAGCCAATGGAGTTTTGAACAACTCCGCATTTTATGATTCCCGCTGCGCTGTTAAACCCCTTCCTCTGCGTCAAGAGCGGAGTCAGAATAAACAAACCACAATTTATCTTTAGCTGAAGCACATCGAACATAATGGAATGACACAAGGCATCTCACAGGAGCAATTTGCTTGACACTGAACTGCATGGAGACATTGAGACAGATGACTAAAAGCTGGGTTAAAGAGGTAGGTTTTAAAGAATGATTTATAAGTGGAAGGTTAGGTAGAAGAATGGAGCAGGAATGATATTTCACATCTTGGGCATCGGCAACAGAAGATGCAGCCACCAATGACGGGGCAAATGAACGAAACATTTCTTATAAGCAATGTTTTATTGAATCTAAGCGTGCCATATGTGCTGGTCCGAGAGCAGCAGCTTGTACGGCCATTATTACCATGCTGCCTTGTTGATTTTCCCTGCCGAAAGGTTTGAGAAGTCAGCAGGCAAAGCTGCCTGGCGATTATAATTAGGAGGGGGTGGTGCAGGGTGCGGTGGTCACAGATGGGAACCTATAAGATGGCCCCTGGCCATATAATCAGGTGCAATAAATTGGTCAGTCATGGGGAAGGGAAAACACACCTGCTCCTCCTGGCTCAAAAGCAAACTATTTTTTTCCCCCATACCTTGTCATGTTAGGCCTCATCCAGCACATCTCTTATTCCAGGCTGTTTTGGTCTAGCATAGAAGTTGAACAGGCCCACCCGTTCAGGCCTCAGTTTGAAATTGAAAAGTGCCCCCTTAGCATCAACTGGCTGTCCTTCACGCCTGGTGTTTAATTTTGCAGTCGGCCTATCAGCGACGTAAGTCCTACTGCAACCATTTTAGCTGCCCCTCATCTGCTTTCCATAGGGCAGAGAAAGTCAAATCAATCACCCAAATGCAAATTTTCACTTTCGCCATTCAGTACCAACAGGACGGGAAGCAGCATTAACACCACCTTGGACTCCGCTGTCATTTTAACTCTGTCTTTCTGTTGGGCGACGAAGGCGCCCGCCTGAATCAGGCAGGAAGTACATCAATCCAAAAGCAAAACACTGCAGATGGTGGAAATCCAAAATGAAAACAGATACATGCTAAAAATACCCAGCAGGTCAGACAACAGCTATGGAGACAAAAAGAGTTGACGTTTCACTAAGCAATGTTTCATCAAAACTGGGAAAAATTTGAAATGTAACGGCATTTAGATAGGAAATATGGGAAAGGGCCACATTAATCCATGTAAATCAGTGTCCCGTCTCATTCGTTGGATCTTAATCCTTGTCACTCAATGACATTGCCATTGCTGAATCCCCCACTATTAACAGCCTGGGAGTTGCCATTTGACCAGAGAATGAACAGTGTCATGATATTCAAACACACACATCATGATAGACACACCAACAGACAAATCAGAACACACAACACCACAACCAATCACAGACAAAGACAGGAAACATATAAAAGCACAAACACGACACCTGGTGGACAGTATTAGCTGGAGACAAGGACAAGGACAGACCGGTTACACGACACACTCAGGGAGACAGCACGTGCAGAGTATCCAGAACAAACTGTATATAAGAGTTAAAATAAAATTGAGTTGTACCACATACAACTGTGTTGACTCATCTATGCACCAGAGCACCCAACACCACAAACAGGAGCAGCCATATAAGTACTTTGGCTACAAGAGCAGGTCAGAGGCTAGGAATCCTGCAGTGAGTAATTCGCCTGACTCCCCAGAGCTACCAGGCACAATTCAGGAATGGGATGGAAAACCCTCCATTTGCCTGGATGTGTGCAGCTCCAAGAACAATCAAGAAGCTCAACACCATCCAGGACGAAACAGTCCGTTTGGCTGTCACCCCATCCACAAGCATGGGTGATTGATTTGACTTTCTCTGCCCTATGGAAAGCAGATGAGGGGCAGCTAAAATCCACCCCACCATCCATCAATGGCGCACAAAGGCAGCCATGTATGCTAACTACAAAATGTACTGCAGGAACTCATCAAGGTTCCTTAGGCAGCACCTTCTAAACCCACGGCCGCTATAATCTACAACAGGATTTTTCAAACTCAGGGTCGCGACCCGTGGGTGGGCCACGGGCGAGTGTCAAGAGGGTTGCGGATCGACCGGTTGTGGCACTCTTGGTCATAGGAAGAAGTCCCCAACGTCCGCGATCGGCTTTTAAGAATGCCAGCCAGGGGCAGTCCTCGATTCATTATGGCATTTGAGGGGGCGGTTGGTGTTGCGTGGAATACTGAATAAACAAGGCCAGTCAATAAGGCTGACGCATGTCTACACTGGGAGAAACCTACATAGTCATCACTTTGTGTCACCACTCTCTGGAAACCAGGAAATTGGTGAGAATGGAGAAGGAGATTACTTGGATGTTTGGATAGTGCAATGCAGTGGAACGAGTAAGAAACATTGTGACATACACGTGTTTGACAAGTTGCTTCATCTCGTCTGAAGTCACAGCTTGTAAAGTCAAAACAAGGTTGTACTTTGTTCGATACTAGTTCAAATTTCTAAAGACATGGGAATATATTGAAAGCAAATTTTGTGTGTAAATGTAAGGATACACATGTTCAACTGAAATTGTTTTAATTTTCAGCAGTAAACTTGGAAAAATCAGGTATTGGAATTAAAGTTTCAAATTAAAAGAAGAATGCTGGTCGTGACCAACCATTAAATATGAAATATTGAGTATTTCCGCCAGAGGCAGCAGCAGAGAGCAGGTCACGCACCTGGCATGTACACTGATGCCACTCACTCTGTACATCCATGACACTGCCAGGGTACAAAGTGCCCTGTTAATTAAACACAGCCCTCCAAATGGAATGAGCCTCCCGCCAAAGCGATCGGATTGTTGGCCCACTCCTCGTTCATGTCTCTCTTAAAATCTTTTGAAGTAATGACCTGGAGGGTTTAGGCTCAACCTGTTGTACAGATTGAAAAGAAAGACTTGCATTGGTGTCGCGCCTTTCATGACCACAGGATTTCCCAAAGTGCTTTGCAGCCAATAAAGTACTTTTGAAGCGTAATCACTGTTGTAATGTAATGGCAGACAATTTGTGCACAGCAAGTTCCAGCAGCAAGCAGTACGATAATGATCAGATAATTTATTTTTATTGATTGAGGAATAATTGTTGGCCAAGCCACAGGCCATAATTCCCTTGATTTTGTTTGAAATTATGTCGTGGGACTTTTACATCCACCTGAGAGGGCAGACGGAGCCTTGGTTTAACACCTCGCCTCAAACATGGACAGCTGCCAAAGTGCAACACTGCTCATTACTGCACCAACCCTTTTGAGTTGGCATGCCAGTCGAAATGTCCCCGCATAGTCAGCACATCATCTGACTGTTTACAGAAATTAATTGATAGAATTATAGAGACAATATATGGTTGTTCTCAAGGACCACAAACCAACGAAGGTGTTCAGTTACAGATAATTAAGGCCTTACTAACTACAGTAACATCTCAGCACATAGAAATACATGAAGGAACTGTGTTACAGGCTGTTAGAACGCGCTACAATATTCACCTGGCCAAAAAAAAAACTTAATAAACCAAACCACAGCCAAGGCAACACCAACAAAGATGTTGAATGTTATATTTGCACGAATGGAAAACCAAGCACTGCACGAAGTACAACAAATGGAAAAGTAGAGACTTCGGCAACAGCATCACCTCCAACAGTCCAATGTGAAGCAGTGTGAACCCAAATCTCCACAGCTGAACCGGCTTGAGGACCAGCCTATTCTTGAGGCGGTCACCCATTAGACTGGACTTATAACGCTGTTCACACATTCAAAAATGTTAAACACTACTGTATTATAACCTGTTGTTGTTTATCGTTCCAGATATCGTCTGACCGGACCACTGTTCAAGTTTTTTTTTCTCGCATTGAAGTTTTGTTATGGTACAACCTTGTTAGTGTGACGCACCCGACATCGCCCCATGTAAATAGTTATGTCATATACACATGCTGTACACAACACACACACACACTCTTAGATGCACTCACGACACGATTATATTTATAATCATGTAGGCACATATCTTTGTAAAAAGGGGGGATGTCATGATATTCAAACACACACATCATGATAGACACACCAACAGACAAATCAGAACACACAACACCACAACCAATCACAGACAAAGACAGGAAACATATAAAAGCACAAACACGACACCTGGTGGACAGTATTAGCTGGAGACAAGGACAAGGACAGACCGGTTACACGACACACTCAGGGAGACAGCACGTGCAGAGTATCCAGAACAAACTGTATATAAGAGTTAAAATAAAATAGAGTTGTACCACATACAACTGTGTTGGCTCATCTGTGCACCAGAGCACCCAACACCACATGGTACAGGAGTGGATCGATACCTGCCGGCACACCTCAGTGTACAGAGACAACCAGCAGTGCCCAGGCAAAATGTTACAGCTCCCAGTTCCGCAACCGCTCCAGTGCCACGGCGATCTCCGCGAAAACTGGCGGCGATTCTGGCAAGTGTTCGAATTGTTCCTGGTGGCAGCTGAACTCCAAGACCTGGATGATAGCGAAAAAATTGAATTTCTCCTCACCATCGCCGGTGCAAGGGCAAGAGAAATATTCACAAGGTTCAGGTTCTTCAGGAGGCAGCAAAGGTACGATTACCAGGCAGTCCTGGACAAATTCTCCAAGTACTGTGAAGAAAACACACTCCAATCGGCAAGTAAAGGTAAGAAAAGCGGCAGTACTCACCTCGTGGCCGGGATCCCGGAGCCCGAATTCCCAGAAGCCGAAATCCCGGTCCTGAGAGAGGGCTGGGTCGAGGTCGGTGGCCATCTTGCTAAAGGTATCACGCTAGCACAGTTGCGCGAGCAGTGCGCAGAACCGGAAGTTTCGTTTGCGCATGCGCGAGATGCTGCGCATGCGCAGTCAAGAAAACGACCATCGGTAAAGGAACAGCGATCTGAGCATGCGCAGTCGCTTCCTACGTGCTACATACCGTGCGTCAGGATGTCAGAGGCCCCAGACCGCACCAATTTAAAGGGGAAACGTCCCAAATCCAATTTAAAAGGGAAACGTCCCAAATCAAAAAAACAAAAATCTGTTAAAGCTGTAAAACAACCTTCCCTCACCTGGAATGACAGCACATTGCCGCAAATTGACCCAGGAGATGAATTTGACCTCCGAAGAACCCTCCGACAAGCAGTTACCTACGCACAAGCCGATGATTCCGACCTCAAATACTTTGATGACGATCTTTACAGTGTTTCGGGACCTGCGGGCCCAATGACAGCTCCATGGTCCTAGATGACTATGACTCGGACGAACCTTTCGTGTTGCACATTGGCGGCCCCCACATTGAATCCGACGCAGATGCGGATTCATTTTTCGGATTTGAAGATCTTCAACCCAGCAGATATGACGTCCCAACTTATCAGTGCCGGATGATGCTGCAGCCTGACATTAACAGACAGGGAGCGGTGCAAGCCCACGGAGAGCGCCCTGCTGCCACACAGAGCGTGGTCCACGTCCCGCTCAGCATTCCCGACTCTATGAAAGAAGACATGCAAGACTCCAGAGTGCAGTCCTTGCATGAACAAGAAGTGACTCCAGAGTCACAAGCCTCCACAGCGATCTCGTGGACAGACTCCACAAAAGAAAAAATGCTTGACTCCGATGCGCAGTCCTTGCAGGAACAAGACCATGAGGGTCTAGCAACCTCTCCTGACCAACCAGCGGCAGATGATGCAAGTCTGCCATGCTCACGTGAACAGCACGAAGGCTATGACAGCCTACCACGCTCCACTGCACAGCAGCATGACCATGACGGTCTCTCATGCTACAATAAAGGGCACAGCGCTGATGACTGTTCAAGCCCAACTGAAGACAAGCCAAAGGAATCTCCTCTTCCAAGCCCGAAGGAAAAAGGTTCATGCGCTGACCTTCAGAATCATTGTAGCCGAACAGAGATTAATAATGCTGCACGGTCACAGAAGGATACTGAGGATTTGCTAAAGAAATTACCTGCATGTTTAACTTGCAAGGAGCAGACTGAGAATTGCCAGTGTTTTAGTACGAAAAAAAAAAATGGACAAGACATTGATCCTCAGTTAATGGAAATAACACCCTGAATCATACCTACAGCAGGGACAAATGTCTCCCTTCAACTCAACACCACAGACTCCCAACTTCGGAGACCAGCAGTTAGTCAGTAATGACTCTTCAAGCCTTGAGGGGAACATTAACTGCATTGAATCTAAACACACTCCACTGACAAATGAGCAGAACATTGGAGCAAGAATCCTGAGGACACCGACATCGAGTAGCCAGATAACGAATTTAAAACCCGCAGCAGTTTCAAGTGAACCAAGTGTGCTTTCCACTAATGGTGAAGATGCAGATAAGGTCGACCCGATTATCCATTGTACCACACTAACCCCAGTGATGAAGCAGTTATGTATGGGGAGTATAATGTGGGCAATTGTGAACAGTAAAAGAGAGACTGTGACCATGCCAGTCCCAGCAAAATCAGACCCAGAGACCATGAAGGCATGTACATTAGACAAACATACATATGAGGTACCTGAGAAGAAAAGTGAAACGGAATGTTCTTTGGAAAATAGTACAATGTCGATAGAAACATTGGATCCTATATTCAAGACACACATATGGGAGAATTTGGGGGTAATAAACAAGGTTCTGCAATGTCTGGGGGAAGATTTAAAATTCCAAAGAAGAAAAGCCCAAATGAAGGACAACGGCAAGACAATGACAGTCCACCGACATGGTGTGCACCACCAGATGAAAACTCTGACAATTTACCCAACCCTAGTGAACAGCAAGCTGCTAATGAGGATCTATCCACGGGATGTGAGACGAGTGACGACAGCATCCCACTTCCCATGCAAAAGGTGCAAGGTGACAGACCACGCCTAGTGCATACCGAGGCACTCGACGATCACGGTGGGACCATTGACAACTGCGGTGGCGGCGCACCGCTTCCACCCTCGATGGCTCGAGCCTCTCCACTGGTCGGTGCATTCCTGCATGTTCCGACTCCAGAAGTGCAGCTTCAGGGAATCTCGGCTGCCTCCAGTGAACCTGTTGGGACTCCGGACGGGGAGCATCGACGGAAGGCAGACCGGACTCCAGATGGGGAGCAGCCAAGCGCCGACTCTGTTTCGCGTACGCCAGACCTTGTTCCGAACGGGCGGTGTCACGGCCTCGGTGATGGCACGCTCAGGGTGATGGCGGATGCCACGGCGACAGGGAATGGACCGCGTGGCAGTCCCACTGGGTCGGCAGTGGCGACCAGCACCGGCGGTCCAAGACGGATACACCAATTCACGCCATCGCCAGACGTTGATGCGAGCGATAATTCTCTCTCCAAGGAGACATACTTCGACGTTTCTCTGCGAAGTCGCCCTTCCGGCACAGCAGGTGGCCGGAACCAGCGTGCACGGTCTCGGCCAACTTCCACATCTGGCACATTCATCGCCTTGCATGACATTAGTGATGGTGCTTCTTCGATGGCAACGACCCATCGGCTACAAGATGCCGTCCACCACAAACAGAAAAAGAAAAAAGACTCCACCTTGTTCCTGGTATGCAGGGCGGATGGATTGGTGCGTAGGCGCAATCAGCGAGCTTTGCGCCGCCTTCCACGCTCGCAACTGAACCGTACGCACATGCCGGATCCTCCCCTGGTTCCCAAGGATGACTTCGTGGAGATGCCATGGGTCATGCCTCTTCCACCCGTGACCAGGCCACAGCAGCTAAAATCCTCCCCATGCAGAAGCTAAGGCTGTTTCTGGGACCTTGCCACCTGTCAAATCCAGGGCAAACTTTATTGAAGCAGACAAGTATTTTCTCCCTTTTGAGTTGGCATGCCAGTCGAAATGTCCCCGCATAGTCAGCACATCATCTGACTGTTTACAGAAATTAATTGATAGAATTATAGAGACAATATATGGTTGTTCTCAAGGACCACAAACCAACGAAGGTGTTCAGTTACAGATAATTAAGGCCTTACTAACTACAGTAACATCTCAGCACATAGAAATACATGAAGGAACTGTGTTACAGGCTGTTAGAACGCGCTACAATATTTACCTGGCCAAAAAAAAAAACTTAATAAACCAAACCACAGCCAAGGCAACACCAACAAAGATGTTGAATGTTATATTTGCACGAATGGAAAACCAAGCACTGCACGAAGTACAACAAATGGAAAAGTAGAGACTTCGGCAACAGCATCACCTCCAACAGTCCAATGTGAAGCAGTGTGAACCCAAATCTCCACAGCTGAACCGGCTTGAGGACCAGCCTATTCTTGAGGCGGTCACCCATTAGACTGGACTTATAACGCTGTTCACACATTCAAAAAAGTTAAACACTACTGTATTATAACCTGTTGTTGTTTATCGTTCCAGATATCGTCTGACCGGACCACTGTTCAAGTTTTCTTTTCTCGCAGTGAAGTTTTGTTATGGTACAACCTTGTTAGTGTGACGCACCCGACATCGCCCCATGTAAATAGTTACGTCATATACACATGCTGTACACAACACACACACACACTCTTAGATGCACTCACGACACGATTATATTCATAATCATGTAGGCACATATCTTTGTAAAAAGGGGGGATGTCATGATATTCAAACACACACATCATGATAGACACACCAACAGACAAATCAGAACACACAACACCACAACCATCCACAGACAAAGACAGGAAACATATAAAAGCACAAACACGACACCTGGTGGACAGTATTAGCTGGAGACAAGGACAAGGACAGACCGGTTACACGACACACTCAGGGAGACAGCACGTGCAGAGTATCCAGAACAAACTGTATATAAGAGTTAAAATAAAATTGAGTTGTACCACATACAACTGTGTTGACTCATCTATGCACCAGAGCACCCAACACCACAAACAGGAGCAGCCATATAAGTACTTTGGCTACAAGAGCAGGTCAGAGGCTAGGAATCCTGCAGTGAGTAATTCGCCTGACTCCCCAGAGCTACCAGGCACAATTCAGGAATGGGATGGAAAACCCTCCATTTGCCTGGATGTGTGCAGCTCCAAGAACAATCAAGAAGCTCAACACCATCCAGGACGAAACAGTCCGTTTGGCTGTCACCCCATCCACAAGCATGGGTGATTGATTTGACTTTCTCTGCCCTATGGAAAGCAGATGAGGGGCAGCTAAAATCCACCCCACCATCCATCAATGGCGCACAAAGGCAGCCATGTATGCTAACTACAAAATGTACTGCAGGAACTCATCAAGGTTCCTTCGGCAGCACCTTGTAAACCCACGGCCGCTATAATCTACAACAGGATTTTTCAAACTCAGGGTCGCGACCCGTGGGTGGGCCACGGGCAAGTGTCAAGAGGGTTGCGGATCGACCGGTTGTGGCACTCTTGGTCATAGGAAGAAGTCCCCAACGGCCGCGATCGGCTTTTAAGAATGCCAGCCAGGGGCAGTCCTCGATTCATTATGGCATTTGAGGGGGCGGTTGGTGTTGCGTGGAATACTGAATAAACAAGGCCAGTCAATAAGGCTGACGCATGTCTACACTGGGAGAAACCTACACAGTCATCATTTTGTGTCACCACTCTCTGGAAACCAGGAAATTGGTGAGAATGGAGAAGGAGATTACTTGGATGTTTGGATAGTGCAATGCAGTGGAACGAGTAAGAAACATTGTGACATACACGTGTTTGACAAGTTGCTTCATCTCGTCTGAAGTCACAGCTTGTAAAGTCAAAACAAGGTTGTCCTTTGTTCGATACTAGTTCAAATTTCTAAAGACATGGGAATATATTGAAAGCAAATTTTGTGTGTAAATGTAAGGATACACATGTTCAACTGAAATTGTTTTAATTTTCAGCAGTAAACTTGGAAAAATCAGGTATTGGAATTAAAGTTTCAAATTAAAAGAAGAATGCTGGTCGTGACCAACCATTAAATATGAAATATTGAGTATTTCCGCCAGAGGCAGCAGCAGAGAGCAGGTCACGCACCTGGCATGTACACTGATGCCACTCACTCTGTACATCCATGACACTGCCAGGGTACAAAGTGCCCTGTTAATTAAACACAGCCCTCCAAATGGAATGAGCCTCCCGCCAAAGCGATCGGATTGTTGGCCCACTCCTCGTTCATGTCTCTCTTAAAATCTTTTGAAGTAATGACCTGGAGGGTTTAGGCTCAACCTGTTGTACAGATTGAAAAGAAAGACTTGCATTGGTGTAGCGCCTTTCATGACCACAGGATTTCCCAAAGTGCTTTGCAGCCAATAAAGTACTTTTGAAGCGTAATCACTGTTGTAATGTAATGGCAGACAATTTGTGCACAGCAAGTTCCAGCAGCAAGCAGCACGATAATGATCAGATAATTTATTTTTATTGATTGAGGAATAATTGTTGGCCAAGCCACAGGCCATAATTCCCTTGATTTCGTTTGAAATTATGTCGTGGGACTTTTACATCCACCTGAGAGGGCAGATGGAGCCTTGGTTTAACACCTCGCCTCAAACATGGACAGCTGCCAAAGTGCAACACTGCTCATTACTGCACCAAAACCTATTGTTCTGAACTCTTCAGGATCAAGAACAAAACGTAGTGCAGCAAAATGACAGAGGAACGATACATGAACATGATGGACATGATCTAACCACCTCGTTGTGCCTGGAACAGGACGCAACGAGGCTGGTAAATCTTGCGACAGCGGGCGGCACCTAGCACTGGCATCCACATACATGGACAAGGTTTACCAGCACTTGGAGAAGTCTCCCAGGCAGTCAGGGGTCAAAGGATGGTCGGGCTCTGGGCAGAGTGCCCTGCCAACCCAATGCCACCCGGGCACCATGGCCGTGCCACCCTGCAATAAGGTGCAGTCTGTGTGCCTCACCCGGTGTGATAATTGTGGTATTCTACCCGAGAGTAATAACTAATGGAAAATACAATTCATCTTTACAAGTAGAACTGTATGTATGTCATGTGTGCTTTACCCAAAGACAGGTCCTTGGCTCATTCCTAGCTGCTGCTTTATTCTGAGCTGTCTTCATTACAATTTTTCCCAGTGGTGGTTTGCCATTGCCTTCCACTCTCAGGAGGTAGATCCCAAATTCGCTGCAGCCGGAATAAGAATTGAACCACTACCAATGGTATTATTCCAAGCAACATGCTAACCATATAATCGACTGGGCTAAACAGCCCCCAGAGCTCTCTATGCAGATAAAGACAACATTGAGGCTGCAGTACAGAGTTAAGAATGAATAGTTTAGTGATAGATAATTGCATCTCCAAAAAATGTGTCTTCTTTGAGTGAATAATTGATATCAAAACAGCAACTGGAAGGTAGGCTCCTTTGAAATCTAGTTTCCCTCTCCCAGTTGTTTTACTACCTTTACCTCTGAAGCAAGACTTGATGCCTATAACTTTGCAACAATCTCATTGAAATTGGATATCTTAATATTCTGGATTCTTTCACAGTGAGCTGGTGAGAGGTGAGAGCCACCGGGTCTCTTTCCCTTCAACTTCTGCTATTGGATGCCAACAAGTTATTAGCATTGGGGAAATGTCAGAATTTCTGTGAAACCATTTACAAGCATGAAATGTGACTATTTTTCAGCGCGATAACACATCAAAACAGGTTTCAAAATCTATTTTAAACCAAAAATGAGAAATGGCCACATTTAATAAGAGGTATTTGGCAGGTTTGATAACATTTCCCGTCTCCTTTTCAGTCCTGCTTGTGTCAGAGCCAACAGGCCAAAATTGGGCAATCCATGAATAGTTTTATTCAGTTTATTGTTTTCCATAGGCCACATATTATAGGTGTCTTATTATGTGAATATGATTATACTCAGAATTTCTACCACAGGCACGGATAAAAGGCCAGAGATTTCTTTTTGCCAGAGGTTCCTTTATCTGTTATCACGATTGAGATAAACTGCGCCACATGCCCACTGCAGAAGCCTTTGTAGCTCATATTGCAGGTACACAAACAGCCAGACTCTGTTGCTTTTCTGCTGATTTTAATGTCCTAAACCCTAGACAGAGATGTTGTGTCAGACCTGACACCACATACCAAATGCACAAACTTATTTCCCCTTCTGGGCCTGGCATTTGCATGTGAATTCCAGATAAGCAGCTAAATTCCTGCCTTGCGGAATCACTGTGACATGTGCACATTTTACTTAAATCCTGCACAATGT
The DNA here is from genome assembly GCF_047496885.1 of Scyliorhinus torazame. NCBI lineage: Eukaryota > Metazoa > Chordata > Chondrichthyes > Carcharhiniformes > Scyliorhinidae > Scyliorhinus > Scyliorhinus torazame. Next base: position 35,930,788 of record NC_092721.1, read on the forward strand.
CTTAGAGCAAATAATAAATAATGTACTCATTAGCAAGCATAAATCTCATGATTCCAGGGGTCTGTTTGCTGGCCATGGTGAGTGGATGCCCAGCAGCGGAGTAGATGCTGTTTCTGAGTGTGATACTATATTTACTTTCCCTGACTAATGGAAGCTTCTTCAAATACTGCAGATAGAAAATAGGGGCAAAAGCTTTTGTGACAATGGACAAAATGGAATTTGTGCAGGGCTATCTCATGACCCAGCAAACTGGAAAAAAGAGAGTCACTTCTATCCCCAGATACTTACATTGACATCGAACAGCCAACCATCTAATTTACTCTCACCCACTAGGAAACATGAAGAAGCATCACTGGATTAGCTCTCGGAGACATAGAACAGACAGTGCAGAAGGAGGCCATTCGATCCATCGAGTCTGCACCGACCCACTTAAGCCCCAAACCCAATAGCCCCTCTGAGCCTTTTTGAACACTAAGGGCATTTTAACATGTCCAATCCACCTAACCTGCACGTCTTTGGAATGTGGGAGGAAACCGGAGCACCTGGAGGAAACCACGCAGACACGGGGAGAATGTGCAGACTCCTCACAGACAGTGACCCAGCACAGAATCGAACCTGGGACCCTGGAGCTGTGAAGCCACAATGCTAACCACTATGCTGCCCCATGTACTTTTACAATGGGGACGGAAAAAGATAAATCCAACCACACCATTGCATTGAAGACTCCCCCAGTTAATCACCTATGAGACGTTTTAGTTGCTGTGATATGAAGAGGCTAAAGTTCCGTTCCTTTTTCACAAACACACATTTATTTCATTCCAACAGCTTTTGCACAAAACTCTAACTATACATCACCTGACAGAGGGCACCTGAAGCCCCTTTACATATCAGTGTCAATTAATGGATACTTAACATGAATGAGACAACTAATTGCAATGTCTCTTAACCCATTACTTAACAGTCTCCCCTTCCTTGGAGAAAATAGTAATAATTCGGTAAAAACAAAATTTCAAGAGACTCAAAAACACACACATGATTTCCCCCCCCTTTTTTTGTTTGGACGAGAAATAAATAAACAGTCACAGAAACAAGCGCCCTTCATTAACAATATCCAAAAGTTTCTGTGAACTCGCCCCTCTTTTCATAAAACAGTCTGATAGTTGATAGCTCCTGTCAACCCATTTACTTTTTGTTATTTCCCCTCTGTCCAACATCTGCTTCAAACTTGCGATGTCTATCCGTAACCTCTTTTCATTGACACTTTTTGTAGAGTGCACATTTTCCCACAGGGATTTATTGTCAATGTGGCAGTCAATAGGTATATTACCCAAATCCCCTAATCCCAAAATTTCTGTCAATATCATACTTGTATTAAAGGCCATATCCACCTCCTCTAACAAGGCTTAACGTCTCAGCAGCCAAAGTGTGTTTTACCACTCTCCTTATTTTCTTTGTTTCCCACACAAGCGGGCAACATTTACCATTGTTCCCCAAAAGGAAAATTATAATACGTCCTGCGCTTGAAACCGCATTCAACCCCGTAGGACGCATCACTATAAACTATGAGTTTCAAGTGCCTAAGGTCACCTAAAACCGGGAACTTCAAAACACACTCCTGCATGTTTAGTTTGGCCAACGCTTTATTTGCTCTTATTATGTCTTCCACTTTGGGATCATTCATTTTTGTACTCAACTCTAAGACATCAAAACTCAAGTCCGGTCTAGTCTGTCTATCTAACCAGTTCAGTTGCCCAATTAAACTTCGCAGTTGCTCTTTTTCTATCTTTGAAACCACTGCATCTTTTTGTGAAACTCGGCCACGACTAATTGCTATTGGGTTGATGCTTTCCAACTAAGATTGCTGACATAAAGTTGCCCCTAACTTAGTCTGTCCAATTTTCAGTCCAATATATTTAAATGCACCGGAAGTCTGACTTCCAACGTTGAATTCTTTCCTCAAACCAGAGATTACTATAGCTTCAAAATCACTAGCCCCACCCCACAAAAAAATCATCGACATGCATCATAAAAATGCCAGAAAGATTTCCTTTATATTGCCAGTAAAACATTGCTGGATCTGCTTTCAACTGGCAACAGCCGAACTTTAGAAAAACCGACCTTACCGAAAAATACCAGACTCGAGATGCATCATTTAATCCATGTACACAATTGTTCAACTTCCAGAGTACCCCTTCTGTGTTAGCTGCTTCTTTAGGAGGATGGAGCAAAATGTCTCTCTGGAGCTGATGCCCCTGCAAAAAGGCAGCTTTTATATCTATAGATTTGCATTCCCATGCCTTTGTGGCGAATAGAGCCAAGAAGATCTTTAAAATAATCTTTCCTGCTGTAGGTGAATCTACCCTTGATCTTCTAAGTTTTCTTCAATTCTCCTTGCCACGAGCCTGGCCTTTGCCTCATAAGTTCCATCCGGAAGAACCTTTTCCGTGCAAATCCATCTGTGAGATAGAGCTCTTTGTCTCCAATCCGGTACTTCCGTGTATACCCCAAATTCACTCCAACTATGCAATTCTTGCTGTTTAGCTTCTTTGATAACTTTTTCATCTAATTTATTTGAAGCCACCAAAATCTCATGTGCATGTGGGCTTCTACTCCTATTAGTATTGGTAGTCTTACTCATGTTCCGAGATCTTGACAAACTACGTCCCCCCTCCCGCCTGGTATCTCGTTCTGTACTGCTACTGCTTGATCTTTCCCTTCTGCTGTGGGATGTCCTTTCAATAGTTCTCGACCTTTTCCTGCGGACCTGTTCACTATCCGATGTACTATCTGAACTGGCACTGCGTTTCTGTGCCCTCCATTTTTGAACTTTGTTTTCCCAATCCATTGCCTTGACTCCTTTCCCTGAATGTAGTCCATTCAACCAATGTTTATACTTTCCAGTGGCCTTCCCTGCTCTACTAATAACAGTTGCATCCTTCCATTGACTCGACTCTTCAGGCAAGTATGTCACTTTTGTACCAACTTTTGGCAGTTGCCCTTTCGGAAAAATGGCCTGTTCTAATTCATCTGAAGTGTTATGTTCTTCCATAGAAACCCTGTCTATGTCAGTTAATTGGCCCTCATAGTTCTGTAACACATGCGTACCAGATGACTCTGGTTCCTCGTCATGTCTGTCTGCTCTGTCTAAATTTGAAAATGTGTAATCTATACCCATTATCCTACATGAATGTACCCTAAAAGTTTGATTACCATGTTGCAAAATAATTGTTTTGCCATCTATGCCTATGATCTTCCCTGGGCCCTTCCATTCAATAGAATTGTCTCTCTTATAGTATACCATGCCTCCTTGCTGAAAAACGGCATCTGATGGCCGTACGTTATGTCTTAAAGCTCTGAGAATTCTTTCAGAGACTTCTGCTTCCAAAAAAGCTTTTCTACTGCTATGTAATGCATTTAAATGTTCAGCAAAACCAGAGCTAATTGTAGTCCCCTCCCAAGCTGGAGGCTGGTCATCCAAAATGGACGGAATTTTAGGATTTCTACCAAACACTAATTGATAAGGACTATAGCCCCCAATCATCTGAAATGAATTCTTTGCATGTAGTGCCCATGCTAAAGCTGAATTTAGCCTGCAATTTGGTCGATCTGCCAAAATTTTCCGAAGCATGTCATCGATGACAGCATGATTTCTTTCACAGACACCATTACTAAATGGGCTTTCTGCAGCCGTATTCATAACTCTGATATTCATGTTTTCACACATAATCCCCAAACTCATCATTAGCAAATTTGCCCCCATTGTCAGTAAGGAATTTTGCCGGTGGACCCATTCCTGGCCCTATCCAGTTTTTCCACGATTTGATCCAGAATTACTCTTTTCTTTACTTCGTACAATTGTTGATTGACTAAATCTGGTTGCTACGTCTACAAAATGCAAAATAAATATATTAATTGCTTCATCCCAGATCTTAAGGTCCATTGCCACAATGTCGTTAAAATCCCTGGCCAAAGGTAGGGTTACTATTGGTCGTGCTGCTGTCCTTCTGTACTTCCTACAAACTTCACAGCAGTCACTAACCTGTTCTATCAGTTTAGTATAGTCGTCATCCCTTACCCCTGCATCCTTTAATAAAATTTTCAGCCTCCGAGGAGACGGATGTGCAAATTGCCCATGCAGTTTTAATACCACAAGCTTTTCATCAGCTAAAGTCCTATTTTCACCTGCCATTAACACATCCTTAACCACTCTACTTGAAATATTATTTGTCAGTAATGGAATACAATAGTGTCCCGACTCTGTAAATTGTAAATCCACCGTCTTTCCAAAAACTGTTGCCTTATCCTGCTCCATATCCAGTTTCATGTGTGCTTTCTTCATCGACGGTCTACTCAGAAGCAAAGGACTTGATATAACATCCGTGCTAATGAAATGATTCACTCCGACAATATTGCAAGGGATCACCACTCTTTTCAGCGACTTCAGAGTATTATCACCCCCAAACCTGAAACTTGTGGAACTTTCAAATTCCTTAACCTTGTTACGATTTTCAGCATTCAAAGAGTCCAGATAACATTTTAACCAGTCAATTCCACACACAGTAGATGTGCAGCCACTGTCCAATACAGCACAGTTGAAGGATTCTGCAACCAACACCCTCATTACCGGCGTGAAATTGCTTGTCAATAGGACAATGCCTTCTTTCTTTTCACTATCTTTTTCCTCTTCTGACTCTTCCGTGTCATGTGTCGCTTCAAACACTCTATCATAACGTTTTGGACAGTTGAAAGCATAATGGTATTGAGAGTCCCATTGAAAACATCAATTTGTCATGCCCCGTGCATTTCTGGGGTTCATCTTCCTATTGTAGATTCTAACTGAGTTTCGGTCTTCATAATTTCCATGTCTCTGTCTCCTTGTATAGTCTTGAGCCCTGTTCGTAACCATACGATTTCGCCATCCTGTTAGTAGTGTATCTTCCATATTCTGCCTTATTGCAGGCTGACCTATTTGGGTCATCAGAGCCATCGGTTTCGAATGTTTCCCCAGAAACTTTTGTAAAGCTTTTGGCATCTGTTTGAATAAGGTATCCTTATCAGTAAACTGAACTCCTGTCAAAACCAGGAGCCTATCCATGTTGCTCACTCTAGCACAGTCAAGTAATTTAAAGGCCAACACAGATTGTGGAAATTCCAGGTTGTGTTTCTGCAGCCTTTTATATAGTCTGCCAAATTCCATTATATAGTCTTCCATGGAGATATCCTCCATTTTCCGGAACTTCTCAAAATCCGACCATGCTTCAGACGCACTTAACAAGTCATCTTTCTCATAAATCTTATCCATATAATGTAATAAAGTCTCCAGACCGTCTTCTGAGTCTAACTCTTCCAATTCCAGCTCAGAAAGCACTTTGTTTCGGATTTTACTGCCATATGGTATAGAAAGAGCCAATGCCATACCTTGTTTTCTCTTTCCCAAAGCAGTTACCTTAGTCCACATAACTACTGCACTTCTCCATTGGTCATACGGTTCCCTTTCAGAAAATAAGGGAGGATAGTCATATCCAGCCATCTTAATCCTCGGTTCAGCCATTTATCCCTTTTTTTTTTCTTTTCTCACTCACTCCTTGGTTTTATCTGGAAAAGTTGTATCTTTCAACCCTTCACATTTACACAGCAACCATCCTCTGCTGTCAATTGTTAGACATTTTAGTTGCTGTGATATGAAGAGTCTAAAGTTCCGTTCCTTTTTCACAAACACACATTTATTTCATTCCAACAGCCTTTGCACAAAACTCTAACTATACATCACCTGACAGAGACCACCTGAAGCTCCTTTACATATCAGTGTCAATTAATGGATACTTACCATAAATGAGACAACTAATTGCAATGTCTCTTAACCCATTACTTAATATCACCTTCCGGAACAAGTGGTGAATGTAGGAAGTAGTGGTCAGGAAATTGTGTCCTTGCAGTATTTCTGACAAGTACCTTCACTTTAATTGCAATGCTTCCAGAGAGCCTGCAAGGTGATGGCGCAAAATAATGTGGCAGAAAATCAAATGATGGACATTTATAATTGTTGAGGTAGAACAGAGGACAATAGGGTACAAATCTGTCTTGGCTCATACCGTAAGGTAGGTCAAAGCCAGGAGACAGCCTGTTTTCCACTCAGTCTGAGTTTCTTTCCCAGTGACTTTAAGATAGATTTAGACAAATGTAGGTTAATTTTGTTACTTAGGGTATGGTGAATGTGAAACTAGACTCTAAAAATATTTAAATTGATCACTGCCAATGTTCTGATCTGGCTTGTATATTGGTTTGTTTGTGGTAGACTTCCTTACATTCAAGGTTGTACAATATGTATCTTGCGATGCTGATCTTAAATACTTTGGTGGAAAAGCACTGCAAGTTGATCTGTTCACCTGAAGCCATGCGTCATGATATAAAAAGTTATTCCTCTGGCAGATGCATGTTGCTCACACTACCTGTGATCCGCCTTTGGCTGTGGTTCATGCAAGGATGTGATTATCCAAAGGTGATCTTTGTCTTCCAGGAGCTATCCTTCAGACCGGCTTGTCCTGCAAATAAACCAAATGTAGAGGACTGCCTTAAACTAAAGGCAAATCCTAATTTCTGCCTCGGTAGTTGGTATTGACCGGTATAATGTGCATTGCTGTCACTGGACATTAGCAGAATGTCTTTTCATCATTTAAAAAAGCAAAATCTTGTACACTGTGGACAATGCTGGAAGGTCACATATCTCGAGATTATCTGAGCAGGTGAGATGGACATTCTCCTTGAACTGCTGGAATGCATACTTCCAGCTAAAAACTTCCAGCATTTTGATCCGGTAACAATAGAAGAGACATATGTCAAAATGAGGATGGTCATGACTTCAGACTTGTGGTATTCCCTTGATATTTTAGCTTTTGTCCTTCTTGATACAGGTAGTGGGTTGGGAGGTGCTGTTGAAGTCATTTTGATGAGCTGCAGTAGTGCATCTTGTCGATCATACATACGCTATCTAAACATTTATATCTGGTAATATGTAATGACACATGATTGATAAATGATCGCAATATAAATTTTCCTCTCAACAAGATATGCTCTCAACGGAGCTACCCAAGTGACGGGATTTAAACCCCAGGTCTCGGAGACCCTGAGTGAGCACCATTTAGCATTGAACCCCACCAACGTGGACCAGGCATATTGGCACTTGGTGGGGAGCCGCCTCCAGTAATTGGGACCTTAGGTGGTAGGGCTCTAGGCAGGCTGGTTCCCTGGCATGCTCGATGCCACCCAGGCACCATGGCACTGCTAGCCTGGCAGCCTGGCAATATCACCTGGGCACCCTTGTAGCGTCACCTGGGTGCCACCAAGGCAGTTGCACTGCCAGGGTGCCTGGTTGGCAGTGTCAAGGTACCCAGGTGGCATTTTGCCTGCGTCGGGGATCAGGCCTAGGGGTACCCTGCCCCTCTGAGGTGCAGGGGGGTTCGAGCACTCCCTCAGTGGTAAATTGGGAGTTGGATCTGGAGGCCATGGTTGGAGGTTCAGAGACAGGGCACCAGATCACTTCCTGCACTGGGACTAAGAATGGCCTTGTTCCTCACCGAGGCCTGTAATTGAAACAGAGTCCCATTTAATAGCGGGGTCATTCTCAGTATTGCTAGCGATGGGAAACACCCAGCAAAACGTGACCAACAGGGGACTCTGTTTCATTTCCATGAAATCACACCCTTTGTATCTGATTGGATCCACTAGAATCTGGAAAGGCCACAGCAGATTGGAAAACCTCAAATGTAACAATTCTATTCAAGAAAGGACGGACATAGAGAGAAAGAAACTCTAGGTCAGTTAGCCTCACATCTCTCATTGAGAAAATACTGCAATCCAGTATTATGGAAGAAGCAGCAAAACATTTATGGTTTCATGAAAGGGCATTTGACAACTTATTTCTTTGAAGATTCCTTCAGTATGTAGCAAGTAGGGTGTAAATCTGTGTAGTTAGATTTTGAAAAGACCTTCTTTGAGCTGCTATATGATAGGTTATTGCACAAGATAGGAGCTCACTGTGTTGTGGTGATTTATTCGCATGGATAGAGGATTGGCTAACTAATGGGAAACAGACAATCAGGACAAATAGCAATTTTCAAATTGGCAAATTGTAACTAGTGGAGTGCCACAGAGATTAGTGCTGAGGCCTGAACTATTTACAAATTATATTAATGATTTGAATAAAAGGACCGAGTATTTTGCAGCCAAATGTGCTGATGATACAAAGGAAAGCAAATTGTGAGGGTTAAACAAAGAGTCTGTAATGAAATACAGATAGGTTAGGTTTGTGGGCAAAAAATCTGGCAGATGGTGTATAATGAAGGAAAATGTGTGTTTATCCACCTTGGCAGGGAAGGCAAAATATTACTTGAATAGAGAGAGACTGCAGAATTGTGTAGTGCAGATGGATCTGAGTATCCTTGGACATCAATCACAAAAGGTTAACATACAGGAACAGCAAATAATTAGGCAGGCAAGTGGAGCATTGGCCTTTCTTGCAAGGAGGCTGGAGTATAAAAGTAGAGAAGTCTTGCGACACTTAACAGAGCATTGGCGAGACCATACCTGACATACTGCATACCTTTTCAGCCTCTTTATTTAAAGATGGATATATTTGCATTGGAGGCAAGTAGACATGGAATGGACAAAGAATCCCTAAAATGAAGAAGGCCATTCAGCCCATCGAGCCCGCACCGACCCCCTGAAAGAGCACCCTACCTAGGCTCACTCACCTGCCCTATTCCCGTAACCCCACCTGATCTGCACATCTTTGAACTGTGGGAGGAAACCGGAGCACCCGGTATCATGGTAGCACAGTGGTTAGCACTGTTGCTTCACAGCGCCAATGTCCCAGGTTCGATTCCCGGCTTGGGTCACTGTCTGTGTGGTGTCTGCACGTTCTCCCCGTGTCTGCGTGGGTTTCCTCCGGGTGCTCCGGTTTTCTTCCACAAGTCCCGAAAGTCGTTCTGTTAGGTGAATTGGACATTCTGAATTTTCTCTCATCGTACCCGAGCAGGCGGCAGAGTATGGCGACTAGCAGATTTTCACAGTAACTTCATTGCAGTGTTGTAAGGTTACTTGTGACAACAATAAAGGTTATTATTATTATTAATTTATTAACAGAACACGCAGACGATGTGTGAATTCCACACAGTCACCGAAGGTTAGAACTGAATTCGGGTCTCTGGTGCTGTGAAGCAGCAGTGTTAACCACTGTGCCATCGTATCACCCAGGGATTTTTTACTAGCTTAATTCCTAGAGTAATGTAGAGTTAAGATGGAAATCTTGATTAATAAGAAGTCCAGGGGTTATGCAAAAGGCAGGAAAATGGGGATGATAAAAATATCAGCCATGATTGAACGGTGGAGCAGACTCGATGGGCCGAGTGGCCAAATTCTGCTCCAATATCTAATGGTCTTATAAAATGGGATTAAGGTCATATTCAGAACAACCATGGTGTTATTGAAATGGAGGAGCAAGTTAAAGAGGCGAAATGACCTAATCCTGCTTCTATTTCTCATGTTCCTATGCTGCCCCTGGTCCCTGAGGTAGCTGTAGTGAAGTTTCAGCACCAGCGGCAGGACCTCACCATTAAGTTCGCAATTCAGCCCTGGTTGTGATTAACTGTGACACCACCTTCTCAGTCATCAGCATCATCTAGGCTCATATAAGACTATTTGTTAAAGCACAGATGTGTTGTTCACACCTATGGAATTGTACACCATCAAATCCATCACCATTAGGTGAGGAGATGATCAACTGGAAGAAGCTTGAAAACCATCTAGGGAACTTTTTAATTTTTGTAACATTTTGGCACAGAACCTCTTATCCTGGAAGTGCATGTTGAGAATTTTGCTCGTCCACAATTCATGGAGCCCATAATTTCCCTTACTTTCATTGGACAAGAAATCTAGAGCACAAGAATTGGGCAGGTGCCAAAATTCCTCACCTCAGCGAGGGTTTGTGTGCCAGGAATACTTTTAACATCCATCTTTACACCGAGTCCTTAATTCAATGAATCTAAGTGTGAGGGAAATTCATACAGTTAAGAAACTGAGAAGTGGAGACCTCAAATTTGAAATATAGTGCAACGAGAATTTAATCAAACTGATGATTTGTGGATTTGAGGAGCCTTAATTGGTTTCCCTGAAGGCACAGGGCAAATATGGACAAGATGTGTGAGGATGTCTTATTGCAACTGTGCAGGGCCTTGGTGAGATATCACCTGGAGTATTATGTGCAGTTTTGATCTCCTTACCTAATAAAGGATATACTCACCATAGAGGGAATTCAGTGAAGGTTCATCAGACTGATCTCTGGGATGGCGGGTTTATCATATGAGGAGAGTTTGGGTCGACTCGGTCTATATTCACTGGAGTTTAGAAGAATGAAACGGGGTCTCATTGAAAAATAGAGGGTGCAATCTAACCAAAAAAAAACAGAGTCCTTTCTGGGCGGGATTAATGGAGGCATCCCCAGGGTCACTGCTATCTAATGGCACTCTGTTGTATTTTCAGGCCCCATTGGGGAACGCCTCCCGAGGCTGCACTTAACGTCATTTGCTGCACTGAGCAGATCTGATTCTTAAATGACATCCCAATCTTTCGACCCCCCGAATGTGACCGCCCAATGCCCCAACTTACCTATAAGGGGGTTCACAAGCCCAGCCTCCCCCCACATCAAACGGGCAGGGCAGCCCTGGGCCCAATCCCCAGCATGGGCAAAATGCCATCTTGGTACCATGGCATTGCCATCCTGGCACCCTGGCTGTGCCCCTGCAGCCTTGCAGTGACACCTGGGCACCCTGACAGTGCCAGATTGGCACCCAAATGGCACTGCTAGAGTTTCCAGGTGGCATCAGCAATGCCAGTGAGCCACCCTGCCCAGATACCAGCCACCAGTGGGCCTATGATCACCTGGGAGACCTCTTCTAAGTGCTGTTCCGCTTCATCCATGCATGTGGGGTCTAGTGCTGAATGGCACCCGGCTGGGGTCTCCTCGGTGAGGCCGATGAACCCGGGGGTTGGTTCCATCTGGTGTCGGCAGAGTAAAGTGAGTTTCTAAACTCACTTTACTCTGTACGTCTGGGTCCCACCCATTGTGGGCAAGATCCAAATCGCAATGTCTTGCAACAGGTGGCATAATGGTTAGCATTGCTACCTCACAGTGTTAAAGACACAGGTTTAATTCAGGTCTTGGGTAACTGTCTGAGTGGAGCTTGCACTTTCTCACCATGTCTGCGTGGGTTTTCCTCGGGGTGCTAGTGGTTTTCTCCCACAGTTCAAAGATATGCAGGCTAGGTGGATTAGCCATGTTAAATTGCCCCTTAGTGTCAAATGATGTGCAGGTTAGGTTGGGCTTTGGGCTTACGGGGATAGAGTGGGGGAGGGCTCTCGGTAGGTTGCTCTCTCAGAGGGCTGGTGGAGAATGGCCTCCTTCTGCCCTGTAGGAATTCTATGGTTCCAGTCTATCTCGTTAGATCTTGCGAGGTGTAATGTCTGTTGAGGATCCCGGAAGACGTCTTTCCTGGGATCAATGGGCTGAGTCCTGTCCAATTGCAGCAGGATGTGGCCGGTAAATCACACCCAGAAAGGTTTTATGGGACTGGACAGAGTGGATGCAGGGATGTTGCTTCCTCCGGTTGCGGGTGGGGGGGCGGGGGGGTTGGAATGTAGAACAAGGGATAACATTCTCAGGATATTAGGTCAGCCAGTTATGTCTGAGATGTGGGGAAACATCTTCACTCAGCGGGTGGTGAATATGTGGAATTCTCTACCACAGAAGACTATGGAGGCCAAGTTACTGAATATATTTAAGAAGAATTTAGACATATTTCCAGACACTTATGGCATCAAAAGTGTTTGGGAAGAGAATGGGAGTATGGCATTAAGCTACACAATCAGCCATGATCACAGAGAATGACGGAGCAGGCTCGCTGGGGGGGGGGGGGGGGGGGGGGGGGGGACACAAATGGCCTAATCCTCCTCCTATTTTCTATGTTTTTATGTTAACTGACTATTACAGAAGTCATACTTCATCCCGAGCAATATAGATGCTTAGAGCCCAAAGGAGAGTAGAACAGCAATTCTTTATTTCAATAGTTAACTTTCTTAGCGTTAACTGTTGCCTTCACTTCGAGATATCCCCTGCTGTTTTACTTTGTCATTTCCACAGTTCACACATTTGTGTTGTGCAGGCCTGTAAGATGCACATTTTATTAATGTCATCCCAAGATACAACTTTTCATTCAGTAGATCTTGTGTTTGTTGCTGACAGAATGATACACCTGTGTGCAACATGCACTATAGAATCTATCTACTTGTAAAACAGTTTGGATTACCATGAATCTACCACCTGGTGACATGTTTTCCATTTGGCACTGTTTAATCATGATTTTCAAAAAAAATGACTCTAACTTTCTGTTACTTTACGTGAATTTTTAAAAAAAAATCAAGATGTACTTCCTGTGTGTGCTGCTAAACAAAAGAACATAGAATTGATAATAAAATGCTTGCAGCTTCTATTAGGTCCTGAAAAATATTGAAGAGGACAGCCCACAATGTGTTTGATGCAACTCAGTCCCCTTGCCCAGTATTAGTTTAGAATGGGTGTGATAGGGAGACCAGAACAAACGCTGGTTGTAAAATCTCAGGAATGCATGCTGCTTCTCCAGTTTGACTCTGACATGGCACATCATGCTGAGAAATGTCACATGTGGGAATCCGCAGTAAGTATCAGAAGCAATTTGGCTGCCTATCATAATGTCATACAACCCTGTCGGCTGATGTGACACGCATTTCCCAAATTTGGACCACACAGGTCCAGTCAACCATTAGCACAGCATTCACAAAGCAGCGAGAGTTCAGCTGTCAGACAACCCTGGCACCGATGCTATTTAAAGGGCCAGAGACCCAAATTGGAGGTAAGGAAATTGTGAATATGTCTGCTATTTCAAATCCTCTGGAAGAACACTGGAGTGTTTTGGGAAATGGTGTATTCTCACAGTGAGGCAGGGAATTTGGTGACCTGTTCAACCAAAGGCAGCAACAACCAGTGACATGACAGTCACATGTCTCTAGGAATACAACACAAGGAGATGGGTGAGACTGTTGAGAAGGGCAGCTTTTTGCAAAGCTCTGCAAATCTGAAGCAGGGCCTCTCCATGCTCCTTGACTATCCTTGAGGCTACCTGACAGGCCAGATAATGCACACAGCATCTCTGTGTACAGACCTATCATCATTCTCTTCTGTGTCCAAGGAACTGATCATCGACTTCAGGAAGCGTAGCACGACACACACTCCCATCTGCATCAATGACTCCGAGTGGAGATGGTCGATAGCTTTAAGTTCCTGGGGCTCACCATCACCAACAGACTGGCCTGGTCCACTCACGTTGATGCAATAGTCAAGAAAGCCCAACAACGTCTCTACTTCTTACGGAAGCTAAAGAAATTTGGCATGTCTTCATCGACTCTCAAACTTCTACAGATGTGCGATGGAGCATCCTATCCGGCTGCATCACAGCCTGGGATGGCAATTGCACGATCCAAGATCGCAAGAAACTGCAGACTATGGTGAACTCAGCCCAACGCATCACACAAGCTTGCCACCCTCACATTGATTCTGTATACATCTCCCGCTGCCTCTGGAAGGCAGACAGCATTATCAGAGACCCCTCCCACCCAGGCATTGCCTTCTTCCAGACCCTTCCATCTGGCAGAAGGTACAGAAGTCTGAAGACTCGCACATCCAGACATAGGAACAGTTTCTTCCCCACAGCTACAAGACTCCTCAACGACGCTCCCTCAGATTGATCTGTTCCCTGTAAGAACACTATTCATGATACCCCACCTAACACGCAGCATAGCTCTTGTTCATCTATTTGCTTTGTTTGGCCCCTTGTTCCACACTGTAACCAATCATTGTTTGTCGATGTACCATTTGTCAATGAGCTCTGTTGATTATTCTTTTGTCTACTATGTACGTACTGTGTACGTTCCCTTGGCCGCAGTAAAATACTTTTCACTGTACTTCGGTACATGTGACAATAAATCAAATCAAATCAATCAAATCAAATCACACCATCAAGCCCCTCATGTGAGTGTCCTGGAGCAGAACTAATTTGTAACCTCACCCACTGGTAAACTGGAAAACAAAGCTCCAAGAAATACACCATGCCAGAATCTGAGCTAACGGCTGTAAGTGAAGGGCTGTACTGCTTCTCCCTCTCTTCGTCCTGGGGCTGCTGTGACTGGGAAGGTGGCAGTACTTGGGTGTTTATAAGCAGAAAGTCAAAAGGGAAAAGCTGGGGTGGTGAAAGGTAGTTGTAGTGAAAGGCAAGAGCTCCACTGGGGTCACACCATCTGCCGCTTGCTCATCATTCCAGATAGCAGGACGAGGAAGAGCTTGGAGTTGAGAAGGGGCAGGAACATGCCAGCATTCACAAAATTCTCAGCAATGACAGATTCCACAGGCTCTGTCAGAACCGGCCACATAAGGTGAAGAACCATCATCTCCACATGGGTCAGTTCTGCTCCTTTCTATTGACTGGTACCTGTCCTTCAAGACCAAGGGCAGAATGCCTGTGGTTGTGTGGCACTGTGTTTGGCAGAGGAATGGGTGCGAGTCTTGAAGGGTTAGTAGGTATTCGAGAGTGAGATGAACTACTTCGATGTTAGATTTGAGTCACAACTATCATGGACTAGTGCTGTTTAAATGGCAGGGATATGGTGCGTTGAAAGATTTGAGAATCATGCTGAACAATGAGTAGAAGATGTTGTGTAAAGATGCATTCACTGACGTTGACCACTTACATGAGTTTGTTATACTTCTTGTGGTACTGCTGTCAGGTCCTCGGAATCAGATATGAGAATTGCCCCCAATATTCTCAAGCGGGTGATTTTCTTAGGGCATCTTAGCCCCTCATGGAACCATGCTGTCTTTCCTCCTGTCTATCTCCACCAGCGAGGTCTCCAGCACCATATATGTCACCCTCAAAGCATTCTCTCTCACGTTCTGTTTTCCTTGTTTACAATCGCAACAATATAACTCTGTGCAGATTCTCTTAAAGGGAAATAAGCTGCCTTTAAGAACAGGAGGCTGTCTACACCAGATGCCACACTACAGGCCGTTCGACTTCCTGCTGAGTACTCTGTAATATGGGATATGCTTGGCCGAGCACTACAATCAGATAGATGAGGTGACAGCACCAAATTTGCATGTTTCCTATCTCAACCAGAACTAGCAAGGTCAACAATTACAGATCTCCATGACCAACTAATGGCACAGAACAATTTTTAGCTCCAAATGTTTATTATTTCTCTCCTTGTCTATTTCCCTCTTTGATCTCACTCCACCCTTTCCTCCCCATTATCGTCACTGGATGCTGGACACACTTGCAATTGGCATGACTTGAAGAAGATGCCCTGTGTGTCAAAAGATACATGTATGTTTCTAGCATTAATGGATGGGATCAGTTTAATCTTGTATAAGCATCCGAATAATAATGGCTATGATGATATGGAATAGTACCTAAAGGGGAGACGTTTGTTTGCGCTGTGCTGCTTTCAGCAGTGCCACTTGGATGACCTGGATTTCCTGGGATACGTTGGTGCTGCTTTCCTCCACTCAATTGAGGTAAGCCTGTGGGGTCCTGTTGGAAGCAGGGATAATGAAATCAACACCTCCCATATATTTTCCTTAAGACTGATCAGGTAAGAACATGAGAAAGACATATTTACACTCATCCAGCACACCATACCATAGAATCTCTGATAATCTCTACAGTGCAGAAGGAGGCCATTCGGCCCATGAGGTCTACCCCAAACCTCTGCAAGAGTACCCCACCTAGGCCCACTCATCTGCGTTATCCTCGTAACCCCACCTAACATGCACATGTTTGGACACCGCGGGGAAATGGTTTAGCATGGCCAATCCACCTAACCTGCACATCTTTGGATTGTGTGAGGAAAACAGAGGAAACGCACATAGACAGGGAGAGAATTTGCAAACTCCGCTCAGACAGTTACCCAAGGCCAGAATTGAACCTGGGTCCCTGGCGCTGTGAAGCAGCAGTGCTAACCACTGTGCCACAATACCGCCCATGCAAACATTATTGAATGCCATATCATCTCAACAGAATAAGACCCGTTCCACCAGACATTTCATCATTTACCAATACAGTAATCTGTATAAAGTTAAATTATTTTTTATAACCCAATGTCCATCCAAGTCTTTTTTTAAATTGTAACTGATTTCTCTCATTCTCTTCTCTCTTCTCATCACTAGAGGCCACTGGTGTACAGCACCAGCACCACCATCCATTTGGGATTCAATGGTTATTTATTCACAAAAAATTACTCGCGAATGAATTATGTTAGAATGTGCCCTTTTTGTCGTAAAAGCGTGCGCAAAGCTAACTAAGCTTCCAAGAAAATCCAAAGCAAGTTTTGGATATAAGGAGAAAAAAGGTAATTATAAAACAATTGCCTCTCAGACTTGTAAACATTGGGGAGTTGATAGACCACATTGGCCAGAGAGAAGTGGAGCACTTTGGTATCAGGCAAATAAATGTTTACTTTCAAGTCACATTCTCGGCCTTCTGGAACATTTGAACATTCACGTCTTCATTTTCTATAGCACTACTGTTCTTCAACTGAGATGCACTAACTCATTGGATGGGAATCTGATATGTAATATTCCTTTCGTGGGGTTGTAGTTTTAATTCCTGGGATAGCATTGCTTGCAGAGTATCCAATTAGCTGCCCATTACACCCCAGGCATGAAGTCAATAGAAGAGGAAATGGGACTCATTTTACAACTTATCCCAAAGTTAGGCCTACCACCTTGTCTGTGTTGCTTATGTCATGAAGCAAACTGATGTTATCTGCGAGGGTATCCCAATTTGGAGCATCGGTTTGTGTGGGGTGTATAGTTTTGGTGTGAGGTGACAAGTGAACCCCAGTGAGAATAAATAGACCAGTCATTGTGTGACAATTATTAAAGCAGAGCAAAGGCAAAATACACAAACAGAGAAACTTATTTTTCCTGATATTTTAAAACTGCTGTTATGAAGGTTTTCTGCACTGCCTTGGCCTCTGCTGTGAACTTGACCTTCAGGGTTCGTGGCTGGAAACTGACCTGTCTTCTTTCTTAGTCTGCTAGGTGGTAACTACCAACCATCCTTCTCTGGGACTGGTGAATTGTACGTTTGCTGTTCTTTGATTATGCCTTCTGTGCATTTGGCTGACTGCCCCCATCAACATCCTTGGCTATACATTAACATATAAATAGATATATATCAGGGATCTTCATAATCATTTTTGATCTGTTTCTCCTCCGCCAGCTATTCACACTTGATTATTATTTAAACTTTCATTCTAAACTCATTTCTGGAAGAGGCACATATCAATTGTGGCCCTTTGAATACTGTCTATGCTGTCTCCAGGCAGATTCATGGCACTTAGCTATTCACTGTTTGAACTCAATGAGCCATAGAAGGAGTTACTCTGCTCTTATGAATGTATTAATCACCATATCTTAAATTTTACTTAGCAAGCTTTCCATACATACAAGGAAACTTCATACTTAATCAGAAAAAAATCCAGGTATGTGAAATTGTGTTATTGAAGTCCACAATAAAAATGAGAGCAGGATTTTCCAAGAAACAAAAAAGGAAACGTAGAAATTTTGCCGAACAGAAGTTAGAAACAGAGGAAACAAGATCAAGAATAGAACATACACCTACTGGATCCTGCTCCCCCCACAACTCCTTCAGTTAGATAACAGTTGATATTGTATTGTACCACTTCCCCATCCTTTCCTCATATCCCTTGATTTCCCTTGTGCCCAAATACCAAAATACAGAAATGTTTTTCACTCTACATTTTTCATTAGTGCATTTATATACAAGCGGCATGGGGCTAATGCTCTATTCATTAAGCTAATTTGATTTCTGTTGGTTTACTTCCCTAATATTCAAGTTTGTTTTGATGTCATTAATTCACAAGCTGAAAATATTTTCCAAAAAGAAGAAGAACATATATCTATGCAGCAGCTGTGACATACTGAAACGGCCTAAGGTACGTCACACCGGCATGAACAGAAACAGAGGGCTTTCTGGAGCTGCAGGCCAAGGGAACTGAAGGCACCGCCACTAATGGTTGAGAAACTAAAATTGGTGATAGACAGGAGGCCAGAATTAAAGGAGCATGGTGATCTTGGAAAATTATGGGGCAGGAGGAGATTTCAGAGATTAGGAATGGCAAGGCCAGGGAGGAAGTAGAAAACAACAATGCGAATTTTCAAATCAGGACGTTGATTGAACGAGAGTCAATGTAGGTCAGCAATCATGGGGGCGATAGATGAACAGAAAACTTCTGGAGATCCGAAACTTTCAACAGGTAAGCTTAAAAATTAGTGGCACGTCGTGATGTATGTTAAGTTAAACGTTTTTAATACAGTAATTAATGATAGGGGATTGGTCTTAAGAACATAAATTACCATTAAATTAACCATCAGTATGAAAGTGGACAAGTGTTCAGTACCATTAGAGGCATTTATGCAATAGTGAAATCTCCTCTTCTCGATCGAACATTATTAAAATTCAGACTTGACTGCGTCTACTGGCCCTTGTGATTTACTCAATTAATTGAATGACAGTTCAGACATTTATTTCCCTATTACAAAGATTAACCTGGTGGCTGAGCTCTTTCAGTGACAAAGATTTTAATGTATTCAGCTCTGGATGATTTATTTACACAGCTGTGCAATGGAATCCCATTATGAATGCTTGGTTGAGTTCTGAACCCCAGCAATGGATTCAACCCAGCAGTGGTTATAATAATCATAATCTTTATTCTTGTCACAAGTAGGCTTACATTAACACTGCAATGAAGATACTGTGAAAAGTCCCTAGTCACCACTCTCCGGCGCCTGTTCGGGTACACTGAAGGAGAATTCAGAATGTCCAATTCACCTAACAAGCACGGGGCAGCACAGTAGCAGTGGTTAGCACTGTGGCTTCACAGCTCCAGGGTCCCAGGTTCGATCCCTAGCTGGGTCACTGTCTGTGCGGAGTCTGTACGTTCTCCCCGTGTCTGCGTGGGTTTCCTCCCGGTGCTCTGGTTTCCTCCCACAAGTCCCGAAAGACATGCTGCTCGGTAATTTGGACATCCCACTGTGTACCCGAAAAGGCGCCGGAATGTGGCAACTGGGGGCTTTTCACAGTAACTTCATTGCAGTGTTAATGTAAGCCTACTTGTGACAATAAAGATTATTATTGTTATAGTATTTCGAGACTTGTGGGTGGAAACCGGAGCACCCGGAGGAAACCCATGCAGACACGGGGAGAACATGCAGACTCCGCACAGATAGTGACCAAAGCCGGGAATCGAACCTGGGACCCTGTCGCTCTGAAGCAACAGTGCTAACCACTGTGCTACTGTGCTGCCCACAGATACAGTCATCCAATAGAATCTCACAAAGCATGATTTATTGAGCTCCAAACCCCACCATGAATTTAGCCCGGCTGACAGAGTTGTCAAGGGAAATGTGAGTATATTTATCTTGACAGTTTTATGACTACTTAATAGAATTATGTTTTTTAAGGAGTTTTTGAATGAGTGTATATTAATCTTCATTGTTTTACAAGCATGGCAAAGACTCTCAGAGTTATTCTAATCCCAAGAGTTCTGTATTTAGTGGATTCTGGCTGAGTAGGTGAGGGAACTAAAGGAGTATGATGGATTGCGTGAGTGGGTGTGAGGGGGAAGGTATAGAGATGTGTGAGTGTATATGAGGTGTGAGGGGGTGTGGGAAACATGGGATAATAATAATTGCTTATTGTCAAAAGTAGGCTTCAATGAAGTTACTGTGAAAAGCCCCTAATCGCCACATTCCGGCGTCTGTTCGGGGAGGTTGTTACAGCAATTGAACCCACGCTGCTGCCTTATTCTGCTTTACAAGCCAGCTATTTACACCACTGTGCTAAACCAGCCTCTATGAAGACTCTGGGGTCCAGTAGAGGAGTTATAGATGGGCAAGTGGAGAAATGTGTGGCTGAGTGGTGTAGGGGGACAGTTAGAGGTCCTCACACTCATCTGCAAAACTGGGCCTTCTAACCTACCCACCTCAGCAGTTATCTGCCTTCATCCGTGCCTCTGCCCTGCCTCAGGAAGGAACAGCTCAAATACTGCCACTGGGGGGAGAAATCGGTGGCTTTGGAGGTGGTGGAGTGGAATACGGCTAACAGGCTCGACTATTCAATAGGAAACCCAATTCTCGTCTCAATGGGAAAAATCCAGATGATTATCATTCATGTGTGTCCCATCTACCTTCAAAGTTCCATCTGCCCTCTCAAGAAAACATAAAAGATCACATGCCAAAACTTCAAAGCAGGGTTTTCCAAAGTGTGGGTCACAAGTGTATGTTGGGAGGGTCGTGGAGTGATCGGTCACAGCATTCTCATGGTGGTCCCCATCACGGGAGAAGTGCCCAACGGCAATTCCTGGCATTTTTACTGAGAATGGCAGCCGCTAGCACCATTAGAGTGAAATAATGCTGTGTGTAGTCGTCCGACCATAAGCGGCAGTAGTGAGCAGGTCACGTGCCTTGCACATGAAATGAAATGAAAATCGCTTATTGTCACAAGTAGGCTTCAATGAAGTTACTGTGAAAAGCCCCTAGTCGCCACATTCCGGCGCCTGTTTTTGGAGGCTGGTACGGGAATTGAACCCGCGCTGCTGGCCTGCTTTCAAAGCCAGCAATTTAGCTGTCATCATGTATGGTGCCAAATCACAGAGGAGAGCTTCTTCCATTTTCTAGCTGCTAGCAAGCAAGGCAAGAGGACTGTGATGATTAATCATTTTGTTATAAGAAAGAGATGGCTAAAGACACAAATGGACAGAGTACCTTCTGGCCAGGACCTCGCATCTGAATCTGCTGGAAAGAGCTTCTCAGGAAAGTCCAGAGCTGGACAGAAAAATGCTAGTGTTAGAGCTCCAAGACCTGTGGTTAACAGCCTGGAAGGAAGAAACTCAGGAACAAAGCAGTAGAAAGATAATTTCTTGAGGTATGGTTTTGTCAGTTGTGGCAGTGCTAATAAGGTTGCAAAGCCCATGTATGTCATTTGCAGGGAAGTACTGGCAAACGAGAGAAGTTTCAGATTTTGAAAGAGAAGTTGAAACCCAGAGTCAGTTATTAACTTAAGCTGACTCCAAATGAAAAGATTACTTGACCTGTGACAGCTCATTAAAAATTGAGGCTGTCATCATTCTGGAATAGCATCTCCCAGGAGTATCCGGGGCTGAGTAAAAAACAAGCATTTTGTTGCTATCACCCTTCACAATGACCTACGTATTGGATTTTCTGTTCTCAGAAAGATGTAGACAGCACAAAGGGACTGGCTGAACTCTGCACCTGATATGTGCATCGCCCTCTCCTCCTGTGAACCTGCTTTGAGTGAGATTGTTGAGGACCAAGCAGGCTCCCCTTTCGCATTAAAGGTAAGCGAACATGGCGTGTGTCGTGGAAGGTTAGCAGACGTGGATCCCAAAGGACGTCCAGTTGGCAAAAGTGGGTCCCAAGAAAAAAAGTTTTAAAAACACTGCTCTAAAGAACATGGGAGGCTCCCTCATAGCCTGGCCAATATTTACCTTTCAACCATCATCACTAAAATAGATTGTCTCTTTATTGTCACATTGCTGATTGCTCGACTCAAACTGGCTGCAGCAAATAATAGGAAAATAGGAACAGTAGAATGCCATTCAGCCCGTCGAGCCTCTCCCACCATTAATAAGATCTTGGCTGATTTGTGTCCGAACTTCATATATTCGCCTTTGGCCCATATTCCTTAATAGGT
This sequence comes from Scyliorhinus torazame, assembly GCF_047496885.1. Taxonomy (NCBI): domain Eukaryota; kingdom Metazoa; phylum Chordata; class Chondrichthyes; order Carcharhiniformes; family Scyliorhinidae; genus Scyliorhinus; species Scyliorhinus torazame. Next base: position 35,952,666 of record NC_092721.1, read on the forward strand.
TTGCCTAACAAAAATCTATCTACTTCAGATTTAAAATTAACTGTTCTAGCTTCAACTGCTATTTGTGGGTGTGAGTTCCAAACCTCTACCACCCTTTGAGTGAAGAAGTGCTTCCTAACATCTCTCCTGAACGATCTAGCCCTAATCTTTAGATTATGCCACCTAGTTTTAGAATCTCCAATCAGTGGAAATAGTTTATCTTTATCTACCCTGTCTTTCCCTGGTAATATCTCGAATACCTCAGTCAGATTACCCCTTAATCATCTAAATTCTAGCAAAAACAGGCCTAATCTGGGTAATCTCTCTGCAGAACCTAACCCCTGTAGTCCAGGTATCATTTTTGCGAATCTACTTTGTACCCCCTCCAAGGCCAATCTATCCTTCCTAAGGTGTGGTGCCCAGAACTGCTCACAGCGACTCCAAGTGGGGCCAAACCAGGATTTTGTATAGCTGCAGCATAACCTCTGCATCTTTATACTACAATTCTCTAGATATAAAGGTGAGCATTCCGTTAGTTTTCTTGATTACGTTCTGCACTTATCTGTGACATTTTACGAATTTATGCACCTGAACCCCCAAATCTCTTTGGTCATCCACTGCACCTAAACCCTTTCCATTTAGAAAGTACTCTGCTCTATCCTTTTTTGGTCCAAAATGGATAACCTCACACTTGCTTACATTGAATTCCATCTGCCACAATTTTGCCAATTCACCTATTCTGACAATATCCCCTTGCAATGTTATGCTATCATCTAGGCTGACTAGAATGCCACCTAACTTTGTGTCATCAGCAAATTTGGATATATGACTTTCTATGCCATTATCCAAGTCATTAATGAATAATGTAAATAATTGAGGCCCCGAAACCTAGAATCGTAGAATTAAAATCATAGATACCTGTGGTACACCATTAGTCATAGAATCATAGAATTTACAGTGCAGAAGGGGGCCATTTAGCCCATCGAGTCAACACTGGCCCTTGGAAAGAGCACCCCACCCAAGCCCATGCCTCTACCCTATTCCAGTAACCCCACGCAAGCTTTTGAACAGGAAGGGGCAATTTAGCATGGCCAATCCACCTAACACATACATCTTTGGACTGTGCGAACACCCAGAGGAAACCCATGCTGACACAAGGAGAAACTGCAAACTCCGCACAGACAGTCACCTGAGGCGGGAATTGATCCCGGGTCTCTGGAGCTGCGAGGCAGCAGTGCTAACCACTATTCCACTGTGCCACCCGCCATCTGTCACATCCTGCCAATTTGAGTAATTACATATTATCACCACTCTGTGACACCTGGCATCAACCAATTTCCTCACCATGTCAATAATTTGCCTCAACCCCGTGCTCTTTCACCTTAGCTAACAGTCTCTTATGTGGGCCTTTATCAAATGCCTTCAGGAAGTCCTTGCAAATAACATCCATAGACATCCATAGACATTCCCCTGTTCACTACCTTAGTCACTTCTTTGAAAAATTCAATAAGATGAGTCAGGCATTATCGTCCCTTCATGAAGCCATGCTGATTCTCCCTGACAGACCAAACCTTTTTGAGCTGATTATAGGCGCCAGCAATTGCCACACCACAGATGTTGGACTAACCTGTCTGTAATTTCCTGGTTTCTCCCTTTCACCCTTCTCAAAAAATGGAATGACATGTGCAATTTTCCAATCCGGGGGAACTAATCCTGTATCTAGGGCACTCTGGAAGATTATAGTTAGGGCATCTGCAATGTGCTCGCCTACTTCTTTTAACACCCTTGGACGAAAACTGTCAGGTCCTGGGGATTTAGTTCCATTAATTTCCTATTTACTGATGCTGCACTTACATTAATTGTAATAAGACCCTGGGCGGGAATCTCCGACCCCCCGCGCGTGAATCCCGCCCCCGCCGGCTTCCGAATTCTCCGGCACTGAATATTCGGCGGGGGCAGGAATCGCGCCGGTCGGTGGCCCCACCCCCCCAACCCCCCCAATCGCGATTCTTCAGCCTGCGATGGGCCGAAGTCCCGCTGCTGTCATGCCAGTCCCACCAGCGTGAGTCAAACCACCTACCTTCCCGGCGGGGCGGGCGACGCGGGCGGGCTCTGGGGTCCTGGGGGGGAGCGCGGGCGATCTGGCCCCAGGGGGTGCCTCCACTTTGGCCTGACCCGCATTCGGGGCCCACTGATCCGCAGGCGGGCCTGTGCTGTGGGGGCACTCTTTTCCCTCCGCCTCGGCCACAGCCTCCGCGATGGCCGGCGCTTAAGAGACACCCGCCCTGCGCATGCACGGGGATGACGTCAGCGGCCGCTGACGCTCCCGCGCATGCGCGGACTTCTGCCGCCCGGCGAAGTCCTTTCGGCCCCGGCTGGCGTGGTGCCAAAGGCCTTCCACGCCAGCCGGTGGAGCGTAAACCACTCCGCGCAGGCCTAGCCCCTCAAGGTGAGTGCTTGGCCCCTAAAGGTGCTGAGAAATCCGCACCTTTGGGGCGGCCCGACGCCGGAGTGGTTCCCGCCACTCCATCCTGCCGGGACCCCGCCCCCCCGTCCTCGGCACTTCCAGCAAGGGATCCTCTTTTTAAACTGTAAATACTGAGGCAAAGTAATTGTTCAACATGTCTGCCATTTCCCAGTTTTCACTGACAATATCTTCATTTTCATCTGTTGGTGGGCTTACATTACACTTTGCCATCCTCTTTCCCTTTATATAACTATAAAATTCCTTCTTATTAATTTTGCTGTCCCTTGCAAGCTTCCTTTCACAATACCTTTGAGTAGCTCTTATGAGCTGCTTTTTAACCCTTTGCAGTTCTTTGTGTCTATCCCATTCGTCTGGATCTGTGCTATGTTTTGCATTTTTGTAAACCCTTTCTTTTAATTTTATGCGGTCCCTAACGTCATCCTACAGTGATAGTGCTTCTAAAGAACTTCATCATTTATAAAGCGGCCAGGGATGTGCTGTGGTTATGAAAGGTGCTAAATTATTGTAAGCTTTTTCTTTACACTTTCTTTATGACTTTGGAGTCAGGGCCAGAGCTGACTCTGCTCGTTGAGAACCCTTGGGAAGCATTCTCTCGCAACTTTGGCTTGATCTTGCATTGAATAAAACTCGCATCATCGAATCAAACTCAATGTTAAAAAGTGCTCAAGACGCACTTTTTGAATCTGGCTTGAATCCACAGTGGAGATTTATATAAACCTTTCACAACCTCTGGATGTCCTAAAACAAACTTTATGGCCAATGACATAGTTTTCAAGTGTTATTCAGGCAAATTTGTACCCAGTAATGTGACATAAAAAGCAATGAAACAAACAACTTTTTTTGTTTTAGTCACGTCGGATGATGGATTAATGTTGACCAGGACATGACGGGAATTCTCCAGTACTTTCACGTATCACATTTTATGTTGTCTCGGTTTAAATTCTCGACCAAAAGGCAACCCCCCCACAATATGACACTCATCTAGTTATATCCAAAGGTGTCCTTGAGCAGGTTTAAACCCAGAGATTTCTCAGAGAAAATATTGCTACCACGTTTTGTCGAGTTGGCACTGAAAGAACCTTCTTGAGGCTTTCTGGTTACTTTCTAATTACCATTGAGGACACAGAGCCCAGTGCTTTACAATTAACTGCTTACATATAGGCATGTACCTCTGGGGCAGTTAGAATGCAGTATCCAATGTTGCTGAGACTGATTTCAAGCATTGTGCGACAAATTTTTATTTTCTGCACTGCTGCCGGCTACATTAAAAATATGGGACCCACATTCATCCACTGCTATTGAACGAAGGCTACAGCTGACAGTTCAGATCTGTAAAATGGGCCCTTCAAGCTGCAGCACTGGTGTCTAAGATGTGAGTTATAATAATCATTCTTTATATATTCAAATACATGAAAGGAACATATAGAAAAAAACCTTGGGAGTACATGGTGAGGGTGACAGTGCATGCTGGTTTACAAGTGAACTGAACTTGCTGCCTTTCACTATACAATCCAAGCTTCTTGTGCCAGTGTTGTGGGGAATTGGGAGTATATTCACTAGATAAAGGTCTGCTGTTCATCTTAAAGAGAAAGACCAGGGGCTGGATTCTCCAAAAATGGGGCTCTGCCCCCACACCAGCATAAAAACGCTGGAGTTTTACTCTGGAGATTACTTAAAAATATTAGCAGCTATTCACCTACTTGCAGGGGGCTGGCAGGTCCCCGGAGTGCTTCTCGCAGCTTCAGCTGTGGATACGGGCCGCCGCACTTCCGGTTCCGAGTCCGCGCATGTGCATGGCGGCGGCCTCAAGTGGGTTCGCCGAACGCGATGGCGGACTCAGCCGGCGGACCTGGACGAGGAAAGAAGGTCCCACGCCGCTACATTTCACATGCCCGATCGCCACCCCGGCCGCCCATAAGGCCCCCCCTGTACTTGATCCCTCCGCCCCACCACCAGGGCGGCCGCAGACTGGGTCCGCAGCTGCCGCGCGAGAGTCCCGACCAGCCAGATGTGGTTAGAGCCACGCTGTCGGGAATTCGGCCGGTCGGGTCCGGAGTACTGCTGGGAGGGCCTCTGTCAGTGGCCACTGAACCTGAGCGATTCTCCGGGGGACCGATAAATCGAGCGGGGACCGGAGAATCATGGAAGCGGCGCCAGGCCCGATCCTGTCGTAAAAGTGGATTCTCTGCCCCCGCACCAAATGCGATTTTGGCACGGGGCTGCGGGGGATCCAGCTCCAGATTTCCTTCGAGGGCTGAATTTCCTTGACCCCATGGAGATGGACTTGGAGGTGGGAATGCTGGGAAAATAGCAGGGAACTGCAATGGGATGGCTCCGCGACACATTGCCATGTCAAGGAACTTTCTCGGGATGGACTGTGAATGGGACTGTGTGCCCACTCCATGGAGGCGGGCAGTCAATGGGTCCAATTGAAACCTCACTTCATAGGTGTTGGAGTGGCTCCCCACTGTGTCCTCAGGCCAGATAGCCAATGGACCTGGAGGGTCCATGCACCACTTACATGGCTGCTGGAATGAAAGACTGCTTGTTGAGGTACTCTTGCCTTCAAGCTGAGGCACTCTTCTGCTCTCCAATCTGCATATAATAATATATAATAATCTTTTTTATTGTCACAAGTAGGCTTACGTTAACCCCGCAATAAAGTTACTGTGAAAAGCCGCTTGCCGCCACATTCCGGTGCCTGTCCGGATACATGGAGGGAGAATTCAGGATGTCCAAAGAACCTAACAAGCACGTCTTTCAGGACTTGTGGGAGGAAACTGGAGCACCTGGAGGAAACCCAAGCCGACACAGGGGAGAACATGCAGACTCCACACAAACAGTGACTCAAGCTGGGAATCGAACCTGGGACCCTGGCGCAGCGAAGCAACAGCGATAACCACTGTGCTACCTTGCCGCCCAGCCGGGCTCCTCTCGCCCAGGGGGGTTGCCAAAGCTTCGGTGCTGCCAGTCCTCCTGATTGCGCATGCAAAATGACGAGTGCGCCCACCATCCTTAATAGGACAGTGAATGAGGTAATGTCTAATTAGGATGCTGTCTGCCAGACCACTGCAGTGCTTGTCTTACTGCTTACAAGTGCAGGCTCATGATCCCCAGTTAATCTTGATGTCAGGGTCACAAAGATGGCAAATAATTCCAGCCCATAAAGATCAAAATTCTACATAAAACCAAAGAGAAAATGCTGGAAAATCTCAGCAGGTCTGGCAGCATCTGTAGGGAGGGAAAAGAGCTAATGTTTCGAGTCCAGATGACCCTTTCTAAAGATTGAAAAATTATTATAGTTAGCTTGTGTTGTTTGCAAATTCTGTAAGTAGTCAGCGTGGTGTCGTAGGAAGTGAGCCATAAGTTTGGAGATTGTGTGAAGGTTGAAGTGTTGGGTACTCTGACACACAGACGAACCAACACGGTTGCGTATGGTACAACGCAGTTTTATTTCATTGAACTATAAACATAGTAAACTCTGGTATTCAGCACATGGTGAACCTCTGAGTGGCTGGCAATCAGATCTTTGCCCTGAGTTCTCTCCTGCTCCAGTGCCCAGGAAGTGTGTGTTCCCTGCTTTGTACTGTGTATGCTCTTGTCCGTGATTGGCTGTCGTGTTGTGTGTGTTGATTGGTCCGTTGATCTGTCCATCATTATGTGTGTGTGTATGTGCTGTGATGTTCACATGAATATCATGACAAAGGTGTGAAAAAGTGTGAGTAGATGAATATCCTTTGCTCAGTTTGAAGATCATTAAGGGGATTTTGTGGAGTCAGACCTATCAGAGGCACAACCTTGGAACATGATCAATACCATGCCAAAGGGTTGTAATAATGTAATATTTATATTTCAATCAAACCACAGAAACTTTGCATTGTTGTTAGCCAGTAAGTAGCCACAAAACCATTTTTGTACAGAATTCTAAGTGCCTAGATTATTTTAAAAAGAAATAAAGTTGATTATAGTTGGGACAACATGGGCAGGATTCTCCGCCGGCGGGATGCTGCGTTTTGCCGGCAGTCCGGGGGTTTTCTGACAGCATGGGACTGTCCCACAATGGGAAACCCTATTGACAGGCCGGCGTAACGGAGCATCATGCCGGCCGGGTTAGGCAGAAATGTGGCGCGGCGGGACGGAGCATCCCGCCACAGGACTATCTTCTGTATTGATGGCTGTTTATCACACTGAGGAATCCCCTAATAGCAGTCAATCATGTTAGCTTGTACTCCCCTTGAGTTGTATTTCTACCAAGCAAAAAATAGGTTTAAGGTGTGAATAGGTTTAAGGTACAAAGGGTTATAAGTTTGAGGTGCGAGGGGCATAGTTTAGCAGAGATGTGCAAGACAAGTTTTTTTTTTTACACAGCGGGTGGGGAGTGCGTGGAATTCACTGCCGGGAAGGTGGTGGAAGCTGGTACAATAGCAATGTTTAAGAGGCATCTTGACAAATACATGACAAAGATTGGAATAGAGGGATATGGACCCCAGAAGTGCAGAAGGTACTGATGCAGAAGGCATCATGATTGGCACAGGCTTGGATGGTCAAGGGGCTTGTTCCTGTACTGTAGTGTTGTTTGTTCTTTGTTCAAAGTGGCACATGTAGCTTGGGCACAAAAAAAAAAGTAGTGTAATAGGACAAGCAATGTGTAATTCAAAAGTTATTATGATCGAGGAACCTTTATCGGTACAACCAAAAACCGAACACATCCAAATAGACCCTAACATGGGCCAACACAAACCTCACCAGCCTTTTGCATGGGAAGTTTGTGACCTGTGCCAACACGAATGTCACTGCCCAGAACCGAAATTCAGGCTATTGCCATGTAAGGAGGCCTAGAGCCTACCACAGATAGGGTAGGCATATCACATCCAAAAACCAAACAAAATCTGAATACCAAAATGCAATCAGCCCCAAGGCTTTCAGATAAAGGATACTCACTCACCTTTTATATATAATTGTTGATAGACTGTAGAAAAATGTATACGTGAGCTGTACAATTCTCATCATCCTGCTCTTAAGCTCGTCATTTACAGCCATAAATGAGGAGCACGAATGATTGCTTTGATGGATTTGGTGATCTCCATTCATTAAATCACGCACGTGTTTTTACTTCAGGGTGGCCTTTTGTCGCCGTCCTTTTGATGCCCATTCTGCAGCAAGAACCTAAATCTCCACCATAGGTCGGATAAATATTTGTTATGTCTCTGCTATGCCATTGCCAATGATAATAGCCCCTGCTGCTGGCAGGGTATTTCAACAGTGCAAGTAGCAACGATCAGTATGCGTAGTCACACATTGCTAGCCAATATTTTGAGATAGTTTCTTGGTGGAGCAGGACTTCACCATGCTGCTCAAAACTACCTATAATTAGTATACTTCCCTTCCCTTTAGAGCTGCTTCTCTTATGTTCCTCAAATGCTGCACGTCAAGCAGTCTGGAGAAAGATTTAATGTAGGAAATCAAAATCAGGAAGGGACTCCCAGCACATGCTAGTTTCTGAGTAAAGATAAGCCTTTAGCACAGAGCAGCTTGGCCCTATTTTTGTATTATTAGAAAATAAGACTCCAGCATCACACCTATTATCTCACTAATCTTACTTTCTTTCATCATGCACATTTCATCATGTACAACTTCAACTCCAAAAACAATCTTGCGGTGAAGAACTGACACTTTTTAACACCCAAATTATAATTCGAAACTTATAATTTGAAAAATTCACTACAACCGTTTACTTGAACCCGTTTCCTCTATCCACTCAGCCATCACCTTTAACATGTGCAGGAGTTCATGAACTGTGTTCTAAAAATATAGACTCTGGGCAGAATTTTCCGGTCCCGCCGAAGGCAACCACTTGCGATGGGTTAGCCGGTGGCGGGAAGGGCAGATCACGCAAAACGCTGCATACATCGGCAGGACTGGAATATCCCACCGGTGGCCAAAAACAAGTTCTCTCCGCCATTGAAAATTACAGAATGGCGGGGCTAGATATTCCTGCCCATTGGTTTTAGCTTCTCCAAGTCCATCCCAACTCTGATCTTCAACTCCTGTTTCTCTCCAGTTACATTCCCTTCTCCCCATACCCTCTTTGAGCACATTGGGTCCAGGAGATCTATCTTCTGCTCCCTTGAAACCCCGTCAGGTCACTTAGATCTGGTTGTGAATCACAGCTGTCTAATTATTCACCGGCGTGGCCACGTGTTCGAGACTGGGGGTGGGATTTTAACATTCTGCCCTTTTTAATGAGTATTCGTAATATTCAAACCAATGTTAATGCACTTTCCCACTTGGCACAGTGGGCTACCCAAACCATGAAAGTCGGGAGGAGATAACTGCAAACTTTTCTTCATGCGAGCGGGAAGCTGGGAGAAATTCTCTGCCTTGCGCTGCCAATAGCGGAGTTCCTGGTGAGACGAAGAATCCTGTGGTAGTGAAGAATGTGGCGCTGATCCATTTCCGATGCCCCAGCCCCCTACTAGCGTTGGGATCGAGGTTCGTGCCACATGCTAGCGGGAGGACCCATTTTTATCCAGTTGGCAGGCCGGGCACCATATTCTTCGGGCCCATGTGATTCTCCTGTCCTCTGGGCCGGGAATCGCACGAGCAAGATTCACTACATGTCTTGACAAGCATGGCCCTGGTGCAATGGACCTCGCGGTTGGCCAAGGGAGTAACTCTTTAAGGGCGTTGTCCACAAAGTCCATCAGAGGGCCACCCTCTCCCTCCCCCAATGCAAGACCTGCCCATTCCACCTTCACCAGACGCCCCACTGCCTCTCCTCAGAGACCCCCTAAATGAAGGGACCCACTGAGACTCCCCAAATAAAGACACCTCCCCAGAGACCGCCTAAATAAAGGACCCCCCCCCCCCAGAGACTCCTGAAACAAAGAGGCCCCCACAGAGTCCCTCTAAATAAGGAGACCCACCAAAAACTCACCAGAAAGGTTATCCCTGACAGGAAGCCCCCCAGATAAGGTACCCCTGAAGGAAGCCCCCCAGAAAAGAAACCCTTTCAAGAAGCCCCCCAGATGAGAGTCCCTTTCAAGAAGCCCCCCCCCTCCTTCCCCAGAAGCCAGAGAGCAGTCCAGACAGAGGCAGTGTAAATAATTACTGCTTTAATTCTCAACTGGGCAATACACCTGCTGGCTCAGACACAGGAAGTGACAGTTCCTGGAATGAGGAAACCAGTCACCTGAGTTTAAACCCATCAGATCTTTGAGCTGCAAGTTGTTCATACATTTCTCTTTGATATTGATTTTCCTACGGTGAGATTGACATATTCCATACACACACAGCTGAAGTGCTCTAACTGTAATGTTTAGAAATATCAAGCTTTGATTGACAGAGCGTGGATCACTTGAAACAGAGATAAGTGCTGTCAATTTCCAGCTGACCACTTCTTAATCACTCAAGCATGAAGGGAGGTGATTGGAAATCACCTTTTCTGGGAGACAGGGGTCGGTTTTCTGGGGAGCTTCCTGACAGGGGTCACTTTAGTGGTTTCTATGGGTGGGTCTCCTTATTTGGGGGTCTTTTCAGGGGGTCTCTTTATTTAGAGGTCTCTTTCGGTGTCCCTTTATGTAGGGGGTCTCTGGGGGGTCCCCATATTTAGGGGGGTCTCTGTGGAGCATTTCTGTTTATTTAGGGGGTCTTTAGAGGGTCTCTTTATTTAGGGGGTCGCTGAGGGCAGGCAGGTTGGGTCTCAACCATACTGGGAAAGGAGGGGGGGTAGCAGGAGGAATCCAGAAAGCTCTAGGTTAGAAGATTGAATTGCGATGTGATGGGGTGGTGCTGAATGACGATGCGGAAGAGGGGCGGGTGTTCAGTCGCGAGACCTCCATATCGGGAAGGTCTGGGGGGGGTCCTTTATTTAGGCGGTCTCTGGGGAGGTGTCTTTATTTGGGGAGTCTCCTGCTCAAAATGGCGGCCCAATCGCTTGCAACCCTCGCCGTGCATAAATTTACATGTCAAGGATTGGGAATCTCTTCCTCCTTTGCGCTCCCAAAAGGAAAATTTCACCCACTGACTTTCGGCCACTCACCACATTTTCCCATCCCACCCACCACACCTGTCTTTGACGGGATTGGGATATACCACCCTGTGTGTTGTTTCTGATGTATTGAACGTGATGTAAAGGGGCTTGTGCATGATTGTCGGGGGGTGGCGGGGGGGGGGGGGGATTCTGAGATCAATAAAGATTAATAAGGCGGTGGGGGGGAGAGGGGAGTGCTGTGGGGAGAAATTTGAGGGAGCCGAGAAGTAAGAAGTGGTGCATAGAACTTCTGTCAAATAGTAGGTGGGTGGGAAATTTGGGACTTTGGCCTCTTGCTTCTTGTTTCTGTAGACAACTCTTGTATAGCCTGCCCAAAGCTGCTGACCTGTCACCTGATGGTGGGATTCTCCAATGCGAGCCCACCCCCACCACATAATTGCATGTTTAACATTCCCATTCCTGGTCCTTTAAATTTTAATTGTGTGGGCCCCAGGTCCCAACACAAAATAAGTGGTGCCCGCTTTTAACTCTGCTGCTGAGAACAGTGCACCATGGATTAAATTCCCTTTAGATCTGTCTGAGGAGCCCCTCAGAATGTTTTACCTTTTTATTGGCACGATATGAAAGCTGTGCACACCGGCCTCCTGGCTTGGGAGTGCAGTGTCAGGATATTTCCTGGTTCAGCAAATCGGACCCAGGAGAAAGTGCGGATTTTGGACATACGGAGTGTATGAGTGAAAATGAGTGTCATGGCAGGCATGCGAAACATGCGCGAAGGCTGCCAGGTGTGGAGCTGACCGGGCCAGAAGGCCTGCTTCAGTGCTCCGGCTCTGTGGCAAAGCGCTTTTTAAAAAATTAATAAACATTTGTCCAGCCCTCGCCCTCAACACTGCTTCACCTGCACACACTCCCCATACCTTAATTGAAGAGACATTTTATAACTCTCAGCAAAAAATTATCTTGGTATAAAAGACAGGCTCGTTGAGAAGGATGCATTTTCTGTGGCTGAATAAAGAACTTAAGGATTAACTTAAAATTAAAAGAAACACTGTACAATTTTTTAAAGATTAGGAAAAACTAGCTCATCATATAAAGAAAGATAGTAAGAGTTTCCACATATATTTAAATAGGAACAAAATGTAACTAAGAATCTACTTTTGAACTTCAAGAGAGTAGTAATTTGTGTCTGTGTTCACTGTACAAGACATGGGAAGCATTACAAAGACATTTGAAAATCAAAAGGTGAACGGGAGGGAGGGAATTCGAATGATCACCATCATTCCGGAAAAGGCGCTGGGAAAATTACTAGACCTAAAGGCTGACAGGTCCCCAGGATCAGATGGCTTGCATGCTAGCATCTTAAAAGAAGTGGCTGCAGATATAGTCGAGGAATTGGTTCTAACATTCCAAAATTCCTTTGATTCTGGAAGAGTCCCAGTGCATTGAAAAGTAGGTAATATAACAGAGAATCTTCGAATTCTGGCAGTGCAGATGGAGGTCATTCATCGAGTCTGCACCGACCGTCCGAGACTACTGAGGCCCAATCCATATCACCCCACCTAGGGGCAATTGAGTATAGCCAATCCACTTAACCTGCACATCTTTGGACTGTGGGAGGAAACCGGAGCACCCAGAGGAAACCCACACAGCCACGGGGAGAAAGTGCAAACTCCACACAGACAGTCACACAAGGTCGTAATCGAACCCGGGACCCGGCGCTGTGAGGCAGCTGTGCTAACCACTGTGCCACCGTGCTGCATCTTTAATCAAGAAAGTAAGAAGAAAGAAAGCAAAATAACTATACAGAAAGCAGGAAACTACAGGCCAGTTAGCTTAATATCTATCAGAGGAGGAAAATTGTGAGAATTCATGAATGCTTTTTCGAAAATAACCATGTGACCAGAGTAAACATGGCTTTGTGAAAGGGAAATTGTATTCAATTAATTTTAGCATTTTTTTAGGAAGTAACAAGCATGGTGGAAAATAGATGTGATATACTTGGATTTCGAAAAGGCAGTTGATAAGGTAGCTTTGGCAGTACGATGGCACACTAGTTAGCTCTGCTGCCTCACAACGCCAGGGACCCGTGTTCGATTCAGTCTGTGTGGAGTTTGCACGTTTTCCCCTTGCCTGCATGGGCTTCCTCAGGGTGCTCCAGTTTCCTCCCATTGTCCAAAAGATGTGCAGGTTAGGAGGATTAGCAATGCAAAATTGCCCCTTAGTGTCCAAAGATGTGCAGGTTAGGAGGATTAGCCGTGCGAAATTGCCCCTTAGTGTCCAAAGATGTGCAGGTTAGGAGGATTAGCCATGCGAAATTGCCCCTTAGTGTTCAAAGATGTGCAGGTTAGGTTAAGGGGTTATTGCGATACCGCGGAGGAGTGACCTTTGGGTGGAGTGTTCTTTCAAAAGGTTGGTGCAGACTCGATGGATTGAATGGCCTCCTTTTGCACTGTAGGGAATTTATGAAGGTTACTACATAGGTAAGAGCACATGGTGCAGGAGTAACATATCGTCATGAATAAAGCATTGGTTAGCGAACAGGAAACAGAGGTTAAGGGCAAACGGGTGTTTTTCATGTTGGCACGCTGAAGTACCACAGGGATCAGTGCTGGGGCCTCGGCTAGTTACAATCTATATCAATGAATTGAATGAAGGGTAAATATCTGTGCCGATAACACCAAGACAGGTAGGAAAGAGGAGTTAGAGAGTCTGCACAGGGATATAGACAGGTAGAGTAAGGATTTGGCAGATGGAGCATAACATTGGAAATTGTCCACTTTGGCATGAAGAATGGAAAAGCAGAATACTATTTAAATGGAGAGAGAAGGATTTGGGTGTCCTAATACATAAATCACAAAATGGTAGTCTGCAGGTACAGTAAATGATTAGGAATTGGCTGTCCGTCAAAAGTGAAAATCAAGACTTATATATTCTCCAATATTATGTAAAATGGATATAGCTTCCGTCCTACTTTTCAGTCCCCTTGACATTGAAAAGCATAAACTTTAACATAAAAAGATCTGGGCGGGGCGGGAAGATTTTCTGGTTGTTCACACCAACGAGGTATTCGGGTCCCGCCAACAGCCAACTCCCTGGCATGTTGGCATTTATCTCAAGGGGAATGGGATATCAAAGTAGGGAGGTTTTACTGCAGCAGAACAGTATATTGGTGAGGCCACATCTGGAATACTGGGTAGAATGTTGGTCTCCTTAATGGAAAACGTATATAATTCCATTGGAAGCAATACAGAGAAGGTCCACTTCTTCAGTCCTGGAATGAGAAGTGATGTGGAACAGGTTGGGTCTACACACATTGGAGTTTAGAAGAATGTGGGGTGATCTTATGGAATCATAAGAGTTCCTAAGGGACCTTGACAAGGGATATTCTGGGAGGACATTTCCACTCATCAGGGAGAGTAAAACTAGGAGACACAGATTACGAATAAGAAGTCTCCATTTTAAGGCTGAGAGCAGGATAATTTGTTTCTCTCAGTGGGTCAGGAGTCTGTGGAATTCTGCTCCTTGGGGAGCAGCGGAGGCTGGGTCATTGAATTTATTCAAGGTTGAGTTAGACAGATTTTTGATAGACAAGGGTGTCACAGATTATGGGGCTCAGACAGGAAAGTGGAGTTGAGACCACAATGAGATCAATCAATATCTTATTGAATGGTGGAGTAGGCTTGAAGAGGCGAATGGTCTACTCCCACTCCTAATTTCAATGTTCCTATCCATGCCAACCCACGCCAACATATGTCCCTCTACCCACCCCCAATGCAGATCATACCCCCTTGCAAACATATGCCCCTCTTCCCTTAACTTCTATCAGGTCTAATCTGCACATGTTATGATTTCCACTCCTAGCGAATGAAAATCAGACAAACTGGAGACCGCTGCTGTTTTATGTAGATCATTATCTCCGCGAAAGGTGCATGTACAATTCTGGTCCCACCCCCCTTCCTATGACAAGAGTAGGTGCTGTGTACGGGCATGGGTCAGACGTCTGGATTTTGGTCTCCTCTGCCATTTTCACAATGGCATTGGCTGTCCGTCAAAAGTGAAAATCAAGACTTATATATTCTCCAATATTATGTAAAATGGATATAGCTTCCGTCCTACTTTTCAGTCCCCTTGACATTGAAAAGCATAAACTTTAACATAAAAAGATCTGGGCGGGGCGGGGAGATTTTCTGGTTGTTCACACCAACGAGGTATTCGGGTCCCACCAACAGCCAACTCCCTGGCAAGGACTTCCCAGCAATGGGGGCGGATTCAATGGAAACTCCCATTGACAGTGGCAGGAACAGAAGACCCCACTGCTTGCCACAGTGGGATCACCTCCTGCCACCGAGAAACACGCCATGTAGGGCAGGGTATGGGGCCAGGGAGTGGACACAATGGAAAATCCCCCTTGTCTTGAATTTTACTCTTCCCTGCCCACAGTATTGTAAGTTGGGGTGAGCATGAAATATCATGGTAGGGGCATCCCACTGTGTTCCTGTCTATCTCAACCTTTCAACACTGAGGCAGCCACACCTCAGACGGGGTGCCCGCCATTGCCCCAACCGAGGCCCTTAATTGGCCAATTATTGTCCATTTGAGGGCTGCTTCCCGCCCAGCCTCAATTTTGTGGGTCTGGGGGAAGACTGAAAATAATCAGGTTTACGTCTTGCCCGGGAAGAAGATTTCCTCCATTAGAAGCTTTGGGTTAATTGGATTGGCCAGCACCTCTCTGAAGTGGGACTTCCTCCCGAACGAGGGGTGGAAGCTCCACATCCAGGCATGTGACACACATTTAAATTTGAAATGTCTGCAGGGCAGACAGTGTCATTGGGGATGTATTACAGCCCCACAGGGGCTGATTTAGCACAGTGGGCTGAACAGCTGGCTTGTAATGCCGAACAATGCCAGCAGTGCTGGTTCAATTCCCGTACCAGCCTCCCTGAACAGGGGCCGGAATGTGGCGACTAGGGGCTTTTCACAGTAACTTCATTGAATCCTACTTGTGACAATAAGGGATTATTATTATTGTCCCCAGAATTCCTGGATCATGGGATGGGAAACCCCTGTTATCCTAAAAGTCCTGCCCTTGTTCCTGAACAATCGTGATTCAACACCTTTTATCACACGCATGCAAATTCTGACTCTCACCTTTTTCTAGAGAGATCCAGATCGAGGATCAACAGGGATCAAGAATTCCCAGTGGATTTGTCAGCAGGCTGGATGGAGCATCTGAAACACCCTGACCCCATTTGTCATCCCCGTTACCTTGCAGAATGTCAGGAAACATGCTGTTAAAGGGTCACGGAATATCCTGAGTCACACACAGGAAAGAAGAAAGGTTTACATCCATGTAATTTAGAATAGATTAAGAGAATTAATTCATTTTGTGCACCACATTAGTTTTGGCATGACCCTGTTGGAAACTAAGTCGGTTAACAACTGTTGCTTGATCCAGGCCAGAATTTACCGTGACCACGTGGACCAAATTTGACAATTAAATAGGAAAACACTGGAAGAAACCCACACAATTTGTAGCTGTGATTAAACGTAAAGCTTTGGGAAATCTGCCCAAATAGTTTCATATTATTGAAATAGAAATATTACTTTCACACTGCATTTGTTGAATTAAACAAAAGGAGAGGATGAGCAGATTCTTCGCTCACCAGTTTTGCAAATTATATGCTAAATACCAACTCATGGATATAGAACTGCCCACAGGGAAACTCTTGATGGCACTGAAATGATCAACGACTATTTTGTCAATTTTTACAGTAAGTTATAAAAATCTGTGGGCTCCCAATCCCACCGGCATGACATTTATTTCTGCGGAAATGTGATTTTCACTCTTTACATAGGCCTATCACTCCCAGGGAGACTGCTGAAATGGTTAGATAGATTCCTGGGCTTAAAGCCCTGGGATCCAAATGCTTGCCATCTAATTTTAAAAAGTGAGGCGAAACAAAGCCAACAAAATCCAACTCAAATTTCATACCCTTTGTTTCCAGCTGTTGCTGCTACATTTCTAATCGGTCATTTTTGCTGTTTCTTGGTGTTGATCTGGATTCCCTTGCTGACCCGGAGCCAGGATTCTAGCTTTCTTAAGTTCCCATGAAAGTTGTCCCAGCTATCGCCAGGATATCATTTGACAGAATGTTCCCAAGCCCAGCATGAAGCTGTGACAGAAGTCAGAAAAGTGATTCCTCCAAGCAGTCAACCATTGTACACAAGCTCGCTGATCGGCTACTTGGTGTATCAACCTTTCCTACATGTCTGCCCATCACCTTCCTTGATAGCCTGGTCCATCAAAGTCTGCAGACTGAATTTGCACTTTGGCGATTGGAATCAGGAGCTTGGATTGTTTTCAGACCCTCGAACCTAAGAGGCGACAGTCACTGACTTGGAACTTTGACTGGGGCACCCCCTTAGTTCGCGTGGATACAGGTTCCTGTCGTGTTGGGTGCTCTGCTACACAGACAAACCAACATGGTTGCGGAAGGTACAACTCAGTTTTATTACTAACAACATTAACATTTGTAAACTGGTTACTGTGGTTCGTTCATTACCCTCTAACCTGTGGACCCAGCCCTAACACTATCTTGGAGAGGCACTTAGCACATGGTGAATGTCTGAGTGGCTCAGGTGATGCTGAGTGATGTTCACTGGCATCGGCTGGTGGGTCCTGCTTGGAGACATCTGGTTCCTGTCGATGACTGCAACGCGGAAGGCTTCCCGGTCCTCTGTATCGCCGGTCTGTATATCATCCGGGTATGATTCGGAGTATGGAGGCTGAATGGTCCGCACGCCCTGCGAGGCTGCCGGAATTGGGGATCGTTGGCAGGTTGAGCTGCTCGGCAGCAGGCAGCATAGTGGCCCATCTTGCCACAGCGGAGGCATTGTCGGTTCTCTGCTGGACATTGCCGTTTTAAATGTGTGGATCCACAGTTGCCGTACGTCGTGACATCATGCCGTTCATTGCGCCATCGCGCATGTACAGTTCGGTCCTGCATAGAGCGCGCCTGCGCGTCACGTCCCTCTGCGTCAACGTCTCTTTTGGCGCGTACAAGCACGGGAGGGAGCGAAAAGCGCGCGGGCCAGGAGGACCTCGATGGACTGGACCCGCTCGGCCTAGTAGGACCCCCGCCCTGCCGATTTGGCAGCTTGGAATTGGGAGTAGCGGCTGGTCGCGTTTTCATGGAGGACGCAGGCTTCGATGGCGGTGGCTAGGGTGAGACTTTTTTTCTTGAGGAGCTGCTGGCGTAGGGCGCCCGAGGTGACCCCAAAAACTATCTGGTCCCGAATCATGGAATCGGAGGTGGCCTCGTAACCGCAGGACTGCACAAGGATACAGAGGTGTGTAAGGAAAGATTGAAAAGGCTCATCCTTACCCTGCAGGCGCTGCTGGAAGAGGTACCTCTCGAAACTCTCATTTACCTCGATGCTGAAGTGTTGCTCGAGTTTGAGAAGGACCGTCTTGTACTTCGTCTTGTCCTTACCTTCCGCGAACACCAGGGAGTTGTAGATGTGGATGGCGTGTTGCCCTGCCGTGGAGAGGAGGAGGGTGATTTTCCTGGTGTCTGAAGCATTCTCCCTTTCTGTGGCTTCTAGGAAGAACTGGAAGCGCTGTTTGAACAACTTCCAGTTAACGCCGAGGTTTCCAGCGATTTGGAGCGGCTGCGGCGGGCTGATGGTGTCCATGGCGCAGGATGTTGGATTCCTGAGGATGCATAGGTAGGTCTCACAGGTACTGGGTTCCAATCCTGGTACTATGTCGTTTTGGGTGCTCTGCCACACAGACGAACCAACACGGTTGCGGAAGGTACAACTCAGTTCTATTACTAACAACATTAACATTTGTAAACTGGTTACGTTGGTTCATTCATTACCCTCTAACCTGTGGACCCAGCCCTAACACTATCTTGGAGAGGCACTTAGCACATGGTGAATGTCTGAGTGGCTTGCTGTGAGCTCTGTGCTCTGAGCTGTCTCCTGCTGGAATGAATCGGAAGTGTCGTGTTCCCCGTTTTATAGTATGTCTGCTCTTGCTTGTGATTGGCTGTGATGTTGTGTGTGTATTGATTGGTCCATTGATCTGTCCATCAGTGTGTATGTGTGTTTGCACCATAATGTTTATCTGAATATCATGACAGTCCCCTGTTCAATTGACAATAAATGGGTGGACTCTCAAAGCTGGAGGGCCCATCAGACGCCTTTCAGCTTCAAAGGAGCTTCCAATTGCTGTAGAAAGTAAGTAACTGAGAGGGTTCTCTAACATGATGCTGCCCTCTCAGCCACCTGTTAAAATATATATATTTAAAAATACAGAAAGAAGCCATAGCACCACCGTTGGGTGTTGCGGGGTGTGGGGGAGGGGGGTGGGGGGCGGGTGCTTTCACTGTTGACCTTTGGCTGTAGGCCCAGCAGGCATGCAAAGAAGGTTAAAGGTATCATTGGAGTAATGGCACCCCAGCCTATCACATGGTGCCCATCTCAAGGAAGTTAAACTGCACCTCCCCTTCACATTAAGCCTCAATTACAAGACCCTTAATTAGCCGAATTGCCTTTCCACTTTGTGGCAGCGGGTGACTTTGGCAAGTCCTAACCTCCACTGGTCAAAATGACTGAAAAAGGAGTTGGAAGACCAACATTGTGGCTGGCCTTCTAATGATTCCGCCCCATTCTCCTCCATCCGTGACCTCTGTCGAGTCCAAATGTTCAGTCCTATATCGGAGCGCTCTGAAGTGATGCCATTATGTGATGCCGTCCTCCAGTGGAGTTTGCACTTTCTCCCCATGTCTGCTTGTGTCCTTCCCCACAAAATAAAAACATCTGCAGGGTAGGTGAATTGGCCACGGTAAATTGCCCCTTAATTGGAAAAAAGAATTGAGTTCTCTAAATTTATATTTTAAGAAATGAACCTTAGTACTGACAGGCAGCAGACTTTCTGGTGAGACGCCTTGTTCTCATCAAACTGGGCCTTCAGCTCGAGGTTCACATTCAGGCCTCTATATTTCTGTAGCGAGGTGGTCAGTTCTGCATTTGCCTTCCAGGAGAGAGAGTTGGTTGTTTCCGCAGAGTTCATCCAGGCTCTCTGCCAGTTCGGTAATGCAGCCTTTCTGAGAAAAATGAGGGGGAGACGATAGCATGTCCTTTCCTGGGGCTGCCAAGATCAAAACTGAAACCAAAGTCAATCCTTTGATTTCTGAAAAACATTCCAATAGGATCACTCCAATCACCACCTGTTGCCGGACAGATCACAGTCTTTTGGACCAATTCAATGACCACCAACCAATCAATCAAACCGAGTCCTCGCTGATGCCTGCTTGTCTGCAACTACCAATTCAAACTAGCACAGCCTTCCGGATTCTTCTGCCTGAATTAAAAGTACATGCTTCCTACAGGCTGCTTGCCTTAAAGTGACATGCTCGTTAATCATCCATAGATCAAAAGTGCAACAGCAAAATATAAGAAATGGTAAATAAGGGGATAAACAGGAAGGATATTCACACAGAAGAGGAAATAGGTGGCAGGAGGAACTGGAGTCGGAATAGCGATGATGGTTTGCAAAATATTTACAGATCAAGATCCTGGCATTGACAGGTTGGCATTTTTGCACTTTGACAAAGAGTATCTGGACTCAAAACATTAGGTCTTTTCTCTCCCTACAGATGCTGCCAGACCTGCAGAGATTTTCCAGCATTTTCTCTTTGGTTTCAGATTCCAGCATCCGCAGAAATTTGCTTTTATTTTTTGACAAGATATTTGTTCAGTGCTAGTCGGCAGGTTCTGACAGTTTTCTGTAATATAAAAAAAAAGTGTGGATCTGGAATCATGTTCATTAATATACACCTGTAAGCTGTGAGCATAAGTGCAGTTATCAATTTCTTCATCACAGGTTCCTTCCAGGCAGCAGGGACTGATTACACTGTCATTGTGCTGTCTATTTCTAACTCTATCCAGGAGGTCACAGATAAGTTATAAAGGAGAGCGCCAAACTTTGCTTCCTTTTTCCAATTCTGAGGACTGGTAGAAAGCTGCACAGAATAGTTTTTTGTGCCAATACTGGAAGGACGGTCTACATACTTATATATATATTTTTAAAATTCCAATTAAGGGGCAATTTAGCGTGGCCAATCCACCTACCCTGAAAATCTTTGGGTTGCGGGGGTGAGATCCCTGCAGACACCGGGTGAATGTGCAAACCCCACACGGACAGTGACCCAGGGCCAGGATCGAACCTGTGTCCCCAGCACCGTGAAGCAGCAGTGCTAACCACTGCACCACCATGTCGCCCGGGATAGTCTATACATTGATATATACCTTCAAGACAGAACACCAGTTCTCATCTTGGTTAATGACTACAATTGTAGACAAAGGTTTTGGTCATGCATAGCATTTTAACGTCTCATTATAATAATGCACTCAAAGCCACAAAACAGTGGGAGTCAAGACTCAGCAACCATTTATCCTCAACCAATTTGCTACCAGGCCCGAAACACAGGGAATGTTTGCATAGGATATCCTGCCTTCAACACCAACCCTTACTAGGCTTGTAACTTTGCAAGGGTTCCGCTACTTTTAATCAAATGGAATGTGGTCACCCATTGTATTAGTGCTGCGGCTAAATTTCCAACCATTTGGTGCATTCCAGTTGGAGTTACAGTAGCAGGAAAGCCCTGGAGTTTTTCTCCCTGATATCTAAGACAAGCAGACTCAATGGGCCGAATAGCCTTCTTCTGCACTGTCAATTCAATGATTCTTTAAATCAAAAGATAACCTACAGAAGTCTCCATGAAATGCTTTTTATATTTATTTGCTATACCATGGATTACATAATACCTCAAACACTGCTGTTAAAAATCGGATTGTATCTAAGGAATTATGGTTCTGAACACAAGCTGGGGGTAGTTTTAGCTGTGGCTGATAGTGTAAAATGGCTGATTTCAGTTATTCCCAGCTCTCACGGCCCCCTTAGTTTTACACATTTGATGATAGGAATAATACTCACAGATAACACATACCACAGTGCCAAGGTTGCTGCAGTCCATACATTGCATTTGGTAAGTTCAAGCTGCCAGTGGGTCATTAGATTTTCAGTTTTGCTGAGAAAAGTGACATGTTATCAAAGCTTGCCACCTTTCACTCATCAGGTCAACTCATAATAAATTACCAATGGTAAAAGGGGAAGCAACAATTTATACTGCATGAAATGAGAGTGCAGATTGTTTGACAAGTGGACTTGATAGGTGGAGACCTTGCATGGAGAATGGAGAAATGAACAATTAATTTCCTAGCCATGTGCAAATTCAAACTGGGCATGTCAGCTCTGATGGATTGGGCAATGCCCTGAGGAGTGATTCTTTCCTGATGAGTGCAAGATAAAAAAACTTTGATAGCATGAATCTTTTTTCAGTAATACTCAAGCTCTGTATTACCAAACAAAAGTGTGTTACATTTTCTTTTCTTTACCTTTCACCCTGAAACATTTTTGCATGGGGATTGCAAGTTAATTTCTGGTCCGGTTAGGTCAATGAAATATCTAGGCTCTTGGTGAACAAGGGATTGACAGTCCATCCCTTTAGCCAATGAGATATAAGGGACGAGAAAGAGAGGAACAATAGAGAAGTAAATAGGGTGGATTGGAGTGAAATTAGGAACAAAGGAGATCGAAAATACGGTAAGAAAGATTGGGTCAAAAAAAAGAGTAAAAAAAGCAATTGGCAACTCTAAATTTACTTAAAAAGAGACAGAAAGGAAATATTTTTTAAAAATGAAGTTTGAAAATAACCTCTCGGAACAATTTGCTACTAGCAGGACTGAAACGCCACAGTTTCACTTATTCCCTTTGTGGGCTGGAGAGGTTATATTTCAGGAATGTAAATCTCAGCATTAAAAGGGTCCTTACCTTGTTAAGTACAGTTCTAACACAGCAGAAGCAAGTTTAATTTGTTTTATTACTGCTAATATAATTATTTCCTGAAAACCATAGGGAGGCTGAGTATGAGCTTCTATTTTTGTGAGCTTAGTGGTGGAATGACAAATTGTTCAACAGTTTATGGCAATTCACAACTCATGGTGCATCTGGGGTGGATTCTCCACTCTGCTGACTAAGTGCTCCTACCGGAGTAGAAGCAACACTGATCTCCATTGGCGCTAGGAGCATTGAGGAGAGCATGCGGGATTCTGTTGGAATCTCAGCGTTGGGCAGTCATTTTGAGCTGGTGGCCCGATACCAAGGTCCGGCAGCTGGCCTCCCCTGCCACCCCCCCCAACCCCCCCCCCCCCCCCCCCCACACACACACACACAATGCAAATCCCACAGCCCCTTTCACTGACAAGTGTGGCATTCTCCCCCCAACAGCCACAGGAGTAATAGGTCAGCCCCCATAGGAACACGCATGAAGGTGATATGACCCCTCCCCCATCACACCCCCAACAGAGACCCCTATCAGACGCTGCAAACAGGTAAGTGCTTCCTGATGTGAAAAAGAGGAAGTCAAAGCAAATAGCTACTTTTGGTGTAGTGAGGGCTTTTCAATCATAGCAATAATGTGTATAAACATTACGGTTTGCATTAAAGCAGGGTAATGGAGATGCAGTCAAGTGTGAAGGGAAAGATCAATAAACAATCCACCAAGAAGCTGTCTCTGGAGCAATAAAACTGTCAATCACCGGCTGATGCAATGTATTACTGTGTAAATGAATGATTTGCATTTCAAAGGCTGTCAAGGGATTTCAACGCCTTTGAAGTGTACTGGGCTTTTGAAGAAGCCTCTGACACTTGTAACAGCTGTTGCTTTAAACACTTTTTTCTGATGCAGCAAATGAAAGTGAAAGTGCAGTGATTTTTCAACCTCCTGCTTGGACTGCTCTTCAGGTTTCAGACAGGGGTTTCTCATGGGGGTGTGCCTGATTGGGGGGCAGTCAGGCAAGCAGGATTTGCATTGTGGGGTGGGGGGGGAGGGGGACCTTCCAATGTATTTTGGGGTGCACCTCCATTATGCACTGACCCCCTTGACCCAGCAGAGGGTCCACCACATCAGGCCCACACCTGAAAATACCTGAAGCAATCCACTTGTGAGGAATCACAGCTCAGAGTCCTGAAGTATCACGCAGGAGTATATCTGCCCGCCGGCACGCAGTGTGTAGCTCACTGCCGCTATTGGCAGGGGACCAGAGCATCGGAATGGGATCGGCATCCTTTTTAGGTTGACGCTCGATGCTCCACCGGATTAGAAAACCTGCTGTTGGTGGCGATAGGTAGAGAATCCATCCCCTGATCTTCCCCACAAATGCCTTGGTTATTACAGACTTATAACAACAGGCACACTTAACTGGCTATTTTTCTCGCAGCAAGTTCTGGGCTGTTTTTACTTCCTCTGAGACTGAGGGGGGATTCTCCGGGGCCACTGTCCAGAGGCAGGAATGGCGATGGCCCGCTGAATTGGGAGAAAATGGGATTCTGGCTGGGCATTAAATCCATTGCGAGTCTTCCAGCCCGTTCTACCAGCCCCGATTAGGATCCCACCAGCACCGATAGGTTCTCACCCAGGATGGGCGGGAACATGAAAACTTATTCAAACCTCATTTCCCTATTATTATCGGGCAGGAAACCTGATTCATCAGCCTCTTGGGAATGCTCCAGCCCCAAAACTGGGAGTCACGTTGGCATGAATTGGTGCAAATCCTGATATGTGATGAGTTCACGTCTTGCACCCTGATTGGGGGGGGGGGGGTTGGAAGTGGTGAGTATCCTCCCTACACTGGCCCCCAGTGTGCCAAAAGGGGTCCTTCATGCATATGGGAGTTCCAGGTCATGGCTGGACTGGAGGAGTTCAGGTCAGGGGTCTTTCCTGGAATGGGAGTCATTTGGCTGGTCTTCCCATCTGTAACCTTGAAAATCATTAAACTGCCTTTCAGCATGTCAATGTTAGGAAGAATCTTCCTTTTAATGTGGCGGAAACCTTTGAAGTGCTTTTATCAATCAATTTCATTGCCGTTTAACTTTTACAAGTCTCTCTACATGCTTAGAAGCCAAAAAGCTTTGAACCGTATGGTTTACATTCAATTTCATAGTCCATTTCCTTTCACAAGCCTCTTGATTGATAGATCCAAGCAGGTGATATTTCTAATGACATTTTTTTTTAAAAGAGGCTGTGTCTTTGTTCGGAAGAGCTTCCTATAAAGAACAAATATGGACGCTGCACTCAGACAGAGCACATTGTCTTGGAGTCCAGTACATCTCCCCATCTTTCTTGGCCCTCCAGCCTCAGTAATACCAAGTCGGGGAAGCAGAAACTCCCTCGTGC
The DNA here is from genome assembly GCF_047496885.1 of Scyliorhinus torazame. Taxonomy (NCBI): domain Eukaryota; kingdom Metazoa; phylum Chordata; class Chondrichthyes; order Carcharhiniformes; family Scyliorhinidae; genus Scyliorhinus; species Scyliorhinus torazame. Next base: position 35,977,432 of record NC_092721.1, read on the forward strand.
CCTATTTCCTGAGAGCATCCCCTGATGTCATTGGCTTCATGAGGATGGGAAGTATTTATGTTCCTCGCAACGATGGCAGGGGAAAGACTGGAATCACTAGCGGACCCGGTGAAATAGGCTCCTGTCAATTTCCAGTAGGTTAGATCTACTCCATTGGAATTATGGAAATCAAGGAAGTTAGGGACTAAAATTAGATTCAGTGCTGTCTCGAGATTATACCCCAGTGACCAATTAATTTTCACTTTCTCAGATCATTTTATTTTGCATTTGAAGCCATGTACTGCTTAAACACATGCAATCAATCTCTCAACTGCTCTAACTTTAGCTTTTTCATGAAGCCACTGTAATTTCTTTGCATAAACGCCTCATGTTATTGGTGATAAATACCATCCTTTTCATAATGTTAGAATGAATGCAGCACTGTTGACAATGAATAACACTCCTGTAAAATAAGCATAACAATGCTTGTTTTTACAACTACCAGCACTCCCATAGCAACCCTATTCAATAAAGTTAACCTTACTTTGTTCGGGCTTTTTCCCTGGCAGAGGTGGCTCGCCATTGGCTGCGTGCAAGATTCTCCAATCCTGACAAAGTCTGAGTTATTCTGCATGGCTCAGGCTCACCCGCCCTGCCGCAGGGGAACCTACCCCCACCTTGGGAGGAGCTGGAGGGGGGAGGGCGTTACTGGAAGATCCCACTGGCGGGAAGTTCTGGAAAATCCGGTACTTTGTGGGTTTTTTAAAAATTGTGTATGTTTGCGAGGATTGCTGTGTTTATAAATTGAGTACAGGTCTTAATGAATATGTGGTAATCTGACTATGACAATGGATATTGTTGCCAATTTGCACTGGAGACACCAATAATGTTGCTCCTTTTAGCTGGATACTGATATGACAGTTATTAATGATGATATTGCTTTCAGAGTCGGCAGGTATCAGATGATATCACCACAAGGTTTTACCAGATATCGATCAAAGACCCAACAACCAGTCAGTTAGTTAGTTCAATGATAGTTTATTTACACACAAGAATTTCTTCGACATGCAACATAAAACACTACAAGCTAAATTACACCCAACACTACAACAACCTGTACTTAACTTCAGACACCCAGCTTTATGCAGAGGAACAAGGCCTTTGTTCAGATCTTGCGTGGCTGGGTCTGGAGTAGTGGCTTCGTTTCTGCTGGGCTCATCTGTCTGGTAGCGATCGTTGGTCTCTAAATTGCTTCTGGTCGTGGTGCTGCAATTGGTATCAGGCGTAGGTCGGGCCAAGAGAGTGCCGGTGCGCCGGGGCCAAAAGAGGCTGAACACATGGCAGTGTCTCTTTTTATCCTTCAGGGGTTTCTCGCTCTTTTGGACCCAATAATTCGGCAGGCTTCAATTACTGCCTTCGATTTTAGTCAATAAAGGGGCTGGTGCCTTGATGGCTGGGCGTGTCCTGAGCGGTCATTGACCTTTGCCATTTGGGCTTCCTGGGTGAAGGGAGTGACGCCAATGAGTCTGTATCTGTATCTGATACCTGAGTACAAGTCTTTTGCTCTCGGGAAATGGGCCATTAGCAAATTGGCTTGGTGTTTCGATAGTGTCTGGTTATCTAGTGGCAAATATACACTTACGCTCTGAGTTCGTCTGCATCCTGCATTGGCCATATTTCCCGTGATTCTTTGCAAGTGGCCATACTTCCCTTGTAAGAGACCATGGCCGGGATTCTCCCCTACCCGGCGGGGCGGGGGAATCCGGCGTAATGGAGTGGCGGGAACCACTCCGGCGTCACGCCGCCCCAAAGATACGGAATTCTCCACACCTTTAGGGGCCAAACCCTCACCTTGAGGGGCTAGGCCCGCGCCAGAGTGATTTCCGCCCCGCCGTCTGGCGGGAAAGGCCTTTGGCGTCATGCCAGCCGGCGCCGAAAGGACTTCGCCGGATGACGCATGCACAGGAGCGTCAGCGGACACTCACGGCATCCCCGTGCATGTGGAGGGGGGTCTCTTCCGCCTCCACCATAGTGGAGACCATGGCGAAGGTGTAAGAAAAAGACTGCCCCCATGGCACAGGCCCGCCTGCCGATCGGTGGGCCCCGATCGCGGGCTAGGCCACCGTGGGGACACCCCCCAGGGCCAGATCGCCCCGCGCCCCCCTAGGATCCCGGAGCCCGCCCGCGCCGTCTGCTCCCGCCGGTTAGGTGAGTAGTTCAATCCACACCGGGTGGCGAGGGTTGACAGAGGCTGGACTTCGACCCATCGCGGGCCGGAGAATCGCCGGGGGGAGCCCGCCGACCGGCACGGCACGATTCCCACCCCCACCGATTATTTGGTGGCGGAGAATTCGGGACACGGCGGGGGCGAGATTCACGCCAGCCCCTGGCGATTCTCTGACCCAGCGGGGGGTCGGAGAATCGCGCCCCATGTTTCCCTTTGTAAGTGGCCACCCCAGATGGCTACAATATGGCCTTAAGTAATAAGTAGAACTTAAATATAAATGTATTCGCAAAGAGAGTGCAATTTCACAACCAGATTCTAATTAGGTGGCTGTGATAGTCAGATATTGATTTCTACAGCGACTCTTTAACATTGACTTTATAGTAAATACATCCTGCAGTCAAGAAAGATCAGTTGCTGTGGAATTGAGGCTTTGTCTCTTGATGATTATGAAACTCTGTGGAGTTAAATTAAATAAAGGATGCTCTTTTCAAATTCAACTGAGGCCAGACCATTGTAATGCACATACTACTTAATATTTATTTGCTTGAGTTACAGAATACAATTAATGCTCTTGAAGAAATCACTTGAGAACAAGAAAGGAAATGCCCTTGTATTTCTTTTCTCATCCACTTGCAATATGCATATATCTAGTTTGGATGATAAAAGTTCGCAGAGGACTGGTTACGATAAACTAGACCAATAGGTTGCAGTGGCAACTTGGAATATTATTGCTGCACAGGTTGTTTGATTAAAATACATGCACTCTTGATGAAAGATATCACAAGGGTAAAATTGGATATTTTAGGAGTAAGCTTTAAGTATCGATTTCAGACTTGTCTGCATGATACGATTGTTGAGATGTGGCCCTTTGCAATCATGTTCAATTCATTTGCCGCAATAATAAAAGATCATAAATCATTTTCAGTAGCTGTCGGGGGGGCTCTCGAATTTAATAGTAAATGTGTCGTTTACCCAGGCATGTTTATGGCAGATAGGATTAACTTTGTATCGTACACTTGATTTAAATATAATATGCACGGTGAACAAATTGGATAACTGTCACTTTAAATACAGGCCACCATCAACGTGGAACGTTTGAATTCCAATCGGTTTCTTTTTTTGTTCTGTTTGGCAAGTCGCTAAGTGCTCCCTGCAAGCATCGCAATTTACCAACATTGCCCGCAGGGTAAATACATTTGTCACGTAGCAAAATTACATTGCCTTATACATAAAACAATGTTTGAATGCTGCTTTACAAAACCAACACTCCTTTGAGCTGCTGGGAGCATAGGAAGGGACTTCCAGATTGTAAGCCAACTCAACAGTAACATGCCGTTAGGAATCGACAGGCGCTCTGACCAGGAAAGGCAGCATTTCACAAAATCTGCGACTGCACAGCAAAAACATACACAAAGCTGAAGTAGCAGGACCTGTGACCTTTGTGGCACAGCGCTAAATCTGGAGAAAAAAATCAAACTGCAACTGAAATTAGCCTGCTATTTTGAACCAGAATCAAACTTTTTTTTCTCGTTCATTTAAAAGCTTCTCATTTAATAGTTGCTAGGCTACGAGCAAGTTTGAACATGACGCACAAGGTCGGGTTCTGCTGCATCTGTACAGGCCTTGGAATAACAGAAGCTGACTGCCTCAAAGCACATTTGAAATATGACATGCCAATAGTAATTTAGAGCCTATGGAGCACAACAGATGTCCCACTTACTCATTTTAGTTAACTAATGCACTTAAACAGCAGAAGACTGTTGCGTTTCTGATGGATTTAGAATACTGCTGGTCTTCACTCCTTCTGCTCCTTAAATTGAATATGCAATGCCCTCAAAAAACCTAGTGTATAAATAATGACCATGCCAATGACAGAAGATTTCTTCTAAGTTATTATTCATCGATATCTATACAGAATGTAAGATTTTCCAGTTATTAACTGCTGGTGGTTTCCAGACAAACGTACAAAAAAATAACAACTTTCAGTCTTGAGGGGATGCTCTGAGGGAATGCTGCAATTTCAGAAGTGCCATTTTGAGGATTGTGACATTATCATAATTGTAAGAACTGCAAGGGCAAATGTAATGTCTAAATCAACCACTAGAGGGAGCTAGGTGTACAACTATAAAATACATTGCTGCTAAGCCGTGTGGGTGAGAGGTTGAGGAGAAAGCTGCAGAACAGATTGAAGGAAAGATAGTGTGAGTGAGAGCAGATCGTAGTTAATGTAATAGTGTAGGGATTAGTAGTAGATGAGTGGGGATTATATGTTTATTATCAACTGTAAATTATATAGGATCAAGTGTCGAATCCAAATAAGTAGTGTTAATAAATTTATAGCTTTGTTCAATTTAAAACTGTTTGCGGTCTTTGTGAACACTATGCCAACCATCCTAAAATTAGCAACACAAAGGACACCAGAACAATGAGACCTGAATCCATAGGAAGATAGGAATTAGGAGCAGAAGTAAGCAATTCAGCACTTTGAGCCTGCTCCGCCATTCAGTCAGATCATAGCTGATGTCTTCCTGGCCTCAAATTCATCTCCCGACCTGTTCCCCATATCCCTTTAACCCTGTCTGCCTTCTCAGGCTGACGTCAAAGATCTACAGGTCTATTTATCCTTCAATCACCATCGGTAATTACAAATTATCTGGTCATACTTTACGATTACCACTTTGCTGTTTGTCGGATTTTGCTGTGTGCAAATTAGCTGCCATATTTTCTGCATTACATCCTCGGCTTCATTTCAAAAGTACTTTGTTAGCTGTGAATGCCTTTAGGACACAACAAGGTCATGCTTTAGACAGTACACATTGGGTTTTTTCCTGTCGATCAGTGGGCAAAATTTTGTTGCAGTAACGGATAACCCGACGGCAGGGCCAGGAGTGTGTGGGACTTCCACCCAAAGGCGGTGTAGCTGGCCACCCACAATAGCACAGCGGCCACATGTAATTAGCTGTACGCAGTGAGGGGCATGGACAATTCTGTGGCAGAGGCAGGCGCAAAGTGGTCAACCCCTGCCATTATGTCACTATGGTCAAAGGTCCGATCACCACTGGCACCTGGACAGGTAGTCACTTCCTCCCAGCCAGCCGCTTAATTCCATTTGCGAGGAGGAGATCAAATTCAAAATACTGCCACCCCCTCCCAAACTGCCACACATGGATCCCTGGAATTGCAGATTATCACCCTGCACTCTCCCTCAGTTACTTTAGCCTTCCCTCCATCACCCTCAACCCTCCATCCATCAACTGAGTGCTGACCCTCAAGCCATCCACTATCTCCCTTGATCAACTATCTGTCAACGTAGAGCTGCCTCCTCACCATTGAGCTGCCAGCCAGCACCCGAGATCTGTCCCCCCACACCAATCTTGACCAATCTTTGACCCTCCATCTAGCCCTGCCATCGGTGACCTTCCACACTTTGAGCTGTCCTCAATTACCCTCACACTCTTCTCTATCATGCTTGTGCTGCCGTTGACAGAGATTGGCCTTCTACTGTTGTTCAACTGCCTCCCTCTGTCCCCCATGACCCTCCTTAGGGCCACCATGATCCCACCTCTCTCTGAAAAACAACCCCTGATATCCCTGGACAGCTGCCACCTGAGTGCAATGCAACAGCTAAGCTTCCTCTCCTTAGGCCCAACAACCTTCCCCGTTCAAGAAAATCAGACCCGACTCCTTCCAAATCGACCAGGCAGACTGCGTCACACCACTTTCAACCAGTTGTGAATTTGAAGGCACGTGTTTCTCATTTGCTGTCAACTTCATCACAAAAGTACAGTTTAATCTGCCAGCCATGTGTTTAAGAGTATGCATGACATGTCAATACCTGAAGATTAGGTTCCTGACACTTGCCGTCAGAAATCACAATTTTCCTTTAGTCTGCCCACCAACTTACTTCCCAACTTTAATTCCGCCATTGGGAAGCTGGCATTTTACCTTGCACACACTCCCAGGAATTTCATAGGGTTCTACCCATTGTGTGCACTGGGTGCCACCTGTGGCACCAACAGTTGCAATCCAGGCAGCAGTGGACTCAAACCAAATAAAACTACATCAAAAATATTACTTTAGGTATTATTAAAAAATAATGACCAACTAAAGATTTCAAGGATGTTATCTAATCAGAGGATTCAGATAATGAATGTGATGCTGGTTTAGCACAGGGCTAAAGAGCTGGCTTTTAAAGCAGACCAAGGCAGGCCAGCAGCACGGTTCAATTCCCGTACCAGCCTCCCCGAACAGGCGCCGGAATGTGGCGACTAGGGGCTTTTCACTTCATTTGAAGCCTACTTGTGACAATAAGCGATTTTCATTTTCATGCATTCAAGCTTTGCTCTAGTAGTTTATAATGTCACCTCAACTTTTAAATAGATTACTGCCCAGGAATTTTCCCAAATTTCCATTTTTTTTACATCTGCTCTTTAGGATTATTCTGTTCTGATCGAACAATACAACGTGAGAGGAAACAAATTTATATAATTCTAATTTCATACTTCCATTGCTCACCCTGCCTCATAGTTGCAAGAATAAATATAAAAGGTACAAATATTTCTATGCAATCTATTCCATACTGTTACAGATCTGATAAAGATCTGTAGATTAGAATGCCCAAAACATAGTCAACTAACGACACTGAATACAGTAATAGAAAACAACACTGAATACAGCATTATCTCTTAAATTGCAAAACACATTCAATGTGCACAAAAACATACAATGGTTGTGGGTTCTGGAGCTATCAATCCATTGCAAGAATGTGTTATGTCATCAGCTGTTTATTATCACATCCTGCAATTTTGAGGTTTGAGACTTTTCTTCAAAGCATCATGGAAATCAATTAAACATAAAGCATTTACCAAAATGAAAATGTTTGATTGCTATTCCCATGCTATTGCAAAAAATTATTGTGCAACAAGTTATTCATAATATAAATTACAATAATCAAAATACTGCAGGTGCTGGAAACCTGAAAGAAAACTGGAAAATAATGAAAAGACTCAGCAAGACTCGGCAACGTCCTTTCCTTTAACAGAATAAAACCTACCTCAACACTTCATAGAGGTGCGAGAAAACAGACAATAACACTGAACTATCTATCCAAATCTCCCCTTGGCCTAGGAACTTTCTCCTCCAGCCTCACAACCCTGTGTAATATTGGTCCACCCCTAATTCCAACATCTTAAGTGTCACTATTCTTAATCGTTCCTCCATTGATGGCTGTGTCTTCAGCTGCGTATGTTCTAAGAACCGGAATTCCCTCTCTAAATCACTCCAACTCACTTTTCTCCTTTATTACACGCCTCAAAATCTACCTCAATGACCGAGCACACACGTTACAGTCCGCTGAACGGCGCATTCACAGTGTGCTAGTCGGCGTCTGCAGTGCTGAGAATGACCCTGCTTTTCAACGGCACTTGGCCATTTTATTTAGCCTCTGGGAGATTCTCCACCGAGGCTGCACTTAGACTCAGTTCCTGCTGGCGAGCTGAAGTTCACCAGCAGGAAAGGCTTCTTGCAGATTGGGGCTCCATTTTGACCGGCTGCCCAGATTCACCCCCCCCCCCCCAACCTTTTCAGGCCCCCCCCCCACATTTCTGTGACCCCCCAACCTTGGGGAAGCTCCCAGGAAACCCCTTCAACTCCTCTACAGGCACCCACCGTGGCCCGACCCCTGGCACTGCCAAGGTGCGAAGCTGGTAGTGCGAAGGTGCCCAGGTGTCAGGCGGAATGCTAGGGTGCCACCCTGCATTTTCGCTGACTACCCAGGGGTCTCCATTGGCCTGGGAGAACGCCCAGGTGCTGTTACGCCTGGTCCATGTATGTGTGGACCAGTACTAAACGCCATCCTGGCGAGGTGTCCCAGATGTAGCCGTTGACGGGCGCTGGTTGAATCTGGCCTCCGGATATTTAAATGAGCTGTGCTGCTCATTTAAATATGCAGATCGCACCAGATGGAGCGTGTCGGTCGACTCGCGATCGGCCTGGTGCAGAGCCCGATTTTGGGCTTGCGCACGACTCACCTATTGCACCAGGCGCAATAGGGCGGTGAACTGTGCCCCAAGATTTTGGGCATATGCCCTAATATCTCCTCAGGTGTAAAATATTTTATTTTATCATGCTTCAATTAAGTGCCGCGGAATATTTTATGTCAAAGTTGCAACATAATTACAAGTTATTGCTGTAGTAAGGGAGGAATATAGTTAATGATTCTAATGAATGATTATTGACCTGAAACATTACCCTCTCCACAGATGCTACATAAATTAATACATATTCTACACTATGCCGCAGTTGACTGTCAGTAACAGAACAATGGAAATAGCTAAACTATAGTCTCAATGGTAGATCCAACACACTTTCGAAGCATTTGGGTTATTCGCATATTGTGAGAATGTAATCAGTAGTTCACTAACAATTCTCTTCACATTTCACTGAAAAGATTGCTCAAATCTTTTAGCTGTTATATAAATAAGTAGTGGGAGCTTCTTGTTTAATGCGACATTTGGAAAACTGACAGACTTGACCAGACATAACACACGAGGTAATTATATTAATTACAAAAAAAGTGACATGACAGGACTTTTTATGTAATTGGTTTAGTAAGCCTTAAACAGCCAGAGCTACAACTGACTACATAATCAGTTGCTGCAAACATGTAGCTATCTCACAATTAACTACTTCAATTAAGCTTCAATTAAGCTTCAAGATGACATTGTCTCCCCGAAAGTCCCCATCTGACTCAGGCCTTGCTACAATCCTGGTGAGGTTCTGAGCTTTCTCTTTGCACTTGCAAACAAAGCAATGTCCATCAGTCTCAGACAGGTTGAAGTCAACATCTAGCAGGTCAGTGACTGATCATTAGTTTAAAAAAAAAATTTTGTTCTCCTGAGATTACTGTTTTTACAAAAGTTAACATGACAGCTTTGAGATTTTAAGAGACAAGTGTGCCCTCGGTACATGGCGTGCCTTAAAATATCTCAAGTAAAGCAAAGTTGCTGGAAAGGAATGTACGTTGGGGCACTTTACCTGTGCTGCTGTGGAAGGTGACATATTGCTTGGAGAGCGTTCCTGTCAGAATACTTGGATGCTTCTGAGCAGGCAGGGATGTCATGTGTCAAGTTCGTTATCTGTAGAAAAGGACAGAGAGAACTGTAGATGTAATGCCATGTTAGCTTTTAGCGAGATGCATCCGATGAATCTCTTTTTCTTTCAGTTGACATCTCATCCTGAGGCTTGTTGCTAAACCACCAAAACAAGATGAGTCTTGTGCATTCTAAGTTAAGTGGTAATCTGGTCGGCACCACAGGCCAACCTGTCTCTGACTCCATGAGGTAAGTGGCTTCATGTTGGCTATCAGCAATTGGTCTAAAGGCAACAATACCAGCATGAGATCATTATTTTCCAGCATTTTATATTATCACTGCAGGTGACAACAACCTGCTCAGCAAAGGATGACAGCTGCACTGCGTAGCTGATATCAAGCTTCACTTACTCACAAATGGGATTAGATTATGGTGAGTTCATCTTTCAAATAGGTCCCTGAACTGGACGCAAAATAAGAAATAAGTAAATAGTCACTTGGTTGTACAGAACTTGAATATTGCTGAAAAATGAGACATGCTGCCAAAGCTTTTCACCTTGCACTCATCAAATGCAAGAATGCCAAATTTCAAATGATCACAATTTATACGACAGGAGAAAGGGGTGCTGATTAGTTAACAAGTCGATTGACAAAAAGTTTCAGAAACATGTCTCTCTTTTCAGAAATATCCAAGAAAGCAAATTCTTGTAACTTTCCTAGCATCAGCCTGATGATGCTGACTCTGATACATAAAAAATGGGAGGACATAATAACTGGGTTGAAAATGTGCAAAACCCTTCCTGATTATCAATTTGCCAATGATAAATGAGGTCGGGTATCAGATACTATGAACCGAGTGTAAGATGACCATAAATATATAAGCTGACCAGAGTTCTGTTTAGAATGAACTCGGAGGGAAAATAAAAAGCATTGGAGCATTGTTTGTTTAATTATTTCTAACCCGTACACAGAATTTCTTACATACAGATTGAGGGCTGATTTCTCCCTCCACCTTCCCAAGCATAATTTGGGCAGCTAGGCAGCAGAATGCCCCAGCTGATTCCCTGGGTATTGCTGGTGAGATTCCCAATAAATTTGACGGGCCAGGTCTCATTAGGATCATGTTGTTGGGCTGCTGTCGGAGATTGAACACCATTGAACACTGTTTATTCTGGGTCACCATGTTCTGAGTCACCACAGCATATGGTGGTGTATCAGGCTTCTGAGTCAGGAGAATGAGGTCTGGATGGGTGAAACAGATGACACAGGGACCCAGAGTAATGTTGTGCAGCCTGCACCAGCATGTCAACTCTCCATAACAATAAAAGAGACACTCATCATGAGGATCTTCTTAGCTGGGCTGTCAAGTGATACTGGTCTAAGCGTTCACAGCAAATGTTCAGTGCACAAATTGGAATTTGGTCCTAGGACCACAATTCGCGTATTAATTGGGCCTCGACATAATACAAGGAGCTATTACAGTCGCCCCGTGTAAGGCCTGCTTCATGAGGCTTGCACAATGAATCTTGTTTAAGAATCCAGTCTTACATTAGTCTGTTGAAACAGGTGCACACATGGCAAACATTATTTGATTGACAACTTTTTTCTTATTTGTTTTGGGAACAGCTCATGTGTATTTGCGCAAGATAATGTGTCATCAAGTGCTTGTAGTTTCTTCAATTGATACTTTAAATGCCTGTTTAATTGACATTTTTATACGGGAATAGTAACAGCAGGCTGTCTTTTTAAATAAAGTTATGGATGGATACTTTAAGCCTTTCCACACATGTGAGTTTTACTAGAGGATTTAGTGGTCCTTTACAGAATTATATAATCTTGATAAGTATGTACCGGTTATTGATAAGTATGTACTGGTCAGGCAGGGAGGAAGGCGCCGAGCGAGGGAACCGTGGTTTACCAAAGAAGTGGAACCTCTTGCTAAGAGGAAGAAGGAGGCCTATGTGAAGATGAGGTGTGAAGTTTCAGTTGGGGCGATGGATAGTTACAAGGTAGCGAGGAAGGATCTAAAGAGAGAGCAAAGACGAACAAGGAGGGGACATGAGAAGTATTTGGCAGGAAGGATCAAGGAAAACCCAAAAGCTTTCTATAGGTATGTCAGGAATAAGCGAATGACTAGGGAAAGAGTAGGACCAGTCAAGGACAGGGATGGGAAGTTGTGTGTGGAGTCTGAAGAGATAGGCGAGATACTAAATGAATATTTTTCGTCAGTATTCACTCAGGAAAAAGATAATGTTGTGGAGGAGAATGCTGAGCCCCAGGCTAATAGATTAGATGGCATTGAGGTACGTAGGGAAGAGGTGTTGGCAATTCTGGACAGGCTGAAAATAGATAAGTCCCCGGGACCTGATAGGATTTATCCTAGGATTCTCTGGGAGGCCAGGGAAGAGATTGCTGGACCTTTGGCTTTGATTTTTATGTCATCATTGGCTACAGGAATAGTGCCAGAGGACTGGAGGATAGCAAATGTGGTCCCTTTGTACAAAAAGGGGAGCAGAGACAACCCCGGCAACTATAGACCGGTGAGCCTCACGTCTGTAGTGGGTAAAGTCTTGGAGGGGATTATAAGAGACAAGATTTATAATCATCTAGATAGGAATAATATGATCAGGGATAGTCAGCATGGCTTTGTGAAGGGTAGGTCATGCCTCACAAACCTTATTGAGTTCTTTGAGAAGGTGACTGAACAGGTAGACGAGGGTAGAGCAGTTGATGTGGTGTATATGGATTTCAGCAAAGCGTTTGATAAGGTTCCCCACGGTAGGCTATTGCAGAAAATACGGAGGCTGGGGATTGAGGGTGATTTAGAGATGTGGATCAGAAATTGGCTAGCTGAAAGAAGACAGAGGGTGGTGGTTGATGGGAAATGTTCAGAATGGAGTTCAGTCACAAGTGGGGTACCACAAGGATCTGTTCTGGGGCCGTTGCTGTTTGTCATTTTTATCAATGACCTAGAGGAAGGCGCAGAAGGGTGGGTGAGTAAATTTGCAGACGATACTAAAGTCGGTGGTGTTGTCGATAGTGTGGAAGGATGTAGCAGGTTACAGAGGGATATAGATAAGCTGCAGAGCTGGGCTGAGAGGTGGCAAATGGAGTTTAATGTAGAGAAGTGTGAGGTGATTCACTTTGGAAGGAATAACAGGAATGCGGAATATTTGGCTAATGGTAAAGTTCTTGAAAGTGTGGATGAGCAGAGGGATCTAGGTGTCCATGTACATAGATCCCTGAAAGTTGCCACCCAGGTTGATAGGGTTGTGAAGAAGGCCTATGGAGTGTTGGCCTTTATTGGTAGAGGGATTGAGTTCCGGAGTCAGGAGGTCATGTTGCAGCTGTACAGAACTCTGGTACGGCCGCATTTGGAGTATTGCGTACAGTTCTGGTCACCGCATTATAGGAAGGATGTGGAGGCTTTGGAGCGGGCGCAGAGGAGATTTACCAGGATGTTGCCTGGTATGGAGGGAAAATCTTATGAGGAAAGGCTGATGGACTTGAGGTTGTTTTCGTTGGAGAGAAGAAGGTTAAGAGGAGACTTAATAGAGGCATGCAAAATGATCAGGGGGTTGGATAGGGTGGACAGTGAGAGCCTTCTCCCGCGGATGGAAACGGCTGGCACGAGGCGACATAGCTTTAAACTGAGGGGTAATAGATAATAGGACAGAGGTCAGAGGTAGGTTCTTTACGCAAAGAGTAGTGAGGCCGTGGAATGCCCTACCTGCTACAGTAGTGAACTCGCCAACATTGAGGGCATTTAAAAGTTTATTGGATAAACATATGGATGATAATGGCATAGTGTAGGTTAGATGGCTTTTGTTTCGGTGCAACATCGTGGGCCGAAGGGCCTGTACTGCGCTGTATTGTTCTATGTTCTATACAGGGCAAATCAGCATTGAAGTGCCATGAGTTAGCCTGAAGAGTATTTGGAGCATTGTGAGTTTGGTGGGAGGGGAGGGGAGGGGGTCATAGATGAGCATGAATGGAAATAGGGATCATTGGGGTTATTTGGAAGGGCGTTGATTGTCATAGAGGGTATGACGGCCATTGGAGTGGCTGACTGGGCACGGGTTGGCATTAAGGATATGAAGGGCCATTGGGGGTGAGTAAGGGATATAAATTGGCATGTACGATATGAGTGGCCATTGGTGATCAATGGGGAGAATGAGCAAGAATGGGGCCTGAAGAGTGGGTGGGCTTGAGGGAATGTGAACGGAGGGCTCGATGAAACAACTTGGATGAAGTTACTGAGAATCAAGGCAAGGTTTTTAAGCATCCCAAATCGGCATTCAGCAGCCTCTGTGGCTGCCTCTAAACTGTTTCCATGGTTGGTGACCTGACTTCAGTAAATACCTGACCCCTGACCCCAAAATGAAAGCTCTGCCTTTCAAGGCACTTTCCCCTGAGGCAAACACAGTGATCTGCAAAATGTCTCCATTCCTGCTGCCCAGCTCTACCATAGACCTCCAGGCTCTTGGTTGCAATCAAAATGTCTAGTCATTTTACAAGTGCATGGCATCATTTAAACTGTTGCTTTGCAGAGTCTGTTTATCTACTCAGGTAGTTTTATGGGCTGCTCAGTGGCTTCAATGTAATAGGGCTTGAGAATTCTGTTCCTCACTTGGATGATGGGGTGAGGAGGAGAGAAAGGTAAAGGAGGTAAGTGGGTGTACGTGAGAATGTAGGGCGAGGGGAGGTTTAAAGTGGTCAGAAGAGAAGTAGGTAGATGTGCCGCAAATTACCTCAGAAGAACCCGGACAAGGTTATATTTGGGAATGGAGACAGGCCATTAAGCTTGCCCGTTCTGCACTTTCCCAGCCTCCACTCCCACCTCACGCTCTGCCTCAAGTCTACTTAGGCATGGAACCCCAGATGAACCAACCTGTCAGCTGTCTCTATTCAGAGGCAGGATCGCGACTGTGGAATTAATCCTGCCTCCCACCGACAGGCGCGCGCATGGAGTAGGGATGACAAAGTAAAAATCTGTCTTTGATCTTTTGTGAATAGATTTTTGGGTTTGTTAAAATTTGCTGTGAAAATGAATTGACAATTCTCAAAACATGTTACCACACACTCCAGAGTCGCTCAAAGATAGGGCGAAACAACATAATTAAAATGATACAATCTGTAGCATTCAGCAGATTTAGCTTCTTTATTTACAAACTTGTACCTACCAATGAGAATCATAAAATGATAGAATCATAGAATTTACAGCAGAAGGAGCCCATTTGGCCCATCGAGTCTGCACCGGCCCTTGGAAAGAGCACCCTACTTAAACCCACGCTTCTACCCTATCCCCGTAACACAGTGACCCCATCTAACCTAACTTTTTGGACACTAAGAGGCAATTTAGCATGGCCAATCCACCTAACCTGCACATCTTTGGACTGTGGGAGGAAACCGGAGCACCCGGAGGAAACCCACGCAGACACGAGGAAACTTCACACAGTCACCCAGCGCCGGAATTGAACTCAGGTCCCTGGAACTGTGAAGCAGCAGTGCTAACCACTGTGCCACCATGCCATCCATGAGCTTCCTTCACCTCGGTTTCTCAGCAAAATAAAGTATTCCAATTTTATTTTTATTATCACGCTGCTCCAATTTTTTTTTGTTTTTCATGCTTCAGTGACAGATTTGAACTGCTATAAAAGAAATATATTCTTGAGAAGCATTGAATGATGGTAGCCGGGTCTTACTTTATTGTCGAGTAGTGGAGGGTTTTGTCCTTGACCCCCTTCATTCTGTGGAAATAAATTTTGCAAACAAAGTCATAATTTATTGCTCATCCCTGTGTAATGATACGTATATTGACTGGGATGTAAAGAGTTAACAAGTTAATGATGATGATTCTTACCACTAGAGGGAACCACAGAACAGTCATATAAATATCAGGTGACTAGGGGATTCTGGGATTAGATTAGATTAGAAGATGATTAGGAGTTAAGAGAGCTGGAAGAGTGTCAGGCATAGAGAGCAGTTGTATACTTGAGAGTTCTGCAAGTTAGAGATAGCAGAGTTTTATATAATAACCTACTACTTTAGAAATGTGAACAAATCTTATTTAGTAGTGAAAATAAACTTATAGTTTGTTTGCTAACAAAGCTTTGTGTTCTTTATTCAACACTACGCATCCGAGCCATCCAGATAAAGTAGAATAGAGAATACAACACCCTGTTGCTCTTCAGAAAGTTGTGGTGGGTCTTCATCTTCAGCTGCTCTAGTCTATGTAGTGAAGGTGCCCCTACAATGCTGTTAGGTAGGGAGATCCAAGTTTTTGACTCAAAGACAATGAAGAAACAGTGAGGTGCTGTTGAAAGAGTGTTGAAAAATATGTTTAAAAAATTTAGGTTGCCCTTCAGACGGTTTGTGGTGAGCTGCCTTCTTGAAACACTACAGTCCCTGGAGTGTAGGGAGACCCACAGTGTGGTTTGGGAGGGAATTCCAGGATTTTGACCCAGTGACAGTGAAGGAAGGGTATTATATCCCCAGGATCCACAGCTGCCGTTGTGTTGGCCGGCTGACTTCCATACCCTGTTTCCTGAGATGAACTTGGCGGGCATCCACTTGGGGGGCCTGAACATTGGGGATCCAAGCCTACTTTTAGGCTGCACAGGTGCTGCAGTGCTGCTCTCCTTGGCGTGCGGTGCTGGAGTTGTGTTGTTCATGGGGAGTGGGGCGTCAGACGGGCTGGGTTCCTGTTCTCCTGACTGTCCTCTTCCCTTTGGGTGTCAGGGGCTCCTCCATGGGTTATGGATGCAACTGGAATGAGATGAAAAGCCCTGCCGTGCTCTGGTGCTGACACTCGTAGATTCCCACTAGTGCCTGCACTATATAGATGAAGTACTGCATCATGGAGTACATGCCCTCAGCCATGGAAGTCATGAGTTGAACCATGGAGTAAACATCCCCACCACGAGTGCACATCCTATGACAAGGTCTCTAGTGTGGACGCCATCCTCGCAGTGTTGTTCTCATTTAATAGGAGTGACGGCACCATCTCCTCTCCTCGGCCAGAAGGCATTGGGACGCCTCCAGTCGGCCTTGCAGTCGGAGGAGAGATCCCTTCCTGATGCTCACTACTCTGCCTTTGCAGCTACAGCAGCTCTGGGATGACGACCTAGGGCACGTCATTGGCCTGGGGCTCAGCAGAGCCCTTGGGCACGATTCAATGGCCTCGTCATGCCTGACTTGGTGTCGATCGACGAAGCCTTATTCGAGATGCTCAAAGCATCTCCCGAGATTTAACAGAGTCTCACTGAATGTTGCAATCTGGCTCTCACTGCGACATCCAGATGTACATATCTAATTGAGCTATTAGGCCCATTTAAATATACATTTGCAGATCCCCAGAGCCCGGATTCACCGGCTGCGTTTAGGAGACCTCGCCAGGGCCCCGTTTAGTACTGGTCAGCACAAATGCGAACCAGTCGCAACGCCAGCTGGAGGGTCTCCCAGGCCATTGGAGAGCCTTGGGTGGTCAGGCATTGGGCAGGGAGGTACTCTGGCACTCCTGCTGTCACCTGGGTACCTTGCCACTGCCACACAGTCATCCTGGAAATGCCAGGGTGCCTGGATTGTGGAAAGCAATGGGGTAAGGGTGTCAGCAGGTCTCGTGTGACCTGCTCATGTACCAGGTGTGACATGTTTTAATTTTGAACATTTGACATCTGGAAAAAATGTGCCTACTCAGTGCTCCTCTCTATTCTTGTTCTTTCGTGGTCTACCTTGGCCGGCGAAAGATACTTTTCACTGTACTTCGGCACCTGTTAATTAAATATCAATATCCATCTACATATGTCCTCAGGATGCACATCAGAGGTGGAGGCAGCCTGCTGCTTTGCACGCCCTGTGGCCTTTGATGCCCTTGGCGGACGTCCTCTGAAGGGCTTGCAGCCGGGGCCCCTGGCCGACATATCGGTGTCACTGGCATCGCCATACCATCTTGTTCTGCCCGCTGCCCTTGAGATTCGCAGTGTCAGGAGGGGGGATTTGGAAGAGGTATAGACCGCCGTTGTCGCCTTGGTGGCAGGCTCCAGGATGGCCTTCAGCGCTTCCTCCTCCCTGATGCAGGGCTCTGGGGGTCTCCATGGGATGGATGGGCAGCTGGAGTTAGCTCCAAAGCGTCACCTGGCTCTGTCAGTCCTGGCGGCTCCCCATAATACGAATAATCATTATTATCACAAGTAGACTTACATTGCACTGAAGTTAATGTGAAAAGCCCCTAGTCGCCACATTCCGGCACCTGTTTGGGTACACAGAGAGAGAGAGTTCAGAATGTCCAAGTCACCTAACAGCACGTCTTTTGGGACATGGGAGGAAACCGGAGCACCCGGAAGAAACCCATGCAGACACGGGGAGAATGTGCAGACTCCGCACAGCCAGTGACCCAGCCGGGAATCGAACTTGGGACCCTGGCGCTGTGAACCACAGTGCTAACCAGTGTGCTACTGTGCTTCCCATTGTCTGCTTCATGATGTTGACACCCTCAGCAATGGCCCTCAGTGACTGGGCCATGCTCTGCAGTGCCTTCGCACTGTCCACCTGTGTCTCGGACCCATCACTCCGCGACTGGACATGATGCCGAGGTCCTGAGCCATGGTCGTCATGACTGAGCCATGCCTTGGACACCAACATTCAAGACGCTGACCTTGTGCTCCAGGATTTCCACTATGGTCGCCACCCTGGAGTGTTGGCCTTGGTGTCACACATTGTCAGCACCATTTCCTGCACCTGTAGCCTTTGGGACTCCTCCAATTATCTATACACTTGCTGGAATGTCGCTGACACCCCCTCCTGAAAGTCACAGCTATGTCCTATGATCTGCATTAGTTCTGGGAGAATCTTGTCCAGGGGCTCAGCATCTGACTGGGATTCAGTTGTGTCCTGGAGTCCAGCAGACCTTCAATTGCTGATTCTCTTTGATGCTCCTGCTACGATCAGATGTGCATCAGCAAATGTGTGCTGCTCACCGGATTGTGTCCCAGAAGCCTCTCCACGAATGTCGCCCACTGAGATGTGGGTCTTGGCACTGATGGAAGGTGCGGATGAAAGCTGACATCCCTCAATGGTGATGTCCTCGGAGCTCTCATCTGAGGTGGTCTCTTGGGTGGCTGGGGGGGGAACAATTCTGGATGGTCCGGCTCCATCAGATGGAGATCCTGTGAGACAATGGTCATATGCTCAGTGAGAGGGAAGGACCATTTTGTCTGAAATGAACAACTCACTTGAGACAGGTCATCTGGGTGAAGGGGATGTACATCCTCACTTCTGCGGCACAGGCCAAACGTGCTCTCAGTGACTGTTCTCTCCCCAGGGCCCGCTCCTCAGAGAGGGTGAGGACTTGGATCTCTGCTGCACCACCGCCCGACTTGGCACTTTCCCAGTTATTATGGACTATCTTCTCTTGCGAGGCAAAGACAGGGCATTGTGAGCTGCACATTTGATGGGTCAGGGGGGGACTGTAGCAGATGGCATGTGTGGGCACAGCACCTGGACATGCAGGGGCTGCGCTGATGCATCCCCGTGGTTCTGAGGACCAAGTACGAAGATCAGATGCGAGGAGAGTGTGAGGTGTCTGTCAGTAATTTGTGGGGGGTGGAGTTTGGGATTTTGAGGGGTGGCAGGTGGAACTGATGCCAGGAAGAGGTGGTAATTTACCCTTGCAGCTCAGTGAAAGTCATTAGTCTTCTTTGGACATTGTACTGCGGTCCTTCTAGTCATGCTGCCAGCACTGACAGCCACTGCCACTGCCTCCCAGACTGTTTTGGTGACCTTGCTGCTGTTCCTCTGACCCCCCTCAGGGGAACCGGATGTCCCATCTCGGATCAACCATGTCGAGAAGCCTTGTCAGGTCGGCATCCCCAAAGCGAGGAACAGTTTGGCGCGCTGCCATGTTTGTGTATTGACTGGGAACGTGTGGTGAGGGGACATTTAAAAGCAGCTCCCCCTTGTTAGCAGCACGTCGCTGAGGCACGAGTCTGGCGAATCAGACAGCGAGACAGCCAGTGAAGGCAAGTAGCCCGTGGGGACTCATTTCTGGCACTAAGTGCCGTTGAATACGGGGCGCGACCTCGCTAATTTAGCCGTCGAGAAACACAATGCCAGCCGTGCCCAAAATGGCCCTGAGAGATTTTCCGTTAAATTGTGCCCTTTATTCCTGATCCCCAGAATCCATGGTAGTTTGCTTTCGGATTTTAAAAAACCCACATTTTCTTGAAATGAATGATGAACCACAGTGCAAAGTTAAGGCAAAGATGTATTTCAACAAATGTCACTTTGTTAAAATTTAAACTTAGTTCAAATGCAGAAAATCGACATTCTGAAATAAAATTTTAAAGCATTTTTAGACAAATGGAAGGAACAGAAGATATTTTATTTTTAATTTCTAAGATTCAGAATTAATTGTCTTACGTTTTGAAGTATTTTGTACTATAAGAAGAGTTCTTGAAAATTGGTATTGGCTGGCCATCGAACAGTACATCTACCTTGCTGGCTGAGCATGCTTTCACTGGGATTCTATGTTCCTTTTTGCTCATTTTTGCTTCAGTTGATCCTAATCACAGTCATTTTCAGAAGAATTTAGCTGGTATTCTCACAATGGAGAAAACATCCCGTTAATAATTCCTCAATCAGAATATTGGCTTTTTATTCATTCCTGTCATTGCAAAATAGTGAAATATGATGAATGAACAATTCCTACTTCTGTTTTTCGAGAAAATGGACTTACTTCTTCCGAGAGTTTGTGCTCAGTGTTTGTTCCGGAATAAATCTGTGATGAACTGTGTGAATAACATTAGCACATGCTCCAAGAATGCCTCCTGGAAGTAAAATCGAATAAGCACAATAATATTCAGCCTGTGTATCATTGCTGATTCTCCATGCCACAAGCTTGTTAAGTAGCAGCTAAAGGAAGCGTGTAAAATTCCTGTCGGGTTCAGATGGTCAGCAGAACAGCATTTGGGTTATTAGCAACTGGAGACTTTAAACATGAATTGGCTTAATTTTTTTCTCTTGACAGGTTAGATAGAGAAGAATAGAAACAGCAAGTATTAAGGCATCGACAGCATGCTTTGAAGGTGTGGTATTACTCAAAAGACTGAGAATGTCACCAAGTGTAATCTCAGGGAAGAATAATTTTTGAGGAGATGGTGCCTAAGCAAAGATGCACATGGCTCAACAATTTCCTCAGGTCCTGGAATAATTTCCGGTGCCATTGCTGGATATCATGATATGAGGCACTCACACCCTGCCTCTTTCCACAGACAGACATCTAGAGAGTTAGACAGGGTTAGACACACCCCAGCACGTGGCTTGGAGCAAGCTGGTACAGTTAGACTGAGTTACTGCAGTTAGATTAGCAGAGAGTCGAACTCATTTGAGAACTGTATTAAAAGTTCAATAAACACGTTGAACTCATTTCAGAGTCTGGAGCATTCTTTAGTTAAGACTGCATCAAGTAGCAGCCTGTGTTATCCGAAGCAGCATAACACAACACTGGAGAGATGGCAAAAAATCCAGTTCTGCCAGCAATCTGCCCTGTTGTTCGGAAGACCAGGTGCTGGATTCTCCACAGCCTGATGCTGTAATTGCGGGCGGAGCCGGGGCGGCAAATTCAGTTTGACACCGTTAATGGGCCCGGCGCCTGTCCGGTGACCTAAAATCAGCGTCAATGTGGAGTACGCCGCACCGCTGGGTGCCGATTGCCAGAGGCCCGCTCATCAATCCTCTGCTCTTGACCGGCCGAGTTCCCGATGGCGTGGAACTAACCACCTATTGCCGATCAGGATGCTGGCGTGGCGGCTGCGGACTCAGTCCGCGGCCGCCCTGGTCGTGGCCGTGCGGATTGGAGACACGGGGGGGGAGGGCCTTATAAGCGGCCGGGGATTAAATGTGCGGGGGTTGAGACTCGGGCGTGCAGCCAATCAGGGGGGTTCTCTTTCTTCGGTCTGGCTCTGCAGTCCGAATCTGCCATAGAGCATGGTGCGGCCACTGCAGGGTTGCCGCCGTGCACATGCGCGGCCTCTGACCCGGAAGTACGGGGGCCTGTATCTGCAGCAAAAGCTGCAGGATTCACTCCGGGTTCCTGCAAGGCCCCTACGGCCCCTAACAATTCATTTACATTTTTTCCAGAAATTTCGGGAGTAAAACTCCAACGTTTTTACACCGGCGTGGGAACATCATCTCATTTTTGGAGAATCCAGCCCCAGGAATGTCTGGAGGCCGGTAGGGCAGGGGACAATGGGAAGAAGATGTTCGACCAGCCTTAAGTCAGGAGGTGATTTAGAGTTCTAAGGCAACTTAAGAGATTCCACCTAATGCACCACCTAGGCTCTGTAGTGGGCCTGTCAAAGGCTTCAAAGTTAAATGTCCCTACTCCAAACATGCTAATGACTCCATCCTTGGATCAGTTTTCTTTGGAGTTAATGAATGAGGCCCTGCTCCCCCATACTGTTAATTGCACTGTGGGGCCAAAGCGTTTGGCCCCATGATCTCTTACTTCTGCCTGGTCCTGCAATATTTAAGGATCCTTCCAGTTCATTCCCTGTTTATTCCCTTATTTTCCCTTTCTTTTATTTTTGCCATTACATTTTGATCCATGGATGATGATTTTTAAGGCAAGAAGCCTGTATCTTTAATTCAAGCAGGAAGAATCTGGAAGGCTGTGCTGATTTAACCTAGCGATTGCAGTCTGGCCGGCATCAGTAACAGAGAGATGGGTTGGGAACAACAAAGAGCAACAAAACGTATCGCACAGGAACAGGCCCTTTGGCCCTCAAAGCCTATGCCAGCCATGCTCTCCATCTAACCTAAAATCTTCCACACTTCCAGGGTCTGTAGCCCTCTATTCCCATCCTATTCATGCATTCCCATCCTAGTCATGTATTTGTCAAGGCACTCCTTAAACCCCACTATCGTACCTGCTTCCACCACTTCCTGCTGCAGCGAATTCCAGGTACCCACTACCTTTTGTGTAAAAATACTTCCCTCGCACATCTCTTCTAAACTTTGTCCCTCGCATCTTAAACCTATGTCCCCTAGTAATTGACTCTTCCACCCTGGGAAAAAGCTTCCAAACTTGCCCATACCCCTCATAATTTTGTAGACTCCTAACAGATTGCCCCTCAACCCTCAATCCAAGTTTAGCTAATGCCCTCCACACCAGGCAACATCCTGGTAAACGTCTTCTGTACCCTCTTCAAAGCCTCCACATAATAATAATAATTGCTTATTGTCACAAGTAGGCTTCAATGAAGTTACTGTGAAAAGCCCCTAGTCGCCACATTCCAGCGCCTGTTCGGGGAGGCCATTACAGGAATTGAACCCGTGCTACTGGCATTGTTCTGCATTATGAGCCAGCTGTTTAGCCCACTGTGCTAAACCAGCCCCTAATCATTCTGCTCGCGCAGTGACCAAAATTGAACACTATATTCCATGCTGTTGAAGTGCTCAGCCATGGTCGTCACTGACTGAGCCACGTCTTAGACACCTTCACTCATGCGGCTGATGCTCTGTACCAGGCTCCCGACTGTGGTTGCCACCCTAGCAATGTTGGCCTTGTACAACCATTGCCGGAGCCGTCTCCTGCACTCAAAGGCTCCGGGATTCCTCCAATTGGCTATGGACCTGCTGGGCAGTCGCTGACATCCCCTTCTGACTATCATGGCCACACCCTATGAACTGGATCAGATCCAGGTAAACCTGGTCCAGAGGCTCATCACCTGACTGATACCCAGCTGGGTCCTGGGATCCAGCAGACCTCTGCCTGCTGTCTCCCTGGATGTTCCTGCCTCCACTTGATATGCATCTGCAACTGTATGTGCTCACTAGATTGTATCCCAGAAGCCTGGCCAGTACATTCTCCCACCGGGGTGTGAGTCTCTGCGCTGGTGGAAGGTGGAGGTGACAGCTGTGACACAAATTCGCCTCCGAGGTGTACTCTTGGGATGTGGGAGGCGGTGTGCTACCGTGGATGGCCCAGCGCCACCTGCTGCGTGACATGTGGGAGAATAGACATGTGTCAGTGGGAGGGATGGGTCAGTCTATAGGGCATCATTAGCCATATGCGTGGTTATCTGCTGGGGCTGGGGGGAGTGGTTGGGAGGGAAGGGGAGTCTTGGGTGCTGTGGGATGTAGCTGGGAGATAGGTCATATATGGGGGGAGGGACCAGGAATATGGTGGGGGTTATGGGGGACAAGGGTACGCGGGAAGGGCGGGGATTGGGTGCTCGGTGCAAACTAGACGAGCGGCCCGGTGGAGGTCATTGACACTCTTACGGCTTTGGGTGCCAGTCCTCCTGGTCATGCAACCCGAGCTGACACCCCTGCCACTTCCTCCCTGGCAGCGGTGACTGTCCAGTGGTCGACTCTTCTGGACCCTTGGGGGAACAGGACAACCCCCCTGGCCTCTGCCACCTCCAGAAATCTGCCCAGGTCGTCTTTTCTGAATCGGTGCCATGATTGCGAGCGGAGTGGGATTGGTTATGAAGAGTGGGGCCGGTTATGCCTGGCAGGGAGCTGGCGAGTGTGATCCCAGGCAAATCAACAGGTGAACCATGATTTACAGCATGAATCCCTTCGGGTCTTGTGAAATGGGCCACTTAATGTTCGATTGCCCTGAGGACCTCGCCGGGCTGAGCATCGGGGAGCTCACGGCATTTCCCGCTCCCTACCGCACTTCAAAACCTTTTGGTTAAATCGCGGCCATAGTCTTAGTTCTACTACAGAATCCAATAAAACTCAAAAAATATAATGCTGCAGCCTACATTGGTTATGGACCCCATTAATATTCAAAGTATGTTACCTGAATTCCCAAGTGAATCAGTTGTCGGGTGGTTGGATGCAAAAGCTGTTTGCTTTTCAATGTCCAGAGCCCCTCGACAGTTTGAGAAATATTGATGGAGTTCCCAGTCTCCTTCTACAATATTTCTGATTTTCTGAAATTACCTTTCTGAAGCAGATCATGTCATTCTTTAGCAGCAATGAGTGTTGCCTATTTCATTAACTCCTTATTATTCACTGCTATTTAAATATTAAAATGGTTTTATTATCCACACTGTGAGCCTGATATCTGGTCATGTTCTTAAACATGTACTTCATATCTTTCCGGTTTACCGCCAACTGTTTCTGTTTTTCAGACGGTAATTTTTGACTGTTAATCAGAATAGATTTTTAAAGTCTGTTTTCTAATTTGCTGAGGTAAGTTCGAAGAATGTTCTCTAAATAGGTAAGGAGAGACAATGCCATCGCAAATGCTTCTTAAGTTACTTTGAGAAAATAATTTGGAGCTCTTTTCTTGTGTCTCCTTAGTGTGTAGAAGACTTGAACGCCCCTTTTGTTACTTTGTACGTGGCGCAGACAAGGTCTACTTAACACTTCTTGAAACAAAGCTGTTGGCTAGGGCTGCCCATGCATATGCTTTTGGGCTTCTGGGTATATATGACTTTCTGTGAATATGTATCCACTGTCTCAATTCTAAGATATAAACGTCCTAAACACATGTGAATTCTACCTATTCATTATTGTGTTTCCTTCATAACTTCCTCCACTTTTCTGCGAAGATTGAGTTCGATACAAGTTCTCAACCAAAATTCCTGATTCTGAAGAACATTCAATGGGTGGTGATTTTGAGCCCATGTTTGCTGTCAGTGTAAACAGCGATAAGGGCCCAAAATGTGGGGAGGGTCGGAAAATGAGGCGGCACGGTGGCACAGTAGTTAGCACTGCTGCCTCACAGCTCCAGGGACCCGGGTTCAATTCCCGCCTCGAGTGACTGTCTGTTTGCACTTTCTCCCCGTGGCTGCGTGGGTTTCCTCCGGTTTCCTCCCACAGTCCAATGATGTGCAGGTTAGGTGGATATGCCAAGCTAATTTGCTCCTCGTGTGCAATATTTAGGTGGAGTTGCTGGATTACTGGGATAGGGTGGAGGCATGGGCTAAGTTGGGTGCTCTTTCTAAGTGTCGCTGCAGACGCAATGGGCTGAATGGCCTCCTTCTGCACTGTAAATTCTATGATTCTCACCATTGATTTCCCAATTTTCCATGCCCCTCACCCGTGATTTAAAGTTTAATAAATGTAAACATCATTATCGGGCTTCCCTGTATATTGCCTCCTCAGTGAACATTAGTACCACATCAGTGAGTTTTACAACAGGTTTTTTAAAAACTTGAAGCAGTCGAGCGAATCCATCAGGGGTGCAAAGGTAACTATAGCCCCCTGGGGGAGAGGGACATCCTTGGGCTGTAACCTGACATTGCCACCCTGGAACTGACAGACTGGCAGAGCCATGAACATAGGAATTAGGAGCAGGAGTTGGCAATTCAGCCCTTCGCGCCTGTTCTGCCATTCAATCAGATCATGGCTGATCCCTTCCTGGTCCCAAATCCATCTCCCCACCTGTTGCCCAGACCCCTTTAACCGGTTTTGTTTTTTCAGAAGTATATCTATCTCCTTTGTGAAACCATTTAATGACTCAGGTTCCACTGAATTGTGAGGCAGCGCGTTCCACAAATTCACCACCCTCTGCAAGAAGCAATTCCTCCTCATCTCAGTCCTAAATCTACAGCCTCTCAACCTATATCCGCGACCTCTCATTCCAGATTGCCCCACAAGGGGAAACATTTAGTCCATGTTTACTTTATAAATCCCTTTTAGTATTTTATACACCTCGATTAGATCCCCTCTCATCCTTCTAAACTCCAGCGAGTATAAACCCAAACTGTTTAATCTCTCCTCGTACATCAACCCTTTCACCCCCAGAATCAATCTGGTGAACCTCCTCTGAACTACTTCCAATTCCACCACATTGTTACTCAAATAAGGAGACCAAAACTGGACGCAATGCTCCAGATGTGGTGTCACCAATACCCTGCTCAATTTCAGCAATAAGCGGGCCCTCTATGGTGTATGTTGGAGGGGGTGGGGGGTCACCATGACGCCTGTGTGTTTGGCGGTGAGTGGCTCCCCTGAAGCCTGTGTGGTAGGGGGCAGGGAGATCCAGGTGCCTATGTGGTTATGAGGCGGAGGGAGGTGTCCGCTGCTTGTGTGGTTGGGGTTTGGGGTGGAGGAGTTGCTCCAATGCTTGTGTAGTTGAAGAGGGTGGGTACACCGATGCCTGGCTAGTTGGGGCATCTTTTTGGCATGACTGTGCTGGTAGGATTTTATGACATCTTGTACTTTCCCTTTACATTGCACCTGATGTTCTGATGATTCTTGTTCATTCCTGGGATTAAGGAACTGTATGGTCACTGAAGCTTTCCTGAGTCAAGGTTGTTCTTCACATCTCAGTATTTCCACGTTCTGTTTGTCGACCTCTGTTTGTCTTACCAGCTGCATTGCTTTTTCAAAGATGAGGCCTTCCTAGGTTTGCCATAAGTCTGATAGGGATTCATCAGTAACACCGACAACAATATGGTCTCATATTAATTCTGTTTTTAGGTCCCTATACTTATATCCTTCAACCAACCTGTAAAGGTCATTAATAAAAGCAATATCTGGTTAACTTGGTTTGTGCACACTTTTGTCAAATTTTGCTCTTTCCAGACCTTATTGGTGCCCAGGTTGAAATAGTTAACAAAGGTTTTTAAGCCTTTCAAGACCTATCAGAGGTCCCATTGGTGCACTGTCATGCAATAACATCAACTGCTATTGTTCCTATTGAGTAATGTAATGTGCTGACCTATTTAACCTCAGATAGTACTGTCCAATCCTGAAGCAATTCGAAGCCTCAGGAATCTTTTTCTCCAAAGTGCCCAGCTTTGAGTTTGATTTGGTCATGTGTGCAAACATCTCGGGAAGCAGAGATTTAGGATCCATGGCTTTTCTAAGCTTTCAGGTGAGTTACCCATCCAGTATTTGAAACATTCCTGGTATTCAACATCCCACAGGGACTCACTGCAGTTATTATCTCTCCCTCGGGCCCCAAGCTGTTAAAAACTGCTTTGCTCTGAGTTATCTCAATGACCTCTTCACTCCCTTCCCCTTTTTTCGTTTGCGTGCACTGCCTCTGGACGCCGCCTGTAATGGTACTGACCTCTGACCCACACTGCAGGGTTTGCTGAAGTCTGATGAGAGGAGGCATATTTAAAACTTAAATGAGGAGGAATTGCTTCTCTCAAAATGTCGTGGATCTGTGGAATTCACTACCTCAGATTTCAGTAGATGCCGGGACGTTGAGTAAATTTAAGGAGGAGACGGTCAGCGATTTAATTAGTAACGGATTGAAGGATTACGGAGAACGGGCAGGAAAGTGGAGTTGAGGCCGAGAGGAGATCAGCCATGATTGTATTGAATGGCAGAGTGGGCTGGAGGGGCTGAATTACCTAATCCTGCTCTTTATTGAATGGCAGAGTGGGCTGGAGGGGCTGAATTACCTAATCCTGCTCTGAGTTCGTGGGCAGGATTCTCCGTCAGCAGATGCAGAAATCGGGGCGTGCGATCGGGAGGAGAATAGCGCCCCAAAATCACGGCAGGCGCTGGTTTGATGACGAATTGCGATGTTCCGCTTCCCCGAAAACGGCGTCATTGCAACGCATGCCGCATGTAGTTGGAACACGGTTCGCATAGCATTATAGTGCCCGCGCAACATTCTCCACCTCCGATGGGCCAAGTTCCCGACGGCGCGGTCCACGTGTGCTTTCACAAATCATGCAGCTGGCAAGTTGGCTGCTGAAAGAGAGAGACAGCATGTGGACAGCGTCCAGCACCACCATGCTTCGCCGACAGCCGTGTCGCTGGTCGGGTGGCATTTGCCAGGGCTGGGGGGAGTAGTAGCGGGTGGCCAGGAGCTGGGCTGTGGGAGTGAGATGGACAGGTTGACAACGCCATTAACGCAGCCGGCAAGGCAGCCATGCGACTGCGCATGCCATTGGCAGCCTGTTATAAACCTGGTGTCTTGGGTCATATAGTTTACACCCCGGGGCATCCCGCTGGGTACCCTCTGCCCCAGCCAACCCATCAGTTGTATGGGCATGCTCCAGCACAACCTGTCCCATCTTTTCGGCCCTGATCCGTGTGTGAGTGTGTGGGGGTTATTGTTTAATCACAGCTGCAGCTTGTCAGCTCTATGAGTGTCCATCACGGACCCGCCGATTCCCACACCGTTTTTGTGGGTTTCGATGGTGTTCCATGTGGTGCCGGTACTAGCCCCTCACCGGTAGCAGAATTGGTGTGTATTTGGCACCAATTTTTCTTTTTTTAAATATAAATTTAGAGTACCCAATTAATTTTTTCCAATTAAGTGGCAATTTAGCGTGGCCAATCCACCTAGCCTGCACATCTTTGTGCTGTGGGGGCAAAACCTACTTAAACATGGGGAGAATGTGCAAACTTCACACGGGCAGTGACCCAGAGCCGAGATCGAACCTGGGACCTCAGTGTTGTGTGACTGCAATGCTGACCACTGCACCACCGTGCTGCCCTGGCACCAATCTTTCTGACTTCAAAGTCCACGGATTCTACGTTGGCGTCAACACTTGGACTCAGAAACAGAGAGCCTGGCACCTTATCTTTATGCTCACTTACTCCGGATCTGGTGTTCCCAGCGCTGCCCGCCCAGGGCACTATTAAAATTGATTTTTAACCCGATTTTAAGAGTTTTTCGTCAGTTATACGATCTTTGCTCAGTTCTCGAAGCCAATGATTGCTGGAGTGGGATATACTTCCACAGACCAGCCCCACCCCACCACCCCCCCCCCCCCCCACCCCCACCCCACCCCGGCCATGTGCTGCGCTGCAGTCCTGACTGACTTTAAAAGTTGATTTTGCGATCGTTCTTCGCTGTGCCTTACAGAACCCTGCAGCTTTGCCATCACTTTTACATGATCTGACCTCTAATCTGCTTTTAGCTTTTTCAGTGTTTTGCAACTGCTGGCGGTAATGTTGCAATGTAGTTTAGTCCAGCTGAGGAATGAATGCTGAGATCTTGATATGTTCGAACAATAACTGGTTTATAATGTGAGCATAAAATGTGTTTCGCTACTCATGCTGAGTCTATGAGTAATATTCCTTCCATTCCTGTCTTTCCTCACCTTGCACCTCACTATGCTACTTACACAACCCCACATATTAACTCATCCAAACTCGAACAGAATAGGCACATGTTTCTGTGTGATAGTAAGTGACTAAGTTCTAAAAGTAAGGAATGAGAAGTTTAGAAGGAAACTTTCATCTTTCAGTTAATGCCAATGGCCAAGTGCTCGTCAATAGCCTCCTCTCCCACAATGCGATGAACTCATTCCTCATGGCAGCTCAATGGGTATAGATTGGCAGGCATTCCACCAGTCCCGTTTCCTGGGCTGGATTCTCCAAAAATGGGGTAGGTCCCCAAGCCAGCGTTCAAATGCTAGCGTTTCATACTTGACTTTCCTTAAAAAAGTCAAGAGTGATTCTCCTACCTGCAGTGGGCTGGCAGGGCCCCAGAGTGTTTCTTGCAACTCTGGCTGCAGATACGGGGCCCCACACCTCTGGTCGGGAGTCCAAGCGTGCGCTCAGCGGCGGCCTGCCGCGACAGCGCCGCCCACGATGGCGGACTCGGACCAGCTTCGGAAATGTAGGACCCCCCCCCCCGGGATGGCGATGCCCACGGATCCAAGCCGCCCAATCGCTCTCCTGGCGGTCCATGAGGCACCCCCCCTTCCCCCCACCCCCACCCGGTGATCGGCCCCCCCGACCCTCCATCAGGACGGCCGCGGACTGGGTCCACAGCCGCCACCCGGGGTTCCTGACGGCCAATATGTGGTTAGAACCATGCCGTCGGGAACGTGGCCAGTTTTGCCCGGAGAATTGCGGGGGGGGGGGGGGGGGGGCCTGTCAATGGCCCCCTAGCCGCGCCGCTTATTCGAGCGGAGAATCGTTTGAGCGGCATCAGGCCCGATTCGCTCTGAGATGTCGATTCTCCACCCCTGCGCCAAACGCGATTTCGGCACTGGGCTGCGGAGAATCCAGCCCCTTGTCTTCAAATGGTAACAACCTTCTCCTTTAAAATTATACATTTTCAGCAAGTCACTGAGTTGCAACGCAACTTGCATCGATATAATAACTTTAACATTCAAGTTCACCCCAAGGAGCTTACAGGAGCTGAATTGGATAACACGGCACCAAAGTAGAAGGTGGCAAGATTGGTGTTTGGCTCGTAGGAAAGAACAATTTGGAGGATGGAGAATTTTAAGGAGGTATATCAGGTATATGGGGTTGGTTTAGCAGTGTGCGAAATAGCTGGCTTGTAATGCAGAACAATGCCAGCAGCGCGGGTTCAATTCTCGTACCAGCCTTCCCGAACAGGCACCGGAATGTGGCGACTAGGGGCTTTTCACAGTAACTTCATTGAAGCCAACTTGTGTGAATAAGTGATGATTATTATTATTATGGTGTATATGACTGAAAGAACAGTGTGCAACACTGGGTTGAAAAAAATGCGGAATATATAAGAGGCTGGAATTGGAGGAGCACCAGGTTCTTGAAGACTCATCAGGTTAGGACAGTAGAGAGGTCCCCAAAAAGGCAGGCAAGTCATGCAGACAAGAACAAAGAAGTTTCCTTTGCACATGCAAATAAAGGGCCTGTTTGAGATCCCCATTGCGTCATTTGGTTGCTCTGAATGTGTAGAGACAGAAGTTGGAGTTTTTCCCAAACCCCAGATCCAACCCCACTTCTGATCCCTCATCTTTTCACCCACAGCTTCCTCTCCTGATCGCACTCCGGACCATCCAGTCTCAACCTCCCATTTCCTTGGCAGTTCTGACCCACATGAGTACACGCATCCCCCAATTTGAACCCGGCCCACAATTTCAGGCTCCTCATGGTCTCAGTGACTGCAAGCACCACTCTCGTCCTGAACCCCTTCCCAACCCATGACTTGAAGCCTATGCAACCCTTGGCCTCTGCCCGAGCTAGGTTCAGTCCCAGCCCCTGCCCACTGAATCTACCCCAAGCACAATGTTATCTCCACAGCCTCCCCTGACCCACCTACCCACTTGCCATGCCACTCAGGCTCAGGGGTTGTTAATGCTTTCCTTCTACCAACAACACCCCCCATCCCTCCAAACCTGTGCCAAATTCTTTGCATGATTCCTTAAGATAGTGGACTGAGTAAAGCCTGCTTCAAATAAATAGTGTTAAAATCAGGGCTTACAATAAATTATTGAATAATACACAGCCAGTACAGTAGCAGTTAATCTTCCTTATTACCTGGTCAGGGCAGAAGAGTGTAAATCATAAGAAAAAGATGAGCTGGTTATAATAATTTCTAGAATCACTCACTAGAATCATCTTTAATGAGCTTTCATATAAATCAGTTCATGATGTTTAATTCCTTAAAATTAAATTTTATGGGTAATTTAATTTATGGATAGATGTGTTTCTCAGATATATTTATGAACCCAACAAAATAAAAATAAAAAGACATTTTTAGGTGAAGCTTGGCAATTGCACATCCTATAAATGTGAGCAAATGATGTTGCATTTCACTTTAACATTTGTAAGACAATCCCTGCATCCCTTCTTTTGCTATTAGAGAAAAGTGAATGGTTGATGAGTTTTCATTGTGCTATTTTCCATTAGTTCATGTCACTGATGTTAAGCAGGCCATGTTTTCAATTATTTTAGGTGAATGTTCTCATTGGTGCTCTTATCAGTTCACAAAGTCATTACAGAGTCGTACGTATTTAATTAAACCAGCCACTTAAATATGTGATCGGATTTCTAAATTCTTCCTGCTTTCCTTTTGACCTATTTCTTACAAGTAACCCTGTGTTTTAATATGAACCAAATTGTCCACTATATATAACATATACCTACATTTTCTTATTAATGGTCTGTCCGCCTCTCCAGAAATTATTGGCACATTGATTTACTATAACTGTTTGGGTGCAGTTGCCCTCCTCAACCAGGAAACAATTATTACCACATCAGCTTGACAGTGAGCTGTGCAAGGCTTTTCAACTAGAACTGCTCACGGTCAAAACCATCCTGACCCAATGGATAGGCTGACGCACTTCCAGTCGGGGTTACTGAATAGCAATTATAAGTGGAAACGTTTAATTTTCTTCTACCTCCCATCACGGTGGCAGGGAGGGGTAAGGGGTCACTGGGATACTATCATTGCCCATTTAAACACAATCGAAGCTGCAGATTGAAGCTGTAACCTTCTGATCTACAGTAACACAGCCACTCATCGGATCAACCTACTGAAACATCAAAAGACCCTGGACATTCACAGTTTCTTTTCACCCGGGTGTTAAAAATATACAATGCACATATTAAGGATTGTACATTTGGAAGGCAGGGTTTATGCAATTGCCACAAAGTGTCACAATATAATCGGCATCAGTATAACTTAGCCATGGCATAAGATCAGTCCATGTGATTTATTCAGTTTTCATACCATTGTATTTGCTGTGAGGATCAGGGGTTATGGGGAGAAGGCAGGAGAATGGGGATGAGAAAAATAACATGATTGAATGGCGGAGCAGACTCGATGGGGCGAGTGACCTAATTAATTTCCTATGTTTTATGGTCTGATGGTGATGTACTGACGCAGTATAGTGCTAGCGAAACTGTAACCACAAAAAAAAATGAACCTCAAAAAGCTCCCATTCTCTCTTCCATATAAAGCGTGAACACATGTGTTCCATCTCACCACACGTAAAGATATTGGGCGTCATTCTCCGACCCCCCGCAGGGTCGGAGAATGGCCGTTGGCCGCTGTGAATCCCGCCCCCGCCCCCGCCGAAGTCTCCGCTCCCGGAGATTGGGCGGGGGCGGAAATCCGGCCGCGCCGGTTGGCGGGACCCCCCGCTGGATTCTCCGGCCCGGATGGGCCGAAGTCCCGCCCAGGAATTGCCTGTCCCGCCGGCGTAAATCAAACCTGGTATTTACCGGCGGGACCAGGCGGCGTGGGCGGGCTCCGGGGTCCTGGGGGGGGGTGATCTGACCCCGGGGGGTGCCCCCACGGTGGCCTGGCCCGCGATCGGGGCCCACCGATCCGCGGGCGGGCCTGTGCCATGGGGGCACTCTTTCCCTTCCTCCTCCGCCACGGCCTCCACCATGGCATTCCGCACCTTTGGGCCGGCGCGATGCCCGTCTGATTGGCGCCGGCCTTGGCGCCAGTCGGCGGGCATCCCGCCGTTGGGGGAGAATTTTGCCCATTATTTTGGAATAATAGCAGCTCAGACGATTGGTTCACCGTTTTTTGCCGTGACTAGCTGTGCCATTTTGAAAATAAAAAAGAGAAGTAGCTCACATTTATCGAATGCCTGAAGGGACAGATGGGACTTTAAATTGACATTTCAAATTGTGGTACCCTCAATAACGATGCTGAGAGTGTAAATGGTAAAGAAGGCTTTAATAAGCTAAGAACTAGCCTGGTGCCGAGACAGGTGCTAACAGCTACGCCGCCCACAAGGCAGCCCCTTATATACAGCTCCCAGATGGGCGGAGCCGTAAGTGGAGTCCCCCAGGGTTCCAAGCTCGATCTTAAAGGGGACATCACCTTACATGATGACAAGGGTACAGTATTACAGTAACCGTTCATCACATTCACCCCCTGTTTAAAAAGAGTCCGGCGGGGGTCAAGTGCCATCATAAGTCCATTCGTCTCGGTGGCCGGATCGTCCTTATCGACCTCCTCAGCTCGGGCGGTGCAGCGGACACGGACGTCTTGGTTGAGGGTACGTCCGGGAGCACGGCGGTCGGAGCCTTGGTCCGGGTCGGGGTAGGGAAACGGGGCACAGGGGGAACAGGTGGGGCCGGGGGTAGCAGTGCCGGCACCGGCGGGGTGTGTAGAGGGGGGGGCGCTAGGGGGCGCGCTCGATAGGTGCTCACCAACGGGGAGTGGGGCCGGGAGGGGGTGTGTTGTAGGGGGTGCCGGGTCCCGCAGGGGAGCGGCGCAGGAAGGGGCATCTGTAGTGGGGGATCCAGCGGGTGCCAGGTCCCGGAGGGAAACCGTTTCTTGCCTGCCGTCGGGGTACTTGACGTAGGTGTAACTAGGGTTGGCATGGAGTAATCGGACCTACTCGACCAGTGGATCCGTTTTATGGCTCCTCGTGTGCCTCCTGAGAAGAACAGGTCCCGGAGCCATCAGCCGAGGTGGAAGCGAGATCCCGGAGGTAGACATCCTGGGGAAGACAAACAATCGGTTGTGAGGGGTCTCATTCGTGGCCGTGCAGAGGAGCGACCTAGGGCATTGGGCAGGACCTCCTGCCAGCGGGTAGTTGGGAGACTTCTCAACTGTAGGGCCAGAAGGACAGCCTTCCACACTGCCGTGTTCTCCCTCTCCACCTGCCCATTTCCCCGCGGGTTATAACTGGTTGTTCTGTTCGAGGTGATGCCTTTGCTGAGCAGATACTGACGCAGTTCACCGCTCATGAACGATGTACCCCAGTCGCTGTGGATATAAGCGGGGAAACCGAACAGGGGGAAGGTGCTGTGCAGTGCCTTAATCACAGTGGCTGAGGTCAGGTCGGGGCAGGGAATGGCGAATGGGAAGCGGGAGAACTCATCGATAATGGTGAGGAAATAGGCATTATGATTGATGGACGGGAGGGGCCCCTTGAAGTCCACGCTCAGTAGATCAAAGGGCCCCGAGGCCTTCACGAGCCGAGCCTTGTCTGGCCGGTAGAAGTGCGGTTTGCACTCCACACAGATCTGGCAAGCCCTGGTCATGGCCTTGACCTCCTTGGTTGAGTAAGGTAGGTTGTGAGACTTGATCAAGTGGATGAGCTGGGTAACCCCCGGGTGGCAGAGGTCATTGTGGGTGGCTTGCACATGGTCCTCCTGCGCATTGGTGCACGTGCCGCCGGACAGGGCATCTGGGGGCTCATTGAGCTCCCCTGGACGATACTTGATATCGTACGTGTAGGTGGAGAGCTCGATCCTCCACCTCAAAATTTTATCCTTTTTTATTTTGCCCTGTTGCGTGTTATCGAACATATAGGTGACCGACCGTTGGTCGGTGACGAGGGTAAACCTCCTACCGGCGAGGTAGTGTCTCCAGCGCCGCACAGCCTCCACAATGGCTTGTGCCTCCTTCTCGACTGCAGAGTGTCGAACCTCGAAGGCGGTGAGAAGAACGCTACTGGTCTGCCTGCCTGATTGAGGGTAGCAGCCAGGGCGATGTCTGACGCATCGCTCTCTACCTGGAAGGGGATAGTTTCGTCCATCGCGTGCATAGCGGCCTTGATGATATCGGCCTTGATGCGGTTGAAGGCCAATCGAGCCTCAGCCGAGGGGGCACATCTGGTGGTCTTTATGAGTGGGCAGGCTTTGTCCGCATATTTGGGGACCCACTGGGCGTAATAGGAGAAAATGAAGTGAATGAAATGAAAATCGCTTATTGTCACAAGCAGGCTTCAATGAAGTTATTGTGAAAAGCCCCTAGTCGCCACATTCCGGCGCCTGTTCGCGTCAGAAGGCGGCTTGTCGGGTCATGGCGCAGCCGCATTGCGAGGCCTGCCGGCCTGAGAGCCTGATTTTCGGGCTGGCTGTTCTTTGTTCTTCTGGCCCCTGGGCTTGGCCAGGCAGACCCTCGCAAAATGCCCCTTCTTCCCGCAGTCGCTGCAGATCGTGGAGCGGGCTGAGCAGCATGGGCGTGGATGCTGGCCCTGCCCACAGAAGTAACACGGTGTGCCCCTAGGATGAGCGGGTCGCCGCGCGGCACAGGCCTGCAACGTGGCTGATTCTGAGGAAGTCCGAGGGGGGCTCGCAGAGTCCGCGGGGTACGTACCCAAATTATGTCGAGCCACCTCCAGCGAGGAGGCAAGCGTTAACGTGCCCTGGAGGTCTTTTGCCCCGTTTTCGAGCAGCCGCTGCCGGATATAGGTCAAGCGGATGTCAGACACGAAAGCGTCTCTGATGTGCAGATTCATATGGACTTCCCCTGTCACATCCTGGTGGTCACAGTCCCTGGCAAGCGCGGTGAGTTTTTCAACAAATTCGTCTAGCGATTCCCCCGAGCGCTGCCGGCAGGTAGACAGCAGATGCCTGGTGTACCTCATTGATGGGTTTGACGAACCGCTTGCGGAGTAGCTCGAACGCCTCTTCATAAGTCGTCGTCTTTTCGAGCGTGGCTGAGATTCTGTGACTCACCCAGGCGTGGAGTAGACGCAGCTTGCGCGGCCCCAGAATGGGGGTCTCTGAGGAGTCCAGATTTGCCTCGAAGCATCGGAGCCAGTATTTAAAAATGTCCTTTGCCTCCGGTGTCCGTGCTTCCAGGTTGAGTTTCTCTGGTTTTAGGCCTGTGTCCATCCTGATGTAGTTTAGCTTATTAAATTTTTGTACCCTCAATAACGACGCTTAGAGTGTAAACGGTAAAGAAGGCTTTAATAAACTAAGAACTAGCCTGGTGCCGAGACGTGTGCTAACGGCTCCCAGATGGGCGGAGCTGGAGGCGGAGTCCCCCAGGGTTCCAAGCCTGGTCTTAAAGGGGACATCACCTTACATGATGACAAGGGTACAGTATTACAGTTATCGCTCATCACACAAACCGAAGACAGCACCTCTGACAGTGCAGCACTCCTTTAGTGATGCAACAAGTGTCAGCCTAAATGATGTGCTCAAATCAGAATCGTCAGCCTTCTGAATCAGAAGCAACTGTGCCACCTCTGAGCCAGGTTTTGACACACACAAACGGTCCAGCAATGTAATGATATTTTCAACCATTTTTACGGTGCTTGGTTATGCCTGAAATAGCAGTCAGATACCAACTGAGCTGCTGTTATTTACCAGCACTTATTTTATCATTTTTATTTCAATATTGATCTATATTATATACATTACCACAGCGAATTCTTATTTCATACATTTTATTCCAAAACGCCTCAAAAACTGAGGTATAACATCCCACAAAGCAAATGTACAATGCGTCTCATGGGAATGGCAATTTCATGCAGTCTCCTAACAGTGTAAGAGAAGCCTATACTCAGAAACAATGCTGCCATAGGTTATGGCATGAGGGAAACGTCACTCTTGCTGATGGTTCCCCAGCGAATGATTCTTTTTATTCTTCGCTTGGTCCTCTATCATAGAATTTACAGTGCAGAAGGAGGTCTCTATCTTTGATAAAAAGAATTAATTTTAAAGAAGCAATGCAGGAAATGATTTGAAGATATCAATTACTGCTGCATACTCGGGATCTTTGAATCTGCTTCACTCATTAATTCATGTCTGTTAATCTTGACCAGAAGGATATTCCAATTATGCATTCCTGAGGCACAATGCATTATACATTACAATACCTAATGTATTAAATATTCATATCAGTCCTTAGTATACTATGACAGTACTACAGAAACCTCTGATGCAATATTAATATTGCATAGAACTCATTTGGAACTACTTTGAATTTTTATAAAGTAAATAATATTCTGATATGTTACATTAAATTACTGCACCAGAAGGTGCCGATTATTTGTCCCATATCATTATTTAAATCAGACAAATAATAAACAAACATACTTGGAGAAGACAATTGATCATTGGCTAGTTATCACCTATTGGAAGTCACTTTTTTTTGTGAAAGAAGCCTAGGTAAAGGGTTGACTCCAGTAAAATCTGAATCCAGGTGTGGAAGTCCCATGTTCATGCCCAACAGATTCCATTATTGCTGGCAAGTGGAAGGGGGCAGGGCCTGAATCACAGAAACCTCATTAAGCAGGGGCCATTTGGCATTAGTAATAAGTTCAAACAAACCCATTTTTCGTTGTTCCAAGGGCTTTAACGTGCAGTGTGGGAGTCACATATTCATGGAGTAGATGTAAATGCTTGTGAAGGACAGATAAAATGTGTTTAAGTGTCAAGACCTGAAACTTATTTTTAAATTCTCAACCCTTTAAACATGAAAGAAACAGGCTGAAGCAGTTTCAGTTAGAAAAACACTCACTGCTGGACTGCTTTGATTGACAGGCCACCTGGTGTAGGTTAGAAAAAGTTACCAACTGTTCATGAGTTTTAATCAAATTCTTTGTGACATTTTCGAAGGGTTATCACAGTAGAGGTCATTATGAAAGGCTAAGTTTAGGGGCAGCACAGTGGTGCAGTGGGTCAGCCCTGTTGCCTCACGGCGCCGAGGTCCCAGGTTCGATTCTGGCTCTGGGTCACTGTCTGTGTGGAGTTTGCACATTCTCCTCATGTTTGCGTGGTTTCTGCCCCATAATCCAAAGATGTGCAGGCTAGGTGGATTGGCCACGCTAAATTGCCCTTTAATTGGAAAAATGAATTGGGTATTCTAAATTATTAAAAGAAAATGAAAGGCTGAGTTTCAAAAATTACAAAAGCATTTATCTCAGCAACGATGGCTGAGTTCACATTTTGATTGGCCATTTAAAGAGGCTGTTAAAGAATTTGCTGCCTTTGTTAGTTAATAGAGCTTTGTTTCAATTGTTTTTCATCACACACACGAATATAAAAGCTTTGAATGAATTTCATGAATGGGTGCATTTTTCAGCATCAATTCTGTGAATGAGAACTGAATTCGATGGTTAGAATATTTTCTTTTTCATCTCCACATGATCCTGATGTCTGCCCATAGTGGATACTGAGTGAATGGCTATGGAAGTGACCTGCGGGTTTGAGGTGGAATGGAGGAGGCATAGAGTTGGCATAGAGATGGCATGGGGGTGGCTTGTGAGTTGAGATGTTTAGGTTTTGAGTGCTAGTGGACCAAGTAGCTTTTTATACACCTGCAACACAATCCCAGAGAACTAAGGCAGTCCTTCTAAATTGATTCACATGGCACCTGCTCAACCATGTAGCTGCCTACAATCTGTTTCTAGGGTGGGGCAGTGCAGTGGCACAATGGTTAGCACAGCTGCCTCACAGCAATAGTGACCTGCGTTAAATTCCAGTCTTGTGTGACTTTGTGTGTGGAGTTTGCACATTGTCTGTGTGGGTTTCCTCGGGTTAATCCAATTTCCCACAATCTAAAGATGTGATGGTTAGGTGGATTGGCCATGCTAAAAATTGTCCATTT
Organism: Scyliorhinus torazame; assembly: GCF_047496885.1. Lineage (NCBI taxonomy): Eukaryota > Metazoa > Chordata > Chondrichthyes > Carcharhiniformes > Scyliorhinidae > Scyliorhinus > Scyliorhinus torazame. Next base: position 36,016,696 of record NC_092721.1, read on the forward strand.
GTGTCCAAAGATGTGCAGATTAGGTGGGGTTATGGGGATTAGGGTGGGGGACTAGGCCTAGGTAGGGTGCTCTTTTGGAGGGTTGGAGAATATTCAATAGGCCTAACAGCCTTCTTCTGCACTGTATGGATTCAATGGATTCCAACCCTTAGCTTCTCCCACCTCTACAGAGAAAATATTGGGCGCTATTCTCCCCCCCCCACGCCGAGTGGGAGAATCGCCGGGGTGCCGCGTGAATCACGCCACGCCGCCCATACCCCCACACGCGATTCGCCCACCCCCCAGAAACCAGCGGCGCGTGATTCGCACCGGGCCGCTCAGAGAACCGGCGAGCGGTGATTCTCCGGCCCGGATGGGCCGAGTGGCCGTTACGACACGACAGGTTCCCTCCACCGCCGTCCAGCCCTGGTCGCTGCTGGCGGGAACTCTGCGAGAACGCTGGGGGAGGGGCGGCCTGTGGGGGAGGGAGGGGGGCTCCTTCACCGGGGTGGCCTCCGATGGGGTCTGGCCCGCGATCGGGTCCCACCGATTGGCGGGCTGGCCTCTCCCCCCCCCCCCGGGCCTACCTCCTTCCGCGCGGCCCCAGAACACCGGCGCCATGTTGGTGAGGGGCCGGCATGCATAAGACATTCCCCGCGCATGCGCAGGATGGCGTGGCCCAACTGCGCATGTGCAGGATTGGGCTGCCCCAATTGCGCATGCGCGGGATGGTGCGGTGCCCATTTGGCGCCGCATAAGGATGCTGGAGCGGTGTGAACCGCTCCAGCACTGTGCTGGCCCCCTGTGGGGGCCAGAATAGATCGTGCCCGGGCCCTGTTCGCGCTGTCGTGAAACGCAACGGCATTCACGATGGCGGGAACACTTGGTCTCCATATCGGGGAATCGCCCCCATCGTGTCTCATGGATCTCTTTAAACTGGAGACAGTTCTGCAGTTTTCCCAATTGGATCTATCGACCTCATTAGCAATGATCCAGCCTTTGTGACTCAAGAAGGCAGGACGTGAAATTGTGCACCTCTTGAGAAAATAACATCAAGAGCGGGACTAAAAGAAAATCAACGAATCATGACACTTTTGTAAATGTAATAATTTAACCAGACTGGAAGATGGACTTTCAGAGAAAGAAGGTGGATCTACTGGAAAATTCTAAGGCTGGAAGATGCGACCCCCTCCAAGACATCACATCTGGAAGGCCTACCTACAGATGCACATCCCACCCACTGCTGGTTGGGACATCCTGGCATATTCTCTCCTCACGCCCACCATCAAACCCACCAGCGGGGACTTGGGAGAATTCTGCTCATGTGTTGTAAAATGTGTTTGATGCTTTAGTCCCACTTTCCTCACAATGAATAACGCACTTCTCCCAATCGCACAAAATTAAGAACGTTAGGCCAGAAGTCCTAATTTAAGTAAAAGAATAAAAGGTGGCAAATGACCATGTGTGCTCAAATCTGTACAAATGACTGAAAATAGGAGGCCTACCCTGTGAATGTATGTCTTTAATTGAAAGAGTCGTCAGGGGAGAAATTGGGCTCTTCGTTGCCCATTTTCAAAGCATCAATCAGCCCTCTGAAGGTTAAAACTTGGGTACTCAATATGCAAACAGCTTTTTGATGGGACGTGTGTGAATGGCATCTTGGTATAGTAGTTTATGCATGCATGAATGCACTAATGACCACTGGTATCATGCAGAGCAAGTAAAGATGACATCAATCAGCATGCAAAGCTGATTTAACACGAACATTTTTGAATGGCATATCCCTGCCAGAACACTTTCCAATAGATGAAGACATATTCGATGGGAAGAAGGTTCACCACCAGTTCTACTCAAAAGGCATCATGAACTACTTACAGGTTAAGTGATAGAATTTTTTTTCTACCTGCTGGGGCAACTTTATGCATTTCTGAAGCTTTGTTCCACTTGTTTAAAGTTCCAATACCCTACAGTGAATACTGTGACTTGTGTGAATGTACCTTTTTTGTTTCCAGCCGTGAATGACTTGGCAGGCATTTCTCTTGGTGTTGAATACAACTTGGAAATAAAATTAGGTCATGCAGAGCAGGGCAATCTGTTAGAAGAGTGAGGAGAAGTAAAGGGAAAAGGGAATCATAGCTCTATTCACCCAATTCTTTAAGAGAGCAATTTACGGACTTGAATTTCATGCAGGATCCGTGAGACACCTTTGCCACACTAAAGAGTTTGTGACTGAAACCAGCAAGTTTGATTTATTTGAGAAACCTGCTTGCTTACAAAATGGGCATGGTGCCTGTCATGTGCGTGAAGGAAGGAATTGAAGGAGTCTGGTTTTGTCAGGCAAGAGGGGGAACCACCTGGGACTTCTGGAAGGATGAAGTGGCAACACGGGGAGCCTTGGCATCAGCAGATGTGCAAATCTCATCTAAAAACCTAATTCAATACTTGGCTTGACAAATGTCAAGGTGAGTGATCTGAGCTTGGCCCCGTACCTCTGCTCTGCTAAGTCAGCCTTATTTTTTAATAACTTTTCCAATTAAAAGGCAATTTATCCACCTACCCTGCATATCTTTTGATTGTGGAGGTGAGACCCAGGCAGACATAGGGAGAATATGCAAAGTCCGTGTGGTGATATGCATCACTATAAAGACACAAGGGGTTAATGTACATACACTAGAACTAAATAAACACTAGAGGGAGCACCAGAGACATCATGAAACTCAGACATTCAACCAATAGGTCAGTAAGACAGGACACGACCAACGGGCAGTCAAGACACATCCAGAGGTGACACTACCACAAGGGGGCAACCCATATAAAAGAACAGGGCACACATGGGGCGAGATTCTCTGACCCCCCCGCCGGGTCGGAGAATCGCCGGGGACTGGCGTGAATCCCGCCCCCGCCGGTTGCCGAATTCTCCGGCGCCAGATATTCAGCGGGGCGGGAATCGCGCCAGTTGGCGCCCCCCCCCCCCCCCACCCCCGCGATTCTCCGGCCCAGATGGGCCGAAGTCCCGCTGCTAAAATGCTTGTCCCGCCGGTGTAGATTAAACCACCTACCCATGATCTTTCTCTTTCCACAGGCGACACAGGGGAAGATCAGGAAGCATCACACCCACCCGCATGGACTAGAACAGACTGGTTAGTTAGATTGAGTTACTATAGCAAGATCAGCAGGAGAGGCGAACTCATGTAGGAGAATTGTTAACTGTTCAATAAATGTGTTAAACCTATCTCCAAGTCTGAACCTTCCTTTGTCAGAGTATACATCAAGGAAGCAGCTTATGCTACATGAAGAAGCATTACACAACACTCCGCATGGACAGTGACCCGAGGCCGGGATCGAACCCAGGTCCTCGGTGCCATGAGGCAGCAGTGCTAGCCGCTGTACCACTGTGCCACCCTGTGTCAGTCTTATTTAATCGGCCTTATGTCACGCTTAACTACCATGTCAGTTACTTGCATTCTGTAGGCATGTCGGCCTGCAACAATTGCCCGCCCCTCACAAACGTGGAGTTGTGGAAACAACATGATTGCCCTCTTCCAATCCTGGTTCTAGCAGAGTCTAAAAATCAAGCCCTCAGTTTCTATTAAGTCCCTCACATGAGATTTTAAATAACATATTTGCTGTACATGCACTTTATCTGGTGATACACAAAGATTTTCTGATACTAATTAAACTTAATGAGGTTGATTTCAAAAGCAACAGTAAATTAATATTTATTTCTCTGAAACATGGTATGCTTTGAATGTTGTTGAACTCAGTTGATGACCTGAGGGTGAGCAAGAAACCCAATATTCTTTACAAATTACAAGTTCAGATCTACACAATTATTCCAGAAGGTTACCTGTGTTATGATTAAATGCATTTCTCAGTTCTGCATTCATGTTTCCCTTTTGTCCCCTGATTACCATATTTGGTTTTGTTTTCCCCCGATGTCTTGCGGGCAATTTTAAGGAAATCAGCCGACAGAACTAACGGGATTAGATGCTCTGGTTGTTTTGTCCTGCCCATTCTTAAAAATATAATTATAATAATCATCATCTTTATTATTGTCACAAGTAGGCTTACATTAACACCACAATGAAGTTACTGTGAAAATCCCCTAGTCGCCACACTCCGGCACCTGTTCAGGTACACGGAGCAAGAGTTCAGAATGTCCAATTCACCTAACAAGCACGTCTTTCAGGACTTCTGGGAGGAAACCGGAGCACCTGGAGGGAGCCCCCGCAGTCACGGGGAGAATGCGCAGACTCCGCACAGTCAGTGACCCAAACGAGAATCGAACGTGAGGCCCTGGCGCTGTGAAGCAACCGTGCTAACCACTGGGCTACCGCACGGTAGCGTAGGCAGGGTGTAAAATGTCAACCAATTAAATCATGCCAGTTCCCCATTGACCGGTTTGGTTTAAATGACCTCTTTTGTATTTCTTTGGTTGCCTCAAATGATAAGAATAAACTGAATATCAATGCTGCGAAACCTTTGACTGGGAGGAATATTGAGCCTATCTGTTTCTTGCTGTGGTGAAACCAAGGTCATGCCAAAATCGTAGAACTGTGCAACTTTGAAACAGCTAAACTTCAGGTATTTTTTAAAAATCCATGGGTAATGTTGGCACTGCCCATTGACTTATCTTGATAAAACGTTTGTCCTTTATTGAGATGAGGATGCCACACTAATTCCACATTGATTTCAATATAAATCTAGTGTATGATTGAGGTGGGTAGCATATTTTGCCAGCAAAGATGGCTGGAAACGATGTACATTTTTTTGTAACCCCAAAATCCCACATTTGCTGACACCCTTTTATCCTCCCCATGATCATTTGACTGAATCTGAAGGAAGCTGATTGATTTATATTAGCGGTGTTGAAAGAACCATAGAATTGACACAGGTTGAGGCCCTGCAGCCCAACAAATGTGCACCGACCCTCTGAAAGAGCACCCTACCTAGGCCCACCCCCCACCCCATCCCTGTAACCCCATTACCCCACCTTCTTTGTACATCATTTGGACACTAAAGGCAATCTAGCATGGCAAATTCACTTAACCTGCACAGCTTTGGACTGTGGAAGGAAACTGGAGCACCTGGAGGAAACCCATGCAGACAGGGGAGAAAGTGCAAACTCCACACAGACGGTCACACAAGGCTGACTCGAACCTGGGGTCTCTGGTGCTGTGAGGCATTAGTGCTAACCGCCGTGTCGCCCCCAAATTACTACTTAGTTGCTGTAGCGCACAAAGACTCCGAGAGACGAATAGAGTGAAGTCGATGAGGCTTTATTAAGCGTGACTGTTCCCCCGCAGTTCAGTAGTAGACTGCCTGCGGGGGAGGACTCCAGGTACTTATACTCCGCCTTCAGGGCGGAGCTAGAGGTCAACGTCCAACCAGGACCCGGGACCTGTCAGCCAATGACATCATGGCTTCACAGTCCCACATGACCCCTAATGCATACTACCACATTCACCCCTTGTTAAAAATGAACCCGGCGGGGTGATGCTTCGCATGGTGGTAAGGGTTTACAAGGCTGGTCCTGGGAGGAAAACTTTTGCATGTTATTACAGTATGTACAAGGTTTTTTTTGTTTCAAACTATTTACAGTAATCGTCAGGAAAAGACAAAATGTTCTCGTTAAAAGTCCACATATTGTACTGTTAGATCGACGCCACGAGTCGGTCGGGCGGTCTGGTCGTCCGTGTCGATCGCCTCGGCACCGGTGGTGGTGGTGGTGCTTGTTCCGGTGTTGTCGTCTCCGGGAGCCTTACGGTTTCAGCTTGGGCTTCATTCCTGGTCGGGCCTGGGAGGAGGACCGATCCTCCTGGGAAGGGGGCGGTCGCGGGGTGCGGCGGTGGCAGGAAGGGGGGGGGTTGGGTGATTGGTGTCGGGGGGTGCGTGTGTTGCCGGCGGGCGCCAGATCTCGCAGGGAGACCGTGTCCTGTCGGCCGTCGGGGTACTCCACGTAAGCGTACTGCGGGTTCGCGTGGAGGAGGTGAACCCTTTCGACCAACGGGTCCGACTTGTGCGCCGGCACATGCTTTCGGAGCAAGATGGGTCCTGGGGCCGCCAGCCAGGTCGGCAGCGACGTTCCAGAGGAGGACTTCCTGGGGAAGACAAGGAGGCGCTCATGAGGCGTTTGGTTAGTGCTAGTGCACAGTAGTGACCGGATGGAGTGGAGGGCGTCCGGGAGGACCTCCTGCCACCGTGAAACTGGGAGGTCCTGGACCGCAGGGCCAGTAGGACGGTCTTCCAGACCGTGCCGTTCTCCCTCTCTACTTGCCCGTTCCCCCGGGGGTTGTAGCTGGTCATCCTGCTCGAGGCTATACCGTTGCTGAGCAGGAACTGGCGCAGCTCGTCACTCATGAAGGAGGACCCCCTGTCGCTGTGGACATATGCGGGGCAACCGAACAGTGTGAATATGGTGTTCAGGGCTTTTATGACTGTGGCAGGGCATGTCAGAGCAGGGGATGGCGAATGGGAAGCGGGAGTACTCGTCCACCACATTAAGGAAGTATATGTTGCGGTCGGTGGAGGGGAGGGGTCCTTTGAAATCCAGACTAAGGCGTTAAAAGGGGCGGGAAGCCTTAATCAGGTGCGCACCATCCGGCCTGAAAAATTGCGGTTTGCACTCTGCGCAGATGTGGCAGTTCCTTGTGACTGTACGGACCTCCTCTAAAGAGTATGGGAGGTTGCGGGACTTAATAAAGTGGTAGAACCGAGTGACCCCCGGGTGGCAGAGGTCCTCGTGGAGGGTTTGGAGGCGGTTAATTTGTGCGTTGGCACATGTGCCGCGGGATAGGGCATCGGACGGCTCGTTCAGTTTTCCGGGACGATACAAGATCTCGTAGTTGAAGGTGGAGAGCTCGATCCTCCACCTTAAGATCTTGTCGTTTTTTATTTTGCCCCGCTGTGCATTATCGAACATGAAGGCTACCGACCGTTGGTCCGTGAGGAGAGTGAACCTCCTGCCGGCCAGGTAATGCCTCCAATGTCGCACAGCTTCCACTATGGCTTGGGCTTCCTTTTCCACTGAGGAGTGGCGGATTTCTGAAGCGTGGAGGGTTCGGGAGAAAAAGGCCACGGATCTGCCCGCTTGGTTAAGGGTGGCCGCTAGAGCTACGTCGGAGGCGTCGCTCTCGACCTGGAAGGGGAGGGACTCGTCGATGGCGCGCATCGTGGCCTTTGCGCTATCCGCTTTGATGCGGCTGAAGGCCTGGCAAGCCTCTGTCGACAGAGGGAAGGTCGTGGTCTGTATTAGGGGGCGGGCCTTGTCTGCGTACTGGGGGACCCACTGGGCGTAGTATGAAAAGAACCCCAGGCAGCGTTTTAGGGCTTTTGAGCAGTGCGGGAGGGGAAATTCCATGAGGGCGCGCATACGTTCGGGGTCGGGGCCTATTATCCCATTGCGCACTACGCAGCCCAGGATGGCTAGCCGGTTTGTGCTAAAGACGCACTTGTCCTCGTTGTATGTGAGGTTCAAGGCTTTAGCGGTCTGGAGGAATTTTTGGAGGTTGGCGTCGTGGTCCTGCTGATCGTGGCCGCAGATGGTCACATTGTCGAGATACGGGAACGTGGCCCATAACCCGTGTTGATCAACCATTCGGTCCATCTCTCGTTGGAAGACCAAGACCCCGTTTGTGACGCCAAATGGGACCCTTAGGAAATGGTATAATCGCCCGTCTGCCTCGAAGGCTGTGTACTTGCGGTCACTTGGGCGGATGGGGAGCTGATGGTAGGCGGACTTGAGGTCCACAGTGGAGAAGACCTTATATTGGGCAATCCGATTGACCATGTCGGATATGCGGGGGAGAGGGTACGCGTCTAGATGTGTGTACCTGTTGATCATCTGGCTATAGTCTATGACCATCCTTTGCTTCTCCCCTGTCTTTACTACTACCACCTGTGCTCTCCAGGGACTATTGCTGGCCTGGATTATGCCTTCCTTTAGTAGCCGCTGGACTTCGGACCGAATGAAGGTCCGGTCCTGAGCGCTGTACCGTCTGCTCCTAGTGGCGACGGGTTTGCAATCCGGGGTGAGGTTTGCAAACAAGGATGGGGGTTGCACCTTGAGGGTTGCGAGGCCGCAGATAGTGAGTGGGGGTATTGGGCCGCCGAATTTGAAGGTTAGGCTCTGTAGATTGCACTGGAAGTCTAATCCCAGTAATGTGGGGGCGCAGAGTTGGGGAAGGACGTAGAGCCTGCAGTTTTTGAACTCCCTCCCTTGCACCGTTAGAGTAACTATGCAGAAGCCTTTGATCTGTACGGAGTGGGATCTTGCAGCGAGGGAAATCTTTTGTGCGCTGGGACGGATGGTCAAAGAACAGCGTCTTACCGTGTTGGGGTGGATAAAGCTCTCCGTGCTCCCGGAGTCGACCAGGCATGGTGTCTCGTGCCCGTTTATCAGCACCGTTGTCGTCGTCGTCTGGAGCATCCGGGGCCGTGCTTGGTCCAGCGTCATTGAAGCCAGACGTGTTGTAATGGTTGAGCGTCTTCTTCGAACCCCGTGGAGCCGTCGACACTGGGGTCCGTTGTTGCCGTCCAAGATGGCGTCGGGGGTGAACAAGATGGCTGCCCCCATGCATCGTACATGGCTGGGGGGTCACAAGATGGCGGCGGGGTGGACAAAATGGCCACCCCCATGCGTCGCACAGGTCTGGGGTGGTCCAAGATGGCGGCGCCCTTCCTCCCCTCGTGGTGGCCGGGACCCAAAATGGCGGCGCCTGCGGGTCGCACATGGGGCGCTGGGGGGGTTGGGGAGCGTTAGGAACACACAGGACTCCCTCTTCTCTGGGGACAGCGGTGGCCGGGACCCAAAGTGGTAGCGCCGGCGGGTCATACATGGGGCACGGGGGGGGGGGGGGGTTGGGGAGCGTAAACGGCGTGCAGGGCTCCCTGTTCTCCGGGGAGAGCGGTGGTCGGGACCCAGAGTGGTTGCGCCTGCGGGTCGTACATGGGGCGCTGGGGGGGGGGGTTGGGGAGCGTAAACGGCGTGCAGGGCTCCCTGTTCTCCCTGGACAGCGACGACCTCACGGGACCGGCACACAGCCGCGAAATGGCCCTTTTTCCCGCAGCTCTTACAGATCGCTGCGCGGGCCGGGCAGCGCTGCCGGGGGTGTTTCGCCTGGCCGCAGAAATAGCAGCGGGCTCCCCCGGTGCGACTTGGCGTTTGGACCGCGCAAGCCTGTGGGGTGTCCGGGGGGGGGTGGGTTTGTCGCGACGGGTGCGTACGGAGCCCAATGGGCTGCCGCGCGGTCGGGGCCGTAGGCGCGGGTATTTCACGCGGCCACGTCTAGGGAGGCTGCTAGGGCCCGTGCCCCTGAGAGTCCTAGCGACTCTTTTTCTAGAAGTCTTTGGCGGATTTGGGAGGAGTTCATACCTGCCACAAAAGCAACGCGCATTAACATGTCCGTGTGTTCATTTGCGTTCACCGGCGGGCAGCTGCAGGCTCGTCCCAAAATTAGTAGCGCGGCGTAGAATTCATCTATCGATTCTCCGGGACTTTGCCGTCTCGTTGCGAGTTAATAGCGAGCGTAGATCTGGTTTACTGGGCGGACTTAGAGACTTTTTAGTGCTGCGAACGCCGTCTGGAAATCCTCTGCGTCTTCGATGAGAGAGAAAATCTCCGTGCTTAACCTCGAGTGCAGGACCTGTAGTTTTTGGTCTTCTGTGACCCGGCCGGTGGCTGTTCTGAGGTAGGCCTCGAAACAAGTCTGCCAGTGCTTGAAAGCTGCTGCTGCGTTCACTGCGTGGGGGCTGATCCTCAGGCATTCCGGGACGATCCTGAGCTCCATAGTCCTTTAGTCACGCTTAATAAATTGTAGCGCACAAAGACTCCGAGAGACGAATAGAGTGAAGTCGATGAGGCTTTATTAAGCGTGACTGTTCCCCCGCAGTTCAGTAGTAGACTGCCTGCGGGGGAGGACTCCAGGTACTTATACTCCGCCTTCAGGGCGGAGCTAGAGGTCAACGTTCAACCAGGACCCGGGATCTGTCAGCCAATGACATCACGGCTTCACAGTCCCACATGACCCCTAATGCATACTACCACAGTTGCTCACAATGAAAATGAGGTAAATGACAATGCTAAAACGAACTTATTGCTACCATCAGCCGAACAGAAGGAAGTCCGAATCAGGAGTGAGGAGAAACTTTCAATCGTGATTTTTGCTGCAGGGAACCATTTTTCTAGTTGTTGCAGTGAATTTATTTTGGCTTTCTGCTTCCACGGACCTGAACATTTAACTGTTTCTGAAAGTGTGTGATGACTGAGTGAACTTCGACCTCTTCCCAGCTGTAGGCACCGTATTCCCTCTCGGCATACTCCTTGGGGAAGGAGGTGCACAGGATGGAGGAAAGGAGAGTGATGGAGAATTTAAGGAGGATACACAAACCAGGTATGAACTGCCCCTCTGCAACAAATGTACAGTGTTATGATAAGATGAGAAGGGGTCGAATGGCTTCCCTCTTTCCCTACTTTTCATTTGACCGTATCACTCTTTTTAAAAAAGAAGATACGCTTGCCAATTCAGTGAGTGTTTCACCAGTTTACGTGCTATAACTATAAAAGACACACACGGACAGGTTTTCTTGAACGTTTTGAAAAGAAAAGAGGACTGTTATTATTATGCTTCATCCGGTCTAAGATTTTATTTTAAATGCCGCGCACACGCACACAGGAAAGCAGTTGGATTAATCACCTTTGGTATCAGAGAAAGATAGGACCATCCAGTTATACGCAGTTTGCAGCTTTTTCAAAGTCAAATGCACATCAGAATGCACCCATACTCTTTGTCAGCTCCTGCAGACAGCCTTCCAACTTACTCAATAGAAAGGCTTCCATTCTCTGAATATGTAGATTGTGAGTGGCAGCGTGGTAAGGATCCTGAACAAAATTTAGGATATGCTTGAAGTTGACAAACAAAGAACAAAGAAATGTACAGCACAGGAACAGGCCCTTCGGCCCTCCAAGCCCGTGCCGACCATACTGCCCGACGAAACTACAATCTTCTACACTTCCTGGGTCCGTATCCTTCTATTCCCATCCTATTCATATATTTGTCAAGATGCCCCTTAAATGTCCCTATCGTCCCTGCTTCCACTACCTCCTCCGGTAGTGAGTTCCAGGCACCCACTACCCTCTGCGTAAAAAACTTGCCTCGTACATCTACTCTAAACCTTGCCCCTCTCACCTTAAACCGATGCCCCCTAGTAATTGACCCCTCTACCCTGGGGAAAAGCCTCTGACTATCCACTCTGTCTATGCCCCTCATAATTTTGTAGACCTCTATCAGGTCGCCCCTCAACCTCCTTCGTTCCAGTGAGAACAAACCGAGTTTATTCAATCGCTCCTCATAGCTTATGCCCTCCATACCAGGCAACATTCTGGTAAATCTCTTCTGCACCCTCTCTAAAGCCTCCACATCCTTCTGGTAGTGTGGCGACCAGAATTGAACACTATACTCCAAGTGTGGCCTAACTAAGGTTCTATACAGCTGCAACATGACTTGCCAATTCTTATACTCAATGCCCCGGCCAATGAAGGCAAGCATGCCGTATGCCTTCTTGACTACCTTCTCCACCTGTGTTGCCCCTTTCAATGACCTGTGGACCTGTACTCCTAGATCTCTTTGACTTTCAATACTCTTGAGGGTTCTACCATTCACTGTATATTCCCTACCTGCATTAGCCCTTCCAAAATGCATTACCTCACATTTGTCCGGATTAAACTCCATCTGCCATCTCTCCGCCCAAGTCTCCAGACAATCTAAATCCTGCTGTATCCTCTGACAGTCCTCATCGCTATCCGCAATTCCACCAACCTTTGTGTCGTCTGCAAACTTACTAATCAGACCAGTTACATTTTCCTCCAAATCATTTATATATACTACAAACAGCAAAGGTCCCAACACTGATCCCTGTGGAACACCACTGGTCACAGCCCTCCAATTAGAAAAGCATCCCTCCATTGCTACCCTCTGCCTTCTATGGCCTAGCCAGTTCTGTATCCACCTTGCCAGTTCACCCCTGATCCCGTGTGACTTCACCTTTTGTACTAGTCTACCATGAGGGACCTTGTCAAAGGCCTTACTGAAGTCCATATAGACAACATCTACTGCCCTACCTGCATCAATCATCTTAGTGACCTCCTCGAAAAACTCTATCAAGTTAGTGAGACACGACCTCCCCTTCACAAAACCGTGCTGCCTCTCACTAATACGTCCATTTGCTTCCAAATGGGAGTAGATCCTGTCTCGAAGAATTCTCTCCAGTAATTTCCCTACCACTGAAGTAAGGCTCACCGGCCTGTAGTTCCCGGGATTATCCTTGCTACCCTTCTTAAACAGAGGAACAACATTGGCTATTCTCCAGTCCTCCGGGACATCCCCTGAAGACAGCGAGGATCCAAAGATTTAGGTCAAGGCCTCAGCAATTTCCTCTCCAGCCTCCTTCAGTATTCTGGGGTAGATCCCATCACGCCCTGGGGACTTATCTACCTTAATATTTTTTAAAAACACCCAACACCTCGTCTTTTTGGATCACAATGTGACCCAGGCTATCTACACCCCCTTCTCCAGACTCAACATCTACCAATTCCTTCTCTTTGGTGAATACTGATGCAAAGTATTCATTTAGTACCTCGCCCATTTCCTCTGGCTCCACACATAGATTCCCTTGCCTATCCTTCAGTGGGCCAACCCTTTCCCTGGCTACCCTCTTGCTTTTTATGTACGTGTAAAAAGCCTTGGGATTTTCCTTAACCCTATTTGCCAATGACTTTTCATGACCCCTTCTAGCCCTCCTGACTCCTTGCTTAAGTTCCTTCCTACTTTCCTTATATGCCACACAGGCTTCGTCTGTTCCCAACCTTTTAGCCCTGACAAATGCCTCCTTTTTCTTTTTGACGAGGCCTACAATATCACTCGTCATCCAAGGTTCCCGAAAATTGCCGTATTTATCTTTCTTCCTCACAGGAACATGTCTGTCCTGTATTCCTTTCAACTGACACTTGAAAGCCTCCCACATGTCAGATGTTGATTTGCCCTCAAACATCCGCCCCCAATCTATGTTCTTCAGTTCCCGCCTAATATTGTTATAATTAGCCTTCCCCCAATTTAGCACATTCATCCTCGGACCACTCTTATCCTTGTCCACCAGTACTTTAAAACTTACTGAATTGTGGTCACTGTTACCGAAATGTTCCCCTACTGAAACATCTACCACCTGGCCGGGCTCATTCCCCAATACCAGGTCCAGTACCGCCCCTTCCCTAGTTGGACTGTTTACATATTGTTTTAAGAAGCCCTCCTGGATGCTCCTTACAAACTCCGCCCCGTCTAAGCCCCTGGCACTAAGTGAGTCCCAGTCAATATTGGGGAAGTTGAAGTCTCCCATCACCACAACCCTGTTGTTTTTACTCTTTTCCAAAATCTGTCTACCTATCTGCTCCTCTATCTCCCGCTGGCTGTTGGGAGGCCTGTAGTATACCCCCAACATTGTGACTGCACCCTTCTTATTCCTGATCTCTACCCATATAGCCTCACTGCCCTCTGAGGTGTCCTCTCGCAGTATAGCTGTGATATTCTCCCGAACAAGTAGCGCAACTCCGCCTCCCCTTTTACATCCCCCTCTATCCCGCCTGAAACATCTAAATCCTGGAACGTTTAGCTGCCAATCCTGCCCTTCCCTCAACCAGGTCTCTGAAATGGCAACAACATCATAGTTCCAAGTAGTAATCCAAGCTCTAAGTTCATCTGCCTTACCCGTAATGCTCCTTGCATTAAAACATATGCACTTCAGGCCACCAGACCCGTTGTGTTCAGCAACTCCTCCCCGTCTGCTCTGCCTAAGAGCCACACTGTCCCTATTCCCTAGTTCTCCCTCAATGCTCTCACCTTCTGACCTATTGCTCCCGTGCCCACCCCCCTGCCATACTAGTTTAAACCCTCCCGTGTGACACTAGCAAACCTCGCGGCCAGGATATTTATGCCTCTCCGTTTTGATGCAACCCGTCCATCTTAAACAGGTCACACCTGCCCCGGAAGAGCTCCCAGTGGTCCAGATAACGGAAACCCTCCCTCCTACACCAGCTGTTTAGCCACGTGTTTGTCTGCTCTATCTTCCTATTTCTAGCCTCACTGGCACGTGGCACAGGGAGTAATCCCGAGATTACAACCCTCGAGGTCCTGTCTTTTAACTTTCTGCCTAGCTCCCTGAACTCCTGCTGCAGGACCTCATGCCCCTTCCTGCCTATGTCGTTAGTACCAATATGTACAACGACCTCTGCCTGTTTGCCCTCCCCCTTCAGGATTCCCTCTACCCGTTCGGAGACATCCTGGACCCTGGCACCAGGGAGGCAACATACCATCCTGGAGTCTCTTTCACGTCCACAGAAGCGCCTACCTGTGCCCCTGACTATAGAGTCCCCTATTACTATTACTCTTCTGCGCTTTGACCCTCCCTTCTGAACATCAGAGCCAGCCGTGGTGCCACTGCTCTGGCTGCTGCTGTTTTCCCCTGATAGGCTATCCCCCCCGACAGTATCCAAAGGGGTATATCTGTTCGAGAGGGGGACAACCACAGGGGATTCCTGCACTGACTGCCTGCCCTTTCTGGTGGTCACCCATTTCTCTGCCTGCACCTTGGGTGTGACCACATTTACATAACTGCGATCTATGACGCTTTCCGCCACCTGCATGCTCCTAAGTGCATCCAATTGCTGCTCCAACCGAACCATGCGGTCTGTGAGGAGCTGCAGTTGGGTGCACTTTCTGCAGATGAAGCCATCCGGGACGCTGGAAGCCTCCCGGACCTGCCACATCTCACAGTCAGAGCACAGCACCCCTCTAACTGACATTGCGTCAATTAATTAAAATTAAAATTTAATTAAAATTTTTTAAAATTGCAAAGTTACTGTCAACTATCTGTTTCCTAGCACTAGATTTCTAATAGAAATGCGATAGCTAACTATAATAGCTAACTATAATACTCTCCGATCTCTGGCTTAGATATCCGCTAAATTATAATTAAGTTATGATGTTTAATTAGTTCCCAAATACTCAAATTTTTTTATAAATTTAGGTTAGAATGCCAACCAGCCACTCTGGCCACAGCTTTTCTGTGATGTCACCCCGACACACACAATTTGAAAAAAGGTATAAAAGTAAAAATAAGTAAAAATCACTTACTTACCTTCTTACCTTCTGAGTGTCTGAGATATTCTCAGGTTCTCTCGCTGACAGAGACTGCTCCTCCACCTCCGAACCTTGACCTGCACAATGCTAATAATATAATAATAATATAATATGGCACTTACCTTACACCAATGGGTCTTATTATTAGGTTAGAGGAGGAGGGCGGGTGGGAGACACTACACGTGTAGTGTCTCGGGTTTCCTCTCCACCAGAATTTATTGGTTGGGGGGGGGGGGGGGGGGGGGGGACTTGCCAGAGGTCGAACTTCCGGTTCCCGCCTTATATAAAAACAAACAAAACAGAAAAGAAGAACAGACACGGGACCAGGCAAGGCTTTTTAAATACACTACTCACCTCCAAGAAGGCCCCTGCGCACCGCTGCCGCCGAAATCCAAAGGGCTGCTCCTGTAAAGGTAAGGTTTTTAAATACACTACTCACCTCCAAGAAGGCCCCTGCGCACCGCTGCCGCCGAAATCCAAAGGGCTGCTCCTGTAAAGGTAAGGTTTTTAAACACACTACTCACCCCCAAGAAGGCCCCTGCGCACCGCTGCCGCCGAAATCCAAAGGGCTGCTCCTGTAAAGGTAAGAGCTTTTAAACTCACTACTCACCTCCCAGAAGGCCCCTGCGCACCGCTGCCGCCGAAATCCAAAGGGCTGCTCCTGTAAAGGTAAGGTTTTTTAAAAAACACTACTCACCTCCAAGAAGGCCCCTGCGCACCGCTGCCGCCGAAATCCAAAGGGCTGCTCCTGTAAAGGTAAGGTTTTTAAATACACAACTCACCTCCCAGAAGGCCCCTGCGCACCGCTGCCGCCGAAATCCAAAGGGCTGCTCCTGTAAAGGTAAGGTTTTTAAACTCACTACTCGCCTCCCAGAAGGCCCCTGCGCACCGCTGCCGCCGAAATCCAAAGGGCTGCTCCTGTAAAGGTAAGGTTTTTAAACTCACTACTCACCTCCCAGAGGGCCCCTGCGCACCGCTGCCGCCGAAATCCAAAGGGCTGCTCCTGTAAAGGTAAGGTTTTTAAACACACTACTCACCTCCAAGAAGGCCCCTGCGCACCGCTGCCGCCGAAATCCAAAGGGCTGCTCCTGTAAAGGTAAGGTTTTTAAATACACTACTCACCTCCAAGAAGGCCCCTGCGCACCGCTGCCGCCGAAATCCAAAGGGCTGCTCCTGTAAAGGTAAGGTTTTTAAACACACTACTCACCTCCAAGAAGGCCCCTGCGCACCGCTGCCGCCGAAATCCAAAGGGCTGCTCCTGTAAAGGTAAGAGCTTTTAAACTCACTACTCACCTCCCAGAAGGCCCCTGCGCACCGCTGCCGCCGAAATCCAAAGGGCTGCTCCTGTAAAGGTAAGGTTTTTAAATACACTACTCACCTCCAAGAAGGCCCCTGCGCACCGCTGCCGCCGAAATCCAAAGGGCTGCTCCTGTAAAGGTAAGGTTTTTAAATACACTACTCACCTCCAAGAAGGTCCCTGCGCACCGCTGCCGCCGAAATCCAAAGGGCTGCTCCTGTAAAGGTAAGGTTTTTAAACTCACTACTCGCCTCCCAGAAGGCCCCTGCGCACCGCTGCCGCCGAAATCCAAAGGGCTGCTCCTGTAAAGGTAAGGTTTTTAAATACACTACTCACCTCCAAGAAGGCCCCTGCGCACCGCTGCCGCCGAAATCCAAAGGGCTGCTCCTGTAAAGGTAAGGTTTTTAAACACACTACTCACCCCCAAGAAGGCCCCTGCGCACCGCTGCCGCCGAAATCCAAAGGGCTGCTCCTGTAAAGATAAGGTTTTTAAATACACTACTCACCTCCAAGAAGGCCCCTGCGCACCGCTGCCGCCGAAATCCAAAGGGCTGCTCCTGTAAAGGTAAGGTTTTTAAACACACTACTCACCTCCAAGAAGGCCCCTGCGCACCGCTGCCGCCGAAATCCAAAGGGCTGCTCCTGTAAAGGTAAGAGCTTTTAAACTCATTACTCACCTCCCAGAAGGCCCCTGCGCACCGCTGCCGCCGAAATCCAAAGGGCTGCTCCTGTAAAGGTAAGGTTTTTAAATACACTACTCACCTCCAAGAAGGCCCCTGCGCACCGCTGCCGCCGAAATCCAAAGGGCTGCTCCTGTAAAGGTAAGGTTTTTAAATACACTACTCACCTCCAAGAAGGCCCCTGCGCACCGCTGCCGCCGAAATCCAAAGGGCTGCTCCTGTAAAGGTAAGGTTTTTAAACACACTACTCACCTCCAAGAAGGCCCCTGCGCACCGCTGCCGCCGAAATCCAAAGGGCTGCTCCTGTAAAGGTAAGAGCTTTTAAACTCACTACTCACCTCCCAGAAGGCCCCTGCGCACCGCTGCCGCCGAAATCCAAAGGGCTGCTCCTGTAAAGGTAAGGTTTTTAAACACACTACTCACCTCCAAGAAGGCCCCTACGCACCGCTGCCGCCGAAATCCAAAGGGCTGCTCCTGTAAAGGTAAGGTTTTTAAACACACTACTCACCTCCAAGAAGGCCCCTGCGCACCGCTGCCGCCGAAATCCAAAGGGCTGCTCCTGTAAAGGTAAGAGCTTTTAAACTCATTACTCACCTCCCAGAAGGCCCCTGCGCACCGCTGCTGCCGAAATCCAAAGGGCTGCTCCTGTAAAGGTAAGGTTTTTAAATACACTACTCACCTCCAAGAAGGCCCCTGCGCACCGCTGCCGCCGAAATCCAAAGGGCTGCTCCTGTAAAGGTAAGGTTTTTAAATACACTACTCACCTCCAAGAAGGCCCCTGCGCACCGCTGCCGCCGAAATCCAAAGGGCTGCTCCTGTAAAGGTAAGGTTTTTAAACACACTACTCACCTCCAAGAAGGCCCCTGCGCACCGCTGCCGCCGAAATCCAAAGGGCTGCTCCTGTAAAGGTAAGAGCTTTTAAACTCACTACTCACCTCCCAGAAGGCCCCTGCGCACCGCTGCCGCCGAAATCCAAAGGGCTGCTCCTGTAAAGGTAAGGTTTTTAAACACACTACTCACCTCCAAGAAGGCCCCTACGCACCGCTGCCGCCGAAATCCAAAGGGCTGCTCCTGTAAAGGTAAGGTTTTTAAATACACTACTCACCTCCAAGAAGGCCCCTGCGCACCGCTGCCGCCGAAATCCAAAGGGCTGCTCCTGTAAAGGTAAGGTTTTTAAACACACTACTCGCCTCCAAGAAGGCCCCTGCGCACCGCTGCCGCCGAAATCCAAAGGGCTGCTCCAGTAAAGGTAAGGTTTTTAAATACACTACTAACCTCCAAGAAGGCCCCTGCGCACCGCTGCCGCCGAAATCCAAAGGGCTGCTCCTGTAAAGGTAAGGTTTTTAAATACACTACTAACCTCCATGAAGGCCCCTGCGCACCGCTGCCGCCGAAATCCAAAGGGCTGCTCCTGTAAAGGTAAGAGCTTTTAAACTCACTACTCATCTCCCAGAAGGCCCCTGCGCACCGCTGCAGCCGAAATCCAAAGGGCTGCTCCTGTAAAGGTAAGGGTTTAAATACACTACTCACCTCCAAGAAGGCCCCTGCGCACCGCTGCCGCCGAAATCTAAAGGGCTGCTCCTGTAAAGGTAAGGTTTTTAAACTCACTACTCGCCTCCCAGAAGGCCCCTGCGCACCGCTGCCGCCGAAATCCAAAGGGCTGCTCCTGTAAAGGTAAGGTTTTTAAATACACTACTCATCTCCAAGAAGGCCCCTGCGCACCGCTGCCGCCGAAATCCAAAGGGCTGCTCCTGTAAAGGTAAGGTTTTAAAACTCACTACTCGCCTCCCAGAAGGCCCCTGCGCACCGCTGCCGCCGAAATCCTAAGGGCTGCTCCTGTAAAGGTAAGGTTTTAAAACTCACTACTCGCCTCCCAGAAGGCCCCTGCGCACCGCTGCCGCCGAAATCCTAAGGGCTGCTCCTGTAAAGGTAAGGTTTTTAAATACACTACTCACCTCCAAGAAGGCCCCTGCGCACCGCTGCCGCCGAAATCCAAAGGGCTGCTCCTGTAAAGGTAAGGTTTTAAAATACACTACTCACCTCCCAGAAGGCCCCTGCGCACCGCTGCCGCCGAAATCCAAAGGGCTGCTCCTGTAAAGGTAAGGTTTTTAAATACACTACTCACCTCCAAGAAGGCCCCTGCGCATCGCTGCCGCCGAAATCCAAAGGGCTGCTCCTGTAAAGGTAAGATTTTTAAATACACTACTCACCTCCAAGAAGGCCCCTGCGCACCGCTGCCGCCGAAATCCAAAGGGCTGCTCCTGTAAAGGTAAGGTTTTTAAACACACTACTCACCTCCAAGAAGGCCCCTGCGCACCGCTGCCGCCGAAATCCAAAGGGCTGCTCCTGTAAAGGTAAGGTTTTTAAATACACTACTCACCTCCAAGAAGGCCCCTGCGCACCGCTGCCGCCGAAATCCAAAGGGCTGCTCCTGTAAAGGTAAGGTTTTTAAACTCACTACTCACCTCCCAGAAGGCCCCTGCGCACCGCTGCCGCCGAAATCCAAAGGGCTGCTCCTGTAAAGGTAAGGTTTTTAAATACACTACTCACCTGTAAAGGTAAGGTTTTTAATCATAGATATTTTTGGCAGCCAACCTCCCCTGACTTCACCAGAGAAGAAACACCATGCAATGAAAAGGAATGTGGGTGACATAGTCTACCTTATACTCCATTGGATAATGAACCCATTAGAAGTGGTTCAAATAGTGGCAGAGGAATTCTGCTACATCAAGGCATGTGCCACCACAAAATTATAATTGAGAGGTCCCTCGGTATTGTGAGCGATATTTTTGCTGCCTAGACATGTCAGGAGAGGCTCGACAGTTCCTGTGGCTCATGCGTTATGACATATGTAGTTTGTTGCACCTATACAAAAAAAAAAAACAGTTTTCCCTTTAAGATTGATGACGAGATGGGCTTAGCTGCTTACATGGACCAGGGCATCATATTGACTTGCATTCGGAAGACTTCTCAGTGACTGCTGCAAAGGGTATAAATGTGTAACTGGCCGCTCTTGTCTTCTGTTTAACACAGTCCAACAGTATTTCCCTCACCTTCAAATCATGGATAATTCATTTACTCCAGTGCCAATCTTCAGACAGAACAAAGCAGCAATCTTTTTTTGCCTCTAATTGTCAATAACATTAATGATTAAATATGTCAGCACCACAAAAAAGCACTTTTTGTTTGCATGATTCTGTCAGAAATAATAAAGCAGAAAATAAGTACACCTTCTATTTTAACCCAACAAAGTCCTCAATGAACATAAGGCAACCTATTTTTTCCTGACATTGTTCTTGTCCCCAGTATCTAACTGTGAAGTCCTTTCAACTTTTCTAGTGCTTCTTTCATATACCATTTGCGCTCCAGTATTGTGAAAGGAAGGTGCTTGCTCATCTTCTATAAGAGGGTTATGTAACTACTGTGTTGTTTCTTCTGTGACATCTGGGGCGAAATTCTCCGTTATCGGCGGAAAGTCCGCCGATCGGCGCAAAAAACGACGCAAATCCGACTTACGTCACGTTGGAAAAATGGGTCGATAGTCTCCGGCCCGAAATGGGCTAGCAGCGACGTAACGGGATCCGCGCTGGCGCAGTGGTTCACGCCGTGCAGCGTCATACGCGCTGCACGGCGTGACGGCTCATAAGGCTGCGCTGCTCCCCCCCACCCGACCGCAACACCCGACCGCAACACCCGACTGGATGGCTGGCCGTCGCTCAGCCCCGAGGTTCGAGTCACGCGATGTGGAGGCGCTCCTGGACGCGGTGGAGCAGAGGAGGGACGCCCTGTATCCCGGGCACGGCCGCAGAGTTGCCCCACGCCACAGCCGGCGTCTGTGGAGGGAAGTGGCAGAGGCCGTCACCGCTGTGGCCCTGACACCACGGACAGGCACCCAGTGCCACAAGAAGGTGAACAACCTCGTCAGAGCAGGCAGGGTGAGCCTCCCCATATCCCCCCCTCCCCATATCCACCCCTCCCCCATATCCCTTCTCCCCCATATCCCCCCTCCCCCATATCCCCCCCTCCCCATATCCCCCCTCCCCCATATCCCCCATATCCCCCCTCCCCCATATCCCCCCCCTCCCCCATATCCCCCCTCCCCCATATCCCCCATATCCCCCCTCCCCCATATCCCCCATATCCCCCCTCCCCATATCCCCCATATCCCCCCTCCCCCATATCCCCCATATCCCCCCCTCCCCCATATCCCCCATATCCCCCCTCCCCCATATCCCCCCCTCCCCCATACGCAAAGAGTAGTGAGGCCGTGGAATGCCCTACCTGCTACAGTAGTGAACTCGCCAACATTGAGGGCATTTAAAAGTTTATTGGATAAACATATGGATGATAATGGCATAGTGTTGGTTAGATGGCTTTTGTTTCGGTGCAACATCGTGGGCCGAAGGGCCTGTACTGCGCTGTATTGTTCTATGTTCTATGTTCTATCCCCCATATCCCCCCCTCCCCCATATCCCCCATATCCCCCCTCCCCCATATCCCCCCTCCCCCATATCCCCCCTCCCCCATATCCCCAAGTGAATATAGCCCTAACTTTAACCTCTGCAAAGCAGCGCAACCGATGGCGTGCATTCATATACCTGCCTAACAGTGTTGCCTTTTACCCCTGCCACCCCCCTCCCCACCCACAGGAGAAGCGCGCACACAACAATAGGGAGCATGTGAGGACTGGAGGAGGCCCCGCTGATGAGAGGCCACTGACCGTACACGAGGAAAGGGCCCTGGAACTGGCTGGTGGACCTGAGGACCGGGAGGTTGCTGATGCAGAGGTCGGGGGCGTAGTAGCAAGTGAGCCACCGACAGCCCGTCCCCATATCCCCCCTCCCCTATATCCCCCTCCCCGTATCACCTGATCACTGCCTGATGTCTAACCATGCATGCTTCATTGTGTATCGCAGGACCAAACGTCCAGGCACCCATCCCCGCAGATGCAGACCGCCCGCAGGATGCCCCTCGGAGGCCACGGGAGACGGAGAGACCCGGACCCTCCAGCATGCGACGCCCGCAGGATGCCCCTCGGAGACCACAGGAGACGGAGAGACCCGGACCCTCCAGCATGCGACGCCCGCAGGATGCCCCTCGCACACCACGGGAGACGGAGAGACCCGCACCCTCCAGCATGCGATGCCCGCAGGATGCCCCTCGGAGAACACGGGAGACGGAGAGACCCGGACCCTCCAGCATGCGACGCCCGCAGGATGCCCCTCGGAGACCACAGGAGACGGAGAGACCTGGAGCAACAGGGAGACGACACCCCCGTCACGTGCGGGAGCGACCACCCAGCGATGAGGGGGGCAGCCACAGGCCCCCGTCACATCCGAGCCAGGACACCACTACCCAGGACACCACTACCCAGGACACCACTACCCAGGACAGCACTGCTCAGGACACCCCTACCCGGGACAGCACTACCCGGGACACCCCTACCCGGGACAGCACTACCAAGGACACCACTACCCGGGACAGCACTACCCAGGAAGACGAAAGTGAGTCAGAGTGGATGGGTGGAGACGAACCCCCACCCCAAAGTGCCTTGGACTCAGAGTGGGACGAAGAGCGCGACACAACGCCACTGCTGTCACCAACACCCTCCACCATCGCAGAAACACTCACTACGGTTGGGCACTTTAGTGATGAGGCGTCTGGTACACTCACTGGTGCGCACAACACAGCCGTCCCGGTACAGCAGGTGGAGGTAGGAGCAGCAGAGGAGCCGGGCGGTCGGAGGGCAGCCCAGCCCAAGCGAACATCTGCCGCCCAGATGGATCCCGGGTTCCTGCAGTTACCACACCCACACATAGATCCGATGCAACCGCCGACCCGGAGGCGAGCGAAGAGGGTGACGGGCAGCTTGCGGCGGCTGCGGTCGCAGGTGGAGGAGTCCACCCGCGTCCAGGAGCTGGGAGTGGTGCCGGTCATGCGTGCCACCCAGGCTGACACCGCACGGGTGGCGTCCGCGGTGGAGGCAATGGGTGCGACGGTGTCAGACATGGGGAACGGTTTGCGAGGCCTGGGGCCTTCCGTGCAGGCGGCGTCTGTGGCCCAATAAATGGCTGCCCTCTCACAGGAGGCCATGA
Source organism: Scyliorhinus torazame (assembly GCF_047496885.1). Classification (NCBI taxonomy): domain Eukaryota; kingdom Metazoa; phylum Chordata; class Chondrichthyes; order Carcharhiniformes; family Scyliorhinidae; genus Scyliorhinus; species Scyliorhinus torazame. Next base: position 36,039,935 of record NC_092721.1, read on the forward strand.
GCCAGTGCCAGCGCCAGATGGCAGAGGCGCTCAACGCCATAGCCCAGTCTCTGCAGGCCATGGCCCAGTCTAAGCAGGCCATGGCCCAGTCTCAGCAGGCCATGGCCCAGTCTCAGCAGGCCATGGCCCAGTCTCTTCAGGCCATCGCTGAGGGCATCGGCGCCAGTGGCCATGTGCGAGCCGGCGTCGCACTGTCACAGACAGGGTTTGCCAACCCCCTGGGCTCCATGGCTGCAAACCTGCAGACCCCTGTCGATACCAGCACGGGCCTCCAGGGCTGGCAGCGCCAGATGTCGGGGGGCGTCGGATGGCCAGTCCGTTCGCATCCCCCACCCATGTAGAGGCCTGGGGGCCATCGGGCACCCCGAGGGAGGAGGAGGTGGTGTGGTCCGTCCCGGCTCCCTCTGTAGGGGAGGTCCCGGTACACCGCGACACCTCGGACTCCCCCCCTTCCGTCCCAGGTGCATCGGGTGGGCAACGGGCAGGGCAGGCTGGCAGCTCGCCATCCCAGTCGCCCGGGCCGCAGCCTGGCCCATCTAGGCCAGGACGCTCCAGGAAACGGCCGCCAAAGGGATCCAGTGTCAGAGGGCAGGAATCACAGGAGTCCACCTCCAGTTCTGCTGTACCGTCTGGGGAACCACGTAGACGTTCTCAAAGGGCCCGTAAGGCCAAACAATTAGACACTGAGTAAGTTGGCACGGGTGCAGGGCACAGATGAGTTTTAGGGGCTAGGGCACGTGCATGAACTCCTTTCGTTATTAAAGTCAATGTTACACCTACCGAAGCTGCCTTTATGCTCTGTCCAAAGTGTGCGGGGGTGTCATGTACATTGAGCGCAAGTGTGTGTGTGAGGAGTGGTCTTACCTCAGCCCCAGGTGAGTCTGCCCCCTTCCCCCTGGGCCGCCATCAACATCCCCCGGGCAGAGGACGGGACCGTGCGCTGCAGTGTCACAGCCGCATGCAGGGATGATCCGGGTGGATGGTGGTACTGTGGCCATGGGTCAGACATAGTCCAACGATGTAGAGCCAGGAGCTCATCGCAGGGCGGGTTGTCATCATCCTCCATGGCCTGCGATAGACACGCGTCCACCCGCAACTGTGTGAGCCCGGCCCGTTGTGTCGCAGGTGGATCGGCAATGGGTGGGGGGGGGTAGTGTGCATGCGGGTGGGGTGGGTGGGGTTGGGGAGGGGGGTGAGGGTGCTGGGTGGGTGGATGGGTGGGGGGTGTGGGTGGTCGGCTGTTGCCATGGTGTGCGGTCTGTGGCCATACTACCCGATTCCCACGCCCATCTAGTCAGTGAAGCGGGCGTCTATCAGTCTGTCCCGTGCCCACTCTGCCAGCCGGTAACGGTGGACAGCCACCCGCCTGTGTCTACCCCGTCTGCCCTGACCATTGCCCCCATCCCCCTCATCTGGGGAGGACTGCGCCTCTTCCTGCTGCTCCTCCACTCCGCCCTCCTCTGCCTGCGGCACATCGCCCCTCTGCTGGGCTATGTTGTGCAGGACTCAGCACACCACAATGATGCGGCCGACCCTATCTGACCGATACTGGAGGGCGCCCCCAGAGAGGTCCAGGCACCTGAAACGCATCTTCAGCACGCCAAAGCACCTCTCGATCACTCCCCTTGTCGCTACATGGGCATCATTGTAGCGGTTCTCCGCCTCATTGCGTGGCCTCCGTATAGGTGTCATCAGCCACGATCGCAATGGGTAGCCCCTGTCGCCCAGCAACCAGCCCCTCAGCCGGGGATGGCGTCCCTCGTACATACCGGGGATGGATGACCGCGACAACACGAATGAGTCGTGTACACTGCCTGGGTGACGGGCGCAGACGTGAAGGATCACCATGCGGTGGTCGCAGACCACCTGTACGTTCATCGATTAGGTCCCCTTCCTATTAGTGAACGCGGCCCTGTTATCTGCAGGTGGCCGCACGGCGACGTGCATCCCATCAATCGCGCCATGGACCATGGGGAACCTGGCCACGGCAGAGAAGCCCACGGCCCGGGCATCTTGGCTGGCCCGGTCCACGGGGAAGCGGATGTAGCGGTGCGCCATGGCATATAGGGCATCTGTCACTGCCCGGATGCACCGGTGCACCGATGTCTGCGATATGCCGGACAGGTCCTCACTCGGTGCCTGGAATGACCCCGTTGCATAGAAGTTCAGGGCCACCGTAACCTTGACGGACACGGGGAGAGGGTGTCCCCCACCAGTGCCACGCGGTGACAGGTGTGCCAGCAGGTGGCAGATGTGTGCCACGGTTTCCCGGCTCATCCGGAGTCTCCTCCTGCATTCCCGGTCCGTGAGGTCCTGGTATGACTGCCGGGGCCGGTACACACGGGGCGCCCTCGGGTGCCTCCGTTGCCGTGGGGCCGCGACGTCCTCCTCCCCCTCCTCGTCCTGTCGGTCAGGTGTCCCTCCAGTCTGGGCGGCTGCCGCCTGCCCCTTTGCGGCAGCCTGCGCCCCTCTCTGGCACGCTCCTCCTCCTCCTCCTCCTCCTCCTCCTCCTCATCCAGGGCAACATAGACATGAGCGGCTGCCACCATGGGGGCCAACATCGCTGGATGATCTGAAAACTTGACGGCCTGGTGGGGGGGAGGGGAACGACGACATGTCATCATTGCCCATATCCCCTCCTCCCCCCAGCCAGGTGGCATGGACCGCATGGGTCCAACTGTTGGAGGCTGGCACCTGGCCAGGTGGACCAACTCACTTGCCCTCCCATCCCCCTCCTCGGCACGGACCCCCCACAACCTCCACCCCAGCACGGACCCCCCCCCCAACCCCCAACCTCCACCCCAGCACGGACCCCCCCCCCCCAACCTCCACCCCGGCATGGACCCCCCCAACCTCCACCCCAGCACGGACCACCCCCAACCCCCAACCTCCACCCCAGCACGGACCCCCCCCCCCAACCTCCACCCCGGCACGGACCCCCCCCAACCTCCACCCCAGCACGGACCCCCCTCCCCAATCCCCAACCTCCACCCCAGCACGGACCCCCCCAACCCCCAACCTCCACCCCAGCATGGACCCCCCCCAACCCCCAACCTCCACCCCAGCACGGACACCCCCCAACCCCCAACCTCCACCCCAGCACGGACCCACCCCCAACCTCCACCCCGGCACGGACCCCCCCCCCAACCTCCACCCCAGCACGGACCCCCCCCAACCCCCAACCTCCACCCCGGCACGGACCCCCCCCAAACCCCAACCTCCACCCCAGCACGGACCCCCCCCCAACCCCCAACCTCCACCCCAGCATGGACCCCCCCCAACCTCCACCCCAGCACGGACCCCCCCCAACCTCCACCCCAGAATGGACCCCCCCCAACCCCAAACCTCCACCCCAGCACGGACCCCCCCGAACCTCCACCCCGGCACGGACCCCCCCCAACCTCCACCCCAGCACGGACCCCCCCCCAACCCCCAACCTCCACCCCAGCACGGACCCCCCCCCAACCCCCAACGTCCACCCCAGCACGGACCCCCCCTCAACCTCCACCCCGGCACGGACCCCCCCCAACCTCCACCCCGGCACGGACCCCCCCCAACCTCCACCCCAGCACGGACCCCCCCCAACCCCCAACCTCCACCCCAGCACGGACCCCCCCCCAACCTCCACCCTGGCATGGAACCCCCCCAACCTCCACCCCAGCACGGACCCCCCCCAACCCCCAACCTCCACCCCGGCACGGACCCCCCCCCCCCATCCCCCTCCCCGGCACGGACCCCCCTCCCGGCACTTCCCCGGAGCCCAGCCAACTATAACCACCCCCCCCCCGCCGCACACACACACACACAACCCGAGACACACCTCTCCTCACGCAATCAGACTGCGGCCACACCATTTCCTGCCCAGAGCCAACCCCCCAGGCCGTCACTCACCTCCACGCTGGTCGGCGTGAACCTGGAGCACCGGGTCACGCCGATGAAAAGGAGGTTTGATTCACGTCGACGTGAACGGTCATCACGTCGACGGGACTTCGACCCATCCGGAAGGGAGAATATCAGCAGGCCGAAAATCGGCTGCCTTGCGCAGACCCGTGACATTCTCCGCGGCAGCGGCGACATTAACGCCCTGCCGACTTTTCTCCCTTCGGAGACTTCGGCGGGGGCGGGGGCGGGATTCACGGCGGCCAACGGCCATTCTCCGACCCTCTGGGGGGTCGGAGAATGACGCCCCTTGCTCCTTGTTAAGATGTCCCTCTTGGAAGCATACCTGCAACTTGCATTTATAAAGAGACTTTAATGCAGTAAAATACTTCAGTTTGCTTCATCAGAGCTTTGGCAAACACATTTTGACACCAAGTCACGTAAAGAGGTATTAGGACAGCTGGCCAAAAAGGTGAGCAAAGGTGTATGTCTTAAATTAGTAATTAGAAATGGAAATATACAAGAATGATTGGAGATGTGAAACATTTGTCGGATTGACAGGTGGAGGGGGTAAGGAAAGGTGAGGCCATTGTTTGAAATGAAGGATTAGAATTTTCACTTGTCTTTAGAATCCAATGATCAGTTCTATCACGTTCTGAAGCATGAGGGAAAACACTGTGCACCACAACTAACAGTTCCAGAAATCAGTACACCAGGGTTATTTAGTGTCACTTCCGTTGGTCACCACTGGAGATGCTTTCTGTGCTTTCTTTGGACACAGAAAAAGCAACTTGCTAGTCAGTCCTTCAAGCCGCAGATATCGAATATCAATTATCTGAACTTTAATTCCATTTAATCGCCTTTTCAACATACTCTTATCAGGAAACAGATGGATTGGTGTCAGCTGTCAATTTAAATTTTACACACGACTGCATGGTAAAGGGCGACACGGTAGCACAGTGGTTAGCACTGTTGCTTCGCAGCGCCAGGGACCCGGGTTCGTTTCCCGACTTGGGTCACTGTGTAGAATCTGCACGGCAGCCACCCCCCCCCACCCCCCGCCCACCCCCGTGTCTGCGTGGGTTTCCTCCGAGTGCTCCAGTTTCCTCTCACAAGTCCCAAAAGACACGCTTGTTAGGTGAATTGGACATTCTGAATTCTCCCTCAGTGTACCCGAACAAGCGTCAGAGTGTGGCGATTAGGTGATTTTCAGAATAACTTCGATCAGTGTTAATGTAAGCCGACGTGTGACACTAGTAAAGATTATTAAAAATCTTTGGGAGGTGAAATTGGACAGATGTGTCAAAGGTGTGCTTGAACCAAATCCTTTCTGTTCCCACTAGGTTTTGTTGGCTGAAATGTTTGCCTCCATCTTAGGTGGATTAGCCATGCTGAATTGCCCCTTTGTGTCCAAAAATGTGGAGGTTAGGGGGGCTGACGGGCATGGGGGTGGGGGAGTGGGCCTAGGAAGGGAGCTCTTGCAGAGGGTCAGTGCAGACTCTATAGGCTGAATGGCCTCCTTCTGCACTGTATGGATTCTGTGGATCTCTGTATATGTTCTATTTTAACCAGGATTAGCAGTTCAAACAAAAGTGAAATTGTGCTAACTTTCTTTCTGCCTCTATGACATTTCCAACCACCTCTGCCTGCCTTTTTCCACATTCTCCTATGTTAGCTGTTTTTGCAATTGCCACAAACGCAGTTTTGAAATGTCCCCTTAAAGAGGAGACTGCGTTAAACACTTTCCTTCTTGCCTGCTTCTGGAACCTTCAGCCAGAACTTGCTTTTTAAAAGCTCCATGCCAAGTTCCCTGTACCAGAGCTCATTTTCACTTGGATTTGGAACTACTATTCTAGTGGGCATATAAATGTTCTAGCCTTCAGAATTACAGTGAAACTATCTCTCCAGTCCAGGGACCACTTATTTCCCATTGGCCTGAAAGTGCTGCAATCCACCATGTGAAATTTTGGAACCGCCATGTGGAATTCTTCAACAGCCACATGTGACTAATTTCTTTGAAATTCTTCTTCCAGTCTGGAGCTTTACCTGACAAGAGGGCATATTGGGGAATCTGGATAGCCGGTTCATGCAAAGGAGATTCTCCGTCAGCGGGATCCTCCGCTTCGCCGTCAGTGCACTCACGCCGGCAGATTTCCTGACAGCGTGGGGGTGGCCACATTGGGAAACCCCATTGGGTGGCTGCCGGTACGGAGGGTCCCGCTGCCAGCGGGGGAGTGCCGCACCAGAAAACAGGCCTGGTGGGACGGAGAATCCCTTTTATGCAGGAGCAGTATGTGTCAGTATAAAACAATTTGCCTTGTGTAAATCAGGTGTCAAGGCTGAAACTGACTTCAAAAGGAAGCAAAGTATGACTTGTTCATTCAGAGAATATCAGCTTTGGATCAGGTCTTTTGCCAAAGTCATGCTGCGCTCACTGTTCAACTGAAAAATCAATGCAACCCCTCTGCATTCATGCCATGGTTATAAAGTGAATGACCCACTTGAATGCAGTCAAATAGACGTTCTTGTGATGTTCTGCCACTCCTTAGAGAACTGGCACAGGGAAGAGGCAGAGCATACTGGAGAGTGCATGTGGAGCAGGAGAAGAAAGGGCATTTCTAAACAGTATAAAAATGGTAAAGAAAGAAAGGACTTGCATTGATGTCGTGCTTTTCAAAACTTCAAGATGTCCCACAACACTTGATGTAACAAATGAAGTTTTCTTTTGATGGCACTCTGTGCACCGTAAGATCCCACAAACAGCAACAAGATGTATTGCCAGATAATCTGGTTTTTTTCCTTGTTTTAGACACTTGGTTTAAAGGATAAATATTGTTCAGGACGCAATACCAAACTCAGCTGTTCATCTTCATTGAGCACCCATGGATCTTTTGCATCTAAAAATGGCTCTTCTGACAGTGCAAAGCTCCCTCCCTCCTGCCGCGGAATACTTGTAAAGTGGAAAACCAGGAAGGTTTGCAAAGCAGAAAGCTTGAGAATTAAATGTGAGGGATGAATCATACATCAGATCATAGATCTTTGTCTTTGCTATTTTTTATGTAGTCAGTGGGTTTCCTTTGATTCTCTCTCTTAATTTTAATCCTTGAACAGCAATGAGTAACCTCCATTAACTTTCGGCAACTTTACATAATTTAATTGCTCTTATTAAAGGGAAATCAGGGAAGGCTAGTACCTAATGGTGCAAACAACTGCTATATTAGATCAAAAAGATTCGACTGTAGCATCAAACTCTTCATCAGAGTCTTCGTTCCCTTGAATTTGACAAATTCTGTATACAGAAGAAACAGTGACCTATTCCTTTAGTATATGTCATTGCTGAATGGAATAATTCAACAACTTCATTGTCAATTGCCTTAATGTCCTTGATTTCAGTTGATACAGTTGCATCAATCACATCAGTGACAATTGCCTTTGTGTTCTCATTAATCAACTCATTTGTTCTGACCCAATCATCAAAACTTCCTTTGAACCAGAATGCCTTTGACTGATTCAGCTTCCACTTTACCTCAGATACCATTAGTAATGTAAAACATAGCTTTTAACTGCAAACTCTGAATAAATTTATGAGGGATACTTTGTCTGAATCCATTGGGCTTGTAATTTTATTTGCACCATTTTCCTGTGATGATGCATTTTAGAAGTTAAAACAAACCATCCTCGCTAGTTTGACTGGATTTAACTTGTTCCATTCGAGGAGCAGCGACAGACCTTCAATTGTGCATAATGTGCAGTGCGTCGCTTCAAAGGATGAACAGTGAATTGTAAAGTAAGCATTTTCTTTCGTTCTTGAAGACTGTATGAACAAACAATTTGTACACCGTCTGATGTATTATGCATTCTAATATGAACTGCAAGTCTGGTATCCAGGTCACGCAAGTATCCTTTATCCAAAACCCTTGTATTTTGGATTTCAGATAATGTTGGTTTTCAGATACCACATATAAGCTTACATTATGAAAGCGTAAGCCTGGGATAGCTCTCGTCTAAAGTAAATAAAATGGCCAATAATGTAAAATGTATCACTGAATAATAAAGACAGGGAAACTGTAATAGGTTACCATGTTCACTGCAAAAATCGCAAGGTGAACAATGCAGAGAACTAGACTTTCTGCACTAAATGTCGATGAGGTTCAAAAAAAGTCCAATTTTTGGATGTGTTCGGTTTTCAGATTTACAGATGAAGGATGCCCGACCTGTATTTCCATACAGAATATATGACCTTCCAAACCAGGGGAGTATTATGTTGTGAAAATAGAATCATTGCCTGTTGAGAAAAAAAGCCAAATGTGAGGTGATATAAAGTTCAGTTGCTTCCACCTTGCTCAGTTATGATGTGACTTGTCCTTTCGTGGAACCTGACCCCTGTTGCTGTGGCCAATTACTCTAAATGACTGGGAGGCGATGGTATAATTTGAAAGCTTAACACTTTCAGATCAACTCTTCACGCTTTACCAGTATAACAGCAGAAAGTTGAATAATTTTAAAGTAAATTTAATGATTTTGCCGAAATAGTGAGAGGATAAATTTGATTCCAGCGCTTTAAGAAAGACCAAATGGCCTTGATCTGTACTGTAGGGATTCTATGGATTTGATGGATACAGCAGAATTGCTTTAATTATTTTTTCAGATTCTCACCAAGTCCAAATTGCTTTGCTCTTGGCTTCACTCTTGCCTCCCCCACATAACTACGACAGCTTGTGCTTTTTTTGTTTGTGTCATATATTTCAGTAATACATTCCCTGCTGGTGGAACATCTTATGATCTGTAGTGACTTCAGCAGAGTGTGTTAGTGTGGGCTTCAGCTCTCCATTTTGATTTATATGAGCAACATCTCCTGAATGCATCGTGTTTGTTAGAAATCCACGTGTGTGGCACTTCCATAAATTATCTCTTTGCAGCACACTGAAAATATAACAAAAAAGGAATCTGGCGACGAGGATTGAGGCAAGCAAAATCTGGTGAGGCACTACATTGTTGGTTTTTTTTTAAAAACTGGCAGAACTGTGAGTAAGCTGAAAACAACAAGTTTTTAAAAAAAGACTAGCTTGCTGTTAGAAGTGGGTAGATTCTGGGCCGCGCGTGGTGAAGTGAAAAGGGCTGTGAGAATGAGAATTTAAAAGTCTTTCCGATTCTGTGAAAGCTATTACTTGAATAAGTCAAACCACAGTCCAGGCAAAAGGAATTTTGTTTTTGTATTGTGGGCCAAGAGATCTGTTTCATACATCAAAAAGAAAAGGAGGGGAGGAAGGTTGGTTGGAGTATGGACTCTGGGAGCCAGTATGCTAAATAATGGGCAAAGGTGCTGCCTTGGATACATTTGATGAAGACGGTGAGATTTAGAACTCATATGAAGAGAGATTTCAACTTTTATCACATAGCGAATCAAACACCGAAGGACAGAAAGGTTGCAACATTTTTCAGTTTAGTAGAGAATTGGTGCAGGCCTTGACAAAAATGGTCCTAACGCGGTGACCCAGAAAATCCAAGGAGGAGGGAGACTGAATTGCGTTGCGGTGGAGAGGGGGCGTGGTGCTGAATTGTGTTGCGGGGGGTTGAGTGTTGAATTGGCTGTTTAGCACAGGGCTAAATCGCTGGCTTTGAAAGCAGACCAAGGCAGACCAGCAGTGCGGGTTCAATTCCCGTACCAGCCTCCCCGAACAGGCGCCGGAATGTGGCGACTAGGGGCTTTTCACAGTAACTTCATTTGAAGCCTACTTGTGACAATAAGCGATTTTCATTCATTTCATTTCAATTGTGTTGGGGTGTGGTCCAGCCGCCGGACCTCGCTATCAGGCTGCCCGCTCAAAATGGCGGCCCAATAGCGGGATTCCCTAGGGAATCCCTCGCAATTCCCGCCATGCAAAAATTTGCAAGGCTAAGGATTGGGACTCGCTTGATTCACACAACTCAAATCAGCTGCAATTCAGCTCCGGTGGGAGAACATAGTTTACAAAATGGAGGATTCTGCCCTTGATCTTCGATAATATCAGCACACACTAACAATATCCAATTCCGTAATTTGGAGCAACATGCAAATGGTGATGCTTTGTGAAGATCGAGTAGATTCTGAAGAAAATTTTATCAACATCCTATATTTCTCACACATGGATAGTGTACTGTAACTGAATCTCAGAGATATACACAAGAACTGATCCATGGTGAGAACGATTATGGGCCTGGTCCTAAAAAGAAATGATCATAGAGATACATCGTAAAAAGTTCAGACCTCATAGAGTCATAGGGCGGAATTCTCCAACCCCCCGCCGGGTCAGAGAATCCCCGGGGGGGGGGGGGGGGGGGGGGGGGCCGCATGAATCCCGCCCCGACGCCGGTTGCTGTATTCTCCGGCGCCGGTTTTCGAGTGGGCGCGGGGTTTACGTTACCCCGGTCGGGGATCATTGGCAGCGGCCCCCCCCCGGCAATTCTCCGGGCCCTGATGGGCCGAGCGGCAGTCAGTTCCTGGCCAGTCCCGCCTGCGTGAAATAGACATGGTCCCATACGGTGGGACCTGGCTGGTAGGCCGTCTAGTGGAGTCCTCGGGAGGGGGGGGGGCGCGGAGGGATCCAGCCCTGAGGTTAGACTGACTGACCTGTAGTTTCCTGACTTATCACTTCCTCCCTACTTGAATGAACCACATTGGCTATCCTCCAGTCCCCCGGCACCTTGCCTGTGGCCAGAGAGAAATTGAAAATAACTGTCAGGGCAACTACTATTTTCGCCTTTGCCTCACTCAGCAGCCTGGGATACATTTCATCTGGCCCTGGATATTTGCCTACTTTTAAGTCTGCCAGACTACACAGAACCTCCTCTCCGTCCATGTTAATTTCTTTAATTTTATTGCAGTCCTCCTCCCTGATTTCTATAACCACACTGTCCCTCTCATGAGTGAACACCAACACAAAGTATTCATTTAGGAACATACCTACATCCTCTGGTTTCACAGACAAATTACCACTGTGGTCCTTAATGGGCCCTACACTTTCTCTCGTTATACTTTTACCCTAAATGTATTTGTAAAACAACTTAGGATTTTTCTTTATTTTCCCTGCCAGTATCCTTTCATCTCCTCTTTTTGCTCTTCTTTTTAAGTTCCCTTTTGCATATTCTATATGCCTCTCGGGCTTCTGCTGTTTTGAGCCTTCAATATCTGCCATTAGCCTCCATCTTTTTACTGATCCAACACTATATATCCCTCGATATCCAAGGTTCGTTCTCTGGATTTGTTAGTCCGACACGTTTTCTTGATTGGAACACGTTGGCCCTGTCCTCTCCATATTTCCTTCTTGAATGCCTCCCATTATTCTATCACATATTTACCTAAACGTGTCTGCTCCCAGTCCATGCTGGCCAAATCATATATCATCTGATTAAAATTGGCCACCCCTCAGTTTAGAATTCTGATCTTCAACCATCCTTGTGCTTTTCAATAACCCTACATTGCAAGAAGACTGAGTTGACAGTCCAGAAAGCATTTATATTCTGGGGAATCCGATGATTATTCCTCCATGCTTGCACAACAGGATCCTTGACCAACTACATGACGGACATCCTGATGTGGTGAGCATGAATGAACTGGCATGCAGTTATTTTTGGTGGCCAGGATTGGATGCTCAAATCGAAAAGCAAATGTAAGTTATGTGCGAAACTAAGAAAAACTCCACCACTGCAACCCTTATATTAGTGGGAATAGCCAATGCAACCATGGCAGAGATACACATAGACTATGCTGGTCCAGTTGAGAGGCTGAACTGGTGATTATGAAATCCCCGATGACAGAACAAACCATTGAGAAGTTGGACAAAATAGTTGCAAGATTTGGTAGACCGAAGCAGGTTGTAAGTGACAATGAAACTCAGTTTACTTCGAAGGAGTTTGAAGACTACTTGAAAGTGTAGCCATCTGGGATGGCCACGTCCTGATTACAAAATGGACATGTGCAAAGAATGCAGGGAAAATTGGACAATGCTAATAAACAAGCAGGTGCAAGCTCTGTCCGTTGATTAGAACCTTAAATTCTCAGACAGGACCGAAACCACCAAACAATCTACATACTAATGAGCCATCTCCGGGGACAAAGGGAAACATTTAGATACACAATGTTGAGGCAGACTCCCCGGCGCCAGAGGAGATTTCGACAAAGCAGACTAACAGTCACCAGGACATGCCCAGCAATCAGGGAACCACCCCTCTATTGGAGGAAAATCGATACAGGTGATTGGGAAAGACCCAATTAGTTGAGGCCAAGTTCAAGGCCTGCCCAAAAGCGCGTAAAGCCCTTTTCAGTATAAAAGGTATCCCCCAAGGGAGAACCGCCCTCCTTTGGCTTTGGCTCTCACTGAACAGAGAGACCTTCCTAGCAGCTGCACCAGACCAAGTAATTCCAAGTCAATGCAGGCTACGAGATTGACGCTCCTAGTTGCTACCCTGTAAACAGGTCAACCCAGCAGCCTCAGAACCGAGCAACGGCCATTGTTCCTCTGACTGAATGGGCACCCGAAGCTAAGTATAGGCTTTAGTAATAGTGGTAGTTTAGTTTGTAGAGTTTATGCATGAGTAGATTTGACTGTGTGTAAATAAATGAGCATTGCTTTTGAACTTACTAACTGGTGTATTCAGTCATTGATCACTATTCGGTTCTGAACCTTGCGGCAGTGTCGAAAGATACCTGGCGACTCTTGAGCAAACGTGATGAAACAGAGCCAAATTAAGAGCCAACCAAAAGTTAGCAACAAAAGAAACTGGTGTACAGCACATGGTGTTAATTCTGTACCATCCTGCAACAAATGGAATGATATGTACAGCCACTTAAACACTCAGTCAAGCCATCAAAGGACCAAGGTACATGCAAAGATGAGTGAATAACATCTTGTCATACCGAAACACAGCACACACAATGACTCGAGTTCACCAGCAATGCTGCTTTTCAAGAGGAAGCTGCTGATTTAACCTTTACTTCAGAGATTGTCAAACAACAACAACAACCTGCACAGGTTGCTAGGAGGGAATTAAACTCTAAAAAAGTATTCACTCAAGGAGAGCGTGTATTAGCAAGAAGCTACACTACCAATGAGAAATGGGTACTTGCAATTATCCTAACAAATAACAGGTCCAATATCATACACCGTACAGACAGGTGATGAGAGAGCTTGGCGACATCACACCAACCTAATATTGGCTTCAGGGCGTGAAATCACTGAAACCTCTCAGGAAGTATTTTTATCGGAAAGTCGAAGCAGTGATACTTCTCAACAGAGACCAAACACAGAGTCAAATTCAGATTCTGTTTCTGAGGACTTTTCAACACCAATAGAGACGAACACTAAAGTAACTTCAAAGGAGGTACTACACACAGAAGAAAAAGAAGACACTTCAGAAAGTCTTGATTAGCCAGGTTCCAGAACATTGAGTTCAATCCAAAAAAGATAAACATCCACCTGAGAGACTGTCTTATTAAGTAGAATATCTGTAAAAAGATAATGGTGCAAAGTAATGTTTCTAATGTATAATTGGGTCTGTTGTTAAACGTTTATTAATAAATTGTCATTTGTACTAAAGACATAAAGGGCGAGGGGTGTAATGTATTTAAGTAATGCATTCCCTGTTGGTGGGACGTCACGTGATTTGTAGCGATGTCAGCAGAGTGTTTTGCGTGGGCTTCAACTCTCCATCTTGTATTGTTTGAACAACATCTCCTGAATAAACCTCACATCATTTCTGTAAGAAATCCAAGTGTGTGGCACATCCATACCTTTTCTCTTTGAGACACATTGAGAATATAACAGTTTGTTAAATAAGTGTAGGTGAAGAGTTTGGCTATTAATGTTTTTAGATCTTTCTAAATCTGCTACTTACGCTTTCAGTTCAATCTCCATGCAGAAAAAACTTCACAAATCTGAAATAGGATGTTGACTTAGTGTGAATTCCACTAGTGGAAGTGACAAGCCATTAAAATCTGCAACTGACTCTCGTGCTGCAGCTCATTTGGTGGGGCAGTCTGCTATGAATGGGTGAAATAATTTGGAAGAGGGGCAGCACGGTGGCGCAGTGGTTAGCATTGGGACTGCGGCGCTGAGGACCCGGGTTTGAATCCCGGCCCTGTGTCACTGTCCGTGTGGAGCTTGCACATTCTCCCCGTGTCTGCGTGGGTTTCGCCGCCACAACCCAAAGGTGTGTAGGTTAGGTGGATTGGCCATGCAAAATTGCCCCTTAATTGGAAAAACCAATAATAATTGGGTACTCTAAATTTATAAAACAAATAATAATTTGGAAGCCTTGAGTTCAATTCCCTCTTTTCTAGTTTCAGCAATGGATCTATTAAATCTTTGCTACCTTGTTGCTGCAAGACACAGTACTCGCTCAACACCAGAGGGCAAACCTGGAATGATGCTGATGCCTCTTAGGACAATGTTACATCTTGAGGTTTAGATGGGGTTCCTTTAGGGTCTGCTGTTTACCTAAGAAAGCTACTTGAGACTGTAAAAAAATATTGTTTATTTGCAGCTTGATGTGGATCCTAGAATCTCTACACAAGCTTGGCCTTCTTCAGAACTCTGTGCTCAGTCATGTGACATTGCATCATAGTTACATCAGTCGTTACATCAGCATCAGGTGTTTGTGATGTTAACCATTTATTCTACATCCCACCCCAAGTCTTTATCCCAACTATATACATCCTCCCCTAGCATGTTTTAATGGTACTCCAGCCAGTCCACTCAAATTATTCTACATGTTGCAAAACTTGACAGCCATTACAGCAATACAGTTCACACAAATGACTACAGGGCCAACTTGCACTCTTGGACAAAGAGTCAGAAAATAAATTCCAAGAGATCTCTGCAACACGCCTCCCACAAGTGTAGTGTACTGACAAATGCATTGTACATATTGTCCACTAGAGGCTACTTGTACCATTAGAGAGAGATTAAAAAGACTTTTGAAAAATCCATGTTTAACAGTTCCGATTGTGAATGCTTCAAGCAGAATATATTACTGTGTCTTCCCAAAAGCCACACAACAAGGGAGAGTGCTCGGCTTGGTTTGGGAGGGAAACACAAATGATGTTTCCAAAGCAAAGCCGAATCGTCAAAAATCAAATGTAGCCTTATACACGGCACACTTTTAGGGAATTAACCACGGTGTTAAATTATTTTGTGCATGTCAAGATAGCATGTCCAGAGATCGGAGCCAAGATTTTTCAAAATGTCTTGAATCAGTGTCTGTCTTCCTGAAATACTCATTCCTTGAATTCCATACTTCCCATTTATAATAATCGCTTATTGTCACAAGTAGGCTTCAATGAAGTTACTGTGAAAAACCTGTAGTCGCCACATTCTGCAGCCTGTTCGGGGAGGCCGGTACGGGAATTGAACACGCGCTGCTGGCCTTGTTCTGCATTTCAAGCCAGCTGTTTAGTCCACTGTGCTAAACCAGCCCCATTTTTCTCACAGTTTGACTGTGTGATTTATCACATGCGTAAGACAGTTAACAGTGGACAAAGTAGTTCATGCAAAAATGGTAAATATTTGTAGGGTAGTATTGTACCTTTCGGAATTGGTTGAGAGGCTGTGGGTGGTTTAACACATTACCACATAAGGGGTAAAATATTCTGTGGAGTGGCAACCACCACCGAATAATCAATTTTGTTGGAACAACGGGCGGCTCGGTGGCGCAGTGGTTAGCACTGCTGCATCATGGTGCTGTGGACCCATGTTCGATCACGGCCCCAGGTCACTGTCCGTGTGGAGTTTGCACATTCTCCCCATGTTTGCTTGGGTCTCACCCCCACAACCCAAAGATGTGCAGGCTAGGTGGATTGGCTACGCCAAATTGGTCCTTAATTGGAAAAGGAAGAATTGGGTACTCTAAATGTATTTTTCTTTTAAAATCTGTTTGAACGACGAGGTTCAGAAATCTCCTATCGTTGCGGTTTTGCTTACATTTCAAAATTAATTGGTTAATTGATTATTCCACGTATGTACTGCCTATAAGTTAAGTTCTATTTGCCGTAATTCATATCTGCTGATGCATGATGGAGATATTTTACACAAAGATTAAAAAGCACATTTATGAACAAAATTATGCAAATCAAGTTCCCCACACGAATGCACTTTAAAAAAGAAAAGTCTCAATTATATTTTCTTTTTGGGTCACAACGTTTTTTGAACTGCCTCAAGCTTCCTGGAGATGTTTTCTACAACCATCCACTGTCTCTAAAACCCGAGGTGCCTTTGTTCGAATAATTTGGCATTCAAAATTAATTCAATGCATTCTTGTCAAACAAAACTTCTTAAGAAAGGAGCACAGCTACAAAAAAATGCCATTTTAAATGTGTAAACTTATACAACTTACACTGTGACACAGAAAATCTATTAACAGATTTGAAATACCGGGGAGATCGGCAGACATTAAATAACTTCACTGTCCATGTGTGCTTTGACAGCCTTGAAATATAGCCTCTGTGGCTGGACATAAAAGTATGTCATCTATATAATTCCCAATTCTTCTGATAAATTCAGTTATTAGACTAAGGAATTCCTAGTCATGCGTATTCTACTTGCTTCAGTGCTAGTGTGTTAAAGAACAGCAGGTAAAAACATTAATCAGTGGCATGACTCTCGCTCTACTATCAATAATTCAGCTGAATTAAGACTAGAAATGGTTGGAGTGTTGTTCAAAAAATGACTGCACTCATCTGTACTGCAGTCAGTTTAATTTAGGCACACGGCGAACAGACCATATATCAAAGCCAAATGCACCATTCTAATTCACTGCCGTCTTTCTGTGTAAACAGCAACAATGTCGATATGCAGCAATTATTCATATTAATGTGATTTGACAAGGCCAGTCCAACAGAGGTATTTCAACCTACGACGAGTTCTTAAGTGGACTTCTGCAGATTTTCAAGCACCCCGCATGCATATTTATAAATATTATACTTGCCTGAGAACATTGGGTGGGGGGGGGGGTTGGTGGAATTAATTGCAGAAATATGAATTGAATTTGAGTCCACTTATGTAAATATTTGTACAGATCAACATATGCATTGAATCAATTTCATAGAAATTACAGTGCAGAAGGAGGCCATTCGGCCCATCGAGTCTACACTGGCTCTTGGAAAGAGCACCCTACCCAAGGTCAACACCTCCACCCTATCCCCATAACCCAGTAACCCCACCCAACACGAATTGCTGAAAATTTATGTGCCTGTAGCATTAATTTTGCTAAGAGTTAAACAGGCAATCTGATCGAATGATCCTTCACATTAAGTGTTGCACACCTACAGTCTAGTAATGACCAGCACCCAGATGGCCCAGCCGGCATTCTGGAAACCTGGAGTTTGAAACATTTTTGAAGTCTGAAGAAAACAAAATGCTTCCACCCCTGGGACTGGAACTTTGGGTTTGTGTGAGCGGCAGAGAATTGGCAGCCCGTTCTCCTGACTTTGACTTCAATGGAACTAAAACTGATGGAGGTGTAAAGTGCCCTGCCAATTCATTATCACCTGTTTGCACTCTTGCACAAGGTCAGAATCTATCCCAGGCTCTTCCGAGTTTTAGGAAGTGTGGACGGAACATTGGTGTACGGGGTGTGAATGTCTACACATGTCTCCACAGCACTCTTTCATCACCAGTGCAGGATGTGGTTATTCACGAAACTTGGGCATGGCACCTGTCTACTGCACTTCTTAAAAGCTATTCTGAGACCATTGCCTATAGTGCGGCTGCAGTTTTGATGCAACTCGCAGAGAGAGAACAGAAAGGCCTCTTTGAATTCGGAGCTACAAACCAACAACTGCAAGAATGGCTGTATTTTCAATGCTACAAACTCTCGACTCAGGCGGAAATTTGAAATTCTCAAATGTGCATTACATTAGAATTTCATACGGACAGATTTAACTGTATTAAATCCCAAGGGGCTGGTTTAGCACAGTGGCTAAACAGCTGGCTTGTAATGCAGAACAAGGCCAGCAGCGCGGGTTCAATTCCCGTACCAGCCTCCCCGAACAGGTACCGGAATGTGGCGACTAGGGGCTTTTCACAGTAACTTCATTGAAGCCTACTTGTGACAATAAGCTATTATTATTATTAATTTACACCTTAAGGTGCAGCCAGTTTTTAAAATGTTCTAATTTGGTAAATAATAAACTGCAGTTTTGATCTTGAAGTGCTGCTGAGCATATCCGCTTGGACATTTTCAATCTCTGAACATAGAACATAGAGTGCAGAAGGAGGCCATTCGGCCCATCGAGCCTGCACCGACCCACTTAAGCCCTCACTTCCACCCTATCCCCATAACCCAATAACCCCTCCAAACCTTTTTGGTCACTAAGGGCAATTTATCATGGCCAATCCACCTAACCTGCACGTCTTCGGAATGTGGGAGGAAACGGAGCACCCGGAGGAAACCCATGCAGACTCGGGGAGAACGTGCAGACTCCGCACAGACAGTGACCCAGCTGGGAATCGAACCTGGGACCCTGGCGCTGTGAAGCCACAGTGCTATCCACTTGTGCTACCATGCTGCCCTCTGCTACTTTCATTCTTTCTCATGGGTTGATCAATCTACTAAAGCCACACTAGATTGACATTGATGACTTTGCTTTCATTTTTTCTGATGATGACTCTCTGTCTTGGATTAATGCAGATAAATCGAGTGGTCAGTCTTCACAGTCCAAACCTTGTGTTCATTTAACTTGAAGATGTTTTGCACAATGAAACGGTTGGTACCATTCACCTATGCATCGTGCAAAGATGTTAAATACTAATTTAAAACAGTAAGAAGTCTTACACCAGGTTAAAGTCTGACAGGTTTGTTTTGAATCACTAGCTTTCGGAGCACAGCTGCTTCCTCAGGTGAATGAAGAGGTGGGTTCCAGAAACATATATGAAGACAAAGTCAACGATGCAAGATGATACCGTGGTTTGGGGGGGTGGGGGGGGGGTCGATCACTGGGGAGGCGTCATGGACAGCCAGGGGAGCAATCGGGCAACACAGTCCTCGGGCGCGTGTGATATTGGGTGAGGGCCTACATTTTAGATGACGGTGCACGGAATCCTGACTGGAAGCGCGGGGCCCCGTGTCCGCAGCCAGAGCTGCGACAAACATTCCGCGGCCCTGCCAGTTCCCTACAAGTAGGAAAAACGCCAGTGTTTTTACGTTGGCGTGGGGACATAGCCCAATTTTTGGAGAATCCAGCCCAGGGTTTCAGAGGAAGGAATCTGTACAGTCACTAGAAGAGTCCTGGGGGCATACTCCTCTCGGTCCTTGGCCCTTTTTGGGCTGATGTGGTTGATGGACAGGGATTCACCCTCTTGCCTTGCCCTCATTCTTTGGGAACCTGTAAGTGTGAAAGGAGAGAGAAAGTGGCTGCATGAGCTCCGCCTCCCAACATAGAGGAACACGTCCCCCTTAGGTTTCTGTGGCATGTATGGATCCTTCCTGGGTGGAGGCTGCACGCCCATCTTTCCATCTCCATAGGCTCAGTCAGGTTCCTCCGCTTCAACTCATTTATAAGCTCCTCAAAGTCCATCAGGCTCTTGATGCCAGTTGGTTCCCCTCCATCTTCTTCCTCCCTCTCCTGTTGTGCCTTAACTTTTCTTGCACAACGAGAGAAAATGGGGCTCAGAGCAATATGGTTGGGGTATCCTTCTCATGCGTTCAGTCTTACAAATAACCCACTGGATTGTGTGCCATGTGATTGATTCACTGCATGTTCTCAACAAGAGTTCTGGGTCAACATCCTCCAGAGTGGTCAGCCTATGAAGACATAAGAATAAGACTCACAGAGGCATTTAGTTAGTGGTGCTTGCTGGTGCCATTAATTCCTGAGCCTCTTCCCCCACCCTGCTCCCAGACAACATGTGGGTTTTCTATGTGGAAAGGTCAGGGACCCACCGTGGCCCCTCCACCTACAGCCTAGGTGGACTGCAATGGGTCTTTGCAGCATCACCTGATCATGTTCCATAGCCCCTCTAACATTCAGTGATGTAAGTATGAGCAGCTGAGGTTTCAGCTACATTGGTGGAGCTGATGTGTAATTCATGTGTTTCCTGCATTTCAGTGTAGTCCACTTTTGGAGCCCTTGGACACGTAACACCCTTCCTCCCATGCCATGTTGTCTGTCAGCTCAGCCTCCTCCTCCCAACCTCAGGGTAGAAAATGCCAATTCTGCCCTCCACTTCCAGGGAGGCTTCACTGAATCTGGGGGCCAGAGATCTCTGGGATTGGTGAGCCATCTCCTCCTTGTGGGTAGCTTGATGGCCAGGTGACTTTTAAATATCACGCTAGTCCACCATGCAAATCGTTGGGAATCCCCGACTGCACAATTAATGAGGCTGACATTGTACGATTCGGTACGAATTCCCACTGGCTTCCGCAATGGGAGAGTCTCCCCATTCCTGCCCCCACCAGGGGGTTTAGTCCTGAGAAGGGAAAATTCAACCCTCAAGCTTCTATGAATACACATGTCCAATTGGTACGATTAGAAATGGAACAAATGAATACGGATCTTACAGTGCTTACACATTATAACTTGCTTGTTAGATATTGGTGGGGCAATGTATAACATTATATTCTATAGTCTAATGTACAGTTTTACAGCTGAATGAAATTAGACTTCTGAATGTAAAGAATCTTAATGCAAATCACACAGCTTGGTAATAGACATTGTGATTCTCACTGAATAATCTACATTATCTTCCAATGAACTCAACATTATGCCTTCAGGCCAGAACAAATTCAATTGGTTCTGAGGTCGTTAACAAATCTGTACACTTTTAAAGAATATGAGTTTCTTTTTTTTAAATTTAAAGTACCTAATTCTTTTTTTCCAATTAAGGGGCAATTTAGCGTGGCCTATCCACCTACCCTGCACATCTTTGGGTTGTGGGGGCAAAACCCACACAGACACGGGAAGAATGTGCTAACTCCACATGGACAGTGACCCGGGGCCGGGATCGAACCTGGGTTCTCAGTGCCGTGAGGCAGCAGTGCTAACCATTGTGCCACCGTGCCACCCAAAAAGAAAATATGAATTTCTACAGATTTTAAAAATTGTAAATTACTGGTATCCAGTGTACCCACTTACTAGCTGTAGGAATGTATTTAGAATGATAGTTAGAGTCCTATGATTGTTATAAGATCCAAATGTCCCCATAGAATTTACAGTGCAGAAGGAGGCCATTCGGCCCATCGAGTCTGCACCGGCTCTTGGAAAGAGCACCCTACCCAAGGTCAACACCTCCACCCTATCCCCATAACCCAGTAACCCCACCCAACACTAAGGGCACTTTTGGACACTAAGGGCAATTTATCATAGCCAATCCACCTAACCTGCACATCTTTGGACTGTGGGAGGAAAACGGAGCACCCGGAGGAAACCCACGCACACACGGGGAGGATGTGCAGACTCCGCACAGACAGTGACCCAAGCCGGAATCGAACCTGGGACCCTGGAGCTGTGAAGCAATTGTGCTATCCACAATGCTACCGTGCTGCCCCTATTGGCCTATTTGTTGCCCTATTCTCCAAATCTAAATCTATCACAGAAATCATGGGCATGTGGAGCCTGGAAGATGTTATTTTCCGTGGGGGTAAAGGGGTAACAGTGGCCATCTGGTTAGTTTATTTGATTGGTCAGTATTTTAGAGCTTATGGGGTCTTCTAGCTGCCACAGCAGCACTCCAACAAGTAGTTCAACAACATGTGGGACAAGGCATCCGTCCATCTTTCCGTTACTCCTTCACAAGTGTACCACAGCTCCAGTATTTTGAATCCGCAAGAGGTGATGTAGCAACGTGCCAAAGCTTTGTTTTCGATAATGCTTCTCCCACCCACCCTGAAAGGACAAGGGTAGCATGGCCATGGGAACACTAGCACTTCCAAATGCCTCCTCAAGTCGCACACAAACGTGAATCAACAGCACTGTGGCACAGCTTCGCCGCACAGGCGGCAACGGTTCAAGATGATGGCTCACGAATCGTCTTCTCAAAAAAACAGCCGTGATTCTTTGTTGCGAGTCCATCCACTACCACTGCTGGACAGACAATTTGGTGTGCGACCAAATCTCCCATTGACCGCAGCGGAACGGAAGAATCCCACGGCCGTGAACAAACGGAGAATCCCAGCCAACATCGAAACTCGTATCTATGTAGTACCTTTAATGTAGTAAAACAAGCAAAAGGATCTCACAGGAGAGAGACCAAATCAAATTTGACATACAATCACATAAGGAGATAGTGGTCAAAGTTGTGTGTTTTGCAAAGCACCTCGGAGGAGAGAAAGTGATACAGAGGAAGAGATGTTATTGAAGCAAATCCAGAGCATAAGGCCCGACAGCTGGAGACAGATCCACCAGTGGCAGAGAAATCTAACCTGGCCTCGGGTCGCAGCTTGTTCACATTCCAGGGGCTTTGCTTTATCAGGGAGACTCTCAAAAATCTCTTGAATAAACAACAGCAGCTTGGGACAATGTCCTCAATGTCCTGTGGTCCTAAAAGTCACTGTAACCTTGACCTTTTATGTCTTGAAGTCAGACCCGGTTTAGGGAGGTGACATTGGCGACAAAAGACAATCAACTGTGCCAGATGATGGGGATCTTCTTTACCATAGTCAGTGATATTATATGTTTCTCCAAGGACTTCACAAAGCAGAGAAGCAGAGCTCTAGGTATTGCCAGCAATCAGGGTTTCAGGGCTTCATCTTTCTGGTACCTGCCATAAAGCCTTTACCCTGCACCATTCCTAAATTTCCCCAAGTTTCATCCTGATTACGTTTTGGTGTAAATTCAGTTGCTGATTCGTTCTCTTCCTCCTCTTGTCCTTCCAGTGGGCTTGGGTCTTCTTCAGGGCCTGGAAAGAGGAAATGGGAAATATGGTAATTAGCTGGAAGTATTGAATTTGTTTTGGAAATGATTATTTTCTCAATGAAATATTCGGCTGTGATGTAGACCGAGTGGGAAAGTGACGAATAAAAAGTCATTGAGTTAAACACCCTGTCATTTCTTTTCATCTGTCTTGCACTCTGCAACAGTTCTGGCACTCCCTCTATTTTTCTGAGTACTTCAGTAGCCACTGTTTCTATGTTCGATACAGCACTTTGGGTGAAGGGGATCAAAGGATATGGGGAAAGCATAATGAGGCGATTGAGTTGGATGATTAGCCATGATCATAATGAATGGCAGAGCGGGTTTGAAGGGCTGAATGGCCTCCTCCTGCTCCTATATTTTCAATGTTTTTCTATGTTTTCTACACTGTGCCCTCTTCCCACCTGTTCTGATCAAGAAGTGGGCTGGGGGCATTAGAGTAAGATCTGGTGGTTAGAATCAACAAGGCCTCCTAGTGACTCTGCCAGATACAATTCAACACAATGGATCAGTTTCCCCACTCAAACCCCACTTGCAGTTATAATCCATTCCTTCTTTTTCATCTCAAATAATGTTATTTTGGTGGCTTTCTCAAATTATTCCAAAGGATATATAGAGAACTTATTTCAAATGTGGATTCGGTCTGTGGTGGGCGATGAGGGAACCAACAAGAGGAAGAAACCTACTTGACCTCATCCTCATCTGTCTACCTGTCACAGAGGTATCTGTCCATGACTGTATTGGTAGCAGTGACCACTGAGAATTCATTTTGGAGACAAAGTCCCAACTTAACGTTGAGGATATTCTCCATCATATTGTGTGGCACTAGCAACTCAAAACCGGGTATCCATGATGTGCTGTGGGCCATCAGTAGCAACAGAATTGTACTCAACGACAATCTGTAGCCTCATGTTACACGGCATGTTCCCCACTCTGCCATTAACATCAATAGGGGCAGCACGGTTGCTTCACAGATCCAGGGTCCCAGGTTCAATTCCCGGCTTGGGTCACTGTCTGTGCGGAGTCTGCATATTTTCCCCGTGTGTGCGTGGGTTTCCTCCGGGTGCTCCGGTTTCCTCCCACAGTCCAAAGATGTACGGGTTAGGTGGATTGGCCATGCTAAATTGCCCTTAGTGTCCAAAAAGGTTATATGGGTTACGGGGATCGGGTGGAGGTGTAGGGATAGGGTGGAGGTATGGGCTCAGGTAGGGTGCTCTTTCCAAGGGCCGGTGCCGACTTGATGGGCTGAATGGCCTCCTTCTGCACTGTAAATTCTATGATTCTATGAACCCAGATTCAATGAGTTGGAGTTTCAGCGGGAGCGGAGTGCAGAGGCTGCTGGTTGGTGAGCATTGCAGTTTAAACTAACTTACCTTGCAGGGGCATCTCTTGGAGTTTCAGCGGGAGCGGAGCGCAGAGGCAGCTGGTGGGTGAGCATTGCAGTTTAAATTAACTTACCTTACAGGAGCATCTCTTGGAGTTTCATCAGGAGCGGAGTGCGGGGGCTGCTGCTGGGTGAGTATTTAAGTAAACAATTACCTGGTCCCGTTTCTGTCCCTCTTTGCTCTTGTTTTTTTAAAATTTTATTTTTTTAAGGCGGGAACAGGAAGTTCGACCCGCGGACTTCTGGGAAGTGGAGTGCAGGGGTTGCCGGTAGGTGAGTATTTAGGTTTAAAAGAACTTACCTTGCAGGGGAAATCAGTTGGAGTTTCAGCGGGAGCGGAGTGCAGAGGCTGCTGGTTGGTGAGCATTGCAGTTTAAACTAACTTACCTTGCAGGGGCATCTCTTGGAGTTTCAGCGGGAGCGGAGCGCAGAGGCAGCTGGTGGGTGAGCATTGCAGTTTAAATTAACTTACCTTACAGGAGCATCTCTTGGAGTTTCATCAGGAGCGGAGTGCGGGGGCTGCTGCTGGGTGAGTATTTAAGTAAACAATTACCTGGTCCCGTTTCTGTCCCTCTTTGCTCTTGTTTTTTTAAAATTTTATTTTTTTAAGGCGGGAACAGGAAGTTCGACCCGCGGACTTCTGGGAAGTGGAGTGCAGGGGTTGCCGGTAGGTGAGTATTTAGGTTTAAAAGAACTTACCTTGCAGGGGAAATCAGTTGGAGTTTCAGCGGGAGCGGAGTGCAGAGGCTGCTGGTGGGTGAGTACTGTAGTTTAAACTAACTTACCTTGCAGGGGCATCTCTTGGAGTTTCAGCGGGAGCGGAGCGCAGAGGCAGCTGGTGGGTGAGTATTGCAGTTTAAATTAACTTACCTTACAGGAGCATCTCTTGGAGTTTCAGCGGGAGCGGAGTGCGGGGGCTGCTGCTGGGTGAGTATTTAAGTAAACACTTACCTGGTCCCGTTTCTGTCCCTCTTTGCTGTTGTTTTTTTTAAATTTTATTTTTTTAAGGCGGGAACAGGAAGTTCGGCCCGCGGACTTCTGGGAAGTCCCTCACCAATAAATTCTGGTGGAGAGGAAACCCGAGACACTACACGTGTAGTGTCTCCCACCCGCCCTCCTCCTCTAACCTAATAATAAAACCCATTGGTGTGAGGTAAGTACCATATTGTATTATTATTATTTTTTTTTTTAAATTTAGTTGTTAGCCAGATCTTGGTAGAAAGTTCCAGATCTTGATAGAAAGTTAGAGGGATGGCAGGGAAGGGAGTGCAATGTTCCTCCTGCAGGATGTTTGAGGTGAGGGATGCCATTAGTGTCCCTGCTGATTTTACCTGCAGGAAGTGCTGCCATCTCCAGCTCCTCCAAGACCGAGTTAGGGAACTGGAGCTGGAGTTGGAAGAACTTCGGATCATTCGGGAGGCAGAGGGGGTCATAGATAGCAGCTTTAGGGAATTAGTTACACCAAAGATTGGAGATAGATGGGTAACTGTAAGAGGGACTGGGAAGAAGCAGTCAGTGCAGGGATCCCCTGCGGTCAGCAAAGTGATGGAAAGCATTCTCAACAGTGCTATCAAGCGACACTTACTCAGCAATAATCTGCTCATGTTGGTCAGTTTGGGTTCCAGCAAGGCCACTGATCCCATACCAGTCATTGTCCCAACTTGGACAAACAGATCAACTATTTTTTTTTTACAAATTTAGATTACCCAATTATTTTTCCTTTCCAATTAAGGTGCAATTTAGCGTGGCCAATCCACCTAACCTGCACATCTTTGGGGTTGTGGGGGTGAAACCCACGCAGACATGGGGAGAATGTGCAAACTCCACACGGACAATGACCCAGGACTGGGATTCGAAACCGGGTCTTCAGCGCCTCAGTCCCAGTGCTATCCACTGCGCCACATGCCGCCCTGAGATCAATTCTTTTGGTGAGGTTAGTATTTTTCTGTGGGCAAGAGAACGTACACAGTACGTACATTGTAGACAAAAAGAATAATCAACAGAGCACATTGACAAATGGTACATCGACAAACAGTGATTGGTTACAGTGTGGAACAAGGGGACAAACAAAGCAAATACATGAGCAAGAGCAGCATAGGGTGTTGTGAATAGTGTTCTTACAGGGAACAGATCAGTCCGAGGGGGAGTCGTCGAGGAGCGTTGTAGCTGTGGGGAAGAAGCTGTTCCTAGTCTGGATGTGCGGGTCTTCAGACTTCTGTACCTTCCGCCTGATGGAAGAGTCTGGAAGAAGGTAATGCCTGGGTGGGAGGGGCATCTGATAAAATGCTGCCTGCCTTTCTGCGGCAGCGAGAGGTGTATACAGAATCAATATGAGGGTGGCAAGCTTGTGTGATGGGTTGGGCTGAGTTCACTCTGCAGTTTCTTACGATCTTGGACCGAGCAGTTGCCATACCATCTGTGATGCAGCCGGATGAGAGTCGATGCAGACAGGCCAAATTTCTTTAGCTTCCGTAGCAAGTAGAGATGTTGTTGGGCTTTCTTGACTGTTGCATCAATGTGAGTGGACCAGGCCAGACTGTTGGTGATGGTGACCCCCAGGAACTTAAAGCTATCGACCATCTCCTCTTCGGAACCATTGATGCAGACGGGAGTGTGTGTCGTGTGTCGCTTCCTGAAGTCGATGATCAGTTCCTTGGTCTTTCCGACATTTAGAGAGCGGTTGTTTTTGGTACACCATGAAACCATGTGATTTATCTCCCTTCTGTAGCCTGATTCGTTGCTGTTTGAGATACGGTCCACCACAGTTGCATTATCCGCAAACTTATAGATTGAGTTAGAGTTAAATCTTGCCACACAGTCATGTGTGTATAGCGAGTACACTGTAGAGGACTGAGCACACATCCCAGTGTTGAGGACTATTGTGGAGGGGGTGCTGTTGCCTTTCCTGACAGATTGTGGTCTGGTGGTGAGGAAGTCAAGGATCCAGCTGCACAGGGAGGGGTCAAGTCCAAGATTGCAGAGTTTGGTTATTGGTCTTGTTGGGATAATGGTGTTGAAGGCGGAGCTGTAGTCTGTGAACAGGAGTCTTACATAGGTGTCCTTGTTGCTGAGGTGTTCGAATGTTGATTGTAAAGCCAGGGAGATTGCATCTACTATGGACTGGTTGCGATGATAGGCGAACTGCATTGGATCGGGACCGTCTGGGAGGCTGGCGTTGATCCGTCTCATGACTAGCCGCTCAAAGCATTTCATAATAACAGATGTTTGGGCCACCGGTCAGTAGTCGTTGAGACAGGCTATCTTGTTCTTCTTTGGTACTGGTATTATGGTGGCCTTCTTGAAGGAGGTGGGGACCTCAGAGCGGAGGAGTGAGGTGTTGAAGATATCTGCAAATACACTCACCAGCTGGTCTGCGCAGGCTCGGAGTGCTCGTCCAGGGACTCCATTGTGGCCTGTTGCTTTCCGCGGATTCACTTTCAGGAAGGCAGCTTTTACCTTTGAGGTTGTAATAGTGGGTTTGGGTGTGTCCAGGGCTGTTGGGTGGGTGGCACTGATGTATTGGCTGACTGTTCAAAGCGGGCATAGAACTTGTTCAGATCATCGGGTAGGGATGCTCCAGCCCCAGGTATTCCACCTGGCCTTGCTTTGTAGCCTGTGATCTTGTGTAGGCCCTGCCATCGTCGTCGTGGGTTAGTCTCGTTGCCCTGGGACTCTAGTTTGATGCGGTATTGTCTTTTTGCATCCCTGATGGCTTTCCGTATGTTGTACCAAGATTTCTTATATCGGTCATGGTCGTCAGACTTGAACGCCTCCATCCGGAACTTCAGCAGGGAATGAACCCTTTGATTGAGCCAGGGTTTCCCATTGGGGAACACCCGTATTGTCTTATTTGGTACACAGTCCTCGACACACTTACTGATGAAATCTGTGACGGTGGTTGTGTACTCGTCCAGGTTAGCTGCCACGGCCTTGAATATGGGCCAGTCCGCAGTCGCGGAGGATGTCCTCAGATGTCTCGGACCAGCACTGCACGGTTTTCTTGACTGGTCAGCAAGCTTGAGTTGCTGTTTGCAAGCCGGAAGTAGGAATACCGACTTGTGGTCGGGGAATGGAGCGGTGGGCACCTTTGATGCTCGTGTAGCAGTGATCGTGTAGCAGGGTGTTTGCACCTCTGATGGGGCATGTGATATAGTAATGGAGTTTGGGTAGAACTTTACTGAGGTTGGCCTGGTTGACGTCTCCAACCACGATTGTCAGGGATTCGGGGTGATTTGTTTCTTTGTTGTTGATGGTGGAATGTATTTGTCAAGTGCTTTCTTCACTTCTGCCTGGGGTGGGATGTAGACTGCTGTGATGAGTACAGAGGTGAATTCACGTGGGAGGTAGAAAGGGCGACACTTCACGGTTCGGTGTTCTAGGTCTGGGAGCAGTGGCACGCTAGTGACACAACATCCGAGCACCAGGAGGTGTTGATGAGGAGGCAAACACCCCCGCCCTTCAACATGCCTGAGGCCATCGTTGTGTCCATTGGGTGGATTGAAAAACCTTCGGGTTGGATGGCGCAGTCTTGTGTGGCTTGAGTAAACCATGTCTTGGTAAAGCAGAGCACACAGCAGTTTCTCGCTTCGCTCTGGGAGGTAAGTCTAGCATTGAGGTCATTCAACTTGTTCTCAATCGCTTGGACGTTCACCAGGAGTACACTTGGAGAGGAGTCTTGAAGCCGCGTAGTTTAAGTTTCATCTTCAGGCCGGCGCATTTTCCCCACTTCCTGGGTCGCCGGCTGCTCTTGTATGACAGGGCTGGCTTTGCATAAGGTAAGTGATTGCATTCGGATGGGTCGTGGATGATGGTAGCGGTGTCAGGGTCACTGGAGGGGTTTGTGCATGGGCCAGTCTGGTCTCGTGGAGCAGTGAGGTTGGCTTCACCTTCTATTGGGGTCGGGCCGGTATCCGTCGCTCTGGGGTTGGCTCAGCCATTCCCGTTTCGCTGGCGAGGCCTCGCACCCCCACGATCTAGTCACGCTGAGATTGGCCTTGGTGGCGGCCCAAAAAGTCTTTTACCTTTTCTTCCTACAGGTACTTCAGGATGATGGACAGGCTGAACGCCACGTGGTTGGGACAGGTCATGTGGTCGGAGTCTGGAGGGAACGGCCATGTACAAAGAACAAAGAACAAAAAATGTACAGCACAGGAACAGGCCCTTCGGCCCTCCGAGCCCGTGCCGACCATGCTGCCCGACTAAACTACAATCTTCTACACTTCCTGGGTCCGTATCCCTCTATTCCCATCCTATTCATGTATTTGTCAAGATGCCCCTTAAATGTCACTATCGTCCCTGCTTCCACCACCTCCTCCGATAGCAAGTTCCAGGCACCCACGACCCTCTGCATAAAAAACTTGCCTCGTACATCTACTCTAAACCTTGCCCCTCTCACCTTAAACCTATGCCCCCTAGTAATTGACCCCTCTACCCTGGGGAAAAGCCTCTGACTATCCACTCTGTCTATGCCCCTCATAATTTTGTAGACCTCTATCAGGTCGCCCCTCAACCTCCGTCGTTCCAGTGAGAACAAACCGAGTTTATTCAACCGCTCCTCATAGCTAATGCACTCCATACCAGGCAACATTCTGGTAAATCTCTTCTGCACCCTCTCTAAAGCCTCCACATCCTTCTGGTAGTGTGGCGACCAGAATTGAACACTATACTCCAAGTGTGGCCTAACTAAGGTTCTATACAGCTGCAATATGACTTGCCAATTCTTCTACTCAATGCCCCGGCAAATGAAGGCAAGCATGCCGTATGCCTTCTTGACTGCCTTCTCCACCTGTGTTGACCCTTTCAATGACCTGTGGACCTGTACACCTAGATCTCTCTGACTTTCAATACTCTTGAGGGTTCTACCGTTCACTGTATATTCCCTACCTGCATTAGACCTTCCAAAATGCATTACCTCACATTTGTCCGGATTAAACTCCATCTGCCATCTCTCCGCCCAAGTCTCCAAACAATCTAAATCCTGCTGTATCCTCTGACAGTCCTCATCGCTATCTGCAATTCCACCAACCTTTGTGTCGTCTGCAAACTTACTAATCAGACAAGTTACATTTTCCTCCAAATCATTTATATATACTACAAACAACAAAGGTCCCAGCACTGATCCCTGTGGAACACCACTGGTCACAGCCCTCCAATTAGAAAAGCATCATTCCATTGCTATTCTCTGCCTTCTATGACCTAGCCAGTTCTATATCCACCTTGCCAGCTCACCCCTGATCCCATGTGACTTCACCTTTTGTACTAGTCTACCATGAGGGACCTTGTCAAAGGCCTTACTGAAGTCCATATAGATAACATCCACTGCCCTACCTGCATCAATCATCTTTGTGACCTCCTCAAAAAACTCTATCAAGTTAGTGAGACATGACCTCCTCTTCACAAAACCGTGCTGCCTCTCACTAATACGTCCATTTGCTTCCAAATGGGAGTAGATCCTGTCTCGAAGAATTCTCTCCAGTAATTTCCCTACCACTGATGTAAGGCTCACCGGCCTGTAGTTCCCTGGATTATCTTTGCTACCCTTCTTAAACAGAGGAACAACATTGGCTATTCTCCAGTCCTCCGGGACATCACCTGAAGACAGTGAGGATCCAAAGATTTCTGTCAAGGCCTCAGCAATTTCCTCTCCAGCCTCCTTCAGTATTCTGGGGTAGATCCCATCAGGCCCTGAGGACTTATCCACCTTAATATTTTTCAAGACGCCGAACACCTCGTCTTTTTGGATCTCAATGTGACCCAGGCTACCTACACACCCTTCTCCAGACTCAACATCTACCAATTCCTTCTCTTTGGTGAATACTGATGCAAAGTATTCATTTAGTACCTCGCCCATTTCCTCTGGCTCCACACATAGATTCCCTTGCCTATCCTTCAGTGGGCCAACCCTTCCCCTGGCTACCCTCTTGCTTTTTATGTACGTGTAAAAAGCTTTGGGATTTTCCTTAACCCTATTTGCCAATGACTTTTCGTGACCCCTTCTAGCCCTCCTGACTCCTTGCTTAAGTTCCTTCCTACTTTCCTTATATTCCACACAGGCTTCATCTGTTCCCAGCCTTTTAGCCCTGACAAATTTCTCCTTTTTCTTTTTGACGAGGCCCACAATATCTCTCGTTACCCAAGGCTCCCGAAAATTGCCGTATTTATCCTTCTTCCTCACAGGAACATGCCGGTCCTGAATTCCTTTCAACTGACACTTGAAAGCCTCCCACATGTCAGATGTTGATTTGCCCTCAAACATCCGCCCCCCAATCTAGGTTCTTCAATTCCCGCCTAATATTGTTATAAATAGCCTTCCCCCAATTTAGCACATTCACCCTGGGACCACTCTTATCCTTGTCCACCAGCACTTTAAAACTTACTGAATTGTGGTCACTGTTCCCGAAATGCTCCCCTACTGAAACATCTACCACCTGGCTGGGCTCATTCCCGAGTACCAGATCCAGTACAGCCCCTTCCCTAGTTGGACTGTTTACATATTGTTTTAAGACGCCCTCCTGGATGCTCCTTACAAACTCTGCCCCGTCTAAGCCCCTGGCACTCAGTGAGTCCCAGTCAATATTGGGGAAGTTGAAGTCTCCCATCACCACAACCCTGTTGTTTTTACTCTTTTCCAAAATCTGTCTATCTATCTGCTCCTCTATCTCCCGCTGGCTGTTGGGAGGCCTGTCGTGAGCCCCCAACATTGTGACTGCACCCTTTTTATTCCTGATCTCTACCCATATAGCTTCGCTGCCCTCTGAGGTGTCCTCCCGTAGTACAGCTGTGATATCCTCCCTAACCAGTAGCACAACTCCGCCACCCCTTTTACATCCCCCTCTATCCCGTCTGAAACATCTAAATCCTGTTCGGACTACGCTGTTGGCCTAGTAGGGCCTACACCGGCGAAATGTTAAAGCAGTTCACCTGGGCCAGGTAAGTTAAAGAGTTTTTGCTGGGCCCTTGGGTGATTGCTGCTTGGGAGGGCTCCGGTCGGGATTGGACGCTGGGCGGATGGTCGCTGCTCGGGAGCCCCGGTCTGCGTTCCGTCGCTGAGCAGGCGGTCGCTGCTCGGGAGGGCTCCGTTCTGCGCTCCGTCGCTGGGCAGGCGGTCGCTGCTCGGGAGGGCTCCGGTCTGCGCTCCATCGCTTACAAGATAATGAATGGCTTAGATAGGGTGGATGTAGGGAAGTTGTTTCCATTAGCAGGGGAGACTAGGACCCGGGGGCACAGCCTTAGAATAAAAGGGAGTCACTTTAGAACAGAGATGAGGAGAAATTTCTTCAGCCAGAGAGTGGTGGGTCTGTGGAATTCATTGCCACAGAGGGCGGTGGAGGCCGGGACGTTGAGTGTCTTTAAGACAGAAGTTGATAAATTCTTGATTTCTCGAGGAATTAAGGGCTATGGAGAGAGAGCGGGTAAATGGAGTTGAAATCAGCCATGATTGAATGGCGGAGTGGACTCGATGGGCCGAATGGCCTTACTTCCACTCCTATGTCTTATGGTCTTATGGTCTTATGGTCGCTGAGCAGGCGGTCGCTGCTCGGGAGGGCTCCGTTCTGCGCTCCGTCGCTGGGCAGGCGGTCGCTGCTTGGGAGGGCTCCGGTCATGGATCGGACGCTGGGCAGATGGTCGCTGCTCGGGAGGGCTCCGGTCATGGATCGGATCATGGGTGGGTGGTCGCTGCTCAGGTGGGCTCCAGTCTGGGATCGGTCGCTGCCCGGGAGGGCTCCGGTCTGGGATCGGTCGCTGCTCGAAAGGGCTCCAGTCTGGGATCGGTCGCTGCCCGGGAGGGCTCTGGTCTGGGATTGGTCGCTGCCCGGGAGGGCTCCGGTCTGGGATCGGTAGCTGCCCGGGATGGCTCCGGTCTGGTATCGGTCGCTGCTCGGGAGGGCTCCGGTCTGGGATCGGTCACTGCCCGGGAGGGCTCCGGTCTGGGATCGGTCACTGCCCGGGAGGGCTCCGGTCTGGGATCGGTCGCTGCCCGGGAGGGCTCCGGTCTGGGATCGGTCGCTGCCCGGGAGGGCTCCGGTCTGGGATCGGTCGCTGCTCGGGAACGGAGGTCCAGCAGCGGCGGCGCGTGTGGGATGCCGGTGGAATGCATGTGGGAGTCGTGTCAGGTCATCGGGTCTGGTCCTCGAGGTTCGGAGGATCCTCAAACCTGTAAAGAAACATAGAAAAACATTATTAGTAATTATATAAGAAGTGGAAAATAGTTTTAGTAGGTAAGAACTGTGAGAGGAGATAAAAGAAAAGGGTCAAAGGGAGCGAACTCACAGAGAGTCGCCATGCTCCAGCGCCATCTTGGAATCAGTGTAGAGTCCAAGGTCTGACCATCTTCAGCTGCTTCATTAATTAACTTTCTCCATCATAAGATCAGAAGTGGGAATGTTCGCGGATGATTACACTAATATTCAGAACCACTCACACTCCTCAAATACTGAAGCATTTCACGCCCATATGCAGCAAGACTTGGAAACATGCAGACTTGGACTGATAAGTTGCTAGTAATAGTCGAGCCACACAAGTGCCAGGCAATGACCATCTCCAACAAGAGAATATCCAACCATCTCCTCTTGATATTCAATGGCATTAACATCGCTGCATCACCTACTATCAACGTGCCTTGGATTGCCATTGAACAAAAACTGAACTGGATCAATTGTATAAATACACTGGTTCCAAGAGCAGGTCAGAGACTGGGAGTTCAGTGGAGACTAAATCACCTCCTGACTCCTTGTCCGCCGTCAACAAGGCACAAAACAGGAGCGTGATGGAATACTCCCCACTTGCCTGAATGAGTGCAGCTGCAACAACACTCAGGAACAAGCATCCACATCTAGGACCAAGGACAAAGCAGCTCGCTTGATTGGCACACCCTTCACCACCAATGCCATCTACGAAATACACTGCAGTAATTCACCAAAGCCCCTTTGACAGCAGCTTCCAAACCTACAAACTCCACCACCTGTAAGTACAAAGGCAGCAGATGCATGGGAATAAGATCACCTGCAACTTGCCCTCCAAGGCATACATCATCCTTACTTGGAAGTATATCACCATCCCTTCGCTGGTGTTGGGTCAAAATCCTGGAACTCCCTTCCTAACAGCATTGTGAATGTAGCTACAGCACAGAGGCTGTAGCGGTCCAAGAAGGAAGCTTACAACGAGCCTCTCAAGGGCAAGCAGGGTGGGCAATAAATGTGGCCTGGCCAGCGACACCCGCATCTTGTTAAATAATAAAAGAATGTCAGACAATTGACATTATCCCAAAAACCAGGTAGTAATAGTGGGCGGGATTCTCCCCTACCCGGAGGGGCGGGCTGTACCGGTGCCGAGGAGTA
Organism: Scyliorhinus torazame; assembly: GCF_047496885.1. NCBI lineage: Eukaryota > Metazoa > Chordata > Chondrichthyes > Carcharhiniformes > Scyliorhinidae > Scyliorhinus > Scyliorhinus torazame. Next base: position 36,074,418 of record NC_092721.1, read on the forward strand.
GCGTGAACCACTCCGGCACCTTCAGGGGCTGGGCCGGTGCTGGCGGGGTTGGCGCCGCACCAGGCGGCGCGGATGGGCTTGGTGCCGCGCCAACCGGCGGCGAAGGGCCTCCCCTGGCCAGCGCGTGTTGGCGCATGTGCGGGAGTGCCAGCGTGTGTTGGTGTCATCTCAGCACATGCGCAGGGGGGTTCCTCTCCGCGCCGGCCATGGCGGAGGTTGACAGCAGCCGGCGCGGAGGTTAAGAGTGCCCCCACGGCACAGGCCCGCTTGTGGATCGGTGGGCCCCAATCGCGGGCCAAGCTACCGTGGGGGCACCCCCCTGGGCCAGATCCCCCCCCCCCCGAAGACTCTGCAGGCTGCTCGTAGAGCCAGGTTCCGCCGGTATGGACCTGGTATGATTTCCGCTGGCGGGACCGGCCGAAAACGGGCAGCTTCTCAGCCCATCACTGGGCGGAGAATCGCCGGGGGTGCTGCTGCCAGCAGCCATCGACCGGCGCGTTTCCCGCCCCCGCCAATACCCCGGCGCCGGAGAATTCGGCAGCCGGCGTCAGGGCGGCGGGATGGGATTCATGCCGCCCCCCGCCGATTCTCCAACCCGGCGGGTGGTCGGAGAATCCCGCCTAGTGTTTTTATGTGTGCTTATAGAAAAGGGAAACATTCTCAACAGGGCAGGTACCACGAGGTCAGGAAAGTATGGCAGAAATTCAGAGTATAAATGTTAAAGTTGTTAGATGGTATAGAGAGCCAATTCAATCCATTTATAATTTTTGTTTTCAATTCCCAATATCAAACATGTTTTTATTTTGCTAGATAAAATCTCAATGTACAAATATTATACATTTATGGATCTGACAATTGAAGCTCCTTCTCACAGCAAAATTTCATTCAAAGCTGCCATTAATTTAATTTGAAACATTTGAGATCTGTGTATAAATCTTCACATCCATTATTCTTCATTTGCGCACATTATTGAAATTGACAATTGCTTTTATGTTTATTGCAACTTTAGATAGAACAGCAAAACTGGAATCCAAGAAACAAAAAGCAAATTTAAATATTGTTAACACCAAATGACGAGTTTACAATTTCAACTCGTTTGAACATGGAACCTAAGGGCAAGATTCTGGGAAGGGAGCAATTTAAATGCATTTAGGAAATGCCATAGATCCTATAACTGGGAGCTATTTATACATCAAGTAAATCACAGATTTCAACGCATTGCTTCACAGAAGAGATGAATTTGCAACTCTGCAGGCTCCTCGTGTAAATTGCAAAATTATATCAAATAAAATACAGGCACCAAGGCACAATCAATTTTAATTGTCCCGATTATGAGATTGTGAGCTGAATGATTGTGTATTCTGTGCAGGCACATTTTCTCACTGCTGATATTCTGAGGAAGTTGGACCACAATTTCTTTGAATTAGCTGGAAGGCAGAATAAAAAAGATAAGTCCATACATCCCAATGAACTAAAAGCCTACCTTCCAGAATTCTTCTGATTTAATTACTGTAAGCTGATTATCACTAAAGCAGCAAAGAGTTCTAATTTTAATGATTATAAGGTATTGGTCTGATGAAAGAACAGCAAGCAATGGAAATCCCTTAGCAAGCGCCACGGTTACACAGATATGTGTCAAAATGATTGCATTAAATGTGTATTTTACCCAATTGTAACAATACCACTAGCTCCATGCCTCGAATTTCAAAAATAACTTATTTATGTTATTTCATTGAAATGTGAAATAAATTTATTCTTACTGTTGCTAAAGTTTTGTATTTCCAACCATACATTGATTCATAGATAAATATGCTGCAAAACACTTCAATTTTTTTCTTGCAGTATTGTTACTTAAACATTAATCCACAAATGCTTGGTAAAATAATTCTTTTGAATGCTGTTTTACTGGCAACATTAATTGTTCAAATATTAGTCCCTGTTCTAGTCCTTGCTTCGAGATGAACATGACTCTGTTCATCGTCTGGGGCATTTGGTAGGGTTCCTTGGGAAAGTAGGTGATTGCTAAGACTGATCTGTGCCCTGAAGGTTCTTCTGCGAATAAGACAGGATACCATGGTCAAAAAAGTTGTGAATATGTTGCTGGCTTAGGATTTCCCCTCTTTTCATTTTCTCTCTGCCTCTGACATGTGCTTGCTTTCGAAGGAGGTCGCACCATTTTAGTGTGTTTGTATCTGGCTCAGCCATCCTGGGCGAGCTTCTCCCAGGACCAAAAACCTCTAATTGGAACTTTCATTGTGTCCTTAGACCGATTCTTTTTCCTGCAATGGGAGCACACCTCAGCTCTCCAATGAAGATTTGCTTTGGTAAGTGAGTGTCAGGCACCATGGCTGCGTGACCAGCCCAACTCAATTGTGACTGTTGCAATATGGTGTGGGTGGTTGGCATGCCAGCTCAGGTGAAGACCTCAGTCTCCTGTCACCTGATCTTCAGAAATGTCTGACGGTAACTGAAGTGAAATGCTTGAGTTTTCTGGGATGATTCTGGTACACAATCTTCGTCTCGCATACATAGGGCAGGATGATAAGGGTTACTGCTCTATCGACTTTCAGTTTTATGGGCAGATTGACTCGTTATATCGTCAATGTAGACAGGTTAAGAGAGCGTGCTACTGAGATAAGTGAATTTAGCTACTGTTGATATGTTCTGGTCATGGGCTGACACTTCTGGTTCAAGGCAGCGCTTTCCAGGTGCATTCTGGTGCATTACTTTGGTTTTCTTCATGCTAAATGCAAGGCTAAAGTTGTCTCATGCTTTGAGGAACAAGTCCTTGCTGCGTTGCATGTTCAGCTCTAACCCAGCGCCGATTATTCATTAGTAAATAGGAAATCATGAAAAATGTCCTTGGAGACTTTGGTCTTTGCCTGTAGTCATCTCAGATTGAGCAGCTTCCTGACAATGTGGTATTTGAGTTCAATGTGGGGATTAAAATTATGGAAGGTATTAGAGGGACAGCACAGAAAAAAGCAAACATGCTGAAGAGGGTTGGTGTTAGCACGCAGCCCTGTTTATGCTCCAGTACTGATGCTATCCCAGCTAAGAGCTATAAGGCTGGAGATCAATGCCTGCTCAAAAAGCACACTGAGCTTTTTCATTTTATGTGAGGCAAGAAACCATCCTGTGAGAGTGCAAAGATGCCTCCATTTCTGATGTGTTGGGTGTTCTGGATCACATACACTTGAAGTAGCGCAACACTATTTTATTAAAAGATGAACTATTTAGACATACTTGAACTGTGGGTAAATACGATACTAGCTTTAACTAAAGACCTTTGCCTTGTCCTAACCAGTTGATGCCCTCAGCACATGGTAAATGTCTGTGTTGCAGGTTGTGAGCTCTGTGCTCCTAGCTAGCTGCTACTCGAATGAGCGGGAAATCTGATGCCCCCTGTCTTTATAGTGCGTGTGCTCTCACTGGTGATTGGCTGCGGTGTTGTGTATGTTGATTGGTCCCACTGTGTGTCCATCAGTGTGTGTCTGCACCATATTATACTGGTGTATATTATGACAATTTCCATCTGCGCAAGCAGAAAGAAACTTGCCAATCTTGCAACAGTCACAAAGGAATCTCACTCTTCTCCAATTCCAACAAGATCTTCACCAGAATTCTTCGGAATACAACATCTCAACCAGGATTTGCTCCATGTGAGTTGTCTCAGAAGAGTGAGGGGGCATTGATATACTCAATGCAGTTAGACAGCTCCAGGAGAAATGCCAAAAGCAGAATATGGGCCTGAACTTTTCAGATTGTAGGGTCTTGCTTCCTGCCATCTGAAGAGTCATTGGGGAATACATTCCCTCTGACTCTGAGTGCCCCACAACCAGTTCACACTCGATATGAGTGTTAAGGCTGCAGGTGAGACATCGCCCCCCTCCCCCCCCCCCCCCCCCCCACTCGAGATGCAGTCCCAATTCAGAGAGAACTACAGGCAACTTTGATTGGCCAGCTGCTCTCCGGTCCCTGCAATGCCAGCACTGCAGTGGAACGAAGAAGAATGCAAGAGGATGTCAGACCCTAAGTACAGGTGCTGGAGGCCCAGGAAAGTTAACCGTAGCATGGTGGCAAAGTGGTTCGCATTACTGCAGGGCCCAGATTTGATTCCAGACTTGAGTGACTGTCTGTGTGGAGTTTGCACGTTCTCTCTGCATCTGCATGGGTTTCCTCTGGTGCTGCAGTTTCCTCACACAAAAGGTGTGCAGGTTAGGTGGATTGGGCATGATAAATTGCCCTTCATGTCCAAAGTTGTGGTGGGGTTACGGGGTACCGGGTTGGGGCAGGAGAAAGGGCCTAGGTAGGGTGCTCCTTCAGAGGGTTGCTGCAGACACGATGGGCCAAATGGCCCACTTCTTCACTGTAGGGTTTCATTGGATTCTATATGGATCCCAGTGCGAGGGAGGTTAGGAAGGGGAGGGGAGTTACGCAGGGGATGCTTGGGCTTTCAGGGAAAGGCGGGGTGGTTAGGGATGTCCGGAGGCCATCGGACCTTAAAGAGGTGGGTTTCTGACATCAGAACAGGTCATTTGATGTAGGCCTTGCTGTGCAGTCGGGGTGGTCCAGACACTGAAGGGAATCCCATGTCTTCAATGTTACGTTACCTTATAAAGCCATCTGCATCTTCTACCAGCATGGTTACACAAACCTCGGTGGGAACCCAAGTTCAGGCAGCATTTCACATTCTGCTGGTTACCGGACGGACATGTGCCTGCAGCAGGAAGAGGCAAGGGCAGCCAGGCTCGCTGGCACTCAGAGAATTGCTGAGGTAGAGGCATCTGCAATGTTTGAGGAGGATGATGGGATTCTGAGATTTGCTCTACAAGAGATGCCGGAGGTGCAGTGAGTGGCAGCGCTGGCGGAGTGGTACGTGGCGGAGGAGTTTTGCCCTTGAAATCACCCCGTCAAAGCCAGTTTTCCAGCACCATACCCTTTTATTAAAGCAACAAAAAAGGCCACTGCCATGGCTTACAGCACAAAAGTCCAAACCCAGGGGACCTACAGAAAAGCAGCCCGGGTTGAAGCAGCAGGTTTTAAACTCCCGCTGCTCATTCCCACTGGGGGAACTCCTGCCCGCTTACTCAGAGAATCAATATTCCACAAAGCCCACGGGGATATCTATTGGTGATCCCCCATGTCCTTAGTGGCAAACATAACATTTCTCCCCAGCTCATAGTGCACAAGGAGGCCATTCAGCCCATCAAATCTGCACTGGCCCTTGGTAAGAGCACCCCACTTACACCCACACCTCCACCCTCTCCCCGTAACCCAGTAACCCCACCTAAACTTTTTTGGACACTAATGGCCATTTATCAAGGCCAATCCACCTAACCTGCACATATTTGGACTGTGGGAGGAAACTGGAGCACCCGGAGGAAACCCACGCAGACACGGGGAGAAAGTGAAACTCCGCAAAGACAGTGACCCAAGCCGGAAATTGAACCTGGGACCCTGGAGCTGTGAAGCCACAGTGCTAATCACTGTGCTACTGTGCTGCTTCTCCCTCAGTACTCCCACTGCATAGAAGTCCATTCTGTCACTTGGTGACCAGTCTGAGGGCAGTCGAGAGTGGGCCTGGAGGTGTGAAACCAAATTGGAGGCCTTCGTTTCCACAGGGAACGTCGAAGAGTTCCCGACGGAGATTCCTCTTCAGGGTTTGCTTCAGTCGGGGCACCAACTTCGTCTGCTTTCATCTGAGTCCGCGGGCTGGATTCTCTGTCCTCACGCAGGCGTGGGAACGGTTGCTTTTTACGCCCAAATATTTGGCACAAAACGGCCACCGATCCCCGGTTTGGCTGGGGGCTAGCACGCCAGCAGCATAGAGCACCCAGCTCTAGCTGCCGATACGGCCCAGCGAATTGCCAGGTCCGTGGTCGAGCATGTGCATGGCGGCGGTCTGCAGCAGCCGTGCCATGCAACATGGAGCCAGCAGCGTGCAGACCCGACTTACAAAATAGTGCCCCGCACCTTTGGCCGGCTCACGAGCCCCGGACTACCGCCCACAGTGCTCCGAGACCCTGACAGAGTCCCCCCCGCCCGCGTATCGGCCGCCCTCCAACTGTGGCGGTGCTGGACTGAGTCCGCATCCGCCATGCCGAGTTGCCGACAGGTGAGACCATGAGAGACCCACACCGTCGGAAACTCGGCCGGTCGGAGCATTGGGGAGTGGGCCTCAGGCAACGTCCTGCAGGGCCGGAGGAGCCACACGTGAACCACGCCGGCGAAACTCGGCGGAACTTGGTGGGCACTCGGCCCGTCGAACGTGGAGAATCGCCGGGGGGGGGGGGGGGGGATTTCAATGGCGGCGCATTACCCGCGTGCGCATGCCTCGCGGGTCTGTGGAGACTCGCGGAAGTGCCGTCGTGCTGGATTTCCGGCGTGAACAGCTATTCTCCGTCCCCGCACCGAGCACGATTCCGGCGCGGAAGGTCGGAGAATCCCGTCCCCTGTTTTTAACAGGTACAGGAGAATGCTTTGGAAAGCAACTGAAAGAGGTGATGAAAGTTGCCGCCAAGGCAAGCTTTGCTAAAGGGTTCTGAAAGAATTTCCCTAACAGAAGAAAAATTGCTTTGTTAAATGTAAATATTGCCTTTGCCTGTTTATGTAAGTGAAACGAGAGCTGCATGTTTAATTAAAGTGCTGTTTAATAAGGACTAGTGTGTTAAGGTTAAGAAACTACATGTAATCTGTTAGGGTTGAAATTTAAAAGAAGTGTAATTATTGCATTTTCTTTTGTTTTAATAAAGCTTGAAAAATAACCAAACCCTATTTCTTATATTATCACTCCTGGAACAAATTGTTCTTTCTCCACCGCCTTAAAATCTTTAAGTTGCGGATCTGGTCCAGTCTCTTGGGCGCTGTTGACAGCTGACTAGGTGCATAACAGCGAGAAGGCTCGTTTAATTCAAGCTGAAGATAGTCATGGCTCATATCCAACTTAGTGAACATCTGGCCATCTACTAACTTGGTGTACAATTCTTTGATCTGAAGCATGGAGCACCTGTTTAACTTGGAAACCCAATCGACCGTTACTAGCTTAATGGTAAAAACTGGGCGGCATGGACTGGTTGGGCCAAAGGGCCTGTTTCCATGCTGTAAACTTCTATGATTCTATGATTCTATTACCTCCACACCGATGGACTGATTTGTCTGTTTTGAAGACAATGCTGTCCACTGCAGCCCAATCTGTGCATTGTATGAGCCTTATTATGGCCAGATTTTCCATTCGCCCAAGCTGGGCCTCTACCTTTTCCAATAGCGAATATGGAACTGGTCTTGCGCTGAAATATTTAGGCGTAGCATCGGGGTCGACAAAAAACTTGGCTTTGGCTCCTCCTATTTTACCACGTCCTTCCAAGAAAATCTCAAGGAATTTACTGGAATTTAGTCTAGCCTGAAGATCTCCAACCAGATCAGCCTGATCTGCTCGAGCCAATCTCTCCCCATTAAGCTTGGTCCCTGCCCCGAACAACAATGAGTAGAAGCCGGGCTGATTGCTGCCTGTAAGTCACTGGGGCCATTGAAGATGAATGCTAATTTGGAGATTATCATTATGTCCGTTTCCCAATGACGGAGCTCCTGTGTGTACCTCCATTTTCAATGGATGGCCATTTACCAGCAGTTCCACCATTATTGGGGCAAACTTGATAGCGATGATGTGTTTTAGTTGCATTGTCTCAGTTTCTGGAAATGTCAGTAACTGCATGGTATGGGCCTCTAGTGGCCTTGGCTTCTTCCCTGAGTAGCACGCTGTAGAAGTCAACTGTTTCCTGACACACCTAATAGGTAGAGGATAGCTATTTAGGATAAATATTAAGCCCCAGTTTTACCCATTTTAAATTAAGGATTTCAACATTCTCATAAACCTTAGGTCATCTCAGAACATAACAGTTTAACAAAACAGCATAGAAGCAGCATAATTCACTTTACTAGATTGAAACAAACACTTTAACTGATTTAATGAATACATTTTTCAAGACAGTGTCCAAGGACATAGCAACAGCCATAGCAACAGCATGGCACGACAAGATAACATGAAGGTTCTATTGGTATAACAGCTAAGCCAGCAAAAAGCCAGTTTGAACTGGCCTTGATAACAGCACAATATCGCATTCTTTAACATACACAAGTATGCAGATACAAAACAATTAGAACTAATGTTGCATATTAAAGATGGACGGCTTGCCATCAAATCAGATGTGTTTGAGTCGAAGTCAAACCAATTAGGATTATATTGTGGTGTGAATAGATGGTTTAACACTGATATGAAACAGTATAACTGAAAAGTTTTGTTCGGTCATTTTTAGTTGTTGGTTTGAAGCTGGAGCTGGACTGGATGATTAGCTGGATTTCTTTTTTTCTCTCTCTCTCTCTCTCTCTCTTTTCATGAGTCATCTATACTTTGATCTGAACTATTCACTGTCTCCCTGTATTCATATTTAATTTTCAAACTTTGACTTTTAAACTTATTGCGAGCTGTTTGCCTAAGCAAGAAGATAATTTCTGTGATTCTTTGAAAGCTTCAAATTGTCTACGAATTGCCTTTAAATTACTTTCAAATTGTAATCAATAGAAGACAAATGAACAATTCCTATTTGCACCTGAGAAGTTTTAACTTAAATTTCGACTGAGTTCCAGTAATTGCAAAGTGCTGCTGGTAACCGAATGGTTAAATCCGTAACACGTGCTTTGTCTATTCCCATTACTTTATCTTGATTGTGGCCTTTGACAGTACTTACAATAGTCCATTATCTGACATCTGCAACCTTCTGGAACAGTTGCCGTGGCGTCCTTGGGGCAATCATGCCATTTCCTTGACTGTCTGGTGACGCAAATTGAGCTCCAATTTTGTCATGGACTATTTAGCATCCTACTCACACAGGCACGTTTAGTTGAGGAATGACCATTTTTTCATGAGGCCTCTCCCCTAATTGGAGAATATTGTTGTCTGATGCCCCATGTATCTCCTGAGCCCCATTTTCTGCATGTTACAGTGATAGAGGTATTTCATTGGTTTTCTTTACATCCAGATTGGGTTCAGCCAATAGAAGTTTTGGAGTTGCCACATTGTTTATTCCGCATACCAATCTGTTTTGCATCACGCCAGTCAGCGGTGGTTCGAATTCACAATATTCCACAAATTTCCATTATCTGGCCAAATATTCGGTGACTGGTTCACCCGGGGTTTTCCTTGCTGTGTCAAAGTGATATCTCTGGAGTAAAACAGAAGGCTTGTGGCCACAGCGGTTTTTTACCAAGTCTACTAACTTGTGGAACATTTCCAAGTTAGGGGCAACTGGGTACTTCAAGCCTTTTATCAGGCTGAATGTTAGTGAGATGACTTTCTGCTTCTCATCTCCCTCAATATTATTGGTCTGGAAGAAGTAATGCATGCTCTCTATTTATTGGGCCTAGTTCTCTGCTTAAATCATGAGGTTCAAGTTTACCAAAGAGAGGCATTTTTTCTTACTGGAGAAGCTGCTGGTTTTCGACAATAAAGGTTGCCCGAAGAAAACTTTAGTTTAATTCTTATCGCCATTGTAATTGCCTCACAAAGGCCAATCTTTCAGCAGCATTGCTTTTTAATAAATCAATTAAAAAAGCCGCTACTGCAGCTTGCTGCACTTAAGTCCAAGTGGGGGCCACATAATACTGTCCCAGATTGAAGCAGTGGGTTTTAAGCACCTGTTGTGCCTTTCCCATTGGGCGAGCTCTTGTCCACTTAATTGGGGAATTCATATTCAGTCAGTCGGGCATTCAGGGCAAAACACACCAGGGTTTTCACTGCACATGAGAGGGGCGGGGCCTCATCTCTCTGACCGGTCCCACTCCTCAGAGACTGGGGTGCTCTTTAAATAGTGCGCCCTGATCTCAGAATGCTGCTGCGGCCCTCCACCCCGGATTGTTGGCAATGCCCCCTACTGCCGATCATAGGTACGAGTCTTCTCTGCGGCCCCCCGTCACCCCCTTCAGTCCCCCCCTCATTCCTCCCTCATCCCCCCAGCACCCTCCTTCCATCCCCGCCCATTGGCAGTGCCAACCTGGCACTTTGCAGTCCAAGGGGTTTCAAGGGGGGTAAGTACCTTCCCTACAATTTGGTCCAGGGTGTTAAAGAGGGTCCTTCTTGGGAGGTGCGGGTCAGGGGGATTATTCTGAGCTGGAGGCGCTCAATTTGAGGGTCTTTCCGAGGATCGGGGTTGTTTGATACTTTCATCTTAATATAATTATAATGGTTCTTACAATGGAGGAGATCTTCCGGCTCTTCATGCAGTCGGGATCCTTTGGCCCCGCCGACAGCACACCCCCTCCACAGGTATCCCAATGCATAGATAGAAAATCCCATTGATAGCGGCGGAACCAGAAATTACTATCGCCAGCCAACGATGTGCCGTTAAGAAACACACTGCGGGGAGGTCAGAGAATCCTGTCCAATATATTTTTATATTCCTTGTTGGTTTGTTCTCACATCCTTTTTTCCCCCCATTTTTAATCAACTTTTTGGTAATCGTTTATTGGATTCTAAAACACTTCTAATCTCTGTTGCATTATCAGATTCATATTTTAATCTAACACTATCACAACATTTCCGAGTGAGACACAGCTGGATCTTTCGCAATGAGATTTTGTTCCTTGAATGGAATAGAATTTTGTTGAACATACAAAAGGATATATGAACAAGGATTTGGCCATTCAGCCCCTCAAACCGGCTACCCCATTTAATAAGATCATCGCTGATCTGATAGTAACCTCAAATCTGCATTTTGCCTATCATCCCCTTGCTTACCAAGAACATATCCACCTCTGCCTTAAAAACATTTTTTAATATTCTGCTTCCAAAACCTATGAAAGAAGGAGTTCCAAAGACTCACAACCCTCTGACTGAAAACATTTTACCTCATCTCCCTTTTAAATGGACGACCTATTATTTATATGCAGTGACCCCCGAGATCTAGTTCTCCCACAAGAGGAAATTTTCTCTCCTCATCCACCCTGTCAATGTCCCTCAGGATTTTATGTTTTAATCAAGTCGCCTCTTACTCTTCCAAACATTTTTAGTCTATTTACCCAATCAACCTTAAGACCAGAAGACATAGGGGCAGAATGAGGCCACTTGGCCCATCGAGTCTGCTCCGCCATTCAATCATGGCTGATATTTTCTCATCCCCATTCTCCTGCCTTCTCCCCATAACCCCTGATCCCCTTATTAATCAAGAACTTATCTATCTCTGTCTTAAAGACACGCAGTGATTTGGCCTCCACAGCCTTCTGCGGCAAAGAGTTCCACAGATTCACCACCCTCTGGCTGAAGAAATTCCTCCTCAGCTCTGTTTTAAAGGATCGTCCCTTTAGTCTGAGATGGTGTCCTCTGGTTCTAGTTTTTCCTACAAGTAGAAACATCCTCTCCACGTCCACCCTATCCAGGCCTCGCAGTATCTTGTAAGTTTCAATAAGATCCCCTCTCATCCTTCTAAACTCCAACGAGTACAGACCCAGAGTCCTCAAACGTTCCTCATACGACACGTTCTTCATTCCAGGGATCATTCTTGTGAACCTCCTCTGGACCTTTTCCAAGGCTAGCACATCCTTCCTTCAATATGGGGTCCAGAACTGCTCACAATACTCCAAATGGGGTCTGACCTGAGCCTTATACGGCCACAGAAGTACATCCCTGATCTTGTATTCCAGCCCTCTTGACATGAATGCTAACATTGCATTTGCTTTCTTAACTGCCGACTGAACCTGCACATTAACCTTAAGAGAATCGTGAATAAGGAGTCCCAAGTCTCTTTGTGCTTCTGCTTTCCCAAGCATTTCCCCATTTAGAAAATAGTCCATGCCTAAATTCCTCCTTCCAAAGTGCATAACATCACACTTTTCCACATTGTATTTCATTTGCCACTTCATTGCCCACTCTCCTAGCTTGTCCAAGTCCTTTTGCAGCCCCCTTGCTTCCTCAATACTACCTGTCCCTCTACAGATCTTTGTATCATCTGCAAACTTAGCAACAGTGCCTTCAGTAACTTCTTCCAGATCATTAATGTATGTTGTAAAAAGTTGTGGTCCCAGCACAGACTCCTAAGGCACACCACTAGTCACCGGCTGCCATCCTGAAAAAGACCCCTTTATCCCCACTCTCTGCCTTCTGCCAGTCGGCCAATCCTCTATCCATACCAGGATCTTACCCTGAACACCATGAGCTCTTAACTTATTTAACAGCCTCCTATGCGGCACCTCATCAAAGGCCTTCTGGAAATCTAAATAAATCATGTCCACTAGTCCTCCTTTGTCTAACTTGCTTGTTACCTCCTGATTTGTCAGACACGACCTCCCTTTGACAAAGTCCTATTTTACCATGCACTTCCAAGTGCTCGTGATCTCATCTGTAATAACAGACTTTAAAATCTTACCAATGACCAAAGTCAGGCTAACCGGCCTATAATATCCCGTCTTCAGCCTCCCTCCCTTCTTAAACAGTGGTGTTACATTAGCCATCTTCCAGTCCTCTGGGACCCTTCCTGCCTCCAGTGATTCCTGAAAGATCATCACTAATGCCTCCACAATTTCCTCAGCTATCTCTTTTAGGATCCTGGGGTGTAGTTGTCCCAGAAAATCTTTTACAAGGAAATTATTGATTAAAGCAGCCTCAATGCAAATGATTGATCTAAAATAGCTTTAATCCTAATTGGTTCCACAGTGTATTGTTCTGTGTTGCAGTTACAAAAGCATTCTAACATCTCAACTTCCAGGCCAGCTTTGCCAATTTGATTTGTCCAGTATAACTACAGATTGAAATCCTCCATGATTATTATATTGCTTTTGTTCCACCCCCAATTATTTCTTGCTTAATTCTTTGTCCAGTGGTAATAACTAATATTTAGGGAGCTATAAACTATCCCCACCAACGTTTTCCTATCATTGTCATTCCTTAATTCCCCCATGCTGATTCTACTTTCTAATCTTCTGAGCCAGGATATTTACGAACTAATATCCTCATGTCATCCTTCATTAGTACGGCTACATCTCATCCCTTTCAATTCAGTTTGTCTCTTTGAAATGTTGTGTATCCTGGAATAGTAGCTTCCCATGTCTCTATAAGAGCATGTAGATCGAAACCATTTATCTCTAATTGTGTCACGTCTGTCTGTCATATATTAATGCTTACGCAATCAGATGAACGGCCTTTACATATTTTAAATATTCTTTGTCTGGACCTTATTTGCTGATACACCATTAAACTCTCTGTCCCTTCCTGACCCACTTTCCTTTCAAGTATTCTTTCACAGGATGTGGTCATCGCTGACTATCCCAACATTCACTCTATCCCTAGTTATCCTGGAGAAGGTAGCGGTGAACAATTGCAGTCCCCTGTGGTGTAGGTACACTCACAGTACAGTTAGGAAGGAAGTTCAAGGTTTTTGACCCAGCGACAGTAAAGGAATGATGATATATTTCCAAGTTAGTGTTGTTACGATACCCTTGCCGAGTGCGTGGTCAATTACAGCCCCACGTGGCCCGCAGCCACAACCCAATTGAAAGTAACAAATAATTATTTGAAAATACCCCAAGCTTTTCGTCTCTGGCTGCCCAATAACTATAGTCACTAGGTTTGTAAATTTAAACAAAATTATTTTGTATCAATAATAATAACGATCAGTAAATAGGCAGCAGGTTAACTATTATCTAATTCTTAAACCCCTCCCGCTTTAACTCACCCCACCCTCGACACACACACAAGGCAGACAGGCACAGAGGAGTAAGAGGGGTGTGAAGAAAATAAAAAGGATAAAAAGGATACAACTTTCTTCAGTCTAGTACTTCAGTTGGAGGTTTTTGCTTTCAGCCTGTCATGTTTTTTACCGATGATTGATCAAAGTCTCAAAAACCTCTCTGCAGGCTCAGAAAAAAGCAGCCATGCAGAATCCAGTGAGTTGTCCCAGTGAGCCAGAGAAGACACAGCCAGAGTGAGACAGCAAAGAGTGAGTTTGGGAATTTGAATCTAGGTGGGAATTGAATCCAATCAAATCGGCAAGTTCCTTTTAAATTTCAGGAGTTTAAATTAATCTAGAATTGTGCAGTGCAGGTGAACAAGGGCTGCCCCACCCACTCACATAACTGGTTGACAATTAAGTGTCAGTCACTTTAATCTACTTTGATCTACAAGCAGGTGGGGGAGGGGAGTCAAATCAGGCCAATTTAAAAAGAGCAACTTGTAACTCACTCCCAGTGAGTTCTCCCAGTGAGCCAGAGAAGGCACAGCCAGAGTGAAACAGCAAAGAGTGAGTTTGGGAATTTGAATCTAGGTGGGAATTTGAAGCTGGGTGGGGAGGAGGTGCTTTTTATCCCTGGTAAGTGACTGGTAAGTAGTTTTTCTTTTCATTGTCTAATTTATTTTTTCTTTCGTTTTTTGGTATTGTAGTTGTATAAGTTTACCTAAGGTTTAAGACATGGCAGGAGATCTCAGACCCATGTCATGCTCCTCGTGTGCAATGTGGGAGGTCAGGGACACGTCCACTGTCCCTGGCTCCTTCACGTGCAAGAAGTGTGTCCAGTTGCAGCTCCTGTTAGACCGCTTGACAGCTCTGGAGCTGTGGATGGACTCACTTTGGAGCATCCGTGATGCTGAGGATGTTGTGGATAGCATGTTTAGCGAGTTGGTCACACCGCAGTTGAAAGGTGCTGAGCGAGATAGAACATCGGTGACAAAAAGAGAGAGCAAGAGTAGGAAGCCAGTGCAGGTGTCCCCTGCAGTCATCTCCCTGCAAAACAGATATACCGCTTTGGATACTGTTTAGGAAGATGGCTCACCAGGGGAAGGCAGCAGCAGCCAGGTTCATGGCACCGTGGCTGGCTCTGCTGCGCAGCTGGGCAGGAAGAAGAATGGCAGGGCTATAGTGATAGGGGACTCAATCATAAGGGGAATGGACAGGCGGTTCTGTGGACGCAATCGAGACTCCAGGATGGTATGTTGTCTCCCTGGTGCAAGGGTCAAGGATGTCTTGGAGCGACTGCAGGACATTCTGCGGGGGGGGGGCGGGGGGGGGGGGGGGTGAACAGCCAGCTGTTGTGGTGCACATCGGCACCAACAATATAGGTAAAATATGGGACGAGGTCCTACAAGCTGAATTCAGGGAGTTAGGAGTTAAACTAAAAAGTAGGACCTCAAAGGTAGTAATCTCAGGATTTCTACCAGTGCCACAAGCTAGTCAGAGTAGGAATGTCAGGATAGATAGGATGAATGCGTGGCTCGAGAGATGGTGCAAGAGGGAGGATTCAAATTCCCTGGGCATTGGAACCGGTTCTGGGGAGGTGGGACCAGTACAAACCGGACGGTCGGCACCTGGGCAGGACTGGAACCGATGTCCGAGGAGGGGTGTCTGCTAGAGCTGTTGTGGAGGGATTAAACTAATGTGGCAGGGGGATGGGAACCGATGCAGGAAGTTGGAAGGAAGTAAAACAGGGACAGAAAGAAAAGGCAATAAGGGGAAAGTGTAAGGCAAAGAAGCCATACTCAAAAATCAGAAAGGGCGACAGTACAAGGTACAGTGACTGAGGGGAGTTCAGTGAATAGGACCAGTAATACTAAAAGGAATAAAACGGGAAGTAAAAACATTAATGGTAAATGACGCGGCGGGTTGTTACATGAAGATATGGGTTCAACAACAAGGAAAATTAGGAGAAAAGTTAAGGGGAAATATAACTTAAGAGAGGTTACTGATCGAGGTGTTAAGATTCAGAACAGAGGTAAAAAAAAACCAACATAAGTGTACTTTACCTGAATGCTCATAGTATTCAGAATAAGGTAAATGACTTGATGGTGCAAATTATCGTGAATGACTATGATTTAGTGGCCATAGCTGAAACATGGTGAAAGGATGGTCACGACTGGGAGTTAAATATCCAATGGTATCAAACTATTCAGAAAGACAGAGTGGATGGTAAGGGAGGTGGTGTAGCTCTGTTATTTAAGGATGACATCCGGGCAATAGTAAGGGATGACATCGGTGCTATGGAGGATAAGGTTGAATCCATTTGGGTGGAAATCAGGAATAGTAAGGCGAAAATGTCACTGATAGGAGTAGTATATAGGCCACCAAATAGTAATATTATGGTGGGGCAGGCAATAAACAAAGAAATAACTGATGCATGTAGAAATGGTACAGCAGTTATCATGGGGGATTTTAATCTACATGTCAATTGCTTTAACCAGGTCGGTCAAGGCAGCCTTGAGGACGAGTTTATAGAATGTATCCGCGATAGTTTCTGAGAACAGTAATGGAACCTACGAGGGAACAAGCGGTCCTAGATCTGGTCCTGTGTAATGAGACAGGATTGATTCATGATCACATAGTTAGGGATCCTCTCGGAAGGAGTGATCACAATATGGTGGAATTTAAAATACAGATGGAGGGTTTGAAGGTAAAATCAAACACTAGTGTTTTGTGCTTTAACAAAGGAGATTACAATGGGATGAGAGAAGAACTCGCTAAGGTAGACTGGGAGCAAAGACATTATGGGGAAACAGTTGAGGAACAGTGGAGAACCTTCCAAGTGATTTTTCACAGTGCTCAGCAAAGGTTTATGCCAACAAAAAAGGACGGTAGAAAGAGGGAAAATCGACCGTGGATATCTAAGGAAATAAGGGAGAGTATCAAATTGAAGGAAAAAGCATACAAAGTGGCAAAGATTAGTGGGAGACTAGAGGACTGGGAAATCTTTAGGGGGCAACAGAAAGCTACTAATAAATCTATAGAGAAGCGTAAGATAGATTATGAGAGTAAACTTGCTGAGAATATAAAAACAAGTAGTAAAAGTTTCTACAAATATAGAAAACAAAAAAGAGTGGCTAAGGTAAATATTGGTCCTTTAGAGAATGAGAAGGAAGATTTAATAATGGGAGATGAGGAAATGACTGACAAACTGAACAGGTTTTCTGGGTTTGTCTTCACAGTGGAAGACACAAATAACAATCCAGTGACTGATAGAAATGAGGCTATGACAGGTGAGGACCTTGAGAGAATTGTTATCACTAAGGAGGTAGTGATGGGCAAGCTAATGGGGCTAAAGGTAGACAAGTCTCCTGGCCCTGATGGAATGCATCCCAGAGTGCTAAAAGAGATGGCTAGGGAAATTGCAAATTCACGAGTGATAATTTACCAAAATTCATTAGACTCTGGGGTGGTCCCGGCGGATTGGAAATTAGCAAACGTGACACCGCTGTTTAAAAAAGGAGGTAGGCAGAAAGCGGGTAATTATAGGCCAGTGAGCTTAACTTCAGTCATAGGGAAGATGCTGGAATCTTTCATCAAGGAAGAAATAGCGAGGCATCTGGATGGAAATTGTCCCATTGGGCAGATGCAGCATGGGTTCATAAAGGGCAGGTCGTGCCTAACTAATTTAGTGGAATTTTTTGAGGACATTACCAGTGTGGTAGATAACGGGGAGCCAATGGATGTGGTATATCTGGATTTCCAGAAAGCCTTTGACAAGGTGCCACACAAAAGGTTGCTGCAAAAGATAAAGAGGCATGGCATTAAGGGGAAAGTAGTAGCATGGATAGAGGATTGGTTAATTAATAGAAAGCAAAGAGTGGGGATTAATGGATGTTTCTCTGGTTGGCAATCAGTAGCTAGTGGTTTCCCTCAGGGATCAGTGTTGGGCCCACAATTGTTCACAATTTGCATAGATGATTTGGAGTTGGGGACCAAGGGCAATGTGTCCACGTTTGCAGACGACACTAAGATGAGTGGTAAAGCAAAAAGTGCAGGGGATACTGGAAGTCTGCAGAGGGATTTGGATAGGCTAAGCGAATGGGCTAGGGTCTGGCAGATGGAATACAATGTTGACAATTGTGAGGTTATCCATTTTGGTAGCAATAACAGCAAAAGGGATTATTATTTAAATGATAAAATATTAAAACATTTAATATTTCCTTACTTGAGAAAGGACGTACTGCCACTAGAGGGTGTGCAGAGGAGATTCACTGGGTTAATCCCAGAGCTGAAGGGGTTGGATTACGAGGAGAGGTTGAGTAGACTGGGACTGTACTCGTTGGAATTTAGAAGGATGAGGGGGGATCTTGTGGAAACATATAAAATTATGAAGGGAATTGATAGGATAGATGCGGGCAGGTTGTTTCCACTGGCGGGTGGAAGCAGAACTAGGGGGCATAGCCTCAAATAAGGGGAAGTAGATTTCAGATGAGTTTAGGAGGAACTTCTTCAGCCACAGGGTTGTGAATCTATGGAATTCCTTGCCCAGTGAAGCAGCAGAGGCTCCTTTATTAAATGTTTTTAAGATGAAGATAGATAGTTTTTTGAAGAATGAAGGGATTAAGGGTTATGGTGTTTGGGCCGGAAAGTGGAGCTGAGTCCACAAAAGATCAGCCATGATCTCATTGACTGGTGGAGCAGGCTCAAGGGGCCAGGTGGCTTACTCCTGCTGCTAGTCCTTATGTTCTAATTTCTGGAAAAAGAGAGAGAGAGTGAGAGAGATAGCAGCTCACAGCTTCTCTCTGAATCCAGGACCCGACTGTCGTCCTGAGCTCTCTGAAAACCATCTCACACGGGAAACTCCCAATCACCAGCTGTCGGCAGGCAACATATGGCATTTGGCCAATTCATTGGCCATCAGCCAACCAATTCAACCAAATCCCTCAAATCTTTCAGGTGCCAGAAAGTCTGAGTTCTACTATTCAAAACCTAAATCTCCAATAGCACAGCAACTTTTGAGTTCCTCACTTTCTCTGACTGACTAATAAGGGAATCAACAGGAAGGTTCCATACAGTATTATGTGTGACTTGCAGTGCAATTTGTCGGTGACGGTATTCCTGTGTGTCTGTTGCCCTTGTCCTTTTAGATGGGGGTTTTTGTAACATTCCTTCAAGGGATGGCTGCGTGACATCACTGGGTGGGAAAGATATCATGTAATCTCATCTTAATTTGACTTTTGATTTAAGCAGAGCACAGACACACAGCTCTGATGTCTCTGAACTATACCTATGCATAACTGTTCTCATGTACCAAGTCCTAATAAAATAACCCATGATGTGTTTACTCAGTCCCTTTGGAGCGACTGCTGCCTTGTGTCTCTAGGGATAAATGCACCTAAGGTATGGTGCCCTGACTCAATCATTGTTCATGCACTGGACCATAACAGTTTGGTGATCAGAACTGCACACAGGACTCTAGCTGAGGCCTAATGAGTGATTTATATAACTCCATCAAAACCTCTCTGCTCTTCTACCCTATGCTTTTGTAGCCACAGTATTTTTATGATTCAACCAATTCAGTTTCTGGTCAATGGTATCTCACAGAATATTGATCATAGAGATTTAGCTATGTTTATGCTATTGAATGTCAAGAATAATTGGTTCAATTTTCTCTTGTTGGAGATGGCCATTACCTGGCACTTGTGTGGCATCAACACAACTTGCCACTCATCAGCCCAAGCCTGTTTGTTCTCCAGTTCATGTTGCTACTGGAATGCGTCAGTGCCTAAGGGGTGAAGAATGGTACTGAACATTGTGCAATCCCCAGTTCTGACTTTTTGATGGAGGGAAGGTCATTGATGAAGCAGCTGCAGATTTGTGGGCCGTGGACATGAGGAACACCTGTAGTGAAGTGCTGGGACTGAGATGACTGACTTCCAACAACCACAACCATCTTGCTGAGTAAATGGCTCTCAGTGGCATTTTCCATCACTCAGCTGTTGATTGAGAGTAGACTGATGGGGTAGCAATTAGCCAGGTTGGATTTGTCCTGCCTTATGTGGACAGAACACACCTGGACAATTTGTGTCCATCGTACAGCTATGTTGTAGTTGTACCAGAACTGTTTGCCTGGGCGTGCGGCTAGTTCTGGAGCACAATAGGCTGGTTTAGCACAGGGCTAAAGAGCTGGCTTTTAAAGCAGACTAAGGCAGGCCAGCAACATGGTTCAATTCCCGTACCAGCCTCCCCGAACAGATGCCGGAATGTGGCGACTAGGGGCTTTTCACAGTAACTTCATTTGAAGACTACTTGTGACAATAAGCGATTTTCATTTCATTTTTCATTTCAAGTCTTTAGTACTATTGCCAGAATATTGTCAAGGCCCATAGCCTTTGCAGAATCCAGTGCGTTCAGTGAATCAGATTGGGGGAAGATGCTGTGTGGATGTTGGGGACAACTGGAGGCGGCCGAGCTAGATTATCCACTCTGCAATTCCAGCAGAAGATGGTTGCAAATGCTTTGTCTTTGCCCTGATGCACTGGGATCCTCCGTTATTGAGCATAGGGATATTTGTGGAGCCTCATCCTCCAGTTAGTTGTTTAATTGACCACCACTTTTCACAACTGGATCTGGCAGGGCTGCAGAGCTTAGATTTGTTCCATTGTTGTGATCCATTGGATCGCTTAACTCTGTCTATCGCACACTGCTTATGTTATTTGGCACGCAAGTAGTCCAGTATTATAGTTTCACTGGTTATTTACCTCATTTTTAGGTCTGCCTGGTGTTGGTCCTGGCATAGCCTCCTTCAATGTTTATTGAACCAGGATTGATCTCTTTGCTTGATGGTATTGGTAGAGTGGGAATACGCTGCACCATGCAGTTACAGATTGTGGGTGAATACAATTCTGCTGCTGGTGATGGCCCACAGATTCCCGGTTAGCTTGGTGATAGTGCCGCATGACATGATGGAGCACCTCCTCAACATTAAGGTGGGAATTTGTCACCACAAGGCCAACACAGTGGTCATTGCTACCAATGGACAAATGCATCTGTCACAGATAGATTTGTGAGGACAAGTTCAAGTAGATTTTACCCTTTATTGCTTCCGTCACTACTTGTCGCAGGTCCAGTATAGCAGCTACGTTCTTCAAGACCTTGACGTAAAATCATAGAATGGTTACAATGCAAGGAAGAGACCATTCAGCTTGATCGGACATATAAAGAGAAAGTATAGGAAAAACTAAGCAGAACTGGCGGCATCTGTGGAGAGAGAAAAACAGTCAATTTTACGAATCCAATATGACTCTTCTTCAGAACTGAAGAGAGGTAGGAATGTGATGAATCTTATGCTGCTAAAAAGAGGGAAGTGGCATGTGGAGCAAAAGAGAAGGACAGGGATACGTTACAAGGTGGGGGAAATTAAACGATAAAGATGTCGTGGAACACAAGGCGAAGGGAGTGATCACGATACAAAAGGTTCAGAGTAGATGTTTATAGCAGAATAAAGTTCAGTGCTGTCTGAAAGCAAAAACATACAAACAAGATATTGACTGGCATGTGGAGAAAAAATCAAAATGAAAGACAGAGTTATCCACTTATCTGGTACCCAGGCTGTGTCTTTTCGCTACTAAATGCCAATTCTACATTTCAGCCAGAGGGTGGAACTGGTCAAGTTTGGGAAGGTCAGTGAGAAAATTTAAAATGATTCAGTCGAGCTTCCACATCTCAGGGTTTGCCGCCTACAGTGGAGCTTGAGACTACTGCACCTCCCTTTTGAATACAGGGAACTTGTAAGTTATTGCCCTGACAGCTTGTTGCACAATATGCATGTTTGGTTTAGATACGATCCGGTTTGTGTCTACTTGCTGGAGCCTTGTAGTTGTTATGTCCAGAAAACAGAATTGTGATGAAAATTGGAAAGGCCATATACACAACTGAAATGTGTAAATTGCATGTGGTAGCGATGGGGGGTGGGAGGGTGGGGGGGGGGGGGGTGGTGGTGTTGTGGGGGGGGGGTATTAGGGGACATTTGGACTTGCAGTGATAGTGTAAGACAAGTGGTATTGATTCAGCGGCCCAATCTTCATTCCGATGAGTGCATCGATATTGCCAATGTCAAAATTACCACTTGTGTGTTTGTGCTGGCAATTGCTTTAATTTTATTGGAAGGTGCTCTATCTATAACATTAGTTAATAGGTATTATTTATTGGCTTGAAACGTTGTGAGGAGGCATTGGACTGGATTCTCCAATTTGCAGACTAAGTGCTGCGCCGGCATGGGAACAGTGACGTTTTCCGCCAGAAAAAACGGGCAACAGCTGCACTGATCTTCATTCTGGTGGAGGGCTAGCAGCCATGTAGTGTAAAGCCCTCGGATTTACCTGAAAATTGCCTGGAGAATGGCCGGGTCCGTGGCCACGCATGTGCATGGCAGCGGCCGTGCAAAATGGCGCCGGTCACGTGCGGACCCGGCCTGCCAAATAATGTCCCCAAGTAACCCCCCTCACCACCTCCAGATCACCCCCACCAGTCCCCCAGCCCTCGCCAAAGCTCCACCCGGCCAGCAGCACGGCTCCCCCCCCCCGATTGTGGTGGTGCTGGACATGGCGCCTCAGGTGACGCCCTGAGGCCATCCTGATGGCGTGCATTTTTGAGGGGGCAGAGTATCGCAAAAGCAGCGCCGCCCCCGATTTTGGCGCAAAATGGGATTCTCTGGCCGATTGCCAAACGCGATTTCGACATCGCCGACCGGAGTATCCCGCCCTCTGTGTCATGAAATGAATGGCTTTACCACTAGTGAAATTCGTTTTTCTTTAAGCATCCCCGGGAAGTGAAGGGTAAACCTGAGATAGGACGGAACCTGTCACAGAATCTGTTCAACTGCACCCTGCTCAATCAATGAGATGAAAATCCCTTTAGTCCCTTTGGGATATACCAGCCTAATCTGCATGAATACAGAAGAGTTTGAGGCAACAGTACGATTGTAATGAATAATATTACATGTCATAATCTGAAAACACTGTACTGAATTATTTCTCACAAATCATTTTGTTTTATTTGTGCAAGAGGATTAATTCAAAATCCTTTGAATTGTCTAATCCTTACATTGCATAGATCAGTGAGCAACATAAAAAGAAAATAATCAAACCACTGCCCTTAAAGCGGTGACATAACCAGTGAAAACAAATCTTACAAAATGTTCAACAAATTGCATTTTACTTACTGAGCACAATATCTCAATTTAGTTGTGCAAGAAAGTATTTCAAGAATTACATTTAGATATTATAATGTGTCTCATATTTTATAGTCATGTGGTTTATGTCAATACGTATGTTATTACTAATGAGGAAATAATATGGAAACAAGATAACATTGTAAAAAATATAGGCTTTACACCCATAGATATATACAGGCATAGACATTGCCAGATGTGTTATTACTTGATAATCGAGAGAAGAGAAATGGCGTTAAGCCATATTAAAACACAAATTTTGTTATGACTAATGAGATATAGCTGTCAACAATCAGGAAATAGATGGAAAGTAAATTGTGTGTTGGCAAAATAGTGGAGAGAAGATCTTTATTACAATGTATCACACACCTTGCCAATTTTGTATCATCTTTTAAATCTCCCCTATGCTCCTCAAGGTATTGACTTTTTTTGTTCTGGAAACATTTTCCTCTACACTCCTCCTGTTAGCTGTTTAATTGTCCAGTATCATTCACGGCTGTACTTGGCAAGGCTGCAGAGCTTAGATCTGATCCCTAGATTTATCTTTGGCTATCACACCCTACTTCTGTGTGATAGTCACTCATACAAATCCACAGATGATAGGAATATAGGATGGAATTTTCCGGCCCTGTTGTGGTGGGGGCTGGACCTAAGAATGTTACTTCTATTCATTTTGGTAGGACCGAAGGACCCTGCCAGCGAGAGGGAGCGGAATATTTCAGCTATTTAGCCTCTCGAGCCTCAATGAGATCATGACTCATAGAATTACATAGAATTTACAGTGCAGAAGGAGGTCATTCGGCCCATCGAGTCTGCACCGGCTCTTGGAAAGAGCATCCTACCCAAGTCCACACCTCCACCCTATCCCCATAACCCAGTCACCCCACCCAGCACTAAGGGCAATTTAGCTTGGCCAATCCACCTAACCTGCACATCTTTGGACTGTGGGAGGAAACCGGAGCACCCGGAGGAAAGCCACGCACACACGGGGAGAACGGGCAGACTCCGCACAGACAGTGGGGAGTTGAACCTGGGATCCTGGAGCTGTGAAGCAATTGTGCTAACCACCATGCTACCGGCATATGCAACCTAACTCTAGAACCCCTCTGCTCCATATCTTTTACTGCCGTAGATGCATGCTGTCCTGTGTTAGAGCCTCATCTGATTGACAACTCATTTTTAAATAGTCCTGTTGGTGCTCCTGGCATGCCCTCTTGCGCTCTTCATTTATCCTTGAGCCCCCAGCTTGCTGGTAATGGTGGATTGGGGGGTATGCTGGGCCACAAGATTACAGATTGTGGTGAATATAATTCTGATCCGCCTTGTGCCCCACAGTGCCTCATGGATGCCCAGTTCTGAGTTACTAGATTTGTTCAAAATCGATCCTGTTAGTACAGTTGTAAGTCCAACACCGGCATCTCCACATCATTAATTTCAACATAATATATTTGATATTTGGTAGTAAAATTGAATATATTAATCTCTGTAAATCTTTCTCTTTCTATCTGTTGATTCAACTTATATACAGTCCATTATCAGCAGATCACCATGTTCAAGAACTCTCTTCCAGCTAAAGGAAAGTGGATTTTCAGAGGTACTTTATTACTTGCTCATTTGTCTGGCAGTGTTTTGTGTGTACCAGAATGATACATTTCTGAAGACTGTGGTGATTGTCCCTTTGATGGCAATATAACCAGGTAAGGGTCACCTGGCAGGGTGACCAATCCGGACTCAGAGTGGGGAACCTCCCAAGGGAGAGGAATTCTGCTGAGGTAGAGGCATTCCAGAACTAGCTGCTCCTCTTGTAGATCCTTGTCAATAAACCCTTTGTTATTCACGATTGAAGTCTCCGGAAATGTATTATTACATGTGGCAATGAGGATAAATTATCCTGACATTGCCTCAGGTCGGACGTATGTGAGTATCCTGTTTTAATCTAAGTCTGAGCAGAAGAAAATAACTCACCCAAATGCCTCATTTTGGGCCAATAGACCCATTTGATTCCTCCACAGAGGGCTGAACACAACATGTCAAGTGCTTTGTGTGTTTATTTTCAAGCAAACAAAATAGAGGAGGAGGCAAAACTCAAAGTCATTTTCCTAGGTGTTTATGGAACTCAGACCTAAAACCTAATTCACAATCTTACAGACCCAAACATGCCCGACACCAAATCATTTCGTGAGTTTGTGGATTTAGTGAAAATTTCAACAGCAACCATCAATCATTCTCCAGAGATTCAAATTTCATTTGAGGACGACACCTTCATGCGAATTGAGCATGACGTACATTAATAAACTGAAGCAATTATCAGGAGCATTGTGACTTTTGAGCCACCCTAAACGACATGTTACAGGATAGGTTAGCCTGTGGGAAGAACAATTCCGCTGCTGCATGCAGATTGCTTACAGAGGTCGACATAACTTTTAAACGAGCAATGTAGATAGCGCTGGCCATGATGAGTGCTGAAAAAGGCACACAAGTGGTGCGCAGCGCACAAAATGTGGCGTTTGCCAGTCACAGCAGCAACCTGTCGCCAGCTGTGGTGCCAAAACGGCCGAAGCAGTCACGAAGCAGGAAACAATTTCAGCCACTAACAAAACAAAAAGGTATAGAATAGGCAACCAGCCAGTAATGCTTAAAGTGGAATGTTACTGATGTGGAGGTAACCACACTCCTGAATCATATCAGTTTAAGGAGTCTGAATATTTTTATTGTCACAAAAGAGGACATTTCATATAGCAGTCCAGAGCTAAGTCAAGATCACTAGGTAAACGATCAAGCAAGATGTTAAAAGTATACAAGTGGAAGAGGCTGGTATAAGTTTCAAATTTTGAGCACCAAATTATTTATTTTTCCAATTAAGGGGCAATTTAATGTGTCCAATCCTCCTCATCTGCATATCTTTGGGTTGTGGGGGTGAAACTCACTCAGACACAAGGAGAAGGTGCAAACTCCACACAAACAGTGACCCAGGGCAGGGATCGAACCTGGGAGCTCAGCGGAGCTTGACACATGTTATTGTGGTATTCACTCTTTGTTTAATCTAAAAACAGACAAGATAGACCCTATTACTGTCGTGCTATGAGTAAATGGGAAGCCTCTTAAGATGGAACTGGATACAGGGGCATCAGCAGTTTTGTAAATAAATCATTTGTTGCTCACTAGTGAAGTCTTTGAAAGTGCACCATTACAGGGGGCCATGTTTAAATGTTTTTCTCACTCAGGGAGGATATGGAAACTTCAGAAAGATAACATTTGGAACAACATGAACTCTCTCACATACATTTACAGTTTTGCTTTACTCTCACACAAACACGATTCTCCTGCCTCGTTGTGAGCTCGCTCGAGCGAACGAGGCTGGTGAGTAGCGGGAGAGGCCGAAAATGAGAACCGCACCCGGCGCCAAAGAATTTGCAATGCAATCGGCCCGCTTCCGTAGGTGATATCAGGATCTCACCACAGCATAGCGAGAAACCAATTATCACCACTTAAGCCCTATTTCCATACAACTATGGGAGCGACCCCATATCCAACGGCCTCCCGTCATTCACCAGCCTCCCCAGAAAGTGGTCATGCTGGCATCGATTAATAATCCTTTTGAAAAATGTGAACCTGGCGAAGAGCTTCTGCGCTGAGCTGAGGAGGGCAGTAGCCATCTTTGTTCACAGGCAAAGAGGCCGAGGGCGCTGGGCTTGCCACCCCAGTCCTCGACGGAGGGTGGGGGACTCTCAGATGGGGTGGACCAAGGGCACCCTTTGGAGGAGTGGGGTGCCATGGGAGGTGGGGGAGGTGCTGGAAGGGGCAGCCGAACATGGCACCAACGTGCCAACCCCTGGGTCATATGTACCAATCTGGCGGCAACCCTAGCCCCTTCTTGCCTGCCCCACCAAACACCCATAACCCCCACAGACTGCCAAAGCCTCTGGCCATGCAGATGAAGGCTATTGCTCCCCAGGAATTGGCAATCATGGTTAAGCGAGCACTTCACACAACCCAAGTGGATTCCCATGGGTGGGAGGGGCATGTAGCATGTGGGGGTCCTTGCCTAGCATCCCAATCACACCTTGATGCATGGACACTGATTGAACACTGCAGGAGGCAACACCACACATGCAGCTGACAACATCCAAGCACCCAGGAGATACAGCACCAGGGATATTTCCACGTCCGGAGAGTGGGTGAGTGCTATGGGGAGGGAGAGATGCCAGGAGAGATGGGCCAAGGGGTCGGAGGCCAGACCACATTCCGGCAGAAAGTGACAGAGGCGTCATACTGGCTGTGCTGATGTGTTTTTAATGTGTTGCAGCAATCATACAGTTCCCCACTTCCGATGGCACAACACCACACTACTCACAACCCCCACTCCCTCACCCCCATCTGCAGCCCCCCACCCTTTCCCCCTCCCCCGGTGCCCTCAGTGATCCTCGATATTCTTGACCTACCTAGCGCTACCGTTATGTCTAGGTGTCTCCTCATGTGCACAGTTGATGTGGTGGCAGCCAGCTCCTTACCTCATCCCATGGCCTTCGATGACCCTGGCGGGCGTCCTCTGAGGGCTTTGGGGCCAGAGGGCCCCAGTGCACTTGTCGACGGCACGTGCACATCCGTGCCACCCTGTCCCATGTGCTGAACTCGGAGGGGTGGAACTCAAGGGGAGATGGTGGCCACCGCCGACACTCCATGGGATGGGTGCGGGTTGGCAGTCAATGCCCCCTCCTCCCGGTTGGTGTCCATAGGACCCTTGGGTTCATCTTGGGATGGAGGGGCAGCAGGTTCGAGCCCTGGTTGCCCCTGCCTCTTCTGGCTCTGCCAGGCCTGGGAGCTGCCCGATGTATGGACCAAGGTGCCGACGTCCTCGGAGATGCTCCTCAGTGGCTGAGACAAGCTCCGCTGCATCTCGTCCATTTCCATCTGAGAGGAGGATATGTCCCGCAGAATCTCATCAAGGACAGCCTGGTACTGGGTCACATCCCCCAGCGAGGCGGACATTCTGTCTAGACCCTCAGCCATGGCCGTCACCGACTGCACGACGCCTTGGACACCTTCACTCACGGTCCGACATCGTGCACCAAGCTCTCCACTACCGTCGCCACCCGAGCAATGATGGCCTCAATGCCACACATTGCCGGTGGCACCTCGTGCGCTCCTATCATCTATGGACCTGGTAGAGTTTCACTGACAATTCCCTCTGAATGTCCTGACCACACCCTAACATTGCCATCAGCTCCGGGCAACCCTGTACCAGAGGCTCAGCATCAGGCAGGGACCTAGCTGGATCCTGGGATCCAGCAGACCTCCGTCTGCTGTCATTCCTGGGGGTTCCTGCCCCCTCCTGATTTGCATCAGCAGCTGGGTAGGTGCTTAATAGATTTTATCCCAGCAACCTGACACATGTTTCCTACTGAGGTGTGTGTATCTACTCTGGTGGAGGGTGGAGATGACAGCTGTGAGGCATCGATTGTGTCTCCCTCGGAGCTCATCTCCGAGGTGTTCTCATGGGAGGCTGGAGAGGGGGCCACTGGGAATGGCCGGTGCCATCGGCTGGGGGACCTGCGGGAGAATGGACATGTGGTCAGTGAGAGGGATGGGTCAGTCGTAAGGTAATAACAACTAACATTTGACAGGTCGTCCGGGTGTGGCCCAGTGGTTCCCCACCTCTGCGGCTTCCGCCAACCTCCGTGTTGGTGCGCGCTCTTTCCCCGGCCATCCCTGTCACCTCCAGGTCGTGAGGATTCTTAAGCCTGGTGGCACCCTGCCGCCAGTCTGCGCCCTCTCCCGACGGTTGTGCGGGAGCTTCTCCTGCGCAGACACTGAGAGGGCATCATTAGTCACATGCATGGCTCACAGTGGTAGGGGGGCGGGTATGAAGAAAGGGTTGTGGGGGGGGTTGAAGGGAGAGGACATGAAGGGATGGTTGTGGGCTGCATGGAGAGTTTGGAGGATGCTCGCATGGCGGCGGAAAGGTCATTTAGAAATCTTTCGGGAGACTTGCACCCAGTTTTCTCCCTGCATTTGCCACTGATAGGCCAACAACCTATCCGCTTTACAGCATTTTCAAATGTCTGTCAGTTGAATGTCCAACAAGTTTGGCAGGCTGAGTCCAGAGGCTTGGGGTGCTGCAGTGACCGGGTATATGCTGAGGATGTTGGGGAAGTCATGAACTAGGGATGCACAGCTTTAAAATAAAGGGTGTCCCCTTTAAGATTGAGATGAGGAAGAATTTCTTCTCTCATCTTTGGACTTGCCTACACCACTAAGCAGCTGGTGGTGCTTTGAATATATTCAAGGTTGAGGTAGATTTGGAGTAACAAGGGAGTCATAGGCTATGGGGGAGGGGTAGGCAGGAAATTGGAGTTCGGGCCACAATCAGGCCAGTCAAGATTTTGTTGAATGGTGGAACAGATTCGAGGGGTCAAATTACCCAATCCTGTTCTGAATTCTTAAGTTCTCACATTCTTTACACTGCAGGTTGTAACCGTTAGTGTGACAGAGGAGGTACTGTCAAAGTCGGGGGTGCGACATGCGGGTGGGTCGCGGGTGTCGGGAGGGTCGCGGAGCTGTCCGTCACAGCGCTCCCGATCGCACAAATCCACGCGCAACAACCGCAGCAGCCGGCTTTTAATAATGCCGGCTGCAAGCGGCCTTCCAAATGACCTAGAACATAGAACATAGAACATTACAGCGCAGTACAGGCCCTTCGGCCCTCGATGTTGCGCCGACCTGTGAAACCACTCTAAAGCCCATTTACACTATTCCCTGATCGTCCATATGTCTATCCGATGACCGTTTGAATACCCTTAGTTTTGGCAAGTCCACTACTGTTGCAGGCAGGGCATTCCACATCCTTACTACTCTCTGAGTAAAGAACCTACCTCTGACATCTGTCTTATATCTGTCTCCCCTCAATTTAAAGCTATGTCCCCTCGTGCTAGACATCACCATCCGAGGAAAAAGGCTCTCACTGTCCACCCTATCCAATCCTCTGATCATCTTGTATGCCTCAATTAAGTCACCTCTTAACCTTCTTCTCTCTAACGAAAACAGCCTCAATTCGCTCAGCCTTTCCTCATAAGATCTTCCCTCCAAACAACATTCCCTCCAGGCAACATTCTGGTAAATCTCCTCTGCACCCTTTCCAATGCTTCCACATCCTTCCTATAATGCGGTGACCAGAATTTCACGCAATACTCCAAATGCGGCCGCACCAGAGTTTTGTACATCTGCAACATGACCTCATGGCTCCGAAACTCAATCCCTCTACCAATAAAAGCTAACACACCGTACGCCTTCTTAACAACCCTTTCAACCTGAGTGGCAACTTTCAGGGATCTTTGTACATGGACACCGAGATCTCTCTGCTCATCCACACTGCCAAGAATCTTACCATTAGCCCAGTACTCTGTCTTCCTGTTATTCCTTCCAAAATGAATCACCTCACACTTTTCTGCATCAAACTCCATTTGCCACCTCTCAGCCCAGCGTTGCAGCTTACCTATGTCCGTCTGTAACTTGTAACATCCTTCCACCCTGTCCACAGCTCCACCGACTTTAGTGTCATCTGCAAATTTACTCACCCATCATTCTACGCCCTCCTCCAGGTCATTTATAAAAATGACAAACAACAGTGACCCCAAAACAGATCCTTGTGGTACACCACTAGTAACTGGACTCCAGTCGGAACACTTCCCATCAACCACCACCCTTTGCCTTCTTCCAGCCAGCCAATTTCTGATCCAAACTGCTAAATCTCCCTGAATCCCATGCTTCCGTATTTTCTGAAGTAGCCTACCGTTGGGAACCTTATTAAACGCTTTACTGAAATCCATATACACCACATCAACTGCTTTACCCTCATCCACCTGTTTGGTCACCTTCTCAAAGAACTCAGTAAGGTTTGTGACGCACAACCTACCCTTCACAAAACCGTGTTGACTATGTCTAATCAAATTATTCCTTTCCAGATGATTATACACCCTATCTCTTATAAACCTTTCCAAGATTTTTCCCACAACAGAAGTAAGTCTCACTGGTCTATAGTTACCGGGGTTGTCTCTACTCCCCTTCTTGAACAAGGGGACAACATTTGCTATCCTCCAGTCTTCTGGCACTATTCCTGGTGACAAAGATGACTTAAAGATCAAAGCCAAAGGCTCAGCAATCTCCTCCCTAGTTTCCCAAAGAATCCTAGGATAAATCCCATCCGGGCCAGGGGACTTATCTATTTTCACCTTTTCCAGGATTGTTAACACCTCCTCCTTGTGAACCTCAAGCCCTTCTAGTCTAGTAGCCTGAATCTCAATATTCTCCTCGACAACATTGTCTTTTTTCTGTGTGAATACTGACAAAAAAATATCCATTTAGCACCTCTCCTATCTCCTCGGACTCCAAGCACAACTTCCCACTACTGTCCTTGACTGGCCCTACTCTTACCCTAGTCATTCTTTTATTCCTGACATATCTATAGAAAGCTTTAGGGTTATCCTTGATCCTACCTGCCAAAGACTTCTCATGTCCCCTCCTGGCTCTTCTTAGCTCTCTCTTTAGGTCCTTCCTAGCTAACTTGTAACACTCGAGCGCCCTTACTGAACCTTCATGTCTCATCTTTACATAAGCCTCCTTCTTCCTCTTGACAAGTGTTTTGACTGCCTTAGTAAACCACGGTTCCCTTGCTCGACCACTTCCTCCCTGCCTGACAGGCACATACGTATCAAGGACACGCAGTAGCTGTTCCTTGAACAAGCTCCACATTTCCATTGTGCCCATCCCCTGCAGCTTTCCTCTCCATCCGATGCATCCTAAGTCTTGCCTTATTGCATCATAATTGCCTTTCCCCCAGATATAACTCTTGCCCTGCGGTATATACCTATCCCTTTCCATCACTAAAGTAAACGTAATCGAATTGTGGTCACTATCACCAAAGTGCTCACCTACCTCCAAATCTAACACCTGTCCTGGTTCATTACCCAGTACCAAATCCAATACGGCCTCGCCTCTCGTTGGCCTATCTACATACTGTGTCAGGAAACCCTCCTGCACACATTGGACAAAAACGGACCCATCTAAAGTACTCGAACTATAGCGTTTCCAGTCAATATTTGGAAAGTTAAAGTCCCCCATAACAACTACCCTGTTGCTTTCGCTCCAATCCAGAATCATCTTTGCAATCCTTTCCTCTACATCTCTGGAACTTTTCGGAGGCCTATAGAAAACCCCTAACAGGGTGACCTCTCCTTTCCTGTTTCTAACCTCAGCCCATACTACCGCAATTGACGAGTCCTCATCAAACGTCCTTTCTGCCACCGTAATACTGTCCTTGACTAATAATGCCACCCCTCCCCCTCTTTTACCACCTTCCCTGAGCTTACTGAAATATCTAAACCCCGGCATCTGCAACAACCATTCCTGTCCCTGCTCTATACATGTCTACCACGAACATATGAAAGAAATGCGGCCGCATTGCGCATGCGTGCCCGCTCACCGATGAGCGGGTACACATGCGCAGTGCAGCTGCATTTAATCAAATCTGGTCGCAGCATTTTTGAAGGTCATTCGCAGCTGGCATTGTTAAAAGCCGGCTGCAAAAGGTTCGGGGAGAATGATGTGATTGGTTGCTTTCTGAACTTTGATGCTGATGAAGTGGAAGTCTCTTACTCCAAGAATGGTGAGTGATCCAACGATGGTTTCACCGCAGTTGTAACTTCAACCAAGAGATGTCAACTTTTTTAATCTTGATTTTTAAACATGCCAAAAAAAAATGCCTGCAGGTCATATTTGGAAGTTTTATCAATTAATTGATTTTTAAGTGTCTTTTATTTTTTTTACATTTTTAATTGTAATGTTTTGGTGAAATGTGATGAACCTCCAATTTCTAGAAGATGAAAAAATTTTCAGTTTCTGCATTTTTTTCCTGTTAAACTTCATCGAATAACCCCCCCCCTTAACGTGTAAAAAAAAAAAGTCGGCAGCTGTTGCCCGCGAATTTGCGCAATCGGAGACGCAGAAGATTTTAAAAAAAATTCTATGTAATGTTCCTACCTGAAGGGAGGCAGAGAGCAGGTCACGACCCCCGAACATTGACATCACGGGCTTTGGGCGCCATTGCGATTCCTCCATTTTGTCAGCAGCAAACAAGGTAAGAGAAAATGGTGGGTGGCAAATGTCGGCCAACGTGGGTCGCGAAGGTCGGCCGGCTTGGGTCCCGAAGGTTGGCCGGTTGGTAAAAATGGGTCCCTGGAAAAAAAGTTTGAAAAACACTGTGATAGAGAACAACAATTAAATAAGTAACATTGGAATCAATTACCACCAAAGTTCAACAGGGTGTTTCCCATGAATTATATAACTGAAGGTCACAAGTTGTTGCCTGGTTTTATAAGGAGGCCTTTAGCTTGGATATGTCAGCTGAAACCTGATTGAATTGGATTTAAATGTGTGAGGTATTTGCCACTTGGATAATGCCTCCCAGCTGTCGTGTTGGGTGTTCTGATACACAAACGAACCAACACGGTTGTAGATGGTACAACTCTGTTTTATTATTCTGTACAATAATAACTATTAACTTCTGGCTGTGGTTTGTACTTTACCAGCTAGCCTGTGGACCCAGCCCTAGCACTATCTTAGTGAGGCACTCAGCACATGGTGTATGTCAGAGTGGCGCGCTGTGAGCTCTGTGCTCTGAGCTATCTCCTGCTGGAATGAGCAGGAACTGTGGTGTTCCCTGTTTTATAGTGCGTGTGCTCTCACTGGTGATTGGCTGTGATGTGTGTGTGTTGGTTGGTCCATCTACCTGTCCATCAGTGTGTGTGTGTGATTGCACCATGATATGTTAATGTGGAAAGCATGACACCAGCTTTTGTACAAAATGATTTGATGTCCAAGGCACAAGGATCAGGATCAGGATTAATTTGCTCAGAAAGGACCCCAAGGGCAATTGTAATGACACTTTGACCAAAAGTGTCCAGTGTGGGCACTCCAACTAAAACCTTCCAGAGCAAAAGTGCAGGTCCTAAGAGAGAACTTCAATACTTTTCATTTAGATTGCAAAGAGAGCAGGATGACGTCTTCAGAGCTCACAAGACAATTATGGGCGCCTGCTTTAGTACAGGTTAAGTGGAAAACCTTTAAAAATATAGCACTGAGCATGGAGAATAACTTCATTCTGCAAAATCAGGAAGCTGAGACTAAATAAGCAGGAGTCGAAATGAATTACCGATCAAATTAGAAGTAATGTAAAGAGAAATAATTGCCTCTATAATTCTACAGGAAGAAAGTAGAAGGATTAAGTGAGATGAAGAACAAGGAGCACAGTATTAAAAGGGTATTCAAATGGCAGGGCAAAAATAACAACAAGGTGCACTTCTATAAAACCCCTTCAACATAATAAAATGTCACTAGGCACTTAACAGGAGTGTTATAAAACACAATTTCACACGAACCGCATAAAGGATTTTCGGAAGGTGCCCAAAAGCTAGGTGAGAGATATTGATTTTGAGGAGCATCTTAATGCAGGATAGGAAAAGAGGCAAAGAGGGAATTCCTGAAGTTAGGACTTTTGCAGCTGAAGCCATTGTGACCAATGCGGAGGCAATTAAAACCAGGAACATCCAAGAGGCTAGAATTAGTGAAGCCCAGAGAACTTAAGGTTGGTGGGCCTCGAGGAGATTACAGAGATAGGGAATGGTGAGGCCAAAGAGGGATGAGAATTTTAAACTCAATTGATTTTTAATAATGAAATATAGGTCAACCAGCATATGGGTGGTGACTGAAGGGGACATAAGTGCAAGTTAGGGCTCGGGCAGCAGAGTTTTGGATGATCTCAAGCATGCAGAGTGGAGAATTCAGGACGCTGACCTCGGATGAGACAGAATAGCCAAGTCCAGAGGTCCACAGACACCAAAAAGGTTTCAGAAGCACATGAGTTGAGGTAGAGTTGAAAGATGTTACAGAGGTGGAAATAGGTGGTCTCAGTGATGGAAATAGGTGGTCTTAGTGGTAGAAACAAGTGGCCTTAGTGCTAGCATGGTTATGTGGGCAACAACAGCTGCTCTCAAGAATGAACTGGGAAAGTGTACTATCAATGCAATATCATTCCTATTACAACAGCCATTTGTAAAATAAATGAACTAATTGTTAGTAATGGACGTGATGATGATCTGTATGCAAATAACCTACTAAATAATAGCCAGAATGGAGTTCGAAAAGGGCAGCACGGTGGCTCAGTGGATAGCACTGCTGCCTCACGGCGCCGAGGTCCCAGGTTCGATCCCGGCTCTGGGTCACTGTCCGTGTGGAGTTTGCACATTCTCCCCGTGTTTGCGTGGGTTTCGCCCCCACAACCCAAAGATGTGCAGGGTAGGTGGATTGGCTAAATTGCCCCTTAATTGGAAAAAAATTAATTGGGCACTCTAAATCTATTTAAAAAAAGAATGGAGTAAGAAGAGCAACCCCACTTGCCGAACCCACTTGAATACTCCTGGCAGAGTGAAAACTCAAATGATGCATTGGACCTGGATTTCCAGAACACATTCCAGAAAGTCAATCAATCTTAAGGCTCGATTGCCTCGGTAGAAGGTGGGGACAGATGAAGAATGAATTGGCTGAAAATGAGGAAGAAACAGGTTCTCGTTACACAGTAATGCCAGATGGGGGGCTGTGAGGGGAGACATTGGGCTCTGTAAGTATCTATTGCCGTGGCACTAACTAGATTCCTAAAGGTTGAAAAATGGGTCCGACATGTTCCTGCATTTTGGTCCAAAGGTTTGTGCTCACAATTGCTGAACAATTACCAGCAATTTAATCAGCCTATGGGGTGAGGTCTGACTGCTACTAAAACACATTTTTTGCTGAAAGAAGCTGCCCGTGGACATGAATAGCCTACGATGACTTCCCTTGGGAATTGAGCATGACTGCGAGAATGAGGTGAGGCCGCACAGAGCAGAATAAGCTGCTGGAAGAGGGAGGACCAGGAGGAGGACAGTGGAGACTCGCATCTGAAATTCAGATCAGTCTGTTTGTATGGCAGGACTCTGAAATTATACTGCAGCACTCAGACTTTTGATAGAAGCCTTCGATGCTGTAATTTGAAGCTGAGGCACTGGCCAATAAATGCTCCATTATGCTCAGTTCCACAGGCATGCTAACCTATCATCCTATCATCGCAACCTAACCTGCATATCCCTGGGCACTAAGGGTCAATTTAGCATTGCCAATCCATCGAGCCTGCACATCTTTGGCCTGAGAGTGGAAGCCAGAGCACCCGGAGGAAACCCACGCAGACACGGGGAGAACGTGCAAACTCCACACCGGCAGTCACCCAAGATTGACTGCAGTGTGAGTGGCTGAGCTGTTAGCTGTGAGTGTGCAAGCATAACAATTAGGAGCAGGATTGGTCGTTCGGCCCCTCAAAACTACAACACCAATCAGTAAGGTCATGGCTGATCCTGCGGTGGCCCCAATTCCGCATTCCCTCCTCTTCCCAATAAGCTTTGAATTCCTTCTTCGTCAAGAATCTATTTACCTCTGCCTTATAAATACTCAATGCCTCCACCTCTATCATTCTCTGGGGAGAGAGTTTCTCAGATTCGCCACTCTCAGAAAGAAAAAAAAAATCATCTCATCTCTGTCTTAAATGGAAGACCCCTTATTTTGAGACTGTCCAGTAGTTCTTGCCTTAGCATTCCTTCAGCATTCACCCTGTCAGGCCCTCCAAAGACCCTGGGCGGGATTCTCCACTAACCGGCGGGGCAGGCCACTCCAGCGGCGGGGAGTGGCGTGAAGAGCTCCGGCATCAGGCGGCCCCGAAGATGCGGTATCCTCCTCACTTTCAGGGGCTAGGCTGGCGCCGGAGTGGTTTGCGCCACGCCAGTTGGCGCGGAAGGGCTTGGCGCCACGCCAACCGCTGCCAAAGGGTCTCCGCCGGCCGGCGCGAGTTGGCGCATGCACGGGAGTGCCACCGTGTGCTGGCGCCATCCCAGCGCATGCGCAGGGAGGTTCTTCTCTGCACCGGCCATGGCGGAGGTTGACAACGCCAGTGCAGAGGGAAAAAGTGCCCCCACGGCACAGGCCCGCCCACGGATCGGTGGGCCCCGATCGCGGGCCAGGCCACCGTGGGGGCACCCTCCGGGGCCAGATCCCCCCCGTGCCACCCCAAGGACTCTGCAGGCCGCCCATGGAGCCAGGTCCCACTGGTAAGGACCTGTTGTGATTTACACCAGCGGGACCGTCCGAAAACAGGCGGCCACTTGGCCCATCGCGGGCCGGAGAATCGCCAGGGGGGGCCCCTGCCAACGGCCCCCGACCGGCGCGGTGCGATTCCTGCCCCCGCCAAAACGCTGGCGCTGGAGAATTCAGCAGCCGGGGGGGGTGGGATTCACGCCGCGCCCTGGCGTCTCTCCGACCCGGCGGGGGGTCGGAGAATCCCGCCCCTTTTCAAACAGATCATCTCTCAATCTCCTACAGTCCAATGGATACAGCCCCAGCCTGTCTAACATTCCCTCGTAAGATAAACCCCACTACCGCTCACCTCTCCACCATCCCATGTATTAGTTGCATACTTCTAAATGCGTTTATATCCTTTCCTAAATACCAAAACGTTACACAGTACTCTCGGTATGGCCTCACAAACATCCTGTAGGACTGGAGCAAAACCTCCCTATTTTTATATTGCATCCCTCTCGCCATTAACAGCAACTTTCTATGTGCCTTCCTAATCACTTGCTGTACCTACATATGAACATGTGGTTCATGTATCAGGACACCCAGACCCCTCTGTACCTCAGAGCTCGACAATCTCTCTCTATTTAAATGATACATTGTTTTTCTATCTTTGCTGTCAAAGTGGACAAGGTCACGCTTCCCAATGTATACTCCATCTGCCAAATGTTGGCCCACTCACTTAACCTATCTCTATCCCTTTTCAAACTCCTTATGCCCACTCCACAACTTGCTTTCCCATCTATATTTGCAATGTCAGCAAATTTAGCAAGCGTATGTTCAAGTGACAGTGGCACTTCACCTTCACTGACTTCTTCCTCTTCCTCCACTCCCTTTATTATCTGAAATTAAAGGGATGGGATCAGTGGTGGGTGGGGTGGGGTGGGGGTGGGGAAGCAGCAGAGAGTGAAGAGGAGAAAGTGGTAAGTGATTACTTACACCAACTGCAGCCTCTCAGTCCGAAAGAAATAAGGGAGAATTGGGATGAGGAAAGTAGCATTAGTTATTCAAATACCCTCATCATCAATCACTTCAGCCCTGCTAGTGACTACAATCCACAATGTGACTTCCCACATAGCAGCGCTGTCTCCTCCATGGATGATAAAACGGGCAGGTGCTCCTGGCTGTCAGCTGCTATTATCTGCCACCTTCGGCAAGAAAGAGGGAAGTGTGTCAGTGGATCTTGCACAATAGTTTTAAATGCTGTTGCTGCCACGGTTAAATAGCTGCCAATGTGTGTAAACTGTGGGTGGAGGAGGCAAATTTCACCATTGTGATAATTGTGTGAGGTTGAGGTAAGGCTGATGAAGTTATGGTTAAGTCCTAATTGAGAGAGACTGTTGCTAAAAGAGTCAAATCTCCCAACACTTTGTTCTGTAAGTCTGCCTCTTCCCTTTTAGGGTCTCAGACTTGCTGTAAGTGGCGCTGGACACTGACTATCTTGCTTT
This sequence comes from Scyliorhinus torazame, assembly GCF_047496885.1. Classification (NCBI taxonomy): domain Eukaryota; kingdom Metazoa; phylum Chordata; class Chondrichthyes; order Carcharhiniformes; family Scyliorhinidae; genus Scyliorhinus; species Scyliorhinus torazame. The sequence continues at coordinate 36,113,024 of NC_092721.1, forward strand.
AAACTGCAGCTGGTGAACAGCACGGGGAGCATTTTAAAGAGCAGTCCACATAAATTTATCTTGCTGCCTGTGATGCAGTGAACAAGCACAGGTTAAGCGTGCACCACAATCCCTGAATTCATTTTCTTCCCTGTTGCGTCTGGCGTGTTGCAAACATCTGCTCGAGGCCTTGACTGTTTCGGAACAAAAAAAACAATCTGGGATCAGGCACATAGTCAGTTGGTCAAAGTCACAACTGACACTAAAATGTCGAAAGGGATATTGGATTTGAAGTATAGTCAGAGACCGAGCAAACTGGTGGAAATTTGCCAGGGAAACTAGGGAACTTTGCAAGTGGCAATTAGATGAAATATCAGAGACTGGAGTTTACTTTTTGAATCATGAGTTCGATGGACTAAATGGTCTGTCTCATCTGTGTTTATCTTTGTGTTACCGCCGGGATTCCCTGGTGCCGGGATTCTCCGAGCCTCCGCGCGCAATCGCGGGGGCGGAGTGGAGAAGGGCGCCAGGGTTGCAATCAGGTCCGACGCCGCTCCCGTGATTCTCCAGGGATCGGAGAATCGCCGCCAATCGTGTGCGGTCGAAGCGGCGCCGGTTGGGGGCCATTGAAAGACAACTGGTCGAGATCCTGCCGGCGTGGCTCACTCATGGTTCCACCCAGCGGTAGCTCAGAGTGGCGGCTGCTGGTGGGGGGCGTTATCCGTTACAGGGCGGGGGCCCTCCAGGATGGCAAGGCTCGCGATCGGGGTCCACCTATCGGCTGGGACGCGTGATCTCGGCGGGGGGCCTATATTGCTGGGCCAGTCCGTGGTGTGGGTACGCCATGTTGCGCGGACCCGCCGCCACAGGCGGCCGCCGCACGCATGCGCGGACCTGCGGCCGGAAGTGCAGGGCCCCATATCGGCAGCCAGAACAACGTGGACTACTCTGGGGTTCTGTTAGCCCCTGCAAAATGGAGAATCGCTCTGGGCTTTCTCTAGGGAAGTCCAGAGTGATTTGTGGCTGTTTTCTCATGGGCGTAGGGACATAGCCCCATTATCAGAGAATTCCATCTTCCTGGAGGGTGGGGGACACCAAACTATTACATTTATAAAGGTGAGTTTAGAACAAACAAAAGACTTTGAATCAAATTGCATACATTACAACATAAAACCAATCACAACTGAAGGGTGCGATTAAGCGGACTTGAAACTAACTCCGGTTTCACCTGGATTTGGCGGGATATTTCTCGATAGCTGAAATGCCGAGGTTCATCCCGCTATTCACCGGCACTTTGCCTTTTTTTTGAGCTTCTCCCTGCTGGGGCTAGACTTTTGTCAATTTCCTGAGCAGGAATGGATCCTCGCAGATCCCTTTGAAATGAAAATCGCTTATTGTCACAAGTAGGCTTCAAATGAAGTTACTGTGAAATGCCCATTCCCGATCTATACAACGTTCTCCTCTTTCAGGACCCCCCCACCCCCACCCCTACCCCCCCCCCCCCACCCCCCCCCCCCGAACCTCGTGTACCCTCAGCCCCTCTAAAGAGCAAGACCTCCCTGGATCTGACCCCCAGCAGTGCCAACCTGGCACCAGGGAACCTTGGCACTGCCAGCAAGGCACCCAGGCAGTGTCCCTGGTGCTCTGGAGAAACAACCTAGATACCCTGCGATGACATGGTGGCACTGCCATGGTGCCAGGCTGGCAGTGCCAAGGTGTCTGAATACCAGGAAGAATGCCAGAGTACTAGGTTTCCCTGTCTCTGACCACCGTGGGGGTGCCAATGGCCTGCGAGACCCCTCAAACTACCATCACAACTGGTCCACATTTGTGAAACCCAGTGCTGAACGGCACCTGTCGAAGTCTTGTGACTGTTGACTTCCGGGCACTGGGTGAATGTGGCGTCCGGGTATTTATAGTTATCTGGATCATGTCCAAGGAAGGTGTGATCCAGATGGTGCCGGGCGGAGCTAATCGAGACTTTCCCGTTGCACCCGGCTCCACGCTGGCGCAACGCGGTGACTGAATCGCGCCAGAGGTTTCAAAAACTGTAAAATAATGTTTGAGTAATCAATCTAGGGAATCTGAGAGATTTGAATACATTTGTGTTAGACATCAAAATTATGTACTCGGAGGGATAGAGTGGCTGAGCATGCTAAATAGGCTCTACAGTTTGAAATTCTTCACCAAATTTCTTACTCTCCACTTTGCTCTCCTTCTTATTGTCAAATCTTATTTCTTTGACCAAACTTTTAATGTCCCCTCCTAACACCTCCTTGGTACTAACCTTTGTCTGATGATGCTTCTGTGAAGTACCTTGGAAGATTTTGACACGTTGAAGTGAAGAACTAGCAATTTTTTGCAGAGAGAATGTCATAACCCTAATGTGCTAACAGCCAATGAAGTGCTTTTGAAGCGTCGGGTTGCATTTTATGGAGAGGTGTAAGCTTTGTGACCCCCCAGAGCTAAAGCCAGTCAGGAGCCAACTTTCCTTGGTGTCAGCCATAACACGCTGCAAGCCAGCTGAATTGGGACGGTCCCCCGCCCCCCCAGGAGCTGCTGGCCAATCGGACTGGATGGCAGCTCCATCAGCCACAGGAACACCAGAGCTCAGTCGTGGGTGCTGTTCGGACTGCCGGACGAAGGCCGAAGACGATCATAGCTGCCCCAGGAGTTAAGTCTCAGAGTCTTAGGGTGGGGAGATATCCCAGAGCCCAGTAAGAGGGCCCACTCACCAGAAACATGCCCAGTGGTGTCCCACAAAATCCAACCCATGGTTACTGTTCCAAAGTAAGAAGCAATTTGTGCAAATAGCAACACAATAATCAGCAGCTAGTCTGTTTGAGGGGTGACGCTCATTCATGTTGAAAGGAACAAGGATGATATGAATGCACATCATTGTTGTTGTATTGTTTCCTGAACTTTGTCTCAATGTTGTTTCTTGATCTTAACCCCAGAAAAACAGTACTTGTTGAACCGACCTAACATTTCATACAGAAATTGCTGGAAAAGTTCAACCGGTCCTGTAGCATCGGCGAGAGAGGAAAAGAGTTAACGGACCAAATTTATGCTTTGGGGTGGGAAGCAAGAGACGGGACTATTTGCACATCCTGAACTCACCTCTGTGGGGTAAATCGATGCTGTTGTGATTTTTACGGGGCGCTTCCTTAATTACCTTGGAGAAAGATTCCTTCTACAATTAAATGGTGAGCACTTGAAGTTGAAGTGCCAAACAGACACAGCAGTAATTGCGTACTCTAAATTTATTTCAAAAAAAGAAACGGCAGCCAAGCCACCATTGTAGATGCTGGTGGGAATCCCTCGAAAAGACAGCTTTGGTTACACCCACCCCCAGCTAGTAAGGAGGGTCTCCTGGAGCACTGGCCCACTGGCCTGACACTGGATGCCCACCTCCAGGAGGCAAACTGTCCCCGTTGCATCAGAGAACTGTCAATGTCCTTAACAAGGTTCTTAATGAGCTTAAATGGCCTCCTGCCTAAGGGGATGGATAGTGCTGCCAGCAGCAGATTCGTGAAACCAGCATGCGGGTATTTGCGGCCTTGCTGTCCCCATTCCCAGTAACAGCAGGGTACGCAAACTCACCACAAGGTGTCAGTTCCATGACCTTTGTCACAACAGGTTCTGGGGAAAGGTCACAGACCTGAAACATTGGTCAGGGTTTTGCTGTCCTGCTCTGCGACCATACAGGATTGAGATTTAGAAACAAACTGTCATAATATACACCAGTATATCATGGTGCAGACACACACACTGATGGACGCACAGCAAGACCAATCAACACACACAACACCGCAGCCAATCACCAGTTAGAGCACACTCACTATAAAGACAGAGGGCATCAGTTTTCCCACTCATTCGGGATGCAGCCACTCAGAAGGACAGAGCTTGCAGCTTACAGCACAGATCCTCACCATGTGCTGAGTGCATAGACTGGTTAGGACAGGCATAGGTCTTTAGTTTAATCTAACATCGTGTTAACTCACAGTGAAAGTATGTTCAACAGTTTCTAGCTTAATAAAATAGTGTTGTACTATTACAAGTGTTGGTAGCCTGTCTATGTTACTGCTAAGGTAAACGCCGTCTCCACAGAGACTCTACAGAGTACCCAACACATCACAAACTGGCTGCTGAGTGGGGAAGACAAAAGCGCCACCTCCAATTCCATCTGCAGCCATTTTCAGTGGAAGAGGAAGTGGGACAGGGCGATAACCCTTTAAAGTGGATATTTCTGAACTCGGGGGTTTCCATTGAGGCAGGCATGTTTTGGAAGACTTCCTAAATCATGTCTGAAGAGTGGATAAATGAACCATGGATTGGATACGGAAAGAGTATAAACGATTAATAAAAATGATGTATTCTGCACAGTATATCACAAAGTTCTATCTGTGTTTACTAAAGTGAGTGATAGCATGTTGTGACTGAAATGTGTAAGTGACCATTACATAATATGATTCCCAGGTTGTCACATTTGACAATTGGCAAGCTGTCAAGAGAAAGAACAACATTGTAAAAGTGAAAAAAAGTCTTCAGCTGCATTAAAATATATTTTTTTCTATTTATTCATGGGATGTACCCTTGAATTGAGTGGGCTTGCTTGCCATTTCAGAGGGAATTTTTATGAGTCAACCAACTTGCTGTTGGTCTAGAGTCATGTGTAGGCCAGACCAGATAAGGGTGGCAGATTTCCTTCGCTAAATGACATTAGGAAACCAGATGGTTTTTATGACAATCGACAATGGTTTCATGATTGTCATTATACTTTTAATTCCAGATTTTTATTAAATTCAAATTTCATGATCTGCCATGTTGTGATTTGAATCTCGGCCTCCAGAGTGCTAACCTGGGTCTCTGGATCACTAATCCAGTGACAATACCACTACGACACTGCCTCTCCAAGTGCTATTCTTCATGGACAATATTGTCTTAATTCCTTACTTGCAGATCAGCCATCTGTTTGACATTTTGAAAGCTTTGGCAGATTTCTAGCTGTTGACTGCCTTCAGAAGCATCAATGGATTCTGTAGTGCAATTTGCTTCTTCAGTTGTTCCAAGGCATATGAGTTTTATGGCCTTGGCAGCTTGTTTTAAGCTTCTGAAGAGGGTAATTTTAAAAGTTGTTTATTTTTACAGATTTCTGAGCATCTCAACAATTTCTGAATATCATCACAGAACTTGTGCCTAACCTAAGCCATGCCCCTATAATTCTGTAGCCCTCCCATTGTAGCTATGTGTGATCCCAGGATGCACATCAGAGATGGTGGTCTGCTGTCTTTCACACCCTGTTGCCTGAGATGCTCTTGGTAGATGTCTTCTGGAGGGTTGAGTCCTAGAGGGCCCCAGCTTACTTTTGGGTTGCACTTGTGTTGCAGCATCACCCTGTTTCATCCGATGTGCCTGTGATGCACTGGGCTCAAGAAGGGGTTATTCAGATTGACTGGACACTCCCCAGGTCTCATGGATGGAAGGCGCCAGACTGTGAACCAGCAGATCTTCCTTCCTGTAGGTGCTTGTGGGTCCCTGGGTTACCCTATGGGATCAAGGGACAGCTGGAGTAAGCTCCAGAAGCCTCAACATTATTTGGCACTGCCAGTCCTGGGGGCCTATCATTTTCTGCGAAGTACAGTTGAACCCCTCAGCCATGGCCCTCGGGGATTGAGTCATGTTTTGGAGTTCTTCCATCATAGATCTGATATTGAGTCCCAGGTTTTCCACTGTGGATGCCACTCTTGCATTGTTGGCAACATCTCCTGTGGCAGAAGACATTGGAACTCCTCCATTTCACCTTGAATTTATAGGAATGTATCTGACAACCCCTCCTGGTAGTCCCGGTTTTGCCTTTGCATCTCCAGCAGCTGAGGGACCTGGTTGGGGCATAACTGAGTCCTGGGATCCGGCAGACCTCTAACTGTCCGATCCCTGGTATGTTTCTGCCTCCTCCTGATGTGCATCAGAAGCTGTGTGGTGCTCACCATATAGTGACCCAGAGGCCTGTCTGCTAGGATTGCCCACTGAGGTGCTTGTCTCTAATAATAATAATTAATAATCACTTATTGTCACAAGTAGGATTCAGTGAAGTAACTGTGAAAAGCACCTAGTTGCTACATTCCGGCGCCTGCTCGGGGAGGCTGGTACGGGAATTGAACCCGCGCTGCTGGCATTGTTCTGCATTACAAGCCAGCTGGTTAGCCCACTGTGCTAAACCAGCCCCTAGCCCACTACTCTGGTGGATGGTGCGGGTGATCGTCATGATGCTTCTTTGCTGTCCTCCTCCGGCATCTCCTCCGAGATTGTGTCGAGGGAGGGCAGTGGCACTCTGCTGGTGGATGAGCCAGGTTGATCGGGTGATGTTCCTACAAGGAAAGGGACTTGAGACTGGTCATCTGGATGACCCTGCAGTGGCTCACTTTCGTCTCAAAGGCCTCGCTCTCAGCACAGGCCTTCTCCTGCTCCTTCTCTGCGGGTTCCAGGGCTCTCCCCTCAAAAGGAGTCAGGACCTTCAGCTTGGGCATCCCACAGCCTGTCATAGCAGTCGTGCACAAGCTTATCCTGCAGGAACACAAATGGGGATGATGTGAGGTGTCTGTTTGGTCGGTCAGATATTGATACCTGGCATGTGTGGGCACTGAATGTACTGAGGGAAAACTCTGAAGAGAAATGCCATGGGTGTGAGGAAGCTTGTGAGAGGTGGGGTGTTGGGGCCCTGTTAGTTCGGAGCATGTGAGGTCGAGGTTACATTCTGAGGGGTAACGGCAAGCTGGAGTGCAGAGAGGACAGGCATAATGGAGTAGGTTGTTCATCTGTTTGTGGCACTGCACGGCTGCCCTACTATTCAGGCTGCTGCCACTGACCAGTGCTGCCACCGTGTCCCATGCAGGATTTGTTATCTTGCGGAAGAGCCTCCTGCCAGCGTGAGAGTACATTGCTCCCGTCTCTACTCAACGGCACCAGCATATGGATGACGGCCCTGGCGAATTGAGACGCTGGTATCCTCCTGGCTTGAATGAGAGCATGTGCTGTGAAGTCATTTCAATTCAATGCCCTTTTCATTGAAGTCTTCACGCAACCCACGGGTGGGTGAATAAGATGTTTTGCACCTCAGGCACGGCATTTTTCAAGTGGGGTTATTTCTGTTCCATAAGTGCCTAAAAACTACAGTCGGATTGCACCGTCAGGGCTGACGGGAATCGCGTCGGTTTTCACGCTGGGTTTGCACTTTTCCAGTTTTGGGGAGAATTCTATCCGAAGACTTTCTATTGAAATTTTATTTGATATTTTTAATTGTGTTAGGTGACCCATGACCTCCGGGATTGTTACAGAAATATTGATATTTTATCATGAGCGTGCATGAATACTCAATGTGGAAGCCAAGTTTAAACCCAGCCGGACTGTGCAATTTGCAAACTGCAGAGCTGGAACAGACCGTATTCATGCAGCCAGGGTTATACAATCAACTTCCCATCGAAACCAGACAGGCCTGGAACTGCCGGCAAGGTGCCACGGCCACTTTGTTTCAGAACGAACCATTGTTTGCACCTCTAATGAAACTGCTGTGTTAGACGAATGCCACGCAGACTTGGTGGCACCCAGCTCAGTAGGAGGCCAGTGACAAGGATGACACTTGACAGTTGAATGTTCAAAATCATGTACTGTGACCTCCAAGTGGTCACTTCATTGGATCTTCCTGTCCAACCCGATGCTCGCATTGGCACAGGCCACAGAATTTTTGAAAAGGGCGTGACAGCGTGAAGAAGGTGATAAAAGAGGCAACCTTAGGTCCCAGCGCCCTCTGCTTTTTTCACCAGTGGCATCCCAAGGGAACACCTTTGACTAGCAGCTGAGCAGCACAGCAACTCCAGTTCCTTGTACCTCCTGGTGAGCATCCCACCCCACCAATGAGATGGCCCTAAGACAGAACAAACCCTAGACGAGAGGGGAAGCCCAAATTGACGACCGCAGATCCTGAAAGATCAGCCAACCCTCAAGGACCAAGGAACAGCCTGTCCCAGCCTTATTGAATAGGTATTAACAGTCTTTTCAGACAAACAGTTCAATACAGTGATATGGACCTGTGGCTAGGGTGTAGCGAATTCTCGGAAGCACGGGTCAGAAGTAGATATCTAGTGTAGATTTGAGACTGTTTACTTAGAGATTTAAGTCTGTTTACTGAAGAGTCCTCTGAGGAGATTGATAGAATTTAATTAAAAAGTACGATAGTAGAGTCTGATACATCTTGTTTTTCCTTGATAAAGTGTTTCATAAAGTTGTGTTCGAACTTCACCTCAGTCTTTTCCCCTTTGTCTATTTCACCGAGTAATGTGCCTGTGTTGAAAAGGGTTACTGCAAACTGGTTAAGGTTAGTTGGGACACATTTACCCTCCTTTCACTTGACAACATAATATTGTTTTCCTCAATATGGTTGACTCTTTCATAAGATTTGAGACTTATTCCAGCATAAAAAATCTCCATGACAAGATCAATTTTCAGGAGCTTTCAGTATTATTCAGTGTTAGATCAAAACTCAGAAGCTGAACATTAGGTGGTATTCTGGAAATGGAAAAGTCATTTGATAAAGTCAAGTGGAATTTCATGTTTGTCACACTAGAGAGATTCTTAAATGGATTCAATAGATTTACACTAGTCTGGGAGTTGCAGTATCACTAGGGATAAGACACAAATTCTGTCCACCATGGTTAAATCGCGTGCCCGTGCAATTGGGGAAATGCACGGAAATGAACTTGTTATGCTTTTATGTAGATGATTATATACAAGCACGAGCAAACTCTGCACATGTCGATGTCACCTCAATTCAGAGATTTGGACACATTCCAGAGTACGTTACTCAATGTTTACTGTAGCAATTTCATACTTTGTGCATGTTTCAATCAGGAGAGCCCAAGAACAAATTCTCAATGCTCTTGCATAACATTCTATTGTGTTTTTCGGGAAGTGTTATTGTGTTTATTTGAAACAGTTCAATGTTTGCCCAATACAAATATGCAGTGAAATGTTGTACACACATATTGAGCATGTTATCCAGACTTTAACATAAATAAATAAACCCCACTCTTCCATCCATCAACATCATGAAAGACGATTATCTGGTCATGATTGCATTGTTGTTTGTGGGAGATTATTGGGGGGAAATTGGCTGCCATGTTTCCTACTTTACAAAGAGTATACCGCATTTTGGGACATTTTGGTGTTTAGCACAGTGGGCTAAACAGCTGGCTTGTAATGCAGAACAATGCCAGCAGCACGGGTTCAATTCCCGTACCAGCCTTCCCGAACAGGTGCCGGAATGTGGCGACTAGGGGCTTTTCACAGTAACTTCATTGAAGCCTACATGTGACAATAAGCGATTATTATCATTACTATGTATCTGTATGAAAATAATATGCATCAACTTTCTGGCTAAAGTCAGCATTCAGCAATTTAAAATGTTCTCATCACAGAATTAGAGTTGCTGGGGTAGTCAAAGGAAATTCATAAGTGTTCGCAGTGACAACTCTTCCCCCATTGCCTGATATAACTCTACAATGCTGTATCGGATTTACAGATAGTTAAGAATTCTTATGGGTCAGCACTTCCAAATATGCAACTGTTTTTTCAACAGCTTTCTCGGCAATTAACGATCTGTTGTGCAGAATAACGGGCGAGATTCACCGACACCCCGCCGGGTCGGAGAATCGCCGGGGGCTGGCGTGAATCCCGCCCCCGCCGGTTGCCGAAGTCTCCGGCACCGGATATTCGGCGGGGGCGGGAATCGCGCCGCGCCGGTTGGCAGGCCCCCCCCGCTCGATTCTCCGGCCCGGATGGGCCGAAGTCCCGCCGCTAAAATGCCTGTCCCGCCAGCGTAAATTAAACCACCTACCTTACCGGCGGGACAAGGCGGCGCGGGCGGGCTCCGGGGTCCTGGGGGGGGTGCGGGGCGATCTGGCCACGGGGGGTGCCCCCATGGTGGCCTGGCCCGCGATCGGGGCCCACCGATCCGCGGGCGGGCCTGTGCCGTGGGGGCACTCTTTCCCTTCTGCCTCCGCCACGGTCTCCACCATGGCGGAGGCAGAAGAGACTCCCTCCACTGCGCATGCGTGGGAAGCTGTCAGCGGCCGCTGACGCTCCCGCGCATGCGCCGCCCGAAGATGTAATTTCCGCGCCAGCTGGCGGGGCACCAAAAGCCTTTTCCGCCAGCTGGCGGGGCGGAAATTCGTCCGGCGCCGACCTAGCCTCTTAAGGTTGGGGCTCGGCCCCCAAAGATGCGGAGCATTCCGCACCTTTGGGGCGGCGCGATGCCCGTCTGATTTGCGCCGTTTTGGGCGCCAGTCGGCGGACATCGCACCGTTTCCGGAGAATTTCGCCCCTCATCTCTTCTTTCCACGGGCAGGTTATCTTTAAATTATTTTGTTTTATTTCCTTCCAAGAACTCAGGGTTATTCTGATTAATATAAAACTGGAAACAAATTTGAAATATATCCATTTTCTTTGCTTATCCGGCTTAAGCTGCAGTTCTTTCCATTGATGGGACATTTAGAATAATGCAAGGAATTTATCCTGTAATTATAAGACACTTTTGTTTAAGCAAGTGATGTTGAAGTGCATAAACATGATTGATGCCGATTTGTCAAAATATGTAATTATTATCTAAGTGCTATCCTGCACTAAACCCAAATTATTTATTTTTAATTACTGATCATAATGGAACAAAATTTATTTCCACATAGAATAGTTAATTTTGTTTGGAAAAATAGCTTTTCAAAATCCATCTTGGGCAGTGATCCAAGGAATATTGCAATGACAATTCTCACTCTTTTTATTTTGAATATTAAATAGATATTATCGCTCATCTTGATGCAGTGAAAGCTATGTGGAGTACATGAAAAGAAGGAATCAGTACAACCTGTGACATGGGACGTGGCGGGTGGTAAATTCCTGTGCGCAAGGTGTAACTTGAATAAAAACGAATTCCTTCTTGATGTGCTGATGGCTTTGTTACATATTGTGAAATGTGGATCTTCCTCTTTATTTCGGTTGTCCCCACCCTTGCACATTTTGCTCAATTGACAGTCTCCATCAAAACATTTCCATCAGAATTAGTTTTGAAGAGGAATATTAGTGTTATTAGATCGACTGATAAGGGAATGTTTTAGCATCTTCTGCAATACCAGGAAGTTTTCTGATTTTGATGTTGCTCTGGTATTTGGCAGTCTCCATTCAACTCATTTAATAAGAATCCGTAGACCTAGTGGTCACAAGATGACGTGATGATGCGGCTACTTAAAGGGTCACGTGACAGGAGCATGGGAGTTCTCCCTGAGCGTGGGCAGAGAACAAGCATGTGCGATCTGCTCAGACTAGTGAACAAACTATTGTCGCTCTAAGTCCTGGGTCATCAGTCATTCAAACCCAGCGCTTCTACATCATCATTAATTATTTTACAAACCTGAGTGTACATATCACATGACATCAAATTTTTATTTAAATGATAGCAATAGTAATATGGAATGTATTGCAGTTCACAATAAACGTGATGTTACAGGTGTTTTATGGATATGAATGCTTTCCTCCCCTCTCCCATTCAGTTTAGTTTCTGGAAAATGAGTCACAACGATAGTTAGATTATATTTTGTACTGAGCCTGTATAATATTTTGGGTTGATGTTATGATCATGTGCTTCTGGTTGGCTAGCTGCACACATTAGAAACACTCATGATTTTCTGGCCTGCAATGTCCTGATCTAAACAATGAACAGAGACCATCCCCACCATAGCAAACATTCGGAAAACCTGTCCCACTCTGTCAATGACATAATATTCGACAGCTCTTCACCTTCATGAAAATTTAAATCAATTTGTTTCGGCACTTCATAAAATCAAGGTTGTAAACGTTTGTGCTGGCCTCAAAAAACATTTCTATGTGTTCAATAAGGAGTGAGTTATATTGTAACTCGTACTGTACTTGATCTCAAGACATCTCAAGCTGCTTTACAATCAATGGAGCATACTTGAGCTGTTGTCACCATTGTAATATAGAAAACTAAGGGTGGGCTTTCTCCCCCCCCCCAATGCGTGTTTTCCGGTGGAAAACGTGGCTTGCCATTGGCCACTGGTGGGACCAGAAGACCCCACCAGCGGAAAGGGCCAGAAAATCCCAACCTCAGAGTTAATTTTCGCACAGCAAGATCCCAAATACAGGAACTTACATTTTTATAGTACCTTCAATGTAATGAAAAAACTTCACAGGAGCATCATAAAGCAAAGAGTGCCACCAAATTGCATAAGGGGCCATTGGCCGGGATTCTCTATTCTGGGCACTAAGTGCTCCAGTCAACGGGGAATCGGGACTCGTCTCTGCTGTTGCTTGGGCCCAGATGCGAGTCTCATTCCTTAACCATGCAAATACATGCACGGTGGAGGCCTCACTGGATTCCATCAGAATCCCGATATCGGGCCACCTGCTTAAAATGGCAGCCCGATACTTACTCTTTTTTCACAGCAGAGACCACTTAGCTGCTTTTGAGGGTGGTGAGTTGTCAAGAGTGTTTTTATACATTGTGGTTGACATCAAAGCAGGGCAATAGAAATGCATTTAAGCGTCATGGGAAAGGTAAATAAATAATCCAGCATGCACTGTCATAATATACACCAGTATATCATGGTGCAGACACATATTGATGAACACGCAGTGGGACCAATCAACATACACAACACCGCAGCCAATCACCAGTGAGAGCACACGCACTATAAAGACAGGGGGCATCAGAGTTCCTGCTCATTTGAGTAGCAGCTAGCTAGGAGCACAGAGCTCACAGCAACACAGACATTCACCATGTGCTGAGTGCATCAACTGGTTAGGACAAGGCAAAGGTCTTTAGTTAAAGCTAGTATCGTATTTACCCACAGTTCAAGTATGTTTAACTAGTTAACCTTGTAATAAAATAGTGTTGCACTACTTCAAGTGTTGGTGACCTGTATGTGATCCAGAACACCCAACACATCATGATACCAGGATTGGTTGCAGACTAGCACTTCTTAGACCTACCTGCAAGTGATCTGCCTTCCGCCAGCATTCCGTCATCTTGCAACATGGACAACATCAGCCCGCCGCCGCTGCTCCACATCGCCGGCAAACTCGGGGCCAACTGGAAGATTTTCAAACAGCACTTCCAGCTCTTCCTCAAAGTCACGGACAGGGAGGGCGCCTCGGACACCAGAAAGATTGTTCTTCTCCTCTCCACGGCCGAGGACCATGGCATCCACATTTTCAACCATCTCACGTTTGCAGATGACGAAGGCAAGACGAAGTTCAAGACGGTTCTCCTCAAATTTGACACTCACTGCAGCGTAGAGGTGAATGAAAGTTTTGAACGCTATTTGTTCCAGCAGCGTTTGCAGGGTAAGGACGAACCTTTCCAATCCTTCCAAACGCACCTCCACATCCTTGCGCAATCCTGCAGCTACGGGCCCACCTCCGACTACATGATAGGCGACCAGATCGTTTTCGGTGTTCAGTCGGACCCCCTACGTCAGCAGCTCCTCAAAGTTAAGCAACTCACCCTAGCGACCGCCATCGAGACCTGTGTCCTACATGTACAAGCGGCTGAAACGGCGCGGCAAGGTCCCCACGAGGCGGAACGGGTCCAAGTGATTGAGCACCTCTAGGGCCTCAGCCTGGATGAGGGCGGCCATTTTGTGCGCTTTTTGCGGACTCCCGCGCTTGTACGCACCAAACGAGGGGACGGCGACGTGGAGGAACGTAATGCGCAGGTGCGCACCACGCATGACCGCACCGCGCATGCGCGGTGGCGCAGTGAACGTGCTGATGTCACGATGTGCGGCAACTCTGGCTCCGCCCATTTAAAGCTGCAATGCCCCGCAAAATCTCGACAATGCATACGATGTGGAAGACTTGGCCACTATGCTGCCTGCTGTCGAGCAGCTCATCCTTCCAATTCATATCGCTTCTGCCAGTCTCGCAGGAATGTTCGGGCAATTCAACCCACGGTCACCGAGTCCGATTCCGACCTCCCACACAGCAGTGACACCGAGGACCTGAAGTCGCCTTTTTGAGTTGGTGTCGTAACGAAAAACAGGCTGTCCCCAAAGCAAAGACACCAGCCGCTGTCGGTATACAGCATCGATCCAGACGATGAGTGGTGTGCCACCCTGACGGTCAACCGGTCCCAAATACGATTCCGCCTGGACACTGGTGCCTCCGCCAATCTCATGGCATGGTCTGCTTTCCAAAGCCTTTGTGTCAAACCAACCATTCTTCCATCGGCCTGTCAGCTATTGGACTACAATGGCAACATCATTCCTGATACCGGCTCATACCAACTCGAAGTGACGCACAAGTCACGAAAAGCCATCCTTCCTTTCGAGGGCTCCTCGAAGGACTCGCTGCTTGCCACACAGGCGTGCAAGCTGCTAAACCTCATTCAAAGAGTTCACTCTCTTTCCTGATGACACGTCTGCCTTCCAGGATGCTGACTTCAGGGCGAAACTCAACGCCATCATCGACCAGCACCGCGACGTCTTCGAAGGCATGGGCATGCTCCCATATACTTGCAAGATTCTACTCAAACAGAACGCCACGCCTGTGGTGCATGCGCCTGGCAGAACCCCAGCATCCCTCAAGGACCGCCTCAAGCAACAGCTGCAGGACCTCCAAGACCAAGGAGTGATCTCCAGAGTTACGGAACCAACCGACTGGGTCAGTTCCATGGTGTGCGTAAAAAAGCCTTCCGGCGAGCTCAGAATCTGCATTGATTGAAAGGATCTGAATCGCAACATAATGAGGGAGCATTACCCAATCCCCAAGCACGAAGAGATCACATGCGAGATGGCTCGCGCCAAGCTCTTCACCAAATTTGACGCCTCAAAAAGATTCTGCCAAATTCAACTAGACAGATCCAGCAGGAAACTGTGGACCTTTAACACACCTTTTGGCAGCTATTGTTACAACAGGATGCCGTTCGGGATCATATCGGCGTCAGAAGTGTTCCACAGGATTATGGAACAAATGATGGAAGGCATTGAATGTGTTCGCGTTTATGTCGACGACAGAATCATTTGGTCCACCACCCCGCAGGAGCATGTCAGTCGCCTCCAGCGCGTGTTCAAATGTATACGGGAGCAGGGCCTACTCCTCAACAGAGCCAAATCCCGTACCAGCCTGCCCGAACAGGCGGTGGAATGTGGCGACTAGGGGCTTTTCACAGTAACTTCATTGAAGCCTACTCGTGACAATAAGCGATTTTCATTTCATGCTCCTTCGGCCAGACGGAACTCAAGTTCTTAGGGGACCACATCTCCCAGTTGTGTGTGCAGCCGGATGCGGACAAGGTGGCTGCCATCACAGCCATGAAAAAGCCAGAGGACAAGAAGACAGTCCTCCGATTTCTGGGCATGGTCATCTTCCTAGGGAAGTTCATCCCTATCATCAGTTCATTGCTGATTTTACCTGCAGGAAGTGCAGCCATCTCCAGCTCCTCCAAGACCGAGTTAGGGAACTGGAGCTGGAGTTGGATGAACTTCGGATCATTTGGGAGGCAGAGGGGGTCATAGATAGCAGCTTCAGGGCATTAGTTACACCAAAGACTGGAGATAGATGGGTATGGGTAACTGTAAGAGGGACTGGGAAGAAGCAGTCAGTGCAGGGATCCCCTGCGGTCGTTCCCCTGAGTAACAAGTATACCGCTTTGGATACTTGTGGGGGTGGGGGACTTACCAGGGGTAAGCCATGGGGTACGGGCCTCTGGCACGGAGTCTGTCCCTGTTGCTCAGAAGGGAAGGGGGGAGAGGAGCAGAGCATTAGTAATTGGGGACTCGATAGTCAGGGGCACAGATAGGAGATTTTGTGGGAGCGAGAGGGACTCAGATTTGGTATGTTGCCTCCCAGGTGCAAGGGTACGTGATGCCTCAGATCGTGTTTTCCGGGTCCTTAAGGGGGAGGGGAAGCAGCCCCAAGTCGTGGTCCACATTGGCACCAACGACATAGGTAGGAAAGGGGACAAGGATGTCAGGCAGGCTTTCAGGGAGCTAGGATGGAAGCTCAGGATGAGAACAAACAGAGTTGTTATCTCTGGGTTGTTGCCCGTGCCAAGTGATAATGAGATGAGGAATAGGGAGAGAGAGCAATTAAACACGTGGCTACAGGGATGGTGCAGGCGGGAGGGATTCAGATTTCTGGATAACTGGGGCTCTTTCTGGGGAAGGTGGGACCTCTACAGACAGGATGGTCTACATCTGAACCTGAGGGGCACAAATATTCTGGGGGGGGAGATTTGTTAGTGCTCTTTGGGCGGGGTTTAAACTAATGCAGCAGGGGCATGGGAACATGGATTGTAGTTTTAGGGTACGGGAGATTGAGAGTATAGAGGTCAGGAGCACAGATTTGACTTCGCAGGAGGGGGCCAGTGTTCAGGTAGGTGGTTTGAAGTGTGTCTACTTCAATGCCAGGAGTATACAAAATAAGGTAGGGAAACTGGCAGCATGGGTTGGTACCTGGGACTTCGATGTTGTGGCCATTTCGGAGACATGGATAGAGCAGGGACAGGAATGGTTGTTGCAGGTTCCGGGGCTTAGGTGTTTTAGTCAGCTCAGAGAAGGAGGCAAAAGAGGGGGAGGTGTGGCGCTGCGAGTCAAGAACAGTATTACGGTGACGGAGAGGATGCTAGATGGGGACTCTTCTTCCGAGGTAGTATGGGCTGAGGTTAGAAACAGGAAAGGAGAGGTCACCCTGTTGGGAGTTTTCTATAGGCCTCCTAATAGTTCTCGGGATGTAGAGGAAAGAGTGGCGAAGATGATTCTGGATAAGAGCGAAAGTAACAGGGTAGTTATTATGGGAGACTTTAACTTTCTAAATATTGACTGGAAAAGATATAGTTCGAGTACATTAGATGGGTCGTTTTTTGTACAATGTGTGCAGGAGGGTTTCCTGACACAATATGTTGACAGGCCAACAAGAGGCGAGGCCACATTGGATTTGGTTTTGGGTAATGAACCAGGCCAGGTGTTAGATTTGGAGGTAGGTGTGCACTTTGGGGCCGGTGACCACAATTCGGTGACGTTTACGTTAGTGATGGAAAGGGATAAGTATACCCCGCAGGGCAAGAGTTATAGCTGGGGGAAGGGCAATTATGATGCCATTAGACATGACTTGGGAGGGGTAGGTTGGAGAAGTAGGCTGCAAGTGTTGGGCACACTGGATATGTGGAGCTTGTTCAAGGAACAGCTACTGTGTGTTCTTGATAAGTACGTACCGGTCAGGCAGGGAGGAAGGCGTCGAGCGAGGGAACCGTGGTTTACCAAAGAAGTGGAATCTCTTGTTAAGAGGAAGAAGGAGGCCTATGTGAAGATGAGGTGTGAAGTTTCAGTTGGGGCGCTTGATAGTTACAAGGTCGCTAGGAAGGATCTAAAGAGAGAGCTAAGACGAGCAAGGAGGGGACATGAGAAGTATTTGGCAGGTAGGATCAAGGAAAACCCAAAAGCTTTCTATAGGTATGTCAGGAATAAAAGAATGACGAGGGTAAGAGTAGGGCCAGTCAAGGACAGGGATGGGAAGTTGTGTGTGGAGTCGGAAGAGATAGGCGAGATACTAAATGAATATTTTTCGTCAGTATTCACTCAGGAAAAAGATAATGTTGTGGGGGAGAATGCTGAGACCCAGGCTATTAGAATAGATGGCATTGAGGTACGTAGGGAAGTGGTGTTGGCAATTCTGGACAGGCTGAAAATAGATAAGTCCCCGGGGCCTGATGGGATTTATCCTAGGATTCTCTGGGAAGCCAGGGAAGAGATTGCTGAGCCTTTGGCTTTGATTTTTATGTCATCATTGGCTACAGGAATAGTGCCAGAGGACTGGAGGATAGCAAATGTGGTCCCTTTGTTCAAGAAGGGGAGTAGAGACAACCCCGGCAACTATAGACCGGTGAGCCTCACGTCTGTTGTGGGTAAAGTCTTGGAGGGGATTATAAGAGACAAGATTTATAATCATCTAGATAGGAATAATATGATTAGGGATAGTCAGCATGGCTTTGTGAAGGGTAGGTCATGCCTCACAAACCTTATCGAGTTCTTTGAGATGGTGACTGAACAGGTAGACGAGGGTAGAGCAGTTGATGTGGTGTATATGGATTTCAGTAAAGCGTTTGATAAGGTTCCCCACGGTAGGCTATTGCAGAAAATACGGAGGCTGGGGATTGAGGGTGATTTAGGGATGTGGATCAGAAATTGGCTAGCTGAAAGAAGACAGAGGGTGGTGGTTGATGGGAAATGTTCAGAATGGAGTTCAGTTACAAGTGGCATACCACAAGGATCTGTTCTGGGGCCGTTGCTGTTTGTCATTTTTATAAATGACCTTGAAGAGGGCGTAGAAGGGTGGGTGAGTAAATTTGCAGACGACACTAAAGTCGGTGGTGTTGTCGACAGTGCGGAAGGATGTTGCAGGTTACAGAGGGACATAGATAAGCTGCAGAGCTGGGCTGAGAGGTGGCAAATGGAGTTTAATGTAGAGAAGTGTGAGGTGATTCACTTTGGAAGGAATAACATGAATGCGGAATATTTGGCTAATGGTAAAATTCTTGGAAGTGTGGATGATCAGAGGGATCTCGGTGTCCATGTACATAGATCCCTGAAAGTTGCCACCCAGGTTGATAGGGTTGTGAAGAAGGCTTATGGTGTGTTGGCCTTTATTGGTAGAGGGATTGAGTTCCGGAGTCATGAGGTCATGTTGCAGCTGTACAAAGCTCAAGTACGGCCGCATTTGGAGTATTGCGTACAGTTCTGGTCACCTCATTATAGAAAGGACGTGGAAGCTTTGGAACGGGTGCAGAGGAGATTTACCAGGATGTTGCCTGGTATGGAGGGAAAATCTTATGAGGAAAGGTTGATGGACTTGAGGTTGTTTTCGTTAGAGAGAAGAAGGGTAAGAGGAGACTTAATAGAGGCATACAAAATGATCAGAGGGTTAGATAGGGTTGACAGTGAGCGCCTTCTCCCGCGGATGGAAATGGCTAGCACGAGGGGACATAGCCTTAAACTGAGGGGTAATAGATATAGGACAGAGGTCAGAGGTAGGTTCTTTACGCAAAGAGTGGTGAGGCCGTGGAATGCCCTACCTGCAACAGTAGTGAACTCGCCAATATTGAGGGCATGTAAAAGTTTATTGGATAAGCATATCGATGATAATGGCATAGCGTAGATTAGATGGCTTTTGTTTTTTGACTTCCCATGTCGGTGCAACATTGTGGGCCGAAGGGCCTGTACTCCGCTGTATCGTTCTATGTTCTATGTTCTAACCTCGTCTCTCATACCACAGCGCTCAGGAACCTGGTCAGGAAGGCGACAGACTTCCAGTGGCTTCCTGCCCACGAGTGCGAATGGACAGAACTTAAAACCAAACTTACCACGGCCCCGGTATTGGCCTTTTTTGATCCAGCAAAAGAGACAGAAATTTCGACCGATGCCAGCCAATCTGGCATTGGGGCAGTGCTCCTGCAACGTGATGAGGCCTCATCATGGGCCCCCGTTGCATATGCTTCACGCGCCATGACCCCCACTGAACAGCGCTACACGCAGATAGAAAAGGAGTCCATGGGCCTTTTGACTGGTGTCGTCAAGTTTCATGATTATGTGTACGGCCTTCCCCAATTCACCGTCGAGACCGACCATCACCCGCTGGTCAATATAATACAAAAAGACTTGAACGACATGATGCCTCGACTCCAGCGTATTCTGGTCAAACTCCGGCGATACGGCTTCCAGCTCGTATACACCCCGGGCAAAGACCTGATCATAGCCGACGCTCTGTCGAGGGCAGTAAACACCTCATGTGACCCAGCGGGATTCGTCTGCCAGGTTGACGCCCATGTGGCCTTCGAGGCCTCCAATCTACCGGCCACGGATGAACGCCTCGTCCAAATTCACCGCGAGACTGCGGCTGACCCCCTGCTACAGCGAATCATGCGCCACCTAACAGATGGGTGACTCAAGGGCCAATGCCCGCAGTTCTACAACATCAGAGACGGTCTGGCGGTAGTTGATGGTGTCCTCCTGAAGCGGGACCGCATTGTTTTCCCGCACAGCATGCACCAGCTTGTCTTGGAACAGCTACACGAGAGCCATCTTGGTATGGAGAAGTGCCGCCGACAGGCCTGAGAGGCAGTGAACTGGCCCGGCATCAATTACAACATCGCCAACACAGTGCTCAACTGCCCCACCTGTCAGCGGTTCCAGCCGGCTCAACCATGTGAGATCCTACAGCCCCATGGGTTGGTCACGTCCCCTTGGTCCAAGGTCGGCATCGACCTGTTCCATGCGCTGGGCAGGGACTATGTTCAGATTGTAGACTATTTTTCAAACTACCCGGGGGTGGTACGTTTGCACGACATCACATCATCTGCAGTCATCCGTGCCTGTAAGGACACCTTTGCTCATCACGGCACCCCATTCACTGTGATGTCGGACAATGGCCCCTGCTTCGCAAGCCAGGAATGGTTGAACTTTGCCAGGAGGTACAACTTTGTGCATGTGACATCCAGTCCCCTGTACCCCCAATCCAATGGCAAAGCGGAGAAGATCGTCCACATAGTCAAACGGCTCCTCTGCAAGGCTGCCGATGCGGGATCCGACTTCTACCTTGCCCTGCTGGCCTATCGCTCGGCCGCACTGTACACTGGCCTGTCGCCAGCCCAGCTGCTCATGGGTCGCACCCTGAGGACGACGGCGCCGTCCATTCACGTCCCAGACCTCGACCACGTTCCGGTCCTTCAACGAATGCAACTGTCTCGTGCACAGCACAAGGCGGCTCATGACTCCCGTGCAGCTGACCTCCCTGCTCTGGCTCCAGATGACAACGTCTGCATCCATCTTCCGGATGGTGGCTGGTCTGCAACTGCTGTGGTTCTTCGGCAGGTGGCTCCCCGCTCGTTCCTGCTTCGTCTACCGGATGGTTCCATTCTGCGCCATAATCGACGTGCCCTTCGTCTTGTTCCGCGCTCGCTTTGTGATCCTCCGCCAGTGCCATGCCCTCCTGTTGTCCCTGACCTGGACTATGCAGAGATTCCGGTTTCTCTGCATCCTCCTCACTCTGACGCAGTCCAGCCCGCTCCTCAGCTGGTGGCTCCTGACCCACCCTTGAGGCGGTCAGCCAGAATTCGTCGCCCACGTCAGTGACTTAATTTGTGAACTTTGTGCACGAATGGACTCTCTAGTCTGTTCTGATCTTCCGTTTAATCGTTCAAGTGGTTTGTATATAGTGTTCATCTCGTTCTTTGTGTGACACACTGTTTTTCTGCACCAGGCACCTTCCCATGTAAATAGCTTAGTTTTATGTACATAGTCCTGTAAATATTTCACACACACGTAGTCAGGAACATTCACCACACACTATTTATTGTCACGCAGGTACATTTTTTTATATAAAAGGGGGGATGTAATAATATATACCAGTATATCATGGTGCAGACACACACCGATGGTCACACAGTGGGACCAATCAACATACACAACACCGTAGCCAATCACCAGTGAGAGCACACATACTATAAAGACAGGGGGCGTCAGAGTTCTCACTCATTCGAGTAGCAGCTAGCTAGGAGCACAGAGCTCACAACCTGCTACACAGACATTCGCCATGTGCTGAGTGCATCAACTGGTTAGGACAAGGCAAAGGTATTTAGTTAAAGCTAGTATCGTATTTACCCACAGTTCAAGTATGTTTAAATAGTTAACCTTTGAATAAAATAGTGTTGCACTACTTCAAGTGTTGGTGACCTGTATGTGATCCAGAACACCCAACACATCATGCATATGTTGTCTGGACCATTAAAACTGTGAAATGTATGGCTTTGTGAAATTGAATAGAAGATTTCAAAGGCTGTCAGGGGATTTGAAGCCATGTCAAATGTTCTGAGCATTTGAGGAAATCCCTGACACTTTTAACAACAGTTGCTTTAAAGATGTTTGTCTGAGGCAGCAGATGTTAGGAAAGGGTAAGTGAAAATGCAATGATTTTTCACTGTACTCCTTGGACTGCTCTTCAGCTGTCAGGCAGGGTTATCTGATGGGAGTATTTGATGGAGCGATCTGATGGGGGGGTCTTAAGGGAAGGCTTGCAGGGACCCAACCCCACGACTCTATAGGGATGCTCCCTCTGCAGCCTGGTAGTGGCAGTGGGGCACTCCATCAGTGCCCTGGCCCCCTTGACCCTCCTCGGTGTGGGGAATGCGAGGAGAATCAGACTTCCAGCACGTTAACGCCTACATTATTTTAATTTAATGGACCCGCCAGAGCAGGTGGACAGCAAGCTGCTGCTATCGGCGGGAGATCGGAGCACAGCAACAGGTTTGGCGCCTATTCATTTTTGGGGGGACGCCCCATTCTCCGCCGAATCGGGAATACCAATCAGAGCGGGGGGTTAATGAAGAATCCCGGCCATTAGATTAAGTTGTCAAATAGATATATTAAGGGGTGTCTCAAACAAAGGGAAGGAAGACAGAGAGGTGGAAAGGTTTAAGGAGGGACTTGCAGAGTTTGGGGTCGAGGCAGCTTAATGTACAACCACCAATGATGGAGCAGGTATAATTGTGAATGTTGAAGAGGCAAGAATTAGAGGAATGAAGGTATTTCCTGAGTTTGAAGTGTTGGAGGAGTTCAAAGAGATAGGGAGGGGCAACAGAGATGGAAGCGGCAAGTGCATGGAGGATTTGAAAACAAGTATGTGAATTTTAAAATCAAGACATTGCTTCAGCATGAGCCAATGTATTCAGCAAGCACAAGGGAGCAGAACTTGCTGCTAGATATGGGCAACCTCAAGTTTACAGAAGGTAGAATGTGGCAGACCAGCCAAAGTACATTTGATTGTCAATTCTAAAGCGAAAGAAGGCATGATTGAGGGATTCAGCAGCAGATAAACTGAGACGGGGTGAAGTCAAGTGATAATGTGGAGGTGTTAATAGGTGGTGGCATGAACATGAGATTAGAAGCTCACCTCAGGATCAAATGTAACACAAAGGTTGTAAATTGACTGACTTTCTCTCAGACTGTTGCCAAGGAGAGGGATGGAGTCAATGGATAGAGAATGCAACTTGGAGTAGGCATCAAAAATAATGGCTTCGGTCTTCCCAATTATTATTTGGAAGAAATTTCTGCTCATCCAGTGGTGGGTGTCAGGTGAGCCGCCTGATAATTTGGCAACGTTTGAGATGCTGAAAGAGGTGGTGCTGAGGTAGATTTGTATGCTGTCAGCATACATGTAAAACTAACACTGTGCTTCAGATGATGGCACCAGAGGGTAGCAGGTAAATACGGAATATGAAGGGATAGTAAGGTAAGGATATGAGACCAGCACGAGAAATCATTGCAAGTGATATTCTGGCTATGACAAGATGGATAAGAATGGAGCCAAGTGAAAACTTTCCTATCCAGCTTACAACATTGGAGAGATATTGGAAGAAAATGATTGATCAACCATGTAAAAGGTTGAGACAGGTGAGGAGGGAAAGTGTACCATTGTCATGTTAACTAGAATGTCACTTGTAACGTTGATAAGTGCCTTTTTAGGATTGTGACAGGGGTGAAAACCAGTTTCGAGAGATTCAACAATGGATTTCCAGGAAAGAAGGGAACAGATTCGGAAAGCGACAACATGCCTGTTAAAACAGTCTGAGGCAGTCTGAGCTGATCAGACTGTCTCGATCGAAGTGACAAAGAAGTCCATGAGCACCTTGCACTTCTTGTTGAAGATGAGTGTCCAACAGACGAGGGAGAGGAAAGAACAGTTTGCGGTCGTGAAAATAAACCTTTGCATTCTAGGGTGATCCTGGAATAATAAGCAGTTTAAACATGCAAGAGTAGGACCCCAAATTATTTGGCCCAGCCATATCTGGTGATGGATGGTTAACCATAATCTTTCAAGTCTGTGTCCCTTTGACTTAAGGTAGGAGAGATGAGAGCTGTAGACCAATTGTTCAAACGATGCTGCGGCTACTTAAAGATTCACATGGCGGCAGCGGGAATTCTCCCTGGCACGCAGGAAGAGTACACGCATGTAGTACTTCTCAGGCAAATGAATAAACTATTGTCGTTTTAAGTTCCTAGTCATCAGTATTGGAACCCAGTCCTCTACAAGGGCCATACCACGGAAAATAGCCAGGGTAAGAGAGAGTAATGATTTTATTGGGGGGTGGGGGTGGAGGGGGGGGGGGTGAGGTAGGATGTCAAAGGTGGAGGCAAGAATACAGTTGAGTAAATCAGTAGCTACAGAAGTTTTGTGGCAAAACATAGATCAGTGAAACAATGTAACGTCGTCATAGTCCCAGATGACCATCGGCTGTTTTCTGCTTTGAGAGGGAGAGCTAATTGTTGCCAATTTAACCTGAAGATCACCACACCTCCGGCAAGGGACAAGGTAGGCCTTCCTAAATCATCTCGGCTGGCACAGGAATTGAATCTACGCTGTTGGACTTACTCTGCATTAATAAACCAGCTATCCAACCAACTGAACTAAACTTGCCCCAATGAAACGATAACCGGATAATCTGTTTTAGTGATGTTAGATGAGAGTTAAATGGATGAGATATCTCCCCTGCTCCTCCTGGAAATAGCACAATGAGATATTTTACATCTGCCTGAGAAAGATGATTGAGGCTTAACTGCTCATCACTAGAAGACACTTTGACAATAACATTTTCTTGGAGCATCAGTCCACCTTTTTCACGAGGATTGAACACTGTATCAAAATACATAAATCCAATACCGTCAATTATTTGCATCAAAAATATGAATTGGTGAAAAAATGTTTTATAATTGCTTAAGGAGGCCAAAATAATGCATTGCTCTGATTATTATATCTATCTGGAAGATGTAGATTATTGTACTTCTTGCATATGTCATTAAACTGAGATACTGGGGTCATTTTCATTTTCAGCAGTAAATGGATAGAAACGAAAATAAAACATGAGTGGGTTCTGTAAAAGACAAGTGGTCTTCTCTCCCAAGTTACCAACCAGGCTGTGAAAATGAAAACAGCCCATGCTGCTTCTTATCAATTATTCATCCAAATGCCTGCTGTCTGCATCCTAACTCAAACCATGTCCTGTTCATCCATCAGCCTGTACTTACTGCACTAAACTGACTCCCAGTCCAGCAATGCCTCTATTTTAAAATCATCATCCTTGTTCTCAAAGCGCCCCATAGCCTCACTGCTCCCTAACTCTGTAATCTCCGTCAACCCTACGATCCTCCAAGAAATATGTGCCTCTCCAATTCTGGCCTTTTTCCCAAGTTTCTGTCACTTCACCATTGGCGGTTGTGCATTCAGCTGCATGGGCCCAAATGTGAGAAATCCCTCACTAAACCTTTTTGTCTTTCTTCTGCTCTCCTCCCCTATAAGGCCCTCCTTGAATGCTAATTAGGGCAGGATTGTCCACCTCTTCCCGAGGCATGGTTTGCAGCGGCTGAGGAGGTCAACCATTGGCCTCCCATGTTTTTCCAGTCCCATTGCTCTGAACGGATTTTCCCATTGTCCTCACCCTCTGCTGCCAGGGAACCCGCGGCGTGGGGCGCCATTGGCGGAACCAGAAGATCCCGCCAGTGGGAAAAGCCGGACATTTTCGGCCTAACTCTTTGACAAAACCTTTGCTCCCTTGTCCTAATAACTCCTAATATGGTTCAATGTGAAAAAAGAAATGCTGGATAACATTTCTGTAAAAGGCGTCGGGATATTCCAACGCATTAAATGCACAAACTAAATGCAAGGTTTTGCTGTTGTCCTTGACTCCATAAGGGAAAGCAGATTGAACCTTATCGTAGAACACATCTTGTTAGTTTTATGGGAGCTGACATGAACTGAAACAGAGATGTAAATGATGAAGACAGGAAGCATTAGCCTCATCAAATTAAGAATTCATTGTGTTAAGGAAACCATTGATCAATCAGTGAAGTGAGTAATGCACCAGGAGCATGATTTAAAATTGAGTCAAAAGTTATGCATTGAAATCGAAAGGCATTCATGAGATTTGCATCCTGTGATCCAAAATGAACTACAAGTAGTTGAGGTGTGATGAAGCTAAAAACAACACTTGTAACAATCTGGGTAGCTGTATTGAAGGAGACACCGAGTAATTAATCGGGAGTGACTAGAGATAAGTTTGGAATATCAGCGTCTGCTGCCTTGAGTAAACTAGGGATCTGTCACACAGACAAGACAAGCTTAATAATAAGTAAAGCTTACTCATGAATTAGATCTTATACCAATGTTGGTACTGCTAAAATAACAATTTAATAAGTGTAAGCTGGTGGATGTACCTTTATGGGTTCATTGGGATCAATTTGGCTGATACACAAACATTTCTAAAACATTCCTCGTAAGAAAGTGAAAGTCGGCCTGGTCCCAGAGGATCATAGGCTGCGCTCCATTTTGAGAGAGAGCGAGCTGACTGGTTGTGATTTAACCTGAGGTTCACCACACTTGAGGCGAGGGACAAGATTGAGAAGGTAGGGCCTTGATGCTAACCTCAACCAGTATGGGAATTGAACCCACATTGTTGGCAACATAAACCAGCCATCCAGCCAACTGAGCTAACCGACCTCCAAAAACAGTTTAGTCAATCGTGCAGCAAAATATTTTTTTCAAAATGTCTGTATTATTTAGTTTGCATCCAACATGAATTCATGCCATTAAAAAAAACATTAGAGAAGTTGGGACATAATGGTTGGACTCTGCACGACATATGACAATGCGGCATTGCACATAACAATAAAAGAGAAATATTCTTCCAAGAAACATGATTTTTCTTTTAACTTTTCTATTGGAATGTTGACATTCTGTTAAGGCCAGCATTTGTTGCTCATCATTGATTGCACTTTACATTGTCTGGAGATCGGCCAAACTCATGCAAAAACAAAATACTGCGGAGGCTGGAAATCTTAACTAAAGACAGAAATTGCTTGAAAAGCTCAACAGTCCTGGCAGCATTCGTGAGGGGAGAATAGAGTCAATGGTTGGAATTTGCCCCTTAGATGTGGGGAAGCCCAGCAGTATTGACAGACAGGATTTTTATCTCTTGGGTTGCATGATGGCCTGGAGTTGGGTAGAAACAAAGGTGAGCTGATGCTGAACTTGTCAGGTTAAAAGCTGTGTCTCAACGCCCAGAAACATTGGCCCAGTTCTTGAGATTAGTGCAAAGCCCATGTCCCTCACACCCACTTAATGCTATTAGCCCCTCATCCAACCTTCACCCCTTCATCCTACTGCCTTCACACTCACCCGCTTGCCCAACTTCATGCCTACCTCTTCCTCTCCTTTACCACCTTATCGTCAACCCGCCTTCACTACCCTAACAAGCCTTAATCCCCTTCACCTCCAATCCCTATCCTCTTTATCCTCTCAATTATCCCGTCCCTGAACCCCTTGATCAGCTCGCCCAAGTGGTTGGGGGACATTGCGGGAAATTTCTCAAAATTGCAGTGCTGGATCAGGCAACAAAAGCTGTGTGAAATGGTTGACTTCACAGATGCCTTTTCTCGCCAGATTAAACAGGACTCTGAGCAATTTTGGAATACTGGTGAGGATCACACATCAGCTGCACGGCAATTGGGGGGGAAGGTGGGGTGGCGGCCTAAATATGCTGGCAAAGCAAGGGTTCCAAAATTATTTAAAAAGGGTGCCCCGGTCTCAAAGTTACACATAAGGCCCCCTTTACCCCCAAGGAGATTGGGAACCCCTTACCCTGCACAAAGAGCTGGACCTGCCCCATGGAGATAGGGACCCCCGAAGCACTCCTCCCTCACAGTCATCAGGGCTCCCCCCACCCCCATCACCACACATAAGGGGAACTCCCCCCCCCCTCCCCCCACGCCCAAATTGGAGGAGGGTTTACCTCTGCCAGAGCCTCCTTGGCACTAAACCATTAATGTGCCTCTTTGGCACTACCGCTTCATATGCCTGCTTAGCACTGCCAAGTCCTGGCAGCTCCAACGGCTGGGGCACTGCCATGATTTCAGGGGCAATGCGCAGCCTTGTTCCTCAACCCCCAGTGCCTCGAGGAACCTATGTGCTCCCAGCATGGTCATGACCGGTTTGGCGGGGGGAGGCTGTGGACGATATGTCGTGGGCGAACAGTACAATACAAAGCCCTTAAATTATATTAAAACGCATTAAAATGTATTTAATTCATGAAAATCACGGGACTTGAACCTGATCACATCATCGGTGGGGGGAGGGGGGCATGGAAGGTCTGAAACCGCAATCCCGCTGCCGTAAATCCCGTTTTTGCACTCTCCCGAGATTTAGGGGCCATAATGGGATTTGCGTCCATGGTGAACAGAGCCACTTGATCACACATGGCACATTTTAATCTGGCACATTAAATATATTGCTCACCAGTTTAATGCCTCATAATCTTTAACCCATCTCCCAGTGGCATGGCACTTCTCCCCATTGGAACACATATGACCTCACTGGGCCTCCATGCCCAACAGATGGTTAGGCCATCTCGGAGAATGTCTCAATCACAGTGACAGGATTCAGCCTTTCCTCAAAACTGAAACTAAACTGCAAAATGGCTGATCTAAAGCCCAGCTCCACCCACAGTCTGACATCATTGCATTTCTTAAAGGTACATTGCTTAAACATCCATTTCTTAAAGGCACTCTCACATGACACCTCCCCCCAAGAAAAATAAACCCATCAACTTCAAGATGGTTTCATTTTTCACTTTTGCACCATCCACTAAGAAATGCACACAGTAAAAATACTTTTTCGTTTCACAAAAAAAACCACACGCAAACAAGCATAATAATATAGTCCATTTTTTTTTTGTTCTTCCTCCAACCAAAATCCTTCTCGATTAACAGTCTCTTTGAACAACGTGTCTGCACGATCCATCCATTCCTCTACTCCTTGGCATTTCTCTTCAGAATCAGATAATTTAGATCAATCTGACCACAGAGTTCCTTGCAATTCTCTAATACAGGAACATCGGTTACCACAGCTTTCAGGCAGTCAAATGCCTGTTGAAAGTCCGCTGTCCATTGACATTTTTGACGTTTCTTTAGCAAGTCCATCAGTGGATCAACCACACTACAAATCTTTTCCACAAAGGGTCGGTCAAATTAATTCATGCTAAGAGATTGCATTATTTCTCTTTGTCTTGAAGGTATCGGAAACTCCACAAGGAAAGTGATTCGGGCTTCTCCAAATTCACTTTCGGCTAGGTTCATCACCAAACCCGCCGCCTGACGTCGATCGTAGAGCTCCATATGATGTTTTAAATGTTCTTCCATGTCTGGAAGTTGAAAATAAAAGCAGATTGTCCCAATTTCTCAATGCAATCCTTCAAACGCGGGATAGGATAAGAGTCCATTCTTGTAACTGCAGTCACCTTTTGAAAGTCCACACACAACCATTGGGTACCATCTGGTTTAGGTACCATCACTATGGGTGAGATCCATTGGCTGCAACCCACTTCAATTATGCCATTATTCAGCATACTCTCATCCTCTTTGTTAACCAGTGCTAATTTTAAAGGGTTAAGTCTATATGGGTGTTATTTGATAGGAACAGCAATTCCCACATCTACGTCAGATACAGCCATTTTTGTACTTCCCAATTTATCTCTACAAACTTACCCATGTGCTATCAATAACTCTTTCAGGTCAGTTTGTTTTTCCTCTGGAAGGTAACAACAATTCATCCCAATTTTTAAGAACATCCTCATTTTCAATTTAATTTGAGGTATGTCAAATTCACAGTCATCTGGATTTGGTTTGTCACTTTGAATTAGAATCATTAAAACCTCCTTCTTCTCTCCTTCCCTTTCAAAGTATCTTTTAAGCATATTCACATGACACACTTGGTGAGTCTTCCTTTTATCTGGTGTTTTTACCACATAATTCACCTCACTTAATTTCCTTTCAATCTGATACGGTCCACAAAACCTAGCTTTTAAAGGCACCCCTACCACTGGTAACAACACTAAAACTTTATACCCACTGTCACAACTACGAACTATGGATTTCCTGTCCGCTACTCATCACATTTTGTGCAACTTTCAAATGTTGTCTCGCCAATTCACCTGCTCTATTTAATCGTTCCCTAAAATTTGACACGTAATCCAATAGTGTAATTTCCGATTTCTCACCCACCAATTTTTCCTTAATCAATGTAAGTGGTCCTCTTACCTCATGACCAAAAATTAGTTTAAAAGGACTAAATTTAGTAGACTCATTAGGTGCATCCCTAATTGTAAACAATACGAATGGAATTCCTTTATCCCAATCCTCTGGATAATCTTGACAATATGCCCTCAACATTGTCTTTAATGTCTGATTCCACCTTTCTAACGCTCCCTGCGGTTCTGGATGATACGCAGTTGATTTAAATTGTTTTATTCCTAAGCTATCCATAACTTCTTTGAATAACTTTGAAGTAAAATTTTATCCTTGATCCGATTGAATTTCTGTGGGTAGTCCATATCTAGTAAAGAATTTAAGTAACTCCTCCACAATCCTTTCAGCTGTAATATTACGCTCTGGAATGGCCTCTGGAAACCTAGTAGACACATCCATTACGGTCAAAAGATATTGATTCCCACTTTTTGTTTCAGGAAGCGGTCCTGCACAATCAATTAGGACCTCGTAAAAGGTTCCTCAAATGCTGGAATGGGTATTAAGGGCGCTGGTTTTATCACTGCTTGAGATTTCCCTATCACTTGACATGTGTGACATGATTGGCAAAATTTAACTATATCTTTATGTAGTCCAGGCCAATAAAAATGTTTCTGGATTTTAGCTTGAGTTTTCCTTATTCCCAAATGACCTCCCACTGGTATCTCATGTGCAACTCGCAACCCCTCCTTTCTATATCCTACTGGCAATACTACTTGATGAACTTCTGCCCACTTTTCATCCACCTGCATGTGTACAGGTCTCCATTTTCTCAAGACATCACTTTTACGGTAATAACACTCTGGTATACTCTCAGATGCCTCTTCCGTATATGCTTTCTGATATATCCGTTTTATTTCTACATCTTTCTGTTATAACTCCGCCAATTTTCCTGAGCTAAAAATATCCGCCTCATCCTTCACCTGTTCTTGTTCTTTTTCAACCATCTGATCAAAAATCGTTTCTGATAATTGCATTTCAACTTGATCTTCACTCTCTGATTTCTACTCTTGTCTTAACCTGTGACTTTGAGACCTTGTGACTACACAATCCGGAAAAATCCCAGGATATTCGTCCTTCAACACTTCAGTTGTCTGATTTTCCACTGGCTTATCAACCACAGTAGGTATCACTCCCACCTGCGATCCAGCTATATCGTTACCCAAGATAAACTGTATTCCTGGACAAGATAGTTTATCAATTACTCATACTACCACTTCACCACTCTTCACTGGACTTTCCAACCTTACCTTATATAATGGAATGCTACTCCTCTCACCCTGAATTCCACATATCACCACCTTTTCTGGCAACATTCTTCCCAAGCTACATAATTCCTCATCTCTTACCATTAAAGATTGACTAGCCCCTGTATCTCTTAAAATAGTGACTTTTTTACCTGCTCCTCCTGATACACATGAGTAAACTTTAACCACACAAGTAAATTCTTTAAAGACATCTGGCATCTTCTTAACAATTACTTCTTGAACAGGCTGTCCAATCGTTTGCACCACCTTCGTTTCCCTTGGGCTTTCCTTTACCACTCCAACAAATCCCATTGGCTTATCCTGTTTTACCACATCAGCCTTTCCAATGCTTTTCTTCAACCACCAACACTGTGACTTTACATGGCCTAGTTTACATGACCTGAATTTTAAGATGCCATCCACCTGAATTAGGAGATCTGAGAGTTTTTGCAGCTTTTTGACCAATACCCATCCCTCAATTGTTGTTGATGAGGGTGGCATGTGGCGCAGTGGTTAGCACTGGGACTGCAGCGCTGCGGACCCTGGTTCGAATCCTGGCCCTGGGTCACTGTCAATGTGGAGTTTGCATATTCTCCCCATGTCTGCATGGGTTTTACCCCCACAACCCAAAGATGTGCAGGTTAGGTGGATTGGCCATGCTAAATTGCCCCTTAATGAATAGATGATCCTTGTCCAGGCAGTTGTTGACAATGAATGGCATCATCATTTGCCAATGTAACCATTGTTTGCAATGCTGCCTCAGAGTGCCAGAGACACGGGTTCAATTCCAGCCTTGGGTGACTATGCGGAGTTTGCATTTTGTCCCTGTATCTGCATGGGTTTCCTCCGGGTGCGCTGGTTTCCTGCCACAGACCAAAGAAGTGATGGTTAGGTGGATTGGCTATGCTAAATTGCCCTTAATGTGCAAAGATGTGTAGGTTAGGTTAGATTACAGGCTGGCGGGGGAATGGGCCTAGGTAATATGCACTTTCAGAGCATCGGCAGACTCAAGGGCCGAATGGCCTCCTTCTGCACTGCAGGAATTCTATGTGTTTCATTGCTTTCTGGGATTTCAATGGGATGTGGCTTGAGTAAATGCAAAACTTGTCTTATGTAGTTACGTTCTTCAAACATAATAATCGGCGAAGTATAATAATACAACAATCAGCTCTATCAATCCATTAACAGTGCACATAAATACATAAGTTAATTAATGTGGATGGGTAAAAAGTTAAAGGAATGCTTCTTCAGAATCTTGTAGTTATTAGTAGCTCCCCCTTAATATGGCACCGATTCAAAAGTGATTGTGTCTGAGACAATCACTGCCATTTTGCTGAAATGTTCAGTTTTTATTTCCCCTTCAGAAAATCTTACTTTGCTTCCTGAACTCCCCTGAAGGGAGAACATACCTTCATTATTTGCAGTTATCATTTCAATTTTGATTACACCTGAGGTATCTTCAAGATATTAATTTCAGAAGGGGTTACAGACAGTCCACGGAGGTTCTGGCTTTAATAATACCTTTATAAAATCATTCATGATAACAGTTTGCAGCATCCAGCACCTCAAAATGTATTTTGGCAATGACCCCCTTGGAGGCCAAGACCTGCTTAAAATATTCACTCTGAAAAATCAAGAAGGAGGGGCGGGATTCTCCCCTACCCGGTGGGGCGGGGGGTTCCGGCGCAATGGAGTGGCGGGAACCAGTCCGGCGTCGGGCCGCCCCAAATGTGCGGAAGTCTCCGCACCTTTAGGGGCCAAGCCCTCACCTTGAGGGGCTAGGCCCACGCCATAGTGGTTTCCACTCCGCCGGCTGGTGGGAAAGGCCTTTGACGTCACGCCAGCCAGTGCCGAAAGGTCTTCGCCGGGCGACGCATGCGCGGGAGCGTCAGCGGCTGCTGACGTCATCCCCGCGCATGAGCAGGGGAGGGGGTCTCTTCCGCCTCCGCCATAGTGAAGACCATGGCAAAGGCGGAAGAAAAAGAGTGCCCCCACGGCACAGGCCCGCCCACGAATCAGTGGGCCCCGATCGCGGGCCAGGCCACCGTGGGGGCACACCCCAGGGCCAGATTGCCCCGCACCCCCCCAGGACCCCGGAGCCTGCCCATGCCGCCTTGTCCCGCCGTTCAAAAGGTGATTTAATCCATGCTGGAGGGAGAGGGTTGACAGCGGCGGGACTTTGGCCCAACGCGGGCCGGAGAATCGCCGGGGGTGGGCCTGCCGACCGGCGCGGTGCGTTTCCCGCCCCCGCCGAATCTCTGGTGGCGTAGAATTCGGGACACGGCGGGGGCGGGTTTCATGCCAGCCCCCGGCCTTTCTCCGACCCGGTGGGGGGGGGTCGGAGAATCGCGCCCGAGGTTTGAAAGTGTATCAATTTGATATTGATTCTTCAACAATTATGACAAATCATGCAAAGTACATGGTAGGGAAGTGTGCTTATTAATGAAGCTTGTTTGTGTGAATAGTGTGGTATTATCATGCATGAAGGTAATGAAAGGGTTAATGACATGTATACAGACATCCACTGGAGGGAGCTGATCCTAGAAGTATGTAAGGGACGACACTGAGCCTTGTGGCGCAGAAGGTTGGAGTAGGTGGTCGGAGCAGGAGCTGGCTAGGAGAACTGAAGATAGTGAGAGAGCAAGAGGGTGGTTTATTATGTTAGTGAGCTAGATGTAGATGAGTATAGTTTGCGTGACCAATCAACTGTTTGTTTCTTCAGGATAAGTATCAAATCCAATTAGTAATGTTAAATAAATAGTTTTGTTAGTTTACAAGACGCGTTGTTCTCTGATCAACACGACATGTCAAAGCCATCTGGTTAGAACAAGGCAGAGAACAACACAGAGAGAACAGATCTCTTGTGAAATCATTGCCCCTCCACAGAACTGTGTGCCGTTCTGGTCATCACATTATAGAAGGGATGTGGTTGCACCGGATGGGGTGCAGAGGAGATTTACCAGGATGCTGCATGGACTGGAGGGTCTGAGCTATGAGTAAAGTTTGAATAGCTGGGGCTGTTTTCCTTGGAAAAATGAAGATTGTCGGGGTACCTGATAGAGGTGTAACAGATTCTGAAGGGCATCGGTAGGGTGGATGGGAAGGCATTGTTTTCCATTAGTACAAGTGTCAATAGCCTTGAGGCACATACTTAAGATAAGAGGTAGAAGGCTAAGAGGGGAATTGTTTGTGCTGGGAGTCTGGAACTCACAGCCTGAAAGGGTGGTTAAGTCAGAAACTCTTGTAACATTTATGAAGTATTTAGATATTCACTTACGCTGCCATAACCTCCAGGGCTATGGGCAAAGTGCTTTAAAATGGGATTACTGTGATCAGATCTTCGTTGACCAGCATGGACATGGTGGGCTGAATGGTCTCCTTCTGACTGTAAATGTCTATGAATCTATGAAAAAAAAGCAGGCACTGTAATATATATTACAGTTGGTATAAACCAATGGAAACATTTCCTGAAGACATTGGCTTTGAATTATAGTATCACCATCACTTGATTAATAGTATATAATTGACAGTCAAAAACATTATGAATAATCAAAAATTACTAATGATCAGACCCCATTTGGAGTATTGTGAGCAGTTCTGGTCCCCGTATCTAAGGAAGGATGTGCTAGCCTTGGGAAGGGTTCAGAGGGGGTTCACGAATGATCCCTGGAATGAAGAGCTTGTCGTATGAGGAGCGGTTGAGGACTCTGGGTCTGTACTCATGGAGTTTAGAAGGATGAGGGGGGAACTTATTGAAACTTACAGGATACTGTGTGGCCTGGATAGAGTGGACGTGGAGGGAATGTTTCCACTTGCAGGAAAAACTACAAGCAGAGGGCACAATTTCAGACGAAAGGCACGATCCTTAAAAACAGAGATGAGGAGGAATTTCTTCAGCCAGAGGGTGGTGAATCTGTGGAACTCTTTGTCGCAGAAGGCTGTGGAAATCAATTCACTGAGTGTCTTTAAGAAAGAGATAGATAGGTTTTTGATCTATGAGGGGATCAGGGGTTATGGGGAGAAGGCAGGAGAAGGGGATGAGAAAAATATCAGCCATGATTGAATGGAGGAGCAGACTCAATGGGCCGAGTGGCCTAATTCTACTCTTATGGTCTTATGGTTATCAATCATCATTCAATTAGTATTAAAATGCTTAAAAATTTGAGCATTCAGTAATGATTGTAAATCTATAAGTAATATTGGCATACACCAGAATTTAAACTTGAATTAATTATGCACAATCAGCAAAAAATGTTTGGAATACCGATAATAAACAGTAAAGTTGACATAGTTCCAGATGACCAGAGGCTGCTTTCCCCTTTGAGGGGAAGGGTTGACTGGTGGAGATTTAACATGATGATCACCACACCTCAGGTAAAATTGAGAAGGTCCCTTCATTAATAACATCAGCTGGTACAGGAAATGAACCCACACTGTTGGCCTATCCTCTGCATCACAACCCAATTGTCCAGCCAACTGAGCTAAACCGGCTCCGATAATGCTAATGTCCTGATAGGAGTAATAATAAGAATGTGCGTGAGTAACAACAAAATGGTCATACGTCCAGAACAGTCGATTAGGTATGTTTAAGGGTAACGCGCAGTTGTAATACATGTGAACACGTCACTGTGTACAAGACAGGCAGAATATAAAGCAAGATTAAATGGCAACAAGACATACTAAAATTAAATAGCAGAATCCATTTCTAAAATCCAATGGATAAACTTTTCAGTTAAGCATGTTCTTTATTTTCAACAGGTTTATGCAGATAACAGGAACTCATTTCTATTTGACATGAAAAATTCAATGAAGCTTGGCAGAGTCATATTCAATCTCCAGCGTTTTTTCAACAAATTTGCTGTATGTAACTGTATTTCAAGGACAATTTTGGACAATTGTAGGGGCTGTAATTAAAAGCAAATTCATGACCTTAGTTCTAAATAAAATGTAAACATCTTGTTTATGAGATTTAGATCTCATGAGATCTTTTCTATTGCAATGAATTTTCGATCAAAATGGTTGAAGGTCGTTTGTATTTATATGGTTACTGCACTGTAGCATTTCTAAAATTGTTGTTTGCCTGCTATAGATTACACATATAATTATTCACAGTTAATGGCACTAGTTTATACCACAGCGATGTGCTTGATGCATATTCTCATCCCAATTCAAACAGTAGAGTGATTTTTAGAATTCTAAATCAAACAATGAAAACCTTTGGGAAATGAGATGTTTAATAAGGTATCAAACTATACCACACAGTCGGCCCAATTGTAACTCAGCAGTCCTTTTAATGAGAAAAAATATTTAGATACCAGGGGCGAAATTCTCCCGAAAAGGCGTGATGTCCGCCGACTGGCGCCCAAAACGGCGCCAAT
Organism: Scyliorhinus torazame; assembly: GCF_047496885.1. Lineage (NCBI taxonomy): Eukaryota > Metazoa > Chordata > Chondrichthyes > Carcharhiniformes > Scyliorhinidae > Scyliorhinus > Scyliorhinus torazame. The sequence goes on from NC_092721.1 coordinate 36,149,813, forward strand.
CAGACGGGCATCGCGCTGCCCCAAAGGTGCGGAATGCTCCACATCTTTGGGGGCTGAGCCCCAACATTGAGGGGCTAGGCCAACGCCGGAGGAATTTCCGCCCCGCCAGCTGGCGGAAACGGCCTTTGTTGCCCCGCCAGCTGGCGCGGAAATGACATGTCGGGGTGGCGCATGCACGGGAGCATCAGCGGCCACTGACAGTTTCCCGCGCATGCGCAATGGAGGGAGTCTCTTCTGCCTCCGCCATGGTGGAGACCGTGGCGGAGGCGGAAGGGAAAGAGTGCCCCTACGGCACAGGCCCGCCCGCGGATCGGTGGGCCCCGATCGCGGGCCAGGCCACCGTGGGGGCACCCCCCGGGGCCAGATCGCCCCGCGCCCCCCCCAGGACCCCAGAGCCCGCCCGCGCCGCCTTGTCCCGCCGGTAAATAGGTGCTTTAATTTACGCCGGCGGGACAGGCAATTCTTCGGCGGGACTTCGGCCCATCCGGGCCGGAGAATCGAAAGGGGGGGCCCGCCAACCGGCGCGGCGTGATTCCCGCCCCCGCCGAATCTCTGGTGCCGTAGACTTCGGCAACCAGCGGGGGCGGGATTCACGGCAGCCCCCGGCGATTCTCCGACCCAGCGGGGGGTCGGAGAATGACACCCCAGGTGTGGTCTGATAAAGCTTAGATTTAACTTGGAAAAAGATGAAGCACACTCTTTCAACAGGGTGTAAGTTTCTCCATTAATCTTAACTCCATGCATCAGGTAAGGTGGCCATAGTCCAAAAGGCTTCTTCCCCCTTTGAGAAGAGGAACTAACTGGAGCGAAATTCTCCATCCCGCCCCGCCACTTTTCTGCCCCGACCCGCCGGCAGGATGCTCCGTTACACCGGCCGGTCAATGGGGTTTCCCATTGTGGGGCAGCCCCACGCCGTCGGGAAACCCCCGGGCGCCGGCAAAACGGAGACTCCCGCCGGCGGAGAATGACGCCCCAGGTCCTGATTTAAGCTGAGGATCAGCACATCTCAGGCAAGGGGTAAGGTTGAGAAGGCTGGGCCTTCAGAAATAACCTCAGCCGGTACTGGAATTGACCCCACACTGCTGGCCTCGCTCTGCACCACGAACCAGCTGTCCATACAAGTGAACTAAACCAGTTAATGAGACTATTAGGGTGTAGAAGTAGTTTGGGTTGAGATGAGAAGTGATAAAGGCAAGAGGTCAATTGTGGAAGTGGTATACATGCCCCCTAATTGCAACAACATGGGAGGGCAGAGTATAAAAGAAGAGATAATGGGGGCCTGTCAGGAAGGTACTGCAATAATTATGGGGGTTTTAAGTTGGAAGAATCAGATGTGCAAAGTTAGTGCAGATGCAGAGTTCACAGAATGTTTTCAGGATATTTTCTTAGAACATCATAGTCTGGGGCCAACCAGAGGGCAGGCGATACTATAATGTACCATGAGATAGGATGAAGTGATATCTTCATAGTGAAGGCAAGCCTAGGTAACAGCGATCATAAAGGGGGGGGTGGGTGGATGGCATAGTGGTATTGTCACTGGACTAGTAAACCAGGGACCCATGATTAAATCCAACCTCTAAAGATGGTCAAATTTGAATTCAAATAAAAATCTGGAATTAAGAGTCAAATGATGACCATGAAACCATTGTTGTTAAAAACCCACCTGGTTTACTAATGTAGGAAACCTGCTATCCTTATCTGGCCTACAGCAGATCCACAGCAACATGATTGAATATTAGCTGCCCCCTGAAGGGCAATTAGGGATGGACAATAAATGCTGGCACAGCCTGTGATGCTCACATCCCATGAATGAATAAAAAAATAATAATGTGATTGAATTTTACATTCAGTTTTATGGAGAGAAGAGTGCATCCAACACCAGTATTTTAACATTAAATAAGGGAAACTATGAGGGGATGAAAGTACAGCTATCTAAAATAAACTGGCAAATATGCTGAAGGGAATTAACAGATATCCAGTGGCAGACATTTAAAGGGATATTTCCAAATACACAGAATAGACACATTAAAATGAGAAAGAAAAATTCCCGAGGTGAGGGCCCATCATCAGTGATTAGCTAAAAAACGTTAAAGGCAGTCCTAAATTTAAAGAAGAATCATGGGCGGGATTCTCCGTTGGCTGATGCTGAAATCATGACACGTGATTGGGCGGAGAATAAGTTCTGATGCCAAAATCATAACGTCACTGATTTGGCGCCTGTGATAGTCGGTATTAGAGGTATTACGGTACCCTGTAATGCTGCAAGACCATTGGGGTAGGAGGTACTGTTTTCATTGGTTAAGCCTGCCTGCTGGTTCCGCCCAGTAAGGCAGAGTGTAAGAGCCCGTATCTCCCCAGCAGCTGCCTTCTGTACCTGCGCTGCTGGGGGAAACATCTAGTGTAACAAAGCCTTCAATTGTCTCCAATCTCGCTTCTGGAGTTATTGATCGAGCATCAATTTATTACACTAGATTTTAAAGAATAGAACTCCAAATCAAGCCAGAGTGTCTGCAACTCAGCCCCCACGTGGCAAACTCAGCGGCAACCTTCAAGCACTGGCTGGTGTCATGATATCCATATTAACATATCATGGTGCAATTACACACACACTGATGGACAGGTAGATGGACCAATCAATACACACAACATCACAGCCAATCACCAGTGACAGCACACGCACTATAAAACAGGGAACACCACAGTTCCCGTTCATTCTACCAGGAGATAGCTAAGAGCACAGAGCTCACAGCGCGCCACTCAGACATACACCATGTGCTGAGTGTCTCTCTAAGATAGTGCTAGGGCTGGGTCCACAGGCTAGCTGGTAAAGTATGAACCACAGCCAGAAGTTAATAGTTATTATTGTACAGAATAATAAAACAGAGTTGTACCATCTACAACCGTGTTGGTTCGTTTGTGTATCGGAACACACAACACGACATGATACCAGGTCTGGAAACTAGCCAGCGACTGTGAGACCTACCTGCACCTCTTCAGAGATCCGCCATCCTGCGCCATGGACACCATCAGCCCACCGCAGCTGCTCCAAATCGCTGGAAATCTCAGCGTCAACTGGAAGCTGTTTAAACAGCGCTTCCAGCTCTTCCTAGAAGCCACAGACAGGGAGAATGCATCGGACACCAGGAAGATCGCCCTCCTCCTCTCCATGGCGGGGCAACACGCCATCCACATCTACAACTCCCTGGCATTCGCGAAAGGCGAGGACAAGACGAAGTACAAGACGGTCTTTCTAAAATTTGAGGAACACTTCAGCGTGGAAGTTAATGGGAGCTTCAAGAGGTACCTCTTCCAGCAGCGCCTGCAGGGTGAGGATGAGCCTTTTCAATCTTATCTAACACACCACCATATCCTCGCGCAGTCCTGCGACTATGAGGCCACCTCTGACTCCATGATTCGGGATCAGATAGTTTTTGGGGTCACCTCGGACACCCTACGCCAGCAGCTCCTCAAAATAAAGCGCCTCACGCTAGCCACCGCCATCGAAACCTGCGTCCTCCACGAAAACGCGACCAGCCGGTACTTACAATTCCAGGCGGCCGAATCGGCACGGCAGGGGTCCTACGAGGCCGAGCGGGTCCAGTTGATCGAGTTCCTCCCGACCCATGGCCCGGACGAGGGCGGCCATTTCGTGTGCTTTCCCAGGCCTCCCGCGCTTGTATGCACCAGAAGAGGGGACGTCGACGCAGAGGGACGTGATGCACAGGCGCGCTTTACGCAGGACCACACCGCGCATGCGCGGTGGCGCAACGAACGCCATGACATCACAACATGCGGCAACTGTGGATCTGCACACTTAAAGCGGCAATGTCCAGCCAAATCGCGACAATGCCTCCGCTGTGACAGAATGGGCCACTACGTTGCCTGCTGTCGAGCAGTTCAACCTACCAACTCTCTGAAATTCTGCCAGCCTCGCAGGGACGTGCGGGCCATTCAGCCCCCATACACCGAGTCATACCCTGACGACGTGCAGACCGGTGAGACCGACGATCGGGAACCCTTCCGCGTTGCGGTAATAGGCAGGAACCGGATGTCCCCAAGTAGGACCCACCAGCCGATGCTAGTGCACAGCATTAATCCGGGCGATGAATGGTGTGCCACCCTAACGGTCAACCCGAATTCGTCGCCCACCTAATAGACTGGACTTATGAGCCTGTTTGCACATTGGACTCACTGCATTGTTGTGCAACAATGTTAACGTGTTTCTTTCTTGTTGTTCCAGGAGTTCTCTTTCGATATTTGATGATTGCATTTGTTTTGTTCGTGGTACAACCTCGTTGCTCTGTTGCACCTGACACCTTCCTATATATATGGTTTAGCCTCATGTACATGTTGTAAATATTGCACACACATACTCAGCCGCACTCAGTACACACCAATATTTATTATCATGTAGGCACATATCTTTGTGAAAAGGGGGGATGTCGTGATATCCACATTAACATATCATGGTGCAATCGCACACGCACACTGATGGTCAGGTAGATGGACCAACCAATACACACAACATCACAGCCAATCACCAGTGAGAGCACATGGACTATAAAACAGGGAACACCACAGTTCCCGCTCATTCTACCAGGAGATAGCTCAGAGCACAGAGCTCACAGCGCGCCACTCAGACATACACCATGTGCTGAGTGCCTCACTAAGATAGTGCTCGGGCTGGGTCCACAGGTTAGCTGGTGAAGTACGAACCACAGCCAGAAGTTAATAGTTATTATTGTACAGAATAATAAAACAGAGTTGTATCATCTACAACCGTGTTGGTTCGTTTGTGTATCAGAACACCCAACACGACAGCTGCCGTGTTTCCATGGATATCTCAGGACGGCCACAATTACACCCACGGAGGACCAGAAAATGCAAGTTCTGCACTCGAGGGTGAGCCCAGAGATCTACACTCTCACCGAGGATGCGGTCGATTTTGAGGCCGCAATGAATCTGCTGAAAGGACACTATATTCGCCCTGTAAACCAGGTCTACACCCGACATCTACTAGCGACGAGGCGACAAATTCCTGGGGAATCACTGGAGGAGTTCTACCTTGCGCTCCTGGTGTTGGGGAGGAACTGTAACTGCACACAAATTTCGGCCACCGACCACACAGAACTTTTGATCCAGGACACATTTGTTGCAGGTATGGTGTCCTCCTAAATCCGCCAGCGATTGCTGGAGAAAGAGACACTAGGCCTTAAGGAGGCACGGGCCCTTGCTAGCTCACTGGATGTGGCCTCCCGAAACGCCCGCGCTTACGTCCCCGACCGTGCGGCAGCCCCTTGGGCTGTGTAGAACCCACCCGCGACCGACTCCGATGCATCCCCCATCTCCCCCACAAGCTTGTGCTGCAAGACTGCCAGGGAACCCCGGGGGGCCCCGCTGTTATTTGTGCGGGCAAGCCAAGCATCCCCGACAGCGCTGTCCGGCCCGCTCATCCCTCTGAAAAGGATGAGGCAAAAAGGGCCACTTCGTGGCGGTCTGCGAGGCCCGGGCGGTCGCTGCGGTCTCCGGAGGTGAATCGGGACCGCCACCACAACCCTCTCCATGGGCCACGTGCGGCCAGCGGGCGCTGCCGTCTTCCTCCTTCAGGGCCACGTGTGGCCTCCGGGCGCCGCCATCTTGTCTCTCGGACACCACGTGTGAGGGATGGGCGCCGCCATCATGTGCACCCCCAGCCATGTGCGACCAGTGGGCGCTGCCATCTTGGCTGGACTCTCAGGACTCCGACTCGGATGACCACACACCGCCCGAGGAGAACATCCAACTTCTGCCACGACTAGCTTCAGTGACCTTGGACCAGTCTTGGCCCCGAACACTCTCGACTGCAACGACGGCCGTGCTCATCAATGGGCATGAAACATCCTGTCTGATCGACTCTGGGACTCTGCTTCACACACACCCAATACGGTGGGGGCAATTCTCCACTCCCACGCCGGTTGGGAAAATCGCCTGGGCCACCAGAATTTCCCGCGACGCTGGTCCGACGCCCTCCCGCGATTCTCCTAAGCGGCGGGAACAGCCCGGTCGAGTTTCGCGGGCCGCAGGCCGGAAAATCGCCCTAGACACCCAAAACGGCGATTCTCCGGCACTCCTGCTATTCTCAGGCCCGGATGGGCCGAAGTCCCGATGGCGTGACCTCAGTTCACGCCGCCGCCATTCACACCTGATTTTTAAAGTCGTCAGCCAGTCGTGCTGGCTGACGCTGAGCAGGGAGGAGGTGAGCGGACTGCAGCGCAGCGCCTGGAGACCGGGTCGGCTTACCTGAGAAGGCTGCGGCCAAAGGGGGGGGTGCGGGAGAGTGTGCAGGTGGGGGGGGGGGTGCGGGAGAGTGTGCAGGTGGGGGGGGGGGTGCGGGAGAGTGTGCAGGTGGGAGGGGGGGGCGGGAGAGTGTGCAGATGGGAGGGGGGAGCGGGAGAGAGTGCAGGTGGGGGGGGGGGGCGGGAGAGTGTGCAGGTGGGAGGGGGGTGAGGGAGAGTGTGCAGGTGGGGGGGCTGAGGGAGAGTGTGCAGGTGGGAGGGGGGTTGGGAGAGTGTGCAGGTGGGGGGGCTGAGGGAGAGTGTGCAGGTGGGAGGGGGCGGGAGAGTGTGCAGGTGGGAGGGGGGTGAGGGAGAGTGTGCAGGTGGGAGGGGGGTGGGAGAGTGTGCAGGTGGAGGGGCTGAGGGTGAGTGTGCAGGTGGGAGGGGGGTGGCGGGAGAGTGTGCAGGTGGGGTGGGGGTGGAAGAGTGTGCAGGTGGGAGGGGGGTGCGGGAGAGTGTGCAGGTGGGAGGGGGGAGCGGGAGAGTGTGCAGGTGGGAGGGGGGTGAGGGAGAGTGTGCAGGTGGGGGGGAGTGCGGGAGAGTGTGCAGGTGGGGGGTGCGGGAGAGTGTGCAGGTGGGAGGGGGGGCGGGAGAGTGTGCAGGTGGGGGGGGGTGGGAGAGTGTGCAGGTGGGAGGGGGGTGGGAGAGTGTGCAGGTGGGGGGGTGAAGGAGAGTGTGCAGGTGGGAGGGGGGGGGTGAGTGTGCAGGTGGGGGGGGAGGGAGAGTGTGCAGGTGGGGGGGTGAGGGAGAGTGTGCAGGTGGGAGGGGGGGTGAGTGTGCAGGTGGGAGGGGGGTGAGGGAGAGTGTGCAGGTGGGGGGGGTGAGGGAGAGTGTGCAGGTGGGAGGGGGGTGAGGGAGAGTGTGCAGGTGGGAGGGGGGTGAGGGAGAGTGTGCAGGTGGGGGGGGTGAGGGAGAGTGTGCAGGTGGGGGGGGTGAGGGAGAGTGTGGATGGTATCGTCCATCCGCCGATGCCACATGTCAGCCGCCCTGATATGGCAGGACGGTGACGAGGACACGGCCGCAGGACGTGTGGCTGATGGGCACAGGCGAGTGGCACACTGGTGAGCAGTACGGTGTGAAGTGACCGTTGGGCGCAGACAGTGACCAGGTGTTAGGCTGGCTGCGTGTCTGCAGCGCGACCAGGCCACCGGGGCACACAGGTGTCCCATGCAGCCCGGCTGACAAGGTGTGGAAGAACCTCCGTGTAACATGTCGTTTCTCTGCCCCCCACCACCCTCCTGCAGGTCACCATGTATGCCAACCAGACAGCGATGTTCACTGCCGTGGTTGGAGCCGCAGTTCTGGATTTTGCCATCCGGCAGCATAGAGTCGGACGGCCCACAGTGGCTGCAGATGCAGTGGTCGCCGGTGCAGCAGAGGGGATGCCCACGGAGTGGCCCGTCGTCGCCACGCAGGCCGCAGGCGCTCAGGACCCGAATGTACAGGGGGATGTCGAGGGGAACATTGACCGCCAGAGGGCGAGGAATGCAGAGGAAGTGCTTGGGGGGGAGCAGGAGGTGGAGGAGGAGCAGGTGGAGCAGGAGGATCCACTGATGGTGGTGCCAGGGCGCCACAGGCGTCCAGCAAGGCCTCAGGTGTACCGTGACAGAATGTCGTCCGAGGCCCTACCGGACACCACATGCAGAGGAGACTATGGTTCAGCAGGGAGATGGTCGCACATATATGCCAGCTCGTGGCGCACCTCGCACCACGTGGAATGGGAGGAGGACACGCGATACCAGTCTCTGTCAAGGTGACGGTGGGCCTAAACCTCTATGCGACCGGTTCCTTCCAGGCGCCGAGCGGGGACCTCTCCGGCATATCACAGGCATCGGTCCACAGGTGCATCAGGGCCTTCACCGACACCTTGTACGCCATCGCGGACAGGTACATTCAATTCCCCGAGGACCGAGCACAGCAGGAAGCACGGGCACGTGGATTCGCCAAGGTGGCCGGGATACCGATGGTCCAGGGTGTCATCGATGGTTTGCACGTCCCCATGCGCCCACCTGCAGACAGCAGGGAAGTGTTCATGAACAGAAAGGGCGCATACTCCATGAACATTCAGGTGGTGTGCGACCCCCACATGAAGATCATGCACGTGTGTGTACAGTACCCCGGCAGTGTGCATGACGCCTACATTCTGGCACAGTCGTTCATCCCCGCAATGTTCGATGGATGCCCCCCCCCCCCCCCCCCGGATGAGGGGCTGGTTGCTGGGCAACAAGGGCTATCCATTGAGGTCATGGCTGCTGACGCCAATACGGAGGCCTCACACCAACGCGGAGAGCCTATACAACGAGGCACATGCAGCAACCAGGGGTGTGGTGGAGCGGTGCTTCGGGCTGCTGAAGATGCGATTCAGATGCCTGGACCAATCAGGAGGGGCCCTGCAGTACCAACCCAACAGGGTCGGTCGCATAGTTGTGGTCTGCTGTGCGCTGCACAACATTGCCATGCAGAGGGGAGATGACCTGGTGGAGGAGCCGGAGGGAGGACCCGACGGCACCGGAGCCAACGGAAACGAGGGGGATGGGGAAGAGGAGGATGCGGAGGATGAGGATGATGGGGCGCATCAGGGTGGGGGGAGGGGCGCAGGACGCAGACACTGCCCGGCAGCTCGTTACGCCCAGGAGGCTGCGCGACGGCACCGCCGCGGACAGCGGGCACGCGGCGCGTTGGTGGCCGCACGGTTCACGCACTGTGGGGGTGGGATTCGCTGAACACTGCTACTTGCACCGTCACTCCTGTACACGGGCACCACACAGCGCCCACCACCTCCCCCCCCCCCGCCCCCGCACCCCCACACCGCGTTCACGGCAACAATTCCACATCAGCTTACCACTGCGGCACTACGGGATTGCACAACATTGATGATTGGGTAAGTGGGTGTGAACAGTGCCATGTTGAATGATGTCAGCCCGCTCTGCGATGAGCTGTGTGCTCAGCTTCGCCAGCCGAGGTCTGACTCATGGCTATCGCTGAACCATGCACTCCGGTGGCCACAGCCTTTGTGACGGATATTTCACCACATGGTAGCTGGCGTCAGTGTACCGAGGACAACGGTGTCCGATTATGGGGGGGCGGGGGGGGGAAAGGGACACCACATCCGGAACAGACCGTGAAAGGCTCGTATACCACCACGCCAATCGGGCAGCCTCCCGAGCCCCCTGGCACCGGACATGGCACACAGTCTTACAAGTCAAATTTAACAGTGCGATTATTCGTCTGGTGAACATAGGTGCCCTACCCACTACAACTAGACTGTGCCCTGCACCCGTGCCAACTTCTTACATGCCGAACGACTTCGCCTTACGGGCCCTACCACTACGTCTCGGTGTGTTCCCAGATGGTACAGCAGGAGTGGAGGTGGACTGCTGTGAATCACGCCCTTCGACATGGCTCCCCGTCGGCACACGTTTCCTGGGGCGGCCCGGCTTCGATGGGCCACGCTGCTCTGCGGGCGTGCTGGATGGCGTGGTGCCACCCTGACCTGCCCGCTCCCCACCAGATGCGCCAGGGACGGAACGGGGGGAGGCCGAGTGTACTGGGACATCCCTTGGTGGAGCTACCGGCACGGGTGCCAGAACCTCCTACTCCCTCGGGGAGCCCGGTGGCCCCCAGGCCTCACTGTGGGACGGAGATGCGCTCGGAGACATGCCCCATTGCACCCCCGACACCTGGCGCTGCCAATCCTGGAGGCCTGCAGCGGTATCGACCACGGTCCGAATGTTCGCCGAGGCGGGGACCAGGGAGTGCCACATTCCTGCCAAGGTGTGTGCGATCTTAACCTGTGAGTGCGCGATGCCATCCATCACGTGCGCCAGGCGGTCAATGCTGTCCGCGACCGACTGCTGGGACTGAGCCATCGCTTGCTGGGACCGGGCCATGGCATGGTGAGACTCAGCCAGGGCCCAGAGAGCGGCGGCAATGTCGTGTTGGCTCTGGCGCATGGCTACCTGTGAGAGGGCAGCCCTCTCCTGGGCCATGGATGACGCGTGCACGTGAAGCCCAACGCCTTGCAGAACCTGACCCATGGCCGAAACCCCTTCACCCATTGCCTCCACCGCGGATGCCACCCGTGCGGTGTCGGCCTGGGTGGCTGCGATGAGCGGCACCACTCCCTGCTCCTGGACGCGGATAGACTCCTCCAGCTGCGTGTGCAGGTCCTGGAAGATGGCCCTCATCCCGTTACTCAGACCCTGGGTGTCCATACGCATCGGTTGTCCGGGTGGGTCAATGTCATCCAGAAACCCGGGAATCGTCTGGGTGGCAGCTGGTTGCTGGGCCTGGGCTGCCCTCCGACCGCCCAGCCCCTCGGCTGCTCCAAATTCCACCTGCTGTCCCGGCTCGGCTGTGGGGTGCGCACCAGACAGTGACCCGGGAGCCTCATCACTTATATGCCCAACCGAGGTGAGTGTCTCTGCGATGGTGAACGGTGTGTGAGACAGCAGTGCCGCAAGCTCGAGGTCATCATCCGTCAGGACGTCTGGTGTGTACTGGTCCCCCTCATTGCCCGGCGCAAGCTCCATGCGGGCCATGTCGTCTTGAGTTGGATCCAGCAGGTGTGTGGCCGTGATGTGGGCTTCGTCATTACTGTCCACCCTGTGCCCCTGACTAATGTCTGTCCCGGAGGTCTCAGCGTCCCGGTCCTGTGTCCCGGACTGTGAGGTCTGCCCTCCTGTCCGACCAACTGCCAACCTCTGGCGTGCGTCCCTCGGTGCCGTTGTGGTGGGTGGTGTTGCGCTGCTTCCTGGGCGAGACGTCCCTGAAGGTTCGGCGGATGGCCCTGGGGAACCTGTTGGATAAAGCATCACCATTAGGCGGGTATCATCAGGGCATGCAGATATTGACAACATTGTTGCTGGTTCAGGAGACAGCACGCCATGGGTTCGCTCCAGGGGGGTCCCGGGACTCATGTGGGTCGAGATAATTGGGCACCGTGACCCCCCCAAACCCCCCTGACCCCCCCAACATCGCCCCTGATGCCCCAGTCCCCCCCAACACTCCCAACCCCAACCCCCCGACCCCACTCCCCCCCCCCCCCCCCCCCCCGTGCCGGGGGGGGGGGGGGGGGAGCCTGGGGACACCCTCATGGCACTTTCCCTAGCAGCCCGGGTAAGGTCGTGCAGCTTCTGGCGGCAGTGCTCCCCCGTCCGGGGGGACTGCCCCACAGCACTGACTGCAGTGCCCACCTCCCGCCAGCCGCGCCTCACCGCGCTGGATGGCTGGCGATGCCCACGTCTTGGGCAGAGGGTGTCCCTTCTCCACTCCACCTCATCCACCAGGGTGTCCAGGTCCGTATCCCGGAACCTCGGTGCGGCTCTTCGGGGCACAGCCATCTCCTCTGTTCTCCTCCGGGTCCTCTGTGCGCGGATCGCGCAATTTATGACGCAACGGTGCGTCATTCGGGCGTCGCACGGTGTCGACGCGGCCATCGCGGAAGGCCCGCCCGAGGTTCTCGCGGCCCCGATCCTAGCCCTTTTTCGGTACCTGAATCGGTCGGGACCGGGGCCGTTCCGCGCCGTCGTGAACCTCGACGGCGTTCACGACGGCACGGACACTTCAGCGTGGGAGTGGAGAATCGCGCCCCGTAAGGTGCTATTCTGTCCCCGTTCACCCAGTTAATCAAAAAGTCTCCCTGGCCTCCAGGTCTCATTCAGTGGAGATCAAGGGGTTCTGCATAGCGAACCTCACTGTCCAGGGAAGGGAGTTTAAAAATTACCGGCTCTATGTCCTTCCCCACCTCTGCGCTGCCACACTCCTAGGGTTAGATTGTCAATGCAACCCCCAAAGCTTAATCTTTAAATTTGGCAGCCCTATACCCCCCCTCACTGTCTGCAGCCTCGTGACCCTCAAGGTCGATCGGCCTTCCCTGTTTGCGAACCTCACCCCGGATTGCAAACCCGTCGCCACCAGGAGCAGACGGTACAGTGCCCAGGACCGGACCTTTATTAGGTCGGAGGTCCAGCGATTACTCAGGGAAGATGTCTGAGGCTAACAACAGTCCCTGGAGAGCTCAAGTAGTGGTTGTAAAGACCGGGGAGAAGCATAGGATGGTCAGCAAATATAGCCAGACCATCAACAGGTATACGCAGCTTGACGCGTACCCTCTCCCCCGCATATCTGATCTGGTCAATAAGATCGCACAATACAAGGTCTTTTCCACGGTGGACCTAAAGTCCGCCTACCACCAGCTCCCCATCCACCCTAGCGACCGCAGATACACTGCTTTCGAAGCAGATGGGCGGCTCTACCACTTCATAAGGGTTCCCTTCGGTGTCACTAAAGGAGTCTTGGTCTTCCAACGAGAGATGGACCGAATGGTTGACCGGTACGGTTTGCGGGCCACGTTTCCGTACCTCGATAATGTCACCATCTGCGGCCACGACCAGCAGGACCGCAACACCAATCTCCGAAAATTCCTCCATACCGCAAAAATCCTTAATCTCACATATAACAAGGATAAATGCGTGTTCAGCACCGACCGCCTAGCCATCCTCGGCTACGTAGTGCATGATGGAGTTATAGGCCCAGACCCTGAACGCATGCGCCCCCTCATGGAGTTCCCCCTCCCTCACTGCTCCAAGGCCCTGAAACGCTGCCTGGGATTTTCTCTTATTATGCCCAGTGGGTCCCCAACTATGTGGACAAGGCCCGCCCGCTAATCCAATCCACGGTTTCTCCCCTGTCGACAGAGGCCCGTCAGGCCTTCAGCCGAATCAAAACGGACAACGCAAAGGCCACGATGCGCGCCATCAACGAGTCCCTCCCCTTCCAAGTCGAGAGCGATGCGTCCGATGTAGCTCTGGTGGCCACCCTCAACCAAGCGGGCAGACCCGTAGCCTTCTTCTCACTCACCCTCCACGCTTCAGAAATCCGCCATTCCTCAGTTGAAAAGGAGGCACAGGCCATAGTAGAAGCTGTGCGGCATTGGAGGCATTACCTGGTCGGCAGGAGATTCACTCTCCTCACTGACCAACAGTCGGTGGCCTTCATGTTCGATAATGCACAGCGGGGCAAGATAAAGAACGACAAGATCTTATGGTGGAGGATCGAACTGTCCACCTACAACTATGAGATCTTATATCGTCCCGGGAAGCTAAACGAGCTTCCTGATGCCCTATCCCGCGGCACATGTGCCAAAGCACAAGTGGACCGCCTCCGAGCCCTCCACGAGGACCTCTGCCACCCGGGGGTCACTCGATTCTTCCATTTCATTGAAACCCGCAACCTGCCCTAATCCATCGAGGAGGTCAGGACAGCCACCAGGAACTGCCTAATCTGCACGGAGTGCAAGCCACACTTCTACTGGCCAAAGAGAGAGCACCTGATAAAGGTTTCCCGTCTCTTAGAACGCCTCAGTGTGGACTTCAAAGAGCCCCTCCCCTCCACCGACCGGAACACGTACTTCCTGAATGTGATTGACGAGTACTCCCGGTTCACATTCGCCATTCCCTGCCCCGACATGACCGCAGCCACCGTCATAAAAGCCCCCCATAGTATCTTTATGCTGTTCGGTTTCCCCGCCTACATACACAGTGATAGGGGGGTCCTCCTTTATGAGCGACGAACTGCGTCAATTCCTGCTCAGCAAGGGCATTGCCTCGAGCAGGATGACCAGTTACAACCCCTGGGGAAACGGACAGGTAGAGAGGGAGAACGGAACGGTCTGGAAGACCGTCCTACTGGCCCTACGGTCCCAGGAATTTCCCGCTGGCAGGAGGTCCTCCCGGATGCCCTCCACTCGAACCAGTCACTGCTGTGTACCACGACCAACCAAACACATCACAAACGTCTCCTTGTCTTCCCTAGGAGGTCCTCCTCCAGGACCTCACTCCCAACCTGGCTGGCAGCTCCTGGACCCATCCTGCTCCGCAAAAACATGCGGGCGCACAAGTCGGACCCATTGGTCGAGAGGGTCCATCTCCTCCACGCTAACCCCCAGCACGCCTACGTGGCATACCCCGACAGCCGACAGGATAATGTCTCCCTACGGGACCTAGTGCCCGCTGGATCCCCACACACACCCCCACCAACAATCCCACCCTCCTTCCCCCCGGCGCACCCCACAGCCGCCCCCTTCCCAGGTGGCTCGGTCCTCCCACTGGTCCCGTCTAGGGGTGTTGAAGCTGCCGAAGAAGCCAAAGTCACGGTCCCGGAGCCACAGATATCCGAGCCGATGCCTGCATCACCACTGAAGCTACGACGATCGCCGAGGACGACCAGGTCGACTAATTGCTTCATGCTGAACTGTAAATACATTTTGTAAATAGTTGCGGTGTAACGAGGCAAAACCACTGTACCACCATAACCTTAACCTCTACCACTGTGTAATGCGAGGCCACCACCCCCGCCGGACTCATTTTTTTAACAGGGGGTGAATGTGGTAGTCGGTATTAGAGGTATTACGGTACCCTGTAATGCTGTAAGACCATTGGGGTAGGAGGTACTGTTTTCATTGGTTAAGCCTGCCTGCTGGTTGCGCCCAGTAAGGCGGAGTATAAGAGCCCGTGTCTCCTCAGCAGCTGCCTTCTGTACCTGCGCTGCTGAGGGAAACATCTAGTGTAATAAAGCCTTCAATTGTCTCCAATCTCACTTCTGGAGTTATTGATCGAGCATCAATGCCAAATCACAATTCTCCGTCACCTCGACAGCGGCGCCAATGCGTACCGGAACGCATGTACAGTGAACACCATTTGTATGTCATTAGCAGGCCCGACCCGGTATTCTCCGGGGCCTCCGCGATTCTGTGTCTCCGATGGGCCGAGGTCCTGATGGCGCGGTTCACTTGTGCTTTTAAAAATCTTGAAACTGGCGGCATGGTTGAGGGCTGAGGGAGAGAGAGAGGAGGTAGGACACAGAGAGCCGTGACTGTGGGCTGCCGGGCCGGACATTGGCTGGGATAGGGGAGGGATTGCCTGGGCCGGGGAGGGGGGGAGTGATGGGGGAAAATGCCAAGGGGCTGGGGTGACCCCCGACGGGACTGGGGCGGTGTCCAGTCAGGGCCGCCATTGCCGTAACCATCTTTCCGCACACCACACTGACCACGCACCTTGGACCCTGGATCTGCAGGGTGACACCGACCCATCCACCTCCACACCCAACCCTCTGTCATACTGCACCCCCACCCCCCCACCCCCACCCTGCCACCACCCGCCAGCAGCCCACCCAGGGCAACGCCCATTGTTACCCCTGCGGGGTACCGAGCAGGGCCATGGAGGGTACCACTGGCAATGGCCTCAGGGACAGATGCCAGGGCCAGAGGCCACATGGTGCCGGGCATCGAAGGGGCCAAAGGTGCGGAGATGGTGGGGGGACTTGCAGTGCCAACCGGGGCCATCATGTAGTTCGCTGGACTTGGTTGGGCACGGGGCTGCACATCCTGCTAACATGGCGGTCATTCACCCCCTGCAGACAATTGATGCTGGGATTCAACCAGCAGTGGTGGCCTTCCTGCTCGTCGCCACAGCCCCGGGGATGCCCTGTGGCTGTACAATCTGGAGCTGCTCGAGGAAGAGGAGGATGCTGCAGCAGCAGAGCACATAACAGAACGTTCCACAGAAGAACAGAAGGCAGCCACCCAGGATGGAGAGCCAGCTGCCCAACAAGCCAAATAGGAGGTGCCAAGGAGCCTCCGCATGAGGCCTCAGGTGCACTGGCAGGTCCTGTCTTTCAAGGACCTCTGGACCAGGCATGTCATCGAAGACTCCAGCTGAGCAGGGAGATATATCTGCCAGATCATAGCGTACTTGGCATCGTGGGGGTATGGGGAGGACACTCGCTCCTGGTGGCCGCCACGGGGTCCTTCCAGGCGCCGAGTGAGGGCCCATCCGGGATCTCACAGAAAGCGGTGCACTGGTGCATCCGTGCCATCACGGAGGCTCTATATGCCCAGGGGGCTTAATGCATCCACTTCAATGTGGACTGAGCCCACCAGAATGCCTGAGCAGCAGAGTTCGCCGCCATCGATGAGATGCGCCAGGTCCAGGGGTGATCGACGGGATGCATGTCCCCTTACGAGCACCTGCAGATGACAGGCCGCTCTACACCAACCAAAAGTGTTTCCACTCGATGAACATGCAGCTGATATGTGAACATCAGATGTGCATCAAACACATCTGTGCCAAATACCCAGGCAATATGCACAACGCCTTCATCCTGGCACACTCAATGATTCCTGACATGTTTGAGATGCCCCTTTTGGGATGTAAGATTGGCTCATGGGTGACAGGGGCTATCCACTGCGGTCGAGGCTGATGACACCTACCCAGAGGTCACAGACCGATGCCAAGGCCCGCAACAACAACACGCATACAGCAACCAGGAGTGTTATTGAGCGGTACTTCGATCTCCTGAAGATACGGTACAGGTGCTTGGACCGCTCTGGAGGGGCCCTCCTGCATGATGCTGTGTTCTCCAGAATGTGCTGGATGAGGAGGAGAATGGGGGGAGGGAGTGGGGGGGGAGCGAGGATGGGCAGGACTTGGATGCCAGGCAGGCACAGGAGACCGCACGGTGTGTGTGCCAGGGCCAATGCACACGGGACTCTCTGATCGCCTCCAGGTTCACCAACTGAGGGGAACTAGCCAGGGGCACGGACACTGTATCTCCACAGCACCCCCCCCCCCCCCCCCCCACGGCCCATCCCCTCGCCTGCAGGTCCATGAGATGGAGGATGATGACAACCAGCTCTGCGATGGGCTCTGGTGCTCTGCATCATTTGGCAATGCCTGACTCCTGCCCACGGTAGCACTTTCCACCGTCCACCTGGGTGATCTCTGCATGCGAGCTGGCCATTCCATCACACGGTCCCATTGAATCCCTGGGGTGGCGGTGGTGGGGACAGTCTGTGGGGGAGGGGGAGCCCAGGCCACCCACAACATGTGCCTATTCCACCCCCCCGACCCCCTCTGACCAGCCCAGACCAGCCCACCCCTCACACCCATCAAACAGAGCACCGAGGCAGGTTGTAACAGTGTGAACAGGGTTTAATGTGTCGACGTTTATACAGATTTGTGCCCTAGCCCCTATAACACATCTGTGCCCTGCACCCATGCCAAATAACTGGTGTCTAATTTTCTGGCCTTACGGGCCCTAACGCTACATCTTGGTGGATCCCCAGATGGTACAGCAGGAGTGGAAGCAGTTGGTTGTGGTTCCCACCCTGTGACCTGGGCCCCTGTTGGCAGCCGTCTTCTGGGGCTCCCGGGCCTGGATAGGTCGGCTGCTGCTCGGGTGTCCCAGGTGGCGTGCTGCCCTGTTCTGCTCGCTGCCCACCAGATGCACCGGAGACTGGAGCGGGGAGTCCGGGGTGCTGCGGTGTTCCGGCACCTCCCCTGCAGAAGTCACAAGCACCGGCCCCATCCCCTGCCCTTCCCTCGGAATGCCCGATGGCCCCTGGGCTACTCCATGGAATGGTGGTGTGAGTGGAGCTAGCCTCTGAGGCTTCCCCGCCACCTGGTACTCTCTGTCGTGGAGGCCAGCTCTGGTCTCGGCCAAGGTCTGCATTCTCGCAACGATGGAGCACATGGAGTGGACCATCTCTATCTGTGTCTGTGCCACATTACCCATTAACTGTGCCACTACCATCTGGTTTCATATCACATCAGCCAGTGACTGCGCCATCTCTCTCTGGGTCTGGGCCACCTCCCTCCTGGGCCTTGGCCAGCGCCTGCACAGATTGCTCCAGTCCTTGGACATGCTGATACATAGCCAAAACCCTGGCCCCCAAGGCATTCACCGAGGACGCTACTGTGTAGTGTTGTCTTGGGCGCCAAGCATGGTTGGCACCACCTCCTGCTCCTGCACGCAGTTAGACTCCTCCACCTGCCCCTAAAGATGCAAAATGCTCGATGACAACCCCTCATATAGTCCCTGGCTCTGTGGCTACATCTCCACGATCGATTGGACTGCCTGCTCTAGATGACTGAAACCCATCGGGACAGCAGTTAGCCCTGGGGTCAGCCCCCCCTCCAACCATTCTAAGCATTGTCTTGCATCTTTGAATTTGTCTATATATATGTTTCTGGAACATACCTCTTCATTCACCTGAGGAAGGAGCAGTGCTCTGAAAGCTAGTGTTTGAAACAATCCTGTTGGACTTTAACCTGGTGTTGTAAGACTTCTTACTGTGCTCACCCCAGTTCAACGCCGGCATCTTAGTGTTGGGTGGGGTTACTGGGTTATGGGGATGGGGTGGGAGTGTGGGCTTGGGTGGGGTGCTCTTTCCAAGAGCCGGTGCAGACTCGATGGGCCTAATGGCCTCCTTCTACACTGTAAATTCTATGTTAATCTCCACATCACACTTCGATCAGCAGAGAGTCGAACTCACAGAAAACTGACCTAACTGTGTGACAGGTTCAATAAATCAAATTGAACTAACTTCAAGGTCTGGAGTATATTGCAGTTATAGCTGCATCCAGTTGCAGCCCGTGTTATCTCAGTGTGCTTAACATGACATTGTACCAGTAGACTGCTATCTCCAAGTGGTTATCCTCAATCTGTCCCGTGACGAACAGCAAATGTATCCCGGCACCATGGAGAAGATCCAGGCTCCTCAACAGCTGCGGACCTCCGGCAATCTCAGTGCCAACTGGCGGACTTTCAAGCAAAAGTTTCTGCTGTACATCGAAACTTCAGACCTCGAGGGTTAGTCTGATACACGAAAGATCGCACTTTTCCTCTCAACTGCAGGGCATCAAGCCATCCAACTCTTCAACTCGTACAACTTCACCGAAGGCCAGGACAAGACAAAGTTTCAGACCATCCTGGACAAGTTTGACAGTCACTGTGAAGTGGACACCAATGAAACCTTTGAGCGCTATATATTCAAACAACGCCTACAAGGGAAGATGAATCTTTCAACTCCTTCTTAACTAATCTCCGCCTGCTAGCGCTGTCCTGCAACTTTGGTGATATTACTGACTCCATGATCAGAGACCAAATCGTTTTGGGAGTTCACTCTGATCCTCTGAGAGAGCATGTACAGTGCTTGAGCAGCTATTAAAAATCAAGCATATGACCCTGTCAGTCACGACTGAAACATGTACAGTGCATGAGCACGCCAAAAATTGGTATTCCCAATACAAATCGGCTGAAAATGAGGAACTTGCCTCCCACGAGGCAGAGAGTGTGCGGGCCATCGCCCGGATGCAGCGCCTCAGCATTAATGAAAGCGGCCATTTTGAGTGCTCTTCCCGGAGCCCCACGCATGCACGATGCGAATGGGATAACGAAGCGCCTGATCACCACACTGTGCAGGTGTGAACGTTTGCCGCCCTCACTGTACATGTGCGACGACGCACGGAGCGTAACGATGTCATGATGTGCCCGAACTGCGGCACCGCCCACTTAAAGAAACACTGCCCTGCAAGAGGCAGGCGATGTTTAATTTGCGGAAAGCCTGGACACTATGCAGCTTGTGCAGGTCTGCACCACCAGTCAAAGGCCAGCGCTCCCAATTCCAGTGCAGGCACATTCGGAGTGTCCAACAAAGTTTACAGGATTCTGACCCTGGCAGTACAACAGACCCAGAGGACGATTGCCTGGAGTCCCCCGACCATGTGGGCATCATTACCACACGTGAACATGCCTCACCGACATCATCACGGAGCCTACCCATCCTCACTGTGAATTCTGCGGACGAATGGCGTGCGGTGATGTAAGTAAATCAATGCTCGATCCAGTTCAATCTGGACACAGGTGCTTCTGCTAATCTCCTTTCACAGGCAACCGGATCAAGAAGCCACTCAAGCTCCTTCCAGCAGCCGGCCAGCTCCTGTACTATAACGGCAATGCCATCGCAGCAATGGGATCCTGCCATCTGCTCAGCTCCAACAGGAGCATTCACGCAAGGCTAAGGTTTGCAATCGTCAAACCAGACAGAGCCTCCCTGCTCAGCGCACGTGCATGCGAGCAACTAAACCTTGTGCAGCGGGTCTACACAATGACCTCCCCCAACGTGGATCTTCAAGCCGGCATTGACGACATCCTCGCTCAGTATTCGGATGTGTTTGACAGGATGGGTCATTTGCCATATCGGTACAAGATCCTGCTATAGCCTGATGCCACGCCTGTGGTCCACGCTCCACGCCGGGTCCCGGCTCCACTGAAGGAGCGCCTGAAGGCACAGCTAAAGGATCTTCAGGACCAGGGCATCATCGCCAAAGTTACAGAACCGACTGACTGGGTCAGCTCGATGGTATGTGGAAAAAAGCCTTCGGGGGAGCTGCGTATCTTCATTGATCCTAAGGATCTCAACCAGAATATAATGCGGGAACACTACCACATCCCGAAGCGGGAGGAACTCACAAGTCAGATGGCACACGCCCGGTTTTTCACAAAGTTAGATGCGTCACAGGGATTCTGGCAAATCCAGCTGTATTAGTCCAGCAGAAGGTTCTGCACCTTCAACACACTGTTTGGCAGGTACTGCTATAATCGTATGCCGTTTGGCATTGTCTCGGCCTCGGACATCTTCCATAGAACCATGGAACAGATGCTGGAGGGCATTGAAGGGGTTTGTGTGTATGTGGACGACGTTATCACATGGTCCACAACCCCCGAAGAGCACATCTCTTGTCTCCAGCAGGTATTCCGCCGTGTCCATGCCAATGGCCTGAAGCTGAACAGGGCCAAGTGTTGCTTTGGCATGTCGACACTTAAGTTCTTAGGTGACCAGATATCTCAGCACGGTGTGCGCCTGGACACAGACAAGGTCAAGACCATCGAAGCCATGAAGACCCCTGAAGACAAGAAGGCGATACTGCACTTTTTAGGCATGGTAAACTTCTTGGGCAAGTTTATCCCAAACCTGGCCTCACACACCACGGCCCTTAGTCACCTGGTGAAAAAGCCTACTGCCTTTGAGTGGCAGGCAGCTCATCAAGCAGAGTGGTTGGAGCTGAAAGCCAAGCTCACCACTGCACCTGTATTGGCATTTTTTGACCCTGACAGGGAAATGAAAATCTCGACAGATGCGAGCCAGGACGGCATCGGCGCGGTATTGCACCAGTGCGATGACACCTCATTCTGGGCACCGGTTGCCTACGACTCACGGGCAATGACACCCACCGAGCAGTGGTACGCCCAAGTTGAAGAGGAATGCCTGGGCCTGCTTACTGGAATTCTCAAGTTCCACGATTATGTCTACGGCCTGCCGACGTTCACTGTCAAGATGGATCACAGGCCTCTGGTCCACATTATCCACAATGACCTGAACAACATGACGCCCCGGCTGCAGCGCATCCTCCTCAAACTCCGGAGGTATGACTTTGAACTTGTGGACACGCCTGGCAAGGAGCTCATTATTGCGGATGCCTTGTCCCGCTCTGTAACCTTGCCTGCCGACCCGCCGGCATTCGTCCAACCGATCGAATCACAGATACAGCTGTGGGCCAGCAACTCCCGCCGTCGGATAAAAAGGTGATTCGCATTCGCGACAAGACAGCCAAAGACCCTCTTCTGCAGCGTGTCATGCGCCACCTCGCCAATGGCTGGCAAAAAGAGCAGTGCCCTCAATTCTTCAATGTGAAGGACGACCTGACAGTGGTTGATGATATCCTCCTCAAGCTGGCCCGCATTGTCATTCCACTCAGTCTCCAGAGCTTGGTGCTCCGGCAAATCCATGATGGACATCTGGGTGTCGAGAAGTGCAGGCGCAGAGCCAGGCAAGCTGTCTACTGGCCTGGGATTAGTCAGGACGGACATCTCAAATATGGTCCTCAACTGTCCGACCTGTCAGTGCTTCCAGCCAGCACAGAGCAAGGAGACGCTTCAGCAGCACAAAATCGTGACCTCCCCGTGGTCCAAGGTGGGCATCGACCTCTATCACGCCAATGGTCGTGATTATGTGTTAATCATTGATTATTTTTCCTACTACCTAGAAGTCGTGAAGCTCTTGGATCTCACATCCAAGACCGTCATCAAGGTCTGTAAGGAGATGTTCTCCAGGCATGTTATTCCACTCACTGTCATGAGTGACAACGGTCCTTGCTTCAGCAGCCAAGAGTGGTCAAGATTTGCGCAGTTATATCAGTTTCATATAACAGTCCAACAGGAAGGTTGAGAAAGGGGTGCACATAGTGAAGCAGCTCATCTGCAAGGCCGCGGATTCTGCTTCTGACGTCAACCTTGCGCTGCTTGCGTACAGGGCAATCCCTCTGTCTACCGGCATGTCACCGGCTCAACTCCTGATGAACAGGGACCTGCGGACGATCCTTCCAGCCATACACTTGCCTGATATGGAACACCTCCCAGTGCTGCAGAAGGTGCAGAAACTCAGGGACCAGCAAAAGCCGGGCTATGATGCTCATGCCACCGATTTGCCTGTGCTATCCCCGGCAGATGCTGTTCGGATCAAGCTACCTGATGGAGGCTGATCAGTGATGTGTTGGGAATGCCGGGTCTGTGAGGACTGCGTTTGCTGCAGCAGTGAGAGAGACAGGCTTCCGACCCTTGAAGAAATGCAACTTGATTTTAGTGAACTCTTACCTATCGTACATACTTTAATTGTGGGTTGACACTATGCTGACTTGACTGGAGACCTGAGGCTAAACTGACAAGACTATCTTACTGCCACATGGTGTATGTTCTAGTTGCTGCTCATGGGCTCTGACTGTCTCAGAGGCTGGATCCCAAGAGAGCGGGAAAACTAGTGCCCACTGGCTTTATAATGGTCGTGTCCTGTCTGGTGATTGGCTGCTTTGTTCTGTGTGGTCATTGTTCATCCTGTGTGTCAATCACTGCCTGTCAGTGCACCATCATATACCTGTGTGTATATTATGACATCTCCCCCCCTTTTTTTAATTTTTAAAAATCAAAATGTGTGTGGGTCAATAAATAGTGTGTGCGTGTACAGGAGCCTGACTATAGACAAAGTATGTTAACATATTCACATGGGAAGGTGTCTAGTACAGATAGAGGGCAGATAACAAATGAGAACAAAACAATATGTACAGATGTGTAAACGGATCACAAGGTAACATTCAGTCTATAAATTCAGTCTCTGTGGCGGGCGGCAAGTTCTAGTTGACCGCCTCAAGGGTAGGTCAGGGGCCACCTGCACTGGAACTGGGAGATCGGTGGCCTCGTGGAAAGGTGCGTCCTGAGGAACCAGCATGCAAGGCAGGACATCACGTTCAGGTGGCGGGCGTGGAAGTAGCCGCAGTGCCCGCCTATTACGCCGAAGAGAGGAGCCATCATGCATGCAAACGAGGAACGATCTCGGGGCCACTGGCTTAACCACCACAGCCGTGGCAGACCAGCCACCGTCAGGTAGCTGAACACGAACTCGGTCAGCAGGAGCCAGAGCAGGGAGATCTGTGGCGTGGGCGTCGTACGCCGACTTGCATTGATCCCGAGACTGTTGCATCCTCTGCAAGACTGGAAAATTGTCAAGGTCCGGGATGTGGATAGCCGGCACCGTCGTCCGTAGTGTGCAGTTCATTAGTAGCTGTGCAGGGGACAGGCCAGCGGACAAAGGAGTCGCCCGATAGGCTAACAGCGCCAAGTTAAAATCCGAGGCCCGAGTCAGCAGCTTTGCACAACAGTCTTTTAACAATGTGGACCCCCTTCTCAGCCTTCCCATTCGACTGGGGGTAGTGGGATCTTGAAGTGACGTGCGTGAAATTGTACCACCGGGCAAAATCCATCCACTCCTGGCTGAAGAAACAAAGGCCATTATCAGTCATAACTGTAAGTGGAATGCCATGACGGGCAAAAGTCTCTTTGCATGCCCTGATGACCGTTGCTGATGTGAGATCGGTCAGTATAACCACCTAGGGGTAGTTGGAAAAGTAGTCCACGAGGAGGACATAGTCTCGGCCCTTTGCATGAAAGAGGTCAATACCAACTTTGGACCATGGGGAGGACACCAGTTCATGCAGCTATAGAGTCTCTTTGGCTGAGCCGGCTGGAACCTTTGACACGTTGGGCAACTGAGGACCGTGTTGACGATATCCTGACTGATGCCTGGCCAATATACTGCCTCTCGGGCTCGACAGCGACACATTTCGACCCCCAGGTGACCCTCGTGGATATGGCCGAGGACCAGCTCTCGCCTGCTCTGTGGGATTACTATCCTGTCCAGCTTCAATAATATGCTGTCCACTACCGCTAGATCGTCCTTTATATTAGAAAACTGGGGGCACTGCCCCTTTTGCCAACCCTCCGTGAGATGTCGCATCACCCGCTGGAGTAAAGGATCCCTGGCCGTCTCCTGACGAATTTGCACGACCCTTTCACCAGTGGCCGGAAATTTGGATGCACAAAACTTCACCTGAGCGTCTATCTGACAGACTAGGTCCGACTGCTCACACGGCGTGGTGATGGATCTAGAGAGTGCATCGGCCACAATGAGCTCTTTGCCCGGGGTGTAGACCAGGTCGAAATCGTAGTGGCGGAGTTTGAGGAGGATACATTGTAGCCGTGGCGTCATATCATTGAGGTCTTTTTGGATGATGTGAACCAATGGCCTGTGGTCTGTCTCGACCGTGAATTTAGGGAGTCCATACACGTAATCATGGAATTTGTCAATCCCTGTGAGGAGGCCCAGGCATTCTTTTTCAATCTGAGCGTATTGTTGCTCAGTAGGTGTAATGGCTCTAGAGGCATATGCGACTCGGGCCCAGGAGGAGGATTCATCCCGCTGGAGGAGTACTGCCCCAATGCCAGCCTGGCTCGCATCGGTGGAGATCTTGGTCTCCTTGGCGGAGTCGAAAAATGCCGGTGCCGGGGCCTTGGTGAGTTTCGCTCTGAGCTCACGGCACTCTTGCTCATGAGTGGGGTAGCCACTGGAAGAACGTAGCTTTTTTGACAAGATTGTGGAGAGCTGTGGTGTGTGATGCAAGGTTGGGGATAAACTTCCCAAGGAAATTGACCATCCCTAGGGAGCAGAGGACCTCCGGGGTCTTCATGGCGTTGATCGCCGCCACCGTGTCTGCATCTGGCCGCACACCGAACTGCGAAATATGGCCGCCAAGGAACTTTATTTCTGCTTGACCGAACGAGCATTTGGCCCGATTGAGTCGGAGGCCATGCTCGTGGATCCTGTGGAACACCCACTTGAGACGATCGATGTGCTCCTGAGGAGTTGTGGACCAAATAATAATATCATCGACGTACACTCGCAACCCCTCGATGCCCTCCATCATTGCTCCATTATGCGGTGGAACACTTCCGAGGCGGAGATGATGCCAAAGAGCAACCGGTTGTAACAGTAGCGACCAAACGGGGTGTTAAATGTGGACAACTTTCGACTGGACGCGTCCAGCTGTGTTTGCCAAAACTCCTTGGAGGCATCCAGCTTCGTAAAAAGCTTGGCATGAGCCATTTCACTGGTGAGCTCTTCGCGATTAGGTATAAGGTAGTGTTCCCTCATGATGTTACTGTTCAAATCTTTGGGGTCGATGCAAATGCGAAGTTCCCCTGACGTTTTTTTGACACAGACCATGGAACTAACCCAGTCCGTGGGTTCAGTGACCTTAGAAATGACGCCCTGGTCCTGGAGGTCTTGCAGCTGCTGCTTGAGGCGGTCCTTGAGGGGTGCCGGCACCCGACGCGGTGCATGAACCATGGGTGCGGCATTCAGCTTCAGCAGTATCTTGTATCGGTAAGGTAGTGTACCCATACCTTCGAAGTCGCTGTGGTATTGTGCTATGATGTCATCTAATTGGGCTTGGAAGTTGACATCTGGCGAGATCGTTGCCTCTGCGGACGACATGGCGTGAACCCGCTGCACAAGATTCGGGATTTTGCAGGCACGAGCACCGAGCAGAGAAGCTGTTGGTTCCTACAATTTCAAAACGCAGGATCGCTTCTGAAAAATGATGGGAGACCGCAAGCTGGCATGAGCCACTGGCAGCAATGGCATTGCCATTGTAGTCGATGAGCTGGCAGGCCGGTTGAGGAATGCTTGGCTTGACGCGGATGGTGTCAAGGTCAGACTTTGAAATGAGGTTTGCTGAAGCGCCGGTGCCCAGCCTGAAGCGAATGCGAGCCTTGTTGACTGTGTGGGTGGCACACCACTCATTGTCTGGATCAATGCTCAGCACTGGGAGATGTTTCACCTTCTTCGCTTTAGATTGGTTTCACAGGTCGGCGCAACATCGAGGGCCGAAGGCCCTGTACTGCGCTGTAATGTTCTATGATCTATGCTCTAAGAGCTAGTCTGCTTCAGTCAAGCAGAGTAATCACACTTAGATTTACAAAGAGTCGAACTCACAGAGAACTGAGCTAACGTGTGACAGGTTCAATAAATCGAATTGAACTAACTTCAAGGTCTGGAGTATATTTCAGTTATAGCTGCATCCAGTTGCAGCCCGTGTTATCTCAGTGTGCTTAACACAACAGTTCAGTGGCCAGGGCACCCGGCCATGGCAGCCGTTATGAGTGCCGACATGTGGTGCAGGGTGGGAGTTCTGCTGCCTTCTGGGGGGGCGGTTACGGGTGAGACAGGAGTTGGTGCTAGGGGCACAGTGCTGCCTACTCACCCTGGCCGCCCTGAGGAGGTTGTGTAGTTTCTTCCAGCACTGCAGGCTGGTCCGGACAGTGTTGCTCACAGCGCTGATTGCCTCTGCCGCCTGCGCCCAGGCACAGTGAACAGTGGCAGCTGGCATCATCATTCCCGGGCCGGGGTACATGGTGGTCTGCTTCTCCCCCATGGTGTCCAGCAGCTTGGCATCTGTAAATCGTGGGGATGCGTGTCTTGCTGCCATCTTGGTGGCTGGGATAGTGTGTGGGGAGTGCAGTGTGTCTATGCGGCTGCAGCTTGTCAGCCTCCTGAGTGTCAATCGCGAACGTGACGAATCCCACACCGTTTCTCATTAGAATCGATTGCCGATACTAGCGGTCCAGGTGCAGCACCAGTTTTGCTGACATGGAAATCCACAAATCCTACCCCGGCATCAACACATGTGGGTGGAGGGTTTGCAGTACAGGCCAGGGCCACTGCGTAGCCCTGTGGACCAGGCTGGGCACAGGAATGCTCACCATGATAACATGTCAATCCCTTTACCCCTGTGTAGAAAATGGATTTTGGTGTACAGCCAGTTGTGGTTGGCATCTACCTGGCTGCCGCAGCCCTGGCAGGTGCACTGAGCTGCACGAGCAGGTGCTGTTTCGGGAGGACCCTGCAGAACAGGAGTCTGTCCCAGAGGAGCAGGAACCAGCCAGTGATGATGGCGAGCAGGTCGCCCAACAGGTTGAGGAGGAGGTGAGCCGGACGCATCGCATCAGGCCTCAGATATACCTGCAGCGCCTGTCATACGAGGACCTGCTGGACCGGGCATGCTGCCAACGACTGCGGGTGTGCAGAGAGACCGTGCGCCATCTGTGCCGGATCAT
Source organism: Scyliorhinus torazame (assembly GCF_047496885.1). Classification (NCBI taxonomy): domain Eukaryota; kingdom Metazoa; phylum Chordata; class Chondrichthyes; order Carcharhiniformes; family Scyliorhinidae; genus Scyliorhinus; species Scyliorhinus torazame. The sequence continues at coordinate 36,177,472 of NC_092721.1, forward strand.
GAGACATCTGGAAGCATGGGGGTATTGGGGAGGACACCCGCTCCCTGAACTGTTATGCAAGGGGACCTTACAGATGCTGACCGGGAACCGATCTAGGATCTCCCAGACCTCTGAGCACAGATGCATCCGCACCGTAACAGATACCCTGTATGCCCGGGCGACACAATATATTGCCTTTGATGTGGACCGAGCCCACCAGATTGCCTGAGCAGCGGGATTTGCCGTGCCAGCATGCCCCATGCCAGGGGGTGATTGACGCGACGCAAGTCCCCCTACGGACACCGGTGCATGAGGGGGTGCTCTGCATCAATAAGAAGGGATTCCACTCGCTCAAGTGCAGCTGGTGGGTGACCACCAGATATACATCATGCATGCCTGCATCCCGTGTCCAGGTAACGTGCACAATTCCTTTGTTTCGGCACACTCAAAGGTGCGCACCACCTTCAGGTGAGTGGTTGGCTCTTGGGCGAAAGGGGTTGTCCACTGTGAACATACCTGATGATACCTATCCAGGGTTCTCGGACAGATGGGCGAACCGCTATAACGATGCCCATGAAGCGACCAAGGGCATAATTGAGTGGTGCAATCAGGGTGCTGAAGGCGCTGTTCAGGTCCGCTCTGGTGGGAACCGCGAGTATAGCCCTGCAAGCGTCTCCCACATCGTGGTGGCCTGCTGCGTCCTCCAAAACATCACACTGACAAGCTGGAGGAGGAGGTGGAGGAACAGCATGCCTCGTCCAACGAGGAGAATGTGGAGGAGGGCCAAGGTGGGCAGGACATGGGGCCCGGGCAGGCACAGGAGGCCGCACGACGTGTGTGCCAGGGCCGCGGCGCACAGGATAACCTGACTGCCTCCCAGTTCGCCTATTTAATATCAGGCCCAGTCGTTGTTGGGGTGGTTAAGGAATTCCCATTGGAATGAGTAGACATACTTCCGGGGAATGATTTGGCAGGAATGAAGGTTGTAGCTTCACCCAAAATTACAGAGAGTCTGAGGGAAATACTTCAGTTTGCACATGAGGTACCACCGGTAGTGCAAGTGAAAGTTAGGAAAACTCATGGGGCAATGAATGAGTTAAAGAAAGAAATGTGGAAAGACATTGATCACAAATCAAAATGACAGTCCGCTTTTAAGGAAAATATACATGTCGGCATGGCCTCAGTTAGTCAGGATGAGGTCAGTATGGACTGTAAAGTGATACCAAGTGAGCGGCTGGCTGACTCACATCCCTTTAAACACCCACAGTGCCTCTTCCAGGTAGAGGAAGCAAATGGCAAAGGGGATGAACTAATCTTGATCAATTCCTTTTAAAAATTAAGAGTAAGGTGGATGGAGAACCCTGTAATGGTTCTACCGCCATATCTATGAACAACAGCCAAAAGGTTCGTGGTGCCAATGGCGTGTCATCGTCTGATTCTGAAAGTAGAGAACAATTGAAATCCGGGAAGCAAAAATCGTTTCAGTCCGTATTACCAAATGGAGCAAGGGGCTGGGATTACGGAAACTCCGATGAGGATGTGGAAGTTGTCCCACAAAGAAAGGTACATAAAATGTCAACCAATTCTGAGAGGATTGGACCCTCAGCTACACTTGTTGCTGAAAGTAACCATGCGAAGGACAAGGGAGAATGTAAAGCTGGAGGGGTTCATTGGTTGAAAAGAAAAGGTTAAGGCTCGATAAAAGTCATTTTGGGCTGGGTTCTCTGCTTCGAGGCGCCGGTTGCGAGAATTTCGATCAGGCCGAGAATCATGAGACAAATTGTAAAATCCGTTGTGCGCCCTCCGCCATGCTCTGGTCCCTCACTGGCGGCGATAGAGGTTTGCGCTCTGTGTCGGCAGATTCATGCAAAACGTCATTTACATGGATTTTAATATTTAATTGCTCGGGGACTTCATTATCCAGCCCTTAGCAAGGCTCTGTCCCTCCAGGCGAAAGTCCCATGGGTGCTAATTAGTGCAATTATTTAGAAGCGGGGCCTGGGCGCCATGGCTACAGATGAGGAGCGGGAGGCTAAAATACTCATGTTATGTTCTTGTACAGAGACAATTACTGAGTTGGCGTACTGAAGAAAAATTGTTCAAGACTAGTCAATTTTATTATAGTATATTAGACTGTGGGTTGGAAACTAATGCTATCAAACTGGAATGAATACAAACACGACGAACCATGTCCATTTCTCCTTCGGACTCCCTCCAGGTTATAGTGTCACATGTTATTACTTGCCTGACACCTACTGGTCGGAGGCTATACATATTTACACATACACTTGCTCATGCATATCATTACACCTCATACCCCAGCAAGTGGATGGGTGTGGCCATCTCAATAAGTGGTCCACCAGATGGTGGCATTCCTCAGAAACACAGTCCCTCTGCACACTGCAGAGGAAGCAGAGGTCAGCAGAACTCAACGCAACCAGAGATCACCTGCACCTAGTTCTCTGCCTCACTGAGGCCAAAGGCCTCACCAGTGACCCCCACCCATCAGGATCATCAGCTGTCTCCTCCTGGTAATGCTGGCAGCACTGACCTCCACTGCCACCACCTCCCAGGTGATGTTCAGGGTGGGGGGGGACTTGAGTCTGTGGCCCACCCTGGGGAAGAGGGTGTGCCTCTTCTCCTCACTGACATGGAACTGTGGGTCCAGCTCGGACTCCCAAACTTGGGGGGCAGGCCTTCTCTGAGCCATCTTTGTGGCTGCAGTGAGTATGTGGTAAGTGGAAAGCTTAAGAACAGCTCCAGCTGTTAGGTTCTTTGGCGCTAATTCTTACCTCAGCGGTCACAATGCCTGTTGGGTCGGGAATTGCCTCCAATTTTCACCGGCAGAGTGCTGTCCCATTTCCGTGCCCTGACTCGCTCAGTGAAAAATACCCCCAACTGAAACAGAAAAAAACAAGCTACTCACTCCAGGCAGGAGTCTCCCAAATGGAGAATTCCAGCCTTTTTAAAGGAATACTGGGCTGGGTTCTCCGAGTCCCCATCTGCGTGTTTCTTGGCAGCGTGCCGTTCACTGTCGGCAGGATTCTATACTCCCGCCTCTTGTCGGTGGAATTTCCCATTGAAGCCACCCCATGCTGCTGAGAAATCCATGGGCGGGGGAGCACTGATGGCGGGAAAAGTGAATTGCAACGGCCAGAGAACTCCGGTCACTGTTCCAAAAATAAAAAGCTGGGCAATTCAAAATAATTGAACACATGAGTAATTTGAGACTTGACGTGTGTTAAGCATAGCATGCTTGGGAGGCCACCACCTTTGGACCAATATTTGTCAAAGCTCTCCACCACTGGGTTTTCCTCACCTCATGCCTCAGCCTTTTGCAGACAAATTCATAGAGTATGATTACTGTGAGGAGCCAACAATCCACTTACCATTGTATCTTGTGAATTCCAGAATATTCAAATGCAAATCAAATAGACTTTGGGTCTTTTTGTTTTGCTGTTCCTGTTCCTTGGCATTCTATATTTAATCCTGTTTTCTTTTGCATGCAAGGTTAAAAAATAGTTGCCATAATAATTTAATTTGACCTAATGGTTACCTTTTCTAGGAGGAGCACCTTATTTATCAATACTTGAATAGAAGATAGTGAATATCATTGCACTTTCACCTCCAACATGAATGTAAAAATGTACGAGAGCAACACAACATAACAATAAGGTGCACTGCAGCAGTTATTTTATATTACTGGTTTGTTTATCCATCCTAATCTCTTCCTTATGGCTTTTTACCGGCATACAGTAATGGCAGAAATGATAAAGCTGCAGAAATTCCCATGAACACCAAAATCAATGTCACCTTGGGTTAGCCTAACAAGAATGATGTGTGCTGCTGAATGAGAAAATGTCAGCCTCTCTTCCCCGGAGGTAAGGCAGTTCACTTCGATTGGAGATCCTGGAATATCGGATAGACCCGAACATTTCAATCAGCAAATTGTTGCTCTCTCTTCCATATCTTTCAGAATGAAATACAGGAGTGCCTCTTGAGAACACCACTGAAATATTACATCATAAAGTCAAATTGTTTCACAAGTCTCACCAAAAGTAGCATTTCTGCAAAACACACGGTGTTACAATTCAATCTGGTATCAATTCCAAAAGCAATACTTTGAAGAAGCCCAATCAATTCCTGAATTAAAATAAATTAGTGTGTTCACAAATTTAATTAAAACTCATAACAGAATTCAAAACCAAGTGGAAATTGTAAAATTTCCTCAACTTAGATGAATTTGACGTCTGATGGGAAAGTAGTAATGTTATCTTTGGGGATCCAGTGGCAAAGTGGTAATGTTTCTCGATCTAGACGTCCAGGGTAATACTTTGGTGAAATGGGTTTGAATCCAAGCAGGGCAGCGAGTGGAAATTAAATTAAATTAAAAAATATGGGTTTAAAATCTAGTCTCAGTAATAATGACCATGAAGCCATTGTTGATTGTTACGAAACACCTATCTGGTTCACTCATGTCCTTTAGAGAAGGAAATCTGCCATACTTACGTAGCCTGGCTTACATTTGACACCAGACCCACTGCAATGTGGTTGACTTTTTAGTGCCTAGCAAGCCAGTTAGTATTAAACCACAACAAAGTCCAAAAGGAATGGAACAAGATGGCATCACCCTGGGCCCCAGAAACAAAAACGGTGAACTGAGCTCTGTCGACCCTGCAAAGTCCTCCTTATTAACCTTTGGGGGCTTGTGCCAAATTTAGAACAGCTGTCCCACTGAGCAATCCAGTGACTTAAATGTCATACTCATTGAATTGTACCTTACAGAACGTGTCCCAGCCACCGGCATCATCATCCCAGGATATGTTCTGTCCCACTGGCGAGACAATCCAGCAGAGATGTTGTACAGTGGTACACTGTTGGGAGGGAATTGCCCTGAGGGTCCTCAACATTGACTCCAGACCCCATAAAGTCTCATGGCATCAAGTCAAACATAGGCAAGAAAAATACCTGCTGATTACCATCAATATCCCCTTCTCTGACGAATCAGTATTCTTCCATGCTAAACACCAATTGGAACAAGCACTGAGCATTTAGGAACTCTTATGATCATATTAAGGTTGGCTGAAATACCATTTTACTTTTTCTGTATCAGCTTTAGTTCGTCTCACTTCTATGAAAACATTCTCAGTTTATTCAGAGTCCATACTCCCAATCTGAGCCGAAATTCCCTTTGTGAATGGGACGGGTTGAATTTGAACCTCATCAGATTTCATATTCCATTGAATGCAGCCAATCCAAACCTTCCCCATTATTGATGGGTAAAGTAGGCTGTAGTCATGGCTCATAATTTAAACTAAAACTCCATCAGAATGTTGAAGGAGAATTACTGTGTTGGAATCACTGTGTGAGACATTACATTGAGGCCCTGTCGAATTGGTTCAGGTTGATGTTAACAATAACAGTATTCAAAGAAAAAGGGAAAGGTGTCCCATTTATTTTGTGGCCAACATTTCTCCCTTAGCCAACACCATTTTAAACAGATTATCTGGTTATTAATCTCATTGTTGTTTGTGGGATCTTACCACGTGTGAAACAATTACTGCTTGTGCTTATATAACACTCCACTTCTTTAGTAATTAACTGTGTTGGAAGTGTTTGACAGGTTACCATGAAATATGATCAGACACAACATGAATGTTTATTTTTCATCATAGTAAGATATGGGGCTGGATTCTCTGCTTTTGTGACTGTGTCCCCACGGCGTCGTAAAGACTGTGGACTTTCATGCCAGATAAACTGGCGTGAAAGGGCCACATATTCCTAGCCCTGCAGGGGGCTAGCAGGGGACCGGTGTAAATCTAGCAGCTTTTGCTGCAGATAGGGGCCCCCGCACTCCGGGTTGGAGGCCGCGTATGTGCACGGCGGCAGCCTCCAGCGGCCGCGCCGCGCTCCATGGCAGACTCGGACCGCGGAGCTTGATATTAAAAATAGACACGCCATCTGCCACACGCCCGGTCCTTACCGCCGGCCCAAACATTGCCCGGCCGCAGATAAGGCTCCCACTGCCCTCCGATCAGCCCGCCCCCGATCAGGGCGGCCGCGGACTGAGTCCACAGCCTCCACGCTAATATCACGACCGGCAGGACCATGTTAGATCCACACCGTCAGGACTTCGGCCAATCGGGGGTGAAGAATGGTGGGGCAGGCCTCCAGCAATGGCCCAGGTAGATGATATGCAGCGTGCTTTACGAGGCCCCGATTTCGTGTGGGGAAATGGATTCTCTGCCTCGGCTGCGATTTTGGCGCCGGGGTGCGGAGAATCCAGCCCATGATTTCAGATCTGTTCCTTCATGCACTAAAATGCCCATGGCATTGTCCACAGTTATTTGATGAACATAAAGTACCTTAAGCATTAAAAAAACATCATTGGGAGAAAGTTCCTTTCAAGAATGGGGAGACACTCCACAGCTACCTGGCTGCCACAGTGTGGAAGTGCATTGTGGTGGTTGAAAGAGCACTTTTATAATGTTCAATATTGATGTGACTTAAAATCAAGGTACCAGGAAGTAAGGACTGGAAGTGTGTCTCCTATGCAAGATTTATAATAATAAATAGATATTTGTAATCCTTTATGCTTTCTTGCAACCTATTCATCTTCGAGACACTTGGTGCACTCAAACCTATTGCTGCTCTGCTGAAAACAAGACCAATTAGCAAAAGGATATGATTTACATTAATTAAGCTTATATTATCAACAAAGTTGTGCTAAAATACTTCTGCAACCCAGATAGATCTTGATATGATGTTCAATGGAGTGCAGCATTTGAAACTGTCCTTGTCATTCAAAGGGTTAAGACAAGCACTATCCACAAAACCATTCCAACTAAATCATTCCAACGAAAAGACAAACTAATCTATATATGATCAATGGAGGCTGTGTAACTGAAGCAAAATAGACCAGTTCTGTATTATTCTGGGCACTTAATATCTGAAAAACCTTATTACAGATTGAAGATTGCTCCTATAATTAACATTTAATTCATTAGTAACCTTTCTCAGCAGTTAATGGAGATTTGTTTCTCCTCGTGCACATTGAGGATTTTCCATAATGAATGAAATGAATGAATGAAAATCGCTTATTGTCACAAGCAGGCTTCAAATGAAGTTACTGTGAAATGCCCATAGTCGCCACATTCCGGCGCCTGAAGTGAAAATGAAACAAAAGCAAAACACAATGATCTCAATTTTATTTGCAGCAGAAGTATCAGTCTCAGAGTTAAGAGCTGAAAATGATGCCCGTAACTTCCATTGAATCCTCTGGCGGATGGAGATCGCATGCGACACATGCGCGAGTCGGGATTATGCAGAGATCCCGACGCATGGGCATGCGCGCTGAAAGTGTGCCGAGTTCAAACTTCTGCTCCTGTGTTTTTCATATCCTTTGCTGCAAATGCTGTGTTGAAACAGCTGAATGTGAGATGCAGGGAAGTTATGGGCCAATTGCGGTTATTGACTGGTAACGGCAGCTGTTGACTCTATGTAACACACTGTTACGATGCCAGTAGGAGTCATTGCTGGACAGGAGTCCCCAGAATGGAACCCTGGCTCAAAAGTTCAACGTCTACTTACTGTTATAGAAGGTGTAGGAACAGAGTCATAGGATTGCTAATTATTTTAACATCAAGAAATGAACATTTATTAAACATGAAAAAAATTGGATTATGATATAATCCTCCTTTACCATCTCTTTAGCTAAACAAATCATTCTTGGGATGCGGGCGTCACTTGCTGGGCAGTATTTTTTCCCCATCCCTAATTGCCCTTGAATTGAGTGGCTTTCTAGGTCATTTCAGTGGGGCAGTCGAGAGTTAACTGCATCGCTGTGTGGGCCTGGATTCACATATGGACCAGTCCGGGTGAGGGTGGCAGATTTCCTTCCCTGGAGGGCATCAGTGAACCAGACGTTTTCTTTATGACAATTGGCAATTTTTTCATGGTCACCATTAGTCCTTTAATTCCAGATTTTTATTGAATTCAAATTTTACCACCTGCCATATTGAATTTGAACCTGAGACCACAGAACACCACCCTGGGTCTCGGGATTGCTAGTCCATTGACAATACCACTGGTAATTACACACAGATGTGCAAAAAATATATTTTAGGCTACAATGGTCTCATGAACAGACAAAGTCTCTTTTAAGCACACAGGATGACTGTGGCAAGACCCACTCCTCTCTGATCCCAAGTGAATGTTTGGATTTCTCCTTAAAATCCTCGCAGATGATTCTTCTTTTATTACGCTCCTGTATTATCTTTGATTACAATTCTCTGTGTGTTTTGATATACTACAGAGTGTAATATGTGTTACTCAAACATTGGTTACTGTAGAGGTCTACATGCGAATCTAGTGGCACTTGCGAATAATAAAACTCAGTAGAAATTTGAGTTAACACTTCTTGGGTGCAAACAAGAATCGTTTTATTGACTCTAGTTGATTACAATTCAGAATCACTTAAATTTTATTCTCTAATAAGTCCAACTAGCAAAAGGACTCAAAGAGAAGCAATTTGTAGACAATATAACTTTCAAATAATACAGAAATGATTTTCTTGCTTACGGCAAAACCTCTTGCATTTACTTCAAGAGTCAGAGTTGGAAAGTATGAAAGATAGGGGCAGCAAATAGTTCGGTCAAAGTATAGATTGATTCCGGAATCTACCACGCTTATACTAAATCATATCAGTCTTTAACATAGAATTTACAGTGCAGAAGGAGGCCATTCGGCCCATCGAGTCTGCACCAGCTCTTGGAAAGAGCACTCTACCCAAGATCAACACCTCCACCCGATCCCCATAACCCCACCCAACACTAAGAGCAACTTTGGACACTAAGGCAATTTATCATGGCCAATCCACCTAACCTGCACATCTTTGGACTGTGGGAGAAAACCGGAGAACCTGGAGGAAACCCACGCACACACGGGGAGGATGTGCAGACTCCGCACAGACAGTGACCCAAGCCGGAATCGAACCTGGGACCCTGGAGCTGTGAAGCAATTGTGCTATCCACAATGCTACCATGCTGCCCCAAATGAAAATCGCTTATTGTCACAAGTAGGCTTCAAATTAAGTTACTGTGAAAAGCCCCTAGTTGCCACATTCCGGCGCCTGTTCGGGGAGGCTGGTACGGGAATTGAACCGTGCTACTGGCCTGCCTTGGTCTGCTTTCAAAGCCAGTGATTTAGCCTTGTGCTAAACAGCCATCTAGCCATCTATCTACACCCCTATGTAATCCTAATTGGTTTGGGTTAGAATCAAATAAGTTTGATTGCACGGTTAGCTGTCTGTCTTTAATGTGCAATATTAACTTGAAATGTTTCCTAAATGAATTCTTATATGTGTTATGGAATGCGATTTGGTGCCATTATCGCAAGCGGCTTGAACTGGATTCTTGCTGACTTGACTGTTAGGACAATGGCTCCTTTAGGTTACTGTACCATTGCTATGCTGTTGTCATGGAGCCTGCCCTGTCCTTGGACTGCTTAGTGTCACATTATCTTGCAAATGTATTTGTTAGCTGAATAAGAATGCCGTTTTAATCTATCATGAATTATGCTGCTTCTGCGTTATGGTGAAGCTATGTTTTAAAATGGCCTGAGGGTCTGAGAGTGCTGAAATCCTTAATTTACAATGGGTATTTAATAGACTAAGGGCTTAATGCTAAATAGCTATCTCTTACCTGTCAGAAAATAGCTGGCTTCTACAGTTACTGATGAGGTCTTCAGAATCTCGATGAAGAAGACTCAAACTCGTCCAATAGTAACAAAAGGTTTATTGAGTAACTATAACAATAATTGCATGAGTTCTTTACTTTAACATTGAGACTAGTGATAAGCTTAACACGATCTAACTACAGTAACTACACTAACCATCTGAGCTCATCTGATCCTCCTGCTCTTGTCACAGTCCATCCAAAAGAGGGAGAGAGAGACCCAATGTGGTTGCCTTTATACCCCTGTTGGTACGGCCGCTAGTGATCATGTGGTGCTACTGATTACACATTAACCCCTTATGCATGTGCACATATAGAGATCACTACATTTCTTATACCAGGAGCCAATTTGTCTCTCTGAACTTTGGCTTCCACACGAGTGAATTCGAACTCCGCTTTCAAAAGTCACACTTCAAATCTTCTTTTAAATTATGCTTTCCCGCCGTTGCTTCAGTCAACTTTTCACTTTCAGGTTTTACACCTCTCCTTTCAGGTTTCCTTTGTCTTAAATTAATTTCCACAAATTGAGGCCTAACCACCAATTTCCACAATTATTTCAAATATTGTCTCCCAAACTGTAATAATTTCTCACAAACCTCAACACACTTATCATGGAATCCATATGGTGCAGAAAGAGGCTATTTGGCCCATTGAGTCTGCACCTACCCCGTGAAAGGGCACCCCACCTACGGTCAGGCCCCAACCCTATCCCGGTAACTTAATAACCCCACCTAACCCTTTGGAAATTAAGGATCAATTTTAGCATGGCCAATCCACCTAACCTGCACCTCTTTGGACTGTGGAAAGAAAACTGAGCACTTGGAAAAAGCCCATGCAGACATGGGGAGTAAGTGCAAACTCCACACGGATAGTCACCCGAGGCTGAAATTGAACTTGGGTCCCAGGCGCTGTAAGGCAGCAGTGTTAACCACTGTGTCATCATGCCACCCATATTGCATATATCTTTCTGGCCTTTCATGATGCAATGCCTTTTAAGCTCTCTGTGACTGAAAAGTAATCAGTTTGGATCCCGGTTTTCTTTGTCCCTTTAACTCCCGACATCTTGGAAACTTCTCTTCATTTCTCTGGTTTTGTTAACTATCTGGACTTCTGTAGTAAATGTAATAAGTGGTGACCAACAGTTCGCTAACTAACAACGGCGGGTTTATTAACAACACAAACTATGTACAGAGCTCCATGTCAATGTCTCCATCCTCAGCACGAGGATCCCAAAATCTGGCTGCAAAAGCACGTGCTCTGCACAGAGATCCTTGAGCTCATTCCCCATTGGATCCAGGGTGGCACTGCCAAGGTGTACAGGTGCCAGAATCATACATTGCCCTATCCCCAAAAACCAAGGGGTCTATAATTTTGTCACTACCTCCCCAAATCGTGAGTGGTTAAATTGCGAGCCTGCTGCCTTCTTTGGATGTGGTAGCCGTTTCTCAGGCTCACTCTCCGGAATTGTCTCAAATCTATCCTCGCATCAACTCACAGTACAAAGCCAAGCAAAGCAAAGTTTCTAGGAAACATAGTAAAGAATGACTTGCAGTCATGCCAGGAATATTTGCCGCTCAGAATCTATTATGTGCTCACAGGGAAACCTGTGCATTGAACTAGGGACTAAATTGTTTTTTTTTATTATTTGAAGGGACCAAGACTCTCTGGAGTCATCCTAGAATCACCTTTGTTGTCAGATTAAATAAATGTTGTGTTCTTGTTATTCGGTGTTGCTGTTTTGACTGCAGAAGTTAAAATGCACCATTCTGTTTTGCGTTCATCACCATGAGAACTCAACTTGTCGTCTTGAGAGTTGCCTTTTTATTATGCCTGCGGTGTTCACATTTATAATTACATTCTCCCAGATGCAGAAAAATGTAGATATTTAGACATACAAAGTATAATATTTCAAGTTGCTAACATGAACAATTAACCTTCAGCTCACCTTATCTGTGCAGTCAGAGTCATAGCAAGAGCTGCTGGTTCTTTTCCTTTGATGTTGAAATGCTTTAGGGGGGGGTCAGGAATTACAATCACCAGAATTAGCTCACTCCAGTCATAATGTCTCAACATCTTTCTCTAAATGCTGTCATTCACTACGCAATACACATAATTCAGTTTTGCAGCAGAAGCTTTTCATTATACTTCAGGACACAGACTAGAATGTCAACCTTTTAGGTCTGGTAAAAGAGACAATCCACTGAATTGTCCCAATTATTTGAGATGTTTGAAAAGCAGCTCTCAGTACTCTTAGCCATCTCTTTCCATCACCACATATTATTTTATGGGCATCAAATGGCGCTTGGTAGCCCCTGTTTTGGGGGCTCAAGATGTCATCTAGGACACACCTGATGCAAAGTACACCAAAGGTACTATCTTGCTCAAGGTGTAGCAGGTGCACAGTCAGCCTTTTGCTGGAATTACCCAGAGCAGGCATATTATGATGCCAGTGCTGCCATTTTGTGTCTTTCCAATCAATGACCTCGCTTTAATCTCAGTTAGTTGAACACATCTTAAGCAGCAGAAGCTGAATTTCTGACATGGAGATGGGAAATAGGAGTTAAGGTTATCAGGTAAGAAACCCACCTCTGATGAGAAACTGAGTAAGGTGAAGATGTTTGCATGAGTAAACCCTGACTTGATATGGAGATGGGTTTCCTGTTCACTTGGAGGGAGCGGGGTTGGGAATGAACGGTGGGACTCATTCAGATAATCCCATGGAAATCATCACTGAGGCTGCTGGTTGTCTCAAGAGAGAAATCTGCTGATTGGGACAAAACCTTCCATAGCACCAAAGGGAAGCGAGATACCACAGTGGGCGCTGAGTCTTCCTCTTCCTTCATCGATGAAGACCTGGATCTAATGAGTGAGACTGCAATGGAGAGTGTGGCTGGAGGAGGCCAGAGTGTCCTGTAGCAGAGACCCCTCTCAATTCAGTGTTTCCTTCCTCCGCAGCCATTTCCCCTTTCTCCACCCCAGATGAGCCGTCACATTTCAGGGTTTTGGAGAGCACAACCTGACTGGTTTAGGCACCAGAACCAGATCCTCAGAAGCCAATGGCCTGCTCAATGCTGGAGAAACTATCACATAAACAAATGCAGAACAATTGAACCATTGAACAGTACACTGGCAGGGCTTGGAGACCAGTGATTTCAGAACTTCGGTAACAAGGGCACAGATGTTTGCGACCATCTGCCTGGAGCCTCAACTGGAACTGCGTCTCGGTCATCCTCTGTCTTCAGTGGAAAATCCCATGCTAAGGTTATGATCTCGATGACTTCTTGCTGAACCTTCTTTCCCATGTCTTTCTATTTCTTGGGTTGTCCCTGTCTTTGGGATGTGTTGCTCTCTTTGCCACTGGGCCCAAAATCTGACACTTGTGTCCTCATTGCCAGCTGCAGTCTTCCTCCTGGGCAGGTTGTTGCCCAGTTGTCCCTGGCAGCTTTGATCCCTTGTCTTCTGCTCCAGTGATGCCAGTGTGGTGCCCATCCATTATTCAGGTACTAAGTGCCACTCCACTTGCCACCTGAGCAGTGCCAAGGTTTAAGTAGGGTGCTCTTTCCTAGGGCCGGTGCAGACTCGGTGGGCCGAAAGCCTCCTTCTGCACTGTAAATTTGATGATTCTATGATATCTCCGTATCAAGTGCCAAGTCCTCCTTTACTTCACTGATCCTATATGGGGCTGGAGTGATGCCCTGAAGCAGCCAAGCCGGATCCCCCCCCCCGCCCCCCCCCCCCCCACTCATGCAGGATCCCCAACCCCTGCCCCCACTCTGTTCGGCTTCTGAAGGCATGGATAACTCAACCACCCCTTTAACTATTTCTGCACACAGACGTGACAAGCCCTTATCAAGTTTTGACACAGTTTAATTGGCCCTAATCGGACAGAGATCAGGATACCTGCCTCGCCCTGATACTGACACATTGCCCTGGGCCAGTATTGCTGGGACCCCCTACTTCCGTTCCTGCCCCAAAAATTCAACTCCCTGGAAGGGTACCCCTCAAGGATTCATCAGTTACTTACAAATGGTGTGCCATGCTGGAAAGATTCATGGAAGGTCAGGAAATTGGGAATATGTTGGAATTTGGCAAATGATGATTACAAGTCTAAAGAAGGCGAAATTAGAACATGTGGCGAAACTTCAAAGATAGATATAGATTGTAAGAGATTCTGCAAGCATATAAAAGGAAGGCAGTAACAAAACTAAGCAATGGTCCCTCAGAAGATCATGATCCTGCTTCCTTTGATTGTGTGTCACATCGCCCGGCAAAAGTGAGGGAAGCGCATAACTGGGCGTCATGCTCTGTATGGGTGGATCTGTCTGTCATTTCTCAATAGTTGGCATTGTATGTAAACTGATAAATATGGGTGTCAGGGGCAAAAGTGATGGGTGTGTGATGGTGAGGTGAAGCCAATGAATGTTAGGTATGAACCCTGATTGACAGACATTGTGTGTAGGTGAATATGGAGGTGTGGTGATTTGAAAAGTGGCTGAGGCTTGTAGGGCTGTTGGTAAGATATGGCCTGTGACGATCCAATCACTGACCCTGACCACTTGTGTGTGGCCATTATGTGGAAATGTATCCAGGCCTTTGCTGCTAAATTCCTGTCAATCCCCCCCCCCCCCCCGCCCCCCCACCCCCTCCACCTTCCCCCCGCCCCAAATCATGGGGTGAATTCTCTGTTTGGGATACTATGGGCTGGATTCTGCAATGTCTCGATTCTCCGTTACGCTGGCAGCGCACCCACACGGGGAATTTTCAATGGCGTGGGGCTGCCCACAATGGGAAGCCCCGTTGGCTGGCTGGTGGGACGGAGAATCCTGCTGCCGTCAGGGGCGCACCTCACCGGAATATAAAAACTGACTGTAAAAGTTTCTGTCGATATGTAAAAAGAAAAAGATTGATAAAACCAAATTTAAGCCCCTTACATTCAGAAACTGGGGAATTCATAACGGGTAACAAAGAAATGGCTGAGTAACTAAATTTCCACTTTGCTTCTGTCTTTACAAAGGAAGACATGAATAATGCACTGGAAGTTCAGAGTAACACAAGTTCCAGTAAGGAGCTGAAGGAAATTAGTATGAGTAGAGAAATGGTTTTGGGGAAATTAATGGGATTGAAGGAAAATAAAACTCCAGGGCTTGATAATCTTCATCCCAGAGTACTTAAGGAACTGGCCTTAGAAATAGAATATCCATTGGTGGTAATTTTTAAAAATTCTTTAGATTCTGGAATGATTCCTACAGATTGGAGGGTAGCTAATATAACCCCGCTATTCAAAAAGGGAGATAGAGAGAAAACAGCGAGTTATAGACCGGTGAGCCTAACATTGATATTAGGGAAGTTACGAGAGCCCATTATCAAGGACTTCATAGCACAGCATTTGGAAAGCAGCGGTGTAATCAGACAAAGTCAGCATGGATTTACAAAAGGAAAATCATGCTTGACAAATCTACTGGGTTACTTTGAAGATCCAACCAGTAGAATTGACCAGGGAGAACTGGTCGATGTGGTTTATTTAGACTTTCAGAAGGCATTCAACAAGGTCTCACACAGCAGATTATTATGTAAACTTAAAGTGCATGGGATTGTGGGTATTGTCTTGAGATGGATAGAAAGCTGGTTCACAGATAGAAAGCAAAATGTTGGAACAAATGGGTCTTTTTCCGATTGACAGACAGTGACTAGTGTGGTAACGCAGGGATCTGTGATAGCACTCCAGCTGTTCACATTAATGATTTGGATAGAGGGAACTAAATGTTGTATCTCCAAATTTGCAGATAATGCAAAGTTGGGTGGGAGGGTGAGCTGAGAGGAGGATGCAGAGATGCTTCAGAGGGATTTGGAGAGACTGAGTAAGTGGGCGTATACATGGCAGATGCAGTATCATGTGGATCAATGTGAGGTTATCTGCTTCGGTAGCAAAAATCGGAAGGCAGATTATCATTTGAATGGGTGTAAATTGAGAGAGGTGGATACTCAGCGAGACCTTGGTATCCTCGTGCATCAGTCACTGAAAGTAAGCGCACAGGCAGAGCAGGTAGTAAAGAAAAATTGTATGTTGGTCTTCATGGGGAGAAGATTGAGTATAGGAATAGGGATGTTTTACTGCAATTATATAGGGCATTGGTGAGGCCACCCACCTGGAGAATTGTGTGCAGGTTTGGTGTCCTTATCTGAGGAAGGATGTTCTTGCTATGGAGGGAGTGTAGAATAGGTTTACCAGGCTGATTCCTGGGATGGTGGGACTGTCATATGAGGAGAGACTAAGGCGGTTAGGATTATATCCACTGGAGTTGGGAAAGGGAATCTCATACAATCTTATAAAATTTGCACAGGGTTAGACAGAGTAGATTCAGAAAGAATGTTCTCAATGGTGGGGGAGTCCAGAACTAGGGGTCATAGATTGAGGATAAGAGATGAACATTTTACTGCTGAGGTGAGGACAAATGTTTTCACCCAGATAATAGTGAATCTGTGGAATTCATGATCACTATAAAGTAGTTGAGGCCAAAATGTTGTGTAATTTCAAGAAGGAGTTCAATAGAGCTCTTGGGGCTAAAGGGATCAAGGGATACGGGCCGGGGGGGTGGTTTGAGGGGATGGCTGGATCAGGGTATTGAACTTGATAATCAGCCATGATCATAATGAAAGGCAGAGCAGGCTCAATGCGCCGAATGGCCTCCTCCTGCTTCTATTTTCTATACAGTAAGAAGTCTTACAACAGGTTAAAGTCCAACAGGTTTCTTTCAAATCACTAGCTTTGGGAGCACTGCTCCTTCCTCAGGTGAATGAAGAGCTAGGTTCCAGAAACATATATGTAGACAAAGTCAAAGATGCAATACGATACTTTGAATGCAAACATTTGCAGGTAATTAAGTCTTTACAGATCCAGAGTGGGGGGTAACCCCAGGTTAAAGAGGTGTAAATTGTCTCAAGCCAGGACAGTTGGTAGGGTTTCGCAAGCCCAGGCCAGATGGTGGGGGGTGAATGCAATGCGACATAGATCCAAGGTCCCGGTTGAGGCCGTACCCATGTGTGTGGAACTTGGCTGTAAGTTTCTGCTCGGTGATTCTGCATTGGCGCACGTCCTGAAGGCTGCCTTGGAGAATGTTTTTTTTTTATTAATCAATTATTGTCACAAGTAGGCTTCAAATGAAGTTACTGTGAAAAGCCCCTAGTCGCCACATTCTGGCGCCTGTTCGGGGAGACTGGTGCAGGATGTTTAGCCGAAGATCAGAGACTGAATGCCCTTGACTGCTAAAGTGTTCCCCGACTGGAAGGGAACATTCCTGCCTAGCAATTTTCCACGTATGTTTCTATGTGAGCTGCATCAAGACCCCATTGATCCATTAGCTGCCAGCCATTCATAATTGATCACATTGATTGGAATGCACTTAAATCTCCTTGATGTGGAGCATGTTTGTAAACATTGGGATTTCAGCACTTAGAGTCACTCTTCCATGAAGGGAGATGAATGAATAAAGGATGCAGCTGGTTTGTGGAAGCTGTCAATCGCAACCTAATGGTAGAAATGAATGAATGGCTTGCTGCTAATGGATCTGAGGGGTTGAAACACAGATCACAGCTGTTCCTTTTTCAAGAAAGGACATGTGGAGACTCCAGATGAGCGTTACAGCTGTAATTGTTTAATTGTTTTCACTGCCCCTGTCTGGACTACTCTCGAGCTTCCAGACAGGGGCCTCTTTTCGGGGGTTGGGGGGGGGGGTGAGTGTCTGTATCAGGGGTCCCTGTAGTGGGTGTAGTTAGAGGGGTCGCTTTTGGGAGTCCCTTGAGTTAGGCAGTCTCCCTGGGTGGGGGTGGGGGGGGGGGGGGGTGGGGTGGTCGGCACGTAGTGAAATGTGGGGGGGGCCCTCGGATGGAACTTTGGGGCAACTCCCCTAAGGAGATACCCCCTTGGCCCACCGCAAGGCCCACCATGAAGCAAATGTGTCATTAAGACCAATTCGCATTCATTTACCACCTTATGCTGGTGTGTGGCCCTGAACCTCAATCCCAGCACCAGAGGGGGCCAGAGCATTGCGTTCAGGCGCCAATCCCATTTTTCCCTGGACGCCTGACTCTCCACCCCATCAGGAAACGCACTTCGGAATGAGCAGTCAGAGGAAATAGACTATGCTATCGACATTGCAACAAACAAGCATGGTGTAATTAAACACTGTGATCCTTGTATCTATTTTTAGGGGCATCCTAATTTGGATGCCTTTTTCGTTCGCTTTAGAATTATCGGTTATACACCGACAGTTTGCAGTCGAATTCAAGAGGTGCCACTTTAGGGAAGTTTAGATAAAATTATTTTGTTTTTTATTTTAAAACATAGCGGCAGGATTCTCTGTTTGAGAGACTAAGAGTCACCGCCGGGACTGACCTGTGTTGCGATTCATGTTCCCGTTGGGACGTTAATTGGAAAACGCATCAGGACATGCAAATGGGCCTGCACTCTGCCCGGCAAATTCAGAGCAATTCCCGGCCCAGGCGGTGCTCTAACTGCTGGAGCCTGAGTTAGCGCTAAAGGTCCTGGCAGCTGGAAGTGTTTTAAGTGCTCCACTTACCACTTACTCACTGCAGCCACCAACATGGCTCAGAGAAGCCCTGCCCCCTCCCCCATCCCCTGCCTCCCTCCACTGAGGGTGGGGTTCCAAGGATGGCCCACAGCTCCATGGCAGTGAGAAGAGGAGGGACACCCTCTTACCTAGGATGGGCTGCAGACTCAAGCCTGCCCTCCTGAATGCGGACTGGGAGGTGGTGGCTAAAGCAGCCAGAGCTGCCAGCCTCACCAGCAGGAGACAGTTGGTGATCGTGAGGGGTGAGTGTCGCTGTTGAGGCCTCTGCATTGAGAGGGGCAGTGAACCAGGGAGGAATCCAAAGGCCGCGGTGCAGGTGTCCTCTGGTTAGGGTGAGCTCTGCACATCCTCTACATCCTCTGCATTGCGTAGTGTTGAGTATTGTCAACACCCAGTGGGCTCCTGATTGAGTTTGTCCATGTCCTTGAATGATGAAACAACTGGGGTATGAGGGTGTCCAGTGGGGCAGTTGGTTGTACTCCCATGTGACCAGAGGCTTCCTGAGCATTCAAAGGACACAGGCAGCACTCAGCAGAATGAACAGCCAGGGGCCTGAAAGGAGCACCAAAGAGATGCCTTTAGAAGGCAGAGTACAGCAATGACGGTCTAAGCCAGACCACCACAATCCCGGGGGGGGACACCCTGAGTCCATGGACTAGGCACCAATTCACTCCCCGCTATGGCCCCCGACTCAGGCAACTACTCACCAGCAAACCTGACAATTTAAGGGTTTTCCATTTTTAAAAAATCCTCCCACTCCTCCTCGGTAGCCGTGGCGCCCAGGTCCTGCTTGTCAATATCTGCACTAATTTATGTCCACAGGACTTCCGCCTAAGAAAGGTGGAGCATCGAGGAAGAGTGGAATGTACTGTGTCCAAGCCACTAATGATATTGAAATCCATACGAATGCTTCTGGATGGAAGTGCCAGCTGAAGGTGCAGTCACCGATATCGAGGCCAGTGAGGGATCGGAGCATGGTGTCGGAAATGGCAAACCTCGATTTTTCAGTTTCGCACGATTCGCATTTCAGGCTTCGCGGAAAGGATAATTCAGCCCAGGTCAAGCCATTGATGAAATTTAACAAAACCTGGCACATTACCGAAAGGATTTAAGATGTTAAAATCGTACTGTGCGGTTTCACATCATTTGTGGATGTTCGATTGTTCTGAATAATCATCGGTGATGGAGGTTTGAAATTGCGGAATCACTGGAGCAGAACTTCATTATCGTGTGACATAAAAGAAAATTACAATGTTAAAATATGCGCTCCCACACATTTTTGAATCTACAAATCTAAATGGCAATAAAATGTGCTTTCACCACACAGAAAATTATTTAACGTTAATGTGATTATGTAAAACTGGTGATGGTAACTGGGCCACCCATTTCATCCTGCTCCTTTTTTCTATATCTGTTAACTCACATGGAAATACAAACCGGAGACGTGACACAGCCCTTTTGTTGTTCCCCATTTACACTACCATACAAAGTAAAAATCTATCACATGGATCAGAAAGCATTTTCTGACAATTCACTGGATTGCATTTCCCCTTTTAAGATTCATCAACATATCACGGTCATCGTTGGGGCAGAGCTTCCAATCACCCCTCAATTACTTCACTGAGTCAGAATTTAAGCAAGATGTGCGCTGAGCTCCCAGTGAGATTTCCACAGCCAAGGGGAGTCTGTCGGTGTGAAGCGAGATAACTGCTGCAGGACCAGGAAAGGGTGGAATGAAGTTGATCATTGGAAAGCTAATGCAACAGCAGCTTTGTGAACTTCAGCAGAAGCTGCAAGGATGAGTCACTGGAGGGATAGAAGGCTACCACAAAGCCCTCTTCCTCCAGTGAGGTAACTCTGGACCATTGACACTGCTTCCCAGGACCAACTGACGTCTCACACATGGTGGGTTAAGGAAGCAGCAGAAAGTGATCAATCTCAGGCACCATCTGTCCACTGCCATTTCCTGCTTTAGCAGAGGAAGGAACAGTTGGCAGCTGTCCTAATGGGGGAAGGTAGTTGGAAATCTTGGTGGAGGTAGTGAGGTAGAAGTTGGAGTTTCCCCACATTATCTGCCAAGCTTTGCCTGAGTCTCACTCGATTTCAGGTAACATTGTGGGAAGAATCATGGATTGGACGTTTTCGATAGCGATAACTCTTGAATGTTTAGATTTATCTAGCCATTATAACTGTTATCCCATGTATTGATTTAACTTTTGCTTTGTAATATTTGCCATGGTACTATATTTAAATCAACATTATATTGATTTTGGCCAGCCTGGCACCTCCCACCTTCCATAAAGATGAACTCATAGCACCTCATCCATCATCTTAAACATTCACACCCTCCACCACTGGTGCACAGTGACATCTGCAAGATGCACTCTAACAACTTACCAAGCCTCCTTCAGCAACACCTTTCAAATTGCAACATCCAGTTCCTAAAAGGACAAGGACAAAAAGCAAGGCAACATCACCACCTGCTATTTCCCCTCCAAGCCAAACACAATCCTGACTTGGAAATATATGTGGGTCTTCTTTCACTGTTGTTGGGACGAAAGTCCTGGATCGCCCTTCCTAATGGCACTGAGGGTGCACACACAACATGGACTCCCAACAGTTCAAGAAGAATGCTCAACACCACCTTCTCAAAGCTAATTAGGAATGGGCAATAAATGTTGAACTTTTAAGTGATGTTTACATCACATGAGTGAATAAAAATAAATCTCGGCTACACATCGCCTAAATTGAACAGAGTACCATTCACCCATCGCACCTATGCTGGCCTACATATGTTACCAACAACATCTCAATTTTAAAATTCTCAGCCTTCATTTCAAATCCCTTCTTAGCCTTACCCATCCCAATTCTGTAACCTCCTCCAGCTCTCCAAAATATCCACACTCCTCCAATTCTGGCCTCTTGCACATTCCTGATTTTATTTCATTGCTGTGCTTTCAGCTGCTTGGGTCGTACACTCTAATTCCTTTCCTAAACCTCTCTACATCCCTTGCCTCCTATAAAATGCTCCTTAAAATAGACCTCACTTGTCCCAATAGCTCCTTGTATGGCGTGGAGTAAAATGTTGTCTCCCGAAGTATAAAAGGTTAATTGCTAATAACTGATATACATGTCAGTGATATCAGATCACCTGTCTCCAGTATTCATAGAAAGATGGCTCTGGAAGGAGCTTGTAATAATCTCTGTATATCAATATACATGATTAATGTATGTAAAACTAGTACAGTCAATTCAACACTAGATGTCTCACTGTCAGGTGATATAAAAAGGACTTTCCCACTCTTTCTGAGAGAGTGTGCATCAGGAGAGTGAACAGACAAGACATAGAATAGCTAGAGAAAGAAGTTATAAGTTATTTCATTATTATATTGTATAGTTAGTTAGCTATCTTTACTATATTTTATTTGTTTACTAGTTGAGCATTAAGTAAAAAGAACTCACATGTATAATTTATATTACTCAATAAATTAGTTTATCTTTACAAGAAGACTACTGTTCATTTCATCAACTCGGCTGGTTCAACAGAGTAATCTACTATATTACACAAAATAAGTATAATAACAGAGCTTTGTGCTTATCTGTCCTCTGTACATAGTTAATGAATGCTTGGAAGATCCTGGGTGCCTTGTTCCCAGTGGTCTCTTTTCACCACATGCTGGGTCTATTTCTGATGATACTTCACAGCGGCAGTGGTAAACTGACTGAGGACGATATCCAGATTGCAATGACTCGCGGGATCTCGTTAGCTCCTGCGAGGCGTCCCGAGCCTTTCAAATTTCACGAGACATCTCTTGCGAGATTTACCGGCTTCATCACGTCCCATGTTGGACGCCACACGGCTGCACGCTTGTGCCCTTACCTTTTACACCGCAATTAAGATCAAATTGAGTTATTGTGAGAGAATCCCTCATTTATGATGATACTTAGTAAGGAGCTGCCAAGGGATTCATTGAGGTTGGATTATTTCTCACATTGCTTTAAAAATTAATTATTTGTCAGAAAATTTATGATTAGAAAATAAGATTAGAAGACTGGGATAGCTGCATCAAATTATAAAGAAACCTCAAGAGATTTTTTTTAAAAACTTAATTTAATAACTTTGAAGCTAAATCTGAATCTTGCTTGAAAAACTGAAAAGAAATATTAGAAATGGAAATATTATGTCTGTGGTGTATGGAGAGGCAACAAGACAGTGGGTTAGTTTTATTTGGCAGAGGCATGAGAGACCAACTGGCCTCCGTCTGTGCTGTAAACGTTTATGGAATGCTATTAAATGGTTGCTAGCACAGAACAATATTCAGTCAAACAGGGTAAAGTACCGAATGTTAATGGGAATAGGAATTCTTTCGCACCAGTTGGTTTTCAGAGCATCTTCAACATTACATTCACAAATTTCACTGGCTGACACCTCGGGCATGATTCTCCGACCCCCCCCCCCACCGGGTCGGAGAATCACCGGGGGCGGGCGTGAATCCCGCCCCCGCCGTGTCCCGAATTCTCCGCCACCAGAGATTCGGCGGGGGCGGGAATCACGCCGCGCCGGTCGGCAGAAATCGCGCCGGTCGGCGGGCCCACCCCCGGCGATTCTCCGGCCCGCGATGGGCCGAAGTCCCGCCGCTGTCAACCCACGCCAGCCGGCGTGGATTGAACCACCTATCGAATGGCGGGACAAGGCGGCGCGGGCGGGCCTGTGCTGTGGGGGCACTCTTTTCCTTCCGCCTTCGCCATGGTCTTCACTATGGCAGAGGCGGAAGAGGCCCCCTCCACTGCGCATGCGCGGGGATGCCGAAAGCGGCCGCTGACGCTCCCGCGCATGCGTCGCACGGCAAAGTCGTTTCCGCGCCAGCTGGCGGGGTGCCAAAGGCCTTTCCCGCCAGCCGGTGGGGGGAAATTACTCCGGCGCGGGCCTAGCCCTCAAGGTGAGGGCTCGACCCCTCAAGATGCGGAGAATTCCGCACCTTTGGGACGGCGCGATGCCGGACTGATTCACATGTATGTGAATCTTGAATGTGTACAAAAGAAAGGCTGCTGCCACCTTGTTAAGAGTGGACACTAGGGTCATGAGACAGTCTGAAAGGAAGTCTGGCTTCATTAAAATATGTTAAGAGGGGTCCCATGCTGGAACTTCGACTTCTTTTCATTTTATTGGTGCCTGTGAACCTTTCATT
This sequence comes from Scyliorhinus torazame, assembly GCF_047496885.1. Lineage (NCBI taxonomy): Eukaryota > Metazoa > Chordata > Chondrichthyes > Carcharhiniformes > Scyliorhinidae > Scyliorhinus > Scyliorhinus torazame. The sequence goes on from NC_092721.1 coordinate 36,200,962, forward strand.
TATACTTTTTCCGAAGAACTGAGGCCCATATTTTGACTCGAGGATCGGATATGCAGTGATGGGAGAATTCCCAGCTCCGCAGATACGACTTCTGAAAATATCTGTCCAAACTTCTGAAAGGTCAGCATGGGGTTGGGTGTCTCGGACGCAGATAAAAAGCGGGACTTCTGAAAGGCCCATTTTAGAGATAGGTCATCAATGATGAAGTCCCTGTGCCTTGAAGGGGTTACTGTTGGCTTGTCAGGTGAATGTCCAAGCTATTAATTTATATTATCCAACCATGTGCTGACCCTGGATCCGAATCTGAATAGTGGATCTGAATCTTAACTCTATTTACCAAAATGCATCACCTCGATAACAATTCTAGGCTTCCTTTAAATAAAGCCAGAAATTGTAGGCCCAGATTACATGAGCTGCCAATCAAAAGTACGGCCAATGGTAACAGCCCACCTCGTTAATTCTAATGAGGGCCTACTCACCTTTTGAACCCCCCTGGTTAGATGCACACTGCTGGTATCGTGCTGATTCTCAACTCAAAAGCAAATTTACACTAAATTCGACCACATCCATTCATAGCAGCTGTGTGGTTAGATAAGTGCAAGGCAAGTTATCTTGAAACAAATTCTTACCTAAGCAATAGAGGAGGTCTGAAAGCAAATCAGGATAAATAAGTTGGCTCATGGTATAACTGGTGCCAATCAAAACCACGTGCTTAAATTATATAAAGGTGAGAAGGATAGTCAAAGAATCGAGCGTCTTTGCATCGCAATATAACCACCTTGTAGATGACCTGACACATCAGCTTCCATCAAGAACATGGAGATGGTACCATGGCTGAATTACTTATTAAAAGTAACACCACCTGAGAAGTGGATGCGTGGCTGCATGGCAAGAAAAGGTATTGAAATAGACACTGAATTGAAACAAACAACAAATAAAAACGAAGGAAGCAGTCTTCTTTCACTTTCCAAATAAAGGATAGACTGACCATCCACCACCTGAAACATTCACTGCCTCCACCAACAGCACTGAATGTGTAATGTCTACAAGATGCATGGCAGCAACTAATCAAAGTCAGCAGGATCCTCAAAACTATGACTTTTGCCATCTGGAAGAACACGGCAGCAGACAACTGGAAACACCAGAATATGCAATTTCCCATCCAAGTCACACTCACCATACTGACTGGGAAATATATCACCGTTCCTTTATTGTTGCTGCTCAATCAGAATCCTGGAACTTTCAACCTCGCACTCCTCCCAATAAATGCTGGCCTTTCTACTGTCGCCCACATCGTATGATGAATAAAGCGATATTTTATGGAACATAATGAACTTAAATCAAGTTGAAAGTGCACGTTGAAGTGTAGGAGGGGCTATGGAATGAGGTTCCTGTGATGAATGTAAGAAATTGTTATTTTATTATTTGTTGCAGCAATGTTATTTAAAAAACAGGTTTATGGCAACCAAAAAATAGTAACGTCAGCATAATCCCAGATGACCATAGGTTGCTTTCCCCTCTGAGGAAGAGAGCTGACTGGCGGGGAGTTAACCTGAGGATTACCATACCTAAAGCGAGGGGCAAGGTTGAGAATGTGGGGCCTTCATAAATAAAGTCAGAATTGAACCCACGTTGTTAGCCTTGCTCTGCATCACAAACCTGTCCAGCCAACTTAGCTAAACTAACCCCAATGGGTTTAAGGTGTATACTGACATTATGCCTGTTAAAGCAATGCTTAAAGGATATAAAAGTGAGATAATCCTTGATTTTGCAGGGGGAATCTTCTGCCAATAGATTTGAGTAGCATTTACTTCTTTACAGATAGGTGGCTATTGGAATGTTGTTTTGGTTTGGAGGTCCCTGGGATGTTGATAATTTATGAGAGATCTTGTATTGGGCCTGGCTAACCAGGTCATGGACATCTTGCGGGGGAGGAGATAGAAGAATGCCTTATGCTTTGGGTGCAGATGATGTAATTAAGGGGAGGAGCCAGGACTGTTTGCAGTTTTAGTTTGTCATAGGCCAACTTCTTGTCTGCCAAGAATGTCTTTCAGTTTGCTCCTGAAAGGTTCTCTCCAAGGGCTCTGCACAGAGAAAAGCAAGTAAACCTGATTGGTAACTTTATTTACAAGTGGTATTTGAACTATATTGGTTTGCTTAATTGGAATATATAGTATATAGTGGTAGGTGTAGGGAGTAAGCTAAAGTATTTCCATTTGCTTAAGAACTGTTGTAAAAATCATCTAATTCCTTGTTGCTAACGTGGTTAATCTGTGCTTAAATTAAAGCTTGTTGGAACAAATAGCATTACTAACAGGTTTTGGAAGGAAAATGGTAGGTATGATTTGTATGGAAGGAAGCAGTAAACATATTAAGGGAAGAGCTGAAATGACAAATGTTGCAGGACTTTAAGTTGGAGGTAACTCATAAAAAGGCAGGTAGTAATATTTCATAAATCAAATTAATTCCAAAGGATGTTAGTGATATCTACAAGATGGAGTCCAGGATAATGCTGTACGCATATTAAATGCAAAGCCTTGTCTTTGATTATAATGAAATCCTCCTTCTATGACTTTTATCTTTTTCTTTTAAAAATCCAAGATCTCTGAGAAAAAAGTATGGGAAGATTTGCCTGTAATTACAAGACTGGCAGTAGAAGCTGTCTAAGAGCATTGAGAGTGCAGCATTTGGACTGTGTTATAGCCACCATGAGACCCACAGGGACGCCACGATTGATTGCCCCGTGATGCTTGTGGAGTTCAAGCTCCCCCACTGAGGGGTAGAGGCCCAACAGCGCTGCTTATTAATTTCTACAGATAAAAGTTAGCCCAGAAGGGAACCGGCACATTTGGTGGTCCCGGCTGGGACTGCCACTTTGCAGGTTTACTTTATTTAGAAGCAAGCTAATCTCATTCAAACCTTCTCGGGACTCCTCGCGATTACAATACTGGCGACGAGGACAAAACAGAATTCCAGGCAGCACTGCTCGACATCCAGACCACGGCTGAATCTCGCGATAGAGAAGCAAGGTGAGAACAGATTTGAAAAAGTTGTTCTTTTGACACGAGATAGAAGACTGGGCCCAGTATGTGGAACGGATGCATTACTTTCTTGGGCAAGCGCCATTACAGGAGATGTCTGCCAGAAGGTGATACTCCTGACCACCTGTGAGGTCCCTACTTTGAACGTCATAAAAAGTTTTGTCCTACCCTGTGGCCCCGGACTCCAAAACCTTTGATGAGCTGATGGCTCTCGTGGCAGACCATTATTACCCCAAGCCATTGGTCAATGTCCAAAGGTACCAGTTCAATATGGCCATTAGAATCCCAGGGGAGTCAGTAATAGAGTTTTTGGCATTCCTACGCAAGCAGCAAAGATGTTGAGGGACTGTCTTGTGTGCAGAATCAACAACATGGCATGTCTGTGGAGGTTGCTAGCTGCATCGTCTCTGGGCCTTAAAAGGGACATCGAGATCTATCTGCCCTGTAAAAGCGTGGAGAAGGGAGTCCAGGATCTCCAGTGCTCTTGAGAGCTGGAGGTGAATAGCCCCACATTCAGGCAAATGGCACCCCTAAGGACGGAACCTCTGGGACCCAGCCACTGCCCGAGCAATGTTGGGGTCATACCCATCGGCTAAGGGCCTCTGGAGACTGCGGAGACCTCTCCCCTGACCCCAGGAAGAGGATGCAGATGGGCTGCGTCTGTGGGAGGAGGAACTGCAGGGACCAGGATTGCCAAATCAGCCAACATGCACACTGCCCTGGTAGGGGATTATGCCCACCTAGAGCCAGGGTTTTCCACCTGGCACATCACGACGATGACGAGTGCTTGTTGCATCACCGTGCCACAGGTTGCCCCCATCAATGTCACCGTCCAGGTTAATGGCCACCCATTCACAATGAAACTTGGCACAGGGGCTGCGGTCTCAGTGATAGAACATAGAACATAGAACATTACAGCTCAGTACAGGCCCTTCGGCCCTCGATGTTGCGCCGACCTGTGAAACCACTCTAAAGCCCATCTACACTATTCCCTAATCGTCCATATGTCTATCCAATGACCATTTGAATACCCTTAGTGTTGGCGAGTCCACTACTGTTGCAGGCAGGGTATTCCACGCCCTTACTACTCTCTGAGTAAAGAACCTACCTCTGACATCTGTCTTATATCTATCTCCCCTCAATTTAAAGCTATGTCCCCTCGTGCTAGACATCACCATCTGAGGAAAAAGGCTCTCACTGTCCACCCTATCCAATCCTCTGATCATCTTGTATGTCTCAATTAAGTCACCTCTTAACCTTCTTCTCTCTAACGAAAACAGCCTTAAGTCCCTCAGCCTTGCCTCATAAGATCTTTCCTCCATACCAGATACCAGGCAACATTCTGGTAATTCTCCTCTGCACCCTTTCCAATGCTTCCACATCTTTCCTATAATGCGGCGACCAGAATTGCACGCAATACTCCAAATGCGGCGGCACTAGAGTTTTGTACAGCTGCAACATGACCTCATGGCTCTGAAACTCAATCCCTCTACCAATAAAAGCTAACACACCGTACGTTTTCTTAACAACCCTCTCAACCTGAGTGCCAACTTTCAGGGATCTATGTACATGGACACCGAGATCTCTCTGCTCATCCACACTGCCAAGAATCTTACCATTAGCCCAGTACTCTGTGTTCCTGTCATTCCTTCCAAAATGAATCACCTCACACTTTTCTGCATTAAACTCCATTTGCCACCTCTCAGCCCAGCGCTGCAGCTTATCTATGGGACGGCAGATTTTCCAGAAAGTCAGGACAGGAATCCAACGTCTGACCCTGAGAGACACTGAGGCGCATTTGGCAATGTACACTAGAGAACCGTTGGCCATCGCGGGCGCAATGATGATTCCAGTTGCCAAAGGCAGCAGTCTCTCTGATTGCCTTTGATAGTGGTACGGGGGCCCAGCCTGTTGGGCTGTGACTGGCTGCAGAGGCTCCACCTGGACTTGCAACAGTTTTTCAGGATGGGCACTGAGGGATTTTATGAGGTCCTAGGGAAATACCCGGAAGTCTTCCAGCATGGCCTGGGAAAGATAAAGGGTGCCACAGCAAAAATCTGCATAGACGCTGAAGCCCAACTGAATTAATTTAGGGCCCGTCCAGTTTCTTATGCCTTGTTGGCGAATGGAGATGATGAGCTCAACCGACTGGAAAGCTGAGCAATCAATCGTCCTGCGCAATTCATGGAGTTGGCAGGGCCTGTAGTCCTGGTGCTGAAGCCAGATAAAATGTCCACCTGTGTGGTGTTTACACGCTAACAGTCAGCCAGGCCTCTCGCGTCGACGGGTACCAATGCCATGCATGGAGGACTTGAATACTCGCAGCCAGGTTGGTTTACCTTTAAACACAGATATGTGTTTATTTCAACAGTTACAAAATTTACAAGACTCACAGCTTGAATCAAAGATACACTGCCCGCTAGAGAAAACATGGTCAGGCTCGATTTGGAGGGTGTATGGCTGTGTGCTTTCAGACTCAGTTCTCATCCCATGAATGCTGATCCTGGAGTTCTCGTCCTTGAATCTCGGAAGTACCTCCTATTTTATAATGTTTTAGCTTGTAGTTTATAGGTCTCATTCATCCATGAGAGTGCCTTATTCTCGATGTTCCAAAACAAGGTTTATCAGCAAAATGTCCAGTTGTAAGCCGTCGTTCTGTCTGTTCCCACAAAATTAATTTTGCAGAGAGCTGCTGTTTTCTCTGTTAGCCTCTTTTCCCATCATGCATCACGGCACAATTTTAGCCATCTTTCCCACTCAGCACAGTTTACTGGAGTTATGGAGAACGGGCAGGACTGTGGAGATGAGGCCAAATGGGATCAGCCATGGTCACATTGAGGGTGTTAGGTAGCAGATGCGGAACATATCAGCCTTGATAGAATGGCGCAGCAGACTCAATGGGCGAATGCCCTAATTCTGCTCCTCTATCTTATGAACTTGAAGGATGTCCTGATCACCAGAGCCATCAAAAAGGAGCACCTGAGCAACTTGGAGGAAGTCCTCTGCCGGTTTTCTGAGGCAGGTGTCCGCCTTAAAAGGGCCAAGTGTGTGTTTCCCACAAAAGAGTTTATGTACCATGGTACCGGGTTGTCAAATATGGCTTGCACCCAATGGAGGAGATGGTAAGGGCCATCAAACAAGGTCCCACGCCTGAGAACGTGACTGAACTAAGGTCATTCCTCGGACTGATAAATTATTACGGAAAAGTCATCCTGAACTTGGAGACCATCCTAGCACCATTGCATGCCATTACGACACCGTGGGCTAGTGCACAATCATTTCCAGCATCACAGGCCCCTGAGTCCCAACACAAGTGAATTAACCAATCATTTGTATTAAATTCCCAAAATCTTTGGCTGCCCAATAATTTAGCCACCATCTTTGTAAGTTGAAATACAATTCCTGTTAATTTATAACAGAAGATAAGATGAAATATGCAGGAATTACAACAGAATAATGGCAAGCTAACCTACTACCCTTCCCCTTTAACTGCCCCCCCCCTCTACTCACAAACATACACAAGACAGACAAACACAGAGGGTTGGAAAGTGGTTAAAATAGTAAGGATTAAAGTGGAAAGGATAAGAGTCCTTGTTTCAGATGATACATTCTTCAATGCACCCTCTTCCCAGTATGAGTGTGGTTTACAGTCTCTGGCCTGCAACCTGTGATATTCTTCTTTGCGTTCAGCAGTATATCTTATTCACATCTTTTCCAGGAGAGGCCTTTGGCTTCACAGCAGCCTCTTTCTTGCAGAGAGAACATTCAGATTGTGGCCTGTGCTTCACCTCAGCCTCTTTCCTACAGGAAGAGGGTCATTAGATTCTGGATTCTACTTGCACAGCCTTTTCTGGAATGAGAGTTATAAGATTCTCACAGTAGCCATTTGCTGAAAACTAACTGGATATTCCTGGAGCTAGTTGGTCACATTCGTCCATCCAGCCAGCAGAATTGAAAGTGTAACGAAAAACCCAGCCTTTGCACTCAAAAGCACCTCAGAGGAAAATTATCCAATCACCGCAGGCCACAGCCTCTTAGGCTCATTCATTGGCCAGCACCAAGTCAATCAAATCGTGTCAGCACTGATGTCAGCCAATCTGCAATTACCAGCCTAAAACAGCACAGCCTTCTGGAATCTGCTTGTTTGAATTAAAGGCTGCTTCATGTCGTTACTTTTCTGAGTATTTGACAGCCTATACATGCAGGATCTAGTCAGTCATGAGGACAAATTAAATTAAATATTTTTCAAGGCAACTTGCCACTCTCAAACAAGTAGAACAAACATTTTTTGTAGCTTGCTTTCGAGCAAGACTATGTGATCATGCTTGGTGGTAGATCCAGTAGAATTTGGTATTGGTTTTAAGAACGGTGTCCATTTTGTTAACAGAAGCATTATTGTTTAGAATAACTACTCCGGTCCCTTTGTGGAGTTTGAAAATATGAGTGCCTGAGACCATCTTGCATATGTAAATAAGAATGAAACTTCTCTGTCAGGTATGTCTTTCAATTGCCTCTGCTGACCTCAGTTTTGCTTGTGCATCTTGGCGCAATTATTCAACCAAACGCAGTCTTGGGTAGCTATTCCAACCTCACCTTTGGAATAATACTGCTACATTCATGTCCAGATCAAGCCCAAAATGAGATCTACGTATAAATGTTTCTATTTTGGATCAAACTTGAACTGAACATTGATGAACAAGGTATTTGATGAGTAGGTGCCCTTTAATGGTGGTATTAATGCCTTATTGCATCACAACGTTAATGGAGACGCACCTTTAAGTGGAGCAGAGGAAGTAAGGAGCTCAAAGTGTCCAAATAGTTTATCTGCTGTTTCGGTGAGTTTACAGTGAAAACCATTACAGCTGAAATAAAAGATAACAACCATCTAAAAGCACAGAATGAAGAAGAATCTAACTGGAAGACATTGTTGCTAACTTGCTGTTGTCTCTTAATTTGGCTCTGTTTAATCACGTTTGCTCAAGAGTCGCCAGGTATCTTTCGACACTGCCGCAAGGTTCAGAACCGAATAGTGATCAATGACTGAATACACCAGTTAGTAAGTTCAAAAGCAATGCTCATTTATTTACACACAGTCAAATCTACTCATGCATAAAACTCTACAACCTAAACAATCACTATTATTAAAAGCCTATACTTAGCTTTGGGTGCCCACTCAGTCAGAGGAACAATGGTCATTAATCGGTTCTGAGGCTGCTGGGTTGAGCTGTTTACAGGATAGCAACTAGGAGCATCTATCTCGTAGCATGCATTGACTTGGAACTTACTTGGTCTGGTGTAGCTGCTAGGCAGGTCTCTCCTCGCTGAGAGCCAAGGCCAAGAGAGAGATCCTCTCTCGGGGAGTCCTTTTTATACTCCAAAAGGGCTTCGCGTGCTTTTGGGCAGGCCTTGAACTTGGCCCCAATTAATTGGGCCGTTTCCCAATTGTCCTTATCGATTTTCCTCCAATAGAGGGGTGGGTTCCCTGGTTGCTGGGTGTGTCCTAGGTGGCCGTTGGTTTGCTTTGTTTTAGACTCCTCCGGCGCCGGGATGTCTGGCTTAGCATTGTTTACCTAAATGTTGCCTTTTGTTCCCGGGGATGGTTCATTAGTATGTAGATGGTTCTGCAGTACTAGTCCTGTCTGAGAGCTATAGCTCTAATCAACAGACAGACCTTGCACCTGCTTGCTTTTTCGGTATTGTCCAATTTTCCCTGCATTCTTTGCAAGTGTACATTTTGTAATCGGGACGTAGCCATCCCAGATGGCTACACTCGCTCCTTGTGATCCTCAACGCGAAGCGTGAAGGATCACATTACTGCGTCGTCTTCGTCCTCTGACCAAATGGGGCACCCATAATCAGGCTCCACTTTGCCCTATCCTATGAAACACAATTTTACCTAAATCATTTAAAATACATACATTATTGTAAAACTCTTCGGGGCGCTATGGCATTAATGCATGCATTACAGAAAAATAAAAAACTGGAACCGCTAACTGTCCTCAATAAACTATCCTCATTCAAACAATTCCAAAGTCTACAACATCTTAAACTGTACAAAATAGCAGCACACAAATTTCTCTGGCCTGGCAGGCAGACACAGAGGTTTACATTTCTTTATTTAACCAAATACATAAAGAAAAACGGATGCACTTTAATTCATGCCAAGGGGTTCGGGGTTTGGTGAAATCCGAAAATAGGGGACCTTATCCTGTGTACCGGGGTGTGCGAGCGGTAGTCTCTTTTTCACCATTTCCTGACTCTAAGTGTCTGCACGACACTGCAATGTATCGTCGGTACTAAGAGGGCTTCAACTACATACGATAGTGAGTACCAGGTGATAAACGTATCACACCAGGTCAGGGTATTGTTAGCTGTCGCGGGGCTAGCTATCTCGGGGTTCTGTGTATTGCAGAGGTGGGAATCATTCATGGCTTATGTGGTAGGGGTCAGGGGGGTAGCGCCCGGGCACAACTGAAGGGATCCCGCTAAGATCCATGTGAACATGAAGGCTGTCTTCATCTTTGTCGGTTCTTTTCTTTGTCTTCCTCTGGGGTTCCTGAGGTTCCGGAGTTCTGTGAACACAAGCATAATTTCTGTTATTATCTTGCTTAAGGTCTCGTATGCCTGTCTGTCTGTCCTTTGTTGCCAATTTCCCTCTATAATTGGTCACCATCTGTGACTCCCTCATTTTTTTTAAAACCAAATATTTGGGACAAGACATCCGAGAAAAATAGTGACATAGTGCGAGCTGACTCGCAGCCTGTGCAATCTACCATCCTAGTGTTTTAGGATGTAAATAGCATACGGAAGCAACCATGGGGTTGCCAAAACCAAACAAAAGAATTTCGAACTGTAAGTGCCAAATTGGGGTGCGTATGGGCCGCAGCAGGTAAGAAATGGGTGGAATCCCCAGGTAGGACGGTGATCAATGCCCGAGCGTAGCTGACCAGAGGGGGGGTCCTCAGGCAGGGTGGGGACCAATGCCGTTTCTCCACTGCCTGAGCAACCGGCAAGAACGGGTAAGAATGTGGTCGTCGTGGGGGCTGCCTCTTGGATCAGGAGAGTAGCTATGAGTAGTGTTCTGTCGACAAAGTAGTTCTTCTGAACGGTTGTCTGGCGACAAACTTGTACCATTAAACTGGTTTTTGTTCACAAACTAGTTCCTCTGGGTGTTTTCGGGGGGGTCCCAAAAATAACCATGCCTGGAGCCTGCCTTCGCTAGGTTGTCTGCTTTAACGTTACCGGGGGTGGGGGGGGTGGGGGGGGGGGGGGGGAATGGCGAACCTTAATTATACCGTATTTTCTATCCTTCGCTGTCTCGAAGATATGACGGAGTAATGGGGCTGAGGGTAGGGGTTTACCGTCCGCGGAAACAAATCCTCTTGTTTCCCACAGGGGTCGGAATCCCGTCAAACTATGGCAGACATACAAGCTGTCTGAATAGATGTCTGCTGGGGTCGGGTACGAGTCGGGGTGGTCTACAATATAAGCGATTGCTGCCAGCTCTGCTGCCTGCGAGCCTAAGTGTCCTGGCAACTTTAATGCAATCTCATCTAGCGCGCGTCCCTGCGCGTCCTCTACGTAAATACCGCAACCGGTAATTCTCTTTCCATTTAACGCTGTGGAGGAGCCATCCACATAAATCTTCAGGGGTGCGCACATGTCTGTGGGCTGGGGTCACTGGGGTGTACTACCTATTTTCCTGGGAGGTGTTTTAGGAATAAATGGGCCTGTGTTCTGTTTTGTGGTGATGATCTCACACTCATGAGGCATGCCTGCATACTGCAAATTATCGGCAAGGAAGGTGTGGGTCTTGGTTCTTTTTACTGTAATGTCCTGTCCCCGTGAAAGAAGGGTCCAACGGGCTGTGCGGATTTGGCTGACTGTGCTATCTTTAAGTAGGCCGTCTAACAATAGTTGTGTCGTGGTGTGTTCTGTGAGGATGGTGATGGGGTTGAGTCCTGTAATGTTACGGGGCATAATTGGTCATGGCATTCCTGAAGGAACACGGCCGAAAGGGTTCGGTCGGTGCTTGCAACTTCGATTGCGTATGGGGAAAGTGGATCTGGGACCTGTAGTGCAGGGGCTGTGCTGAGTGCTCTTTTTAAAGCATCCACGGCATCCGTATACAGTGGAAGCCATTCCCAAGGTGTCTGCTTCTTGAGAAGTTCGGACAGGGGGACGGCTTTAGTGGCGAAACCGTCAATATGGTTTCGGCAGTAGCCAACCAGTCCTAAAAATGGTGGGAGGGCTGAGACATTGTGGGGAAGGGGTAATTTGACGATCGAGTCAATTCTCTTTTGCTCGATCTCGCGTTTACCATGTGTGATCACTGTTCCCAAGTAAATCACTTTCTCTTTCAAAATCTGGGCCTTCTTGGGGTTGACTTTGCAACCAATTTCTTTTAGGAGTCCTAGGAGTTCGGCGAGAAGTGAAATGTGCTCTCCCTTTGTTTCTGTCTGTAGTAACAAGTCGTCTACGTACTGGACCAGACATTCGGGGCGGGAAAGGTTTGCTAGTCCATTTGCCAGGTGTCGGTGGAAAATGGAGGGGGAGTTGTGGAAGGCACGTCCACGTGTACTGTTGCCCTTGGAATGTAAAGGCAAATTTGCACTGGCACGCTTTAGCCAATGGAATGGACCAAAAGCCGTTACTGATGTCCAAAACCGAAAAAAAATCTTGACTGGAGTCCCTGTTTGAGCATGGTCTCGGGACTCGTGGCTACGGTGGGGGCTGCTACTGGAGTTACTTTGTTCAGTTCCCGGTAATCAATGGTCAGTCGCCATGATCCATCCGGTTTCCTGACGGACCAAATTGGTGCGTTGTTTGTGGAGGCTACTGATCTGAGTAAGCCTTGATCCAACAAACTCTCTATTACTTTGGAGATTTCTCCCTCTACTTCCTGGGGAAATCCGTACTGCTTCTGGGGTTTAGGGTCGGGACCTGTAATGTTCACAAAGCCGGCCAAATTGCCACAGTCGTGCTTGTGCTGTGCAAATGCTGCTTTGTGTTCCTGCAGGACTGCCCTAACCTGTTTGTCTGCACTAATGGCTCGAGGGTCGAACCAGAAATCTCCTACTGAGCTAATCCTGTTTACATACTCTCCTACTGTGTGCGTGGCAGGGGTTCGTGCTGCCTTTGCCATTTTCCATACACACTTGTTAACTGGGTCAAAAGAAAGGTTGTGGGAGCTCATGAAATCGATCCTAAGGATATGTTCTGCTGTCTGGAGCAGATCAACCAAAACTACGGGGTGCTTAGTTGTGATGTTGCCTATTTGTATTGCTACAGGGGCTGTAATGTGTCCCTGTTGTAAATGGCCTGTAAAACCGCTGAGTGTGATGGTGTCTGTTGTGGGCCACGTGTCTCGCTGAAACATGGTGGAGGAATTGAGTGTGGTGCGGGACCCTCCTGTGCCCCAAAGAAATTCTCCGGGCTGTCCCCGGACATTGCCTGCTACTACCGGTCTACCGGACTTGTCCCAAAAGGTGTCGCAGACCCAAGTTGGGGTGCCCGAACAGCGTCAGTCAATGCCGTTCATGTCTGCATTCTCTGAACGGGCGCTAACGCTATGGATCGGCTTTGCCCTATTCCTGTTTAGGGTGCCTGTCTGTTGGTTTCTCTGCTGCTTTTGGGGCGCGTTGCACTCTTGTGCAAAGTTTCCTGGTTGTCCACAGTTGTAACATCCTTGAGCTTTGGGCTGGGGTGGGCTATTCCTGCCCTCATTTACCCATGCGGCAGTCTGGTTCACTTTAACTGGATTCATGTCTGCCTGCTCTTCATCGGGTTTTATAAATGCGGTTTTGCCTTGGACTGATTGCTCCCTAGCGTGGGACAATCTCTTCAAAACCCATTTCTCGTTCTGGGCCTCGTCTGAGGGGTTGTAATTTGCGCAAGCTTTCTGTCCTGAGCCTGTCGCGTGAGAGACGAGGATTCTAGTCCATTTGGCCATATTATCTGGGGACAAATGGGCGCGGGATAACTCTCCGAAAACTGCTGTGAAGTGTATCCACAAGCGTCCAGCAAACGCTGGGTGCTCTGTCTTCTCTTGCCTACAATTATTTAGGCCTTCTACGGGGTCTCCTCTGTTATAGCCGATCGCATCAAGGATCACTGTGTGCATCTCTTGGAGTGTGCCTCCTCCTACATTCTGTGGGTCGGGAAGGGCTGCCACGACTGAAGGGTCGAGGCTTAAAACTGTGAGCTTCACTTGCTCCTTCTCGTCCAGGCCGCACATGGTAGCCTGCTGTTTGACTTTCGTGAAAAATTGGTGGGGGTCTGATGTGGGAAGAAACGGTGTAATTTTTCCACACACGTCCTGTAATTGGGTTACGGTTAACGAGGTTGTATAAAGGAAATCTGCATCTCCTTCTGCTGTGGCCCTGCGGTGTGTGGTTACAGGGTTCATGGGGGGGTGATCGGCCTATTCGGTTGGTGGTTGGGGCGCTTTCCTTTTCTGGGGGTTTTCCTGCGTACATGTCCCCTGTACATATCTATGGGCAATCTCGTTCAATTCCTGCCAATCGGGGCCATTTTCCTGATCTAACTGTGGTCCAAATGTGCTTTGAAACCCATTTTGAATGGAAAGCAGAGATTGCAATTCTGTAATTTGCTCCCCGCATTTTGCGTGGTCTACGGAGCTCTGCCTTTGTTCCGTCGTGGAAGTATGGAGTGCTCGTAGGGCTGCTTTCAAATCATTGCACTGTTTCTGCAACTTGTTGCTCGGTCTCTTGTCTTACCAAGACCGCACTTGCGTGTCCTGGTTGGCCTTATCGTATTGTGTTTGGAAACTACTCAAATGCGCGAGACAAGACTGGTGTGCTCTCTTGGCATCATCCACCTCTCTGTCCCTTGCTGCTAGCTGCTCTTTTAAATCTCTATTCTCCTTCTCTACTTCGCTCACGTCTATCTCACTACTTCTGTCTCTCTCCTCTATCTCTCAATGGAGCGTCCTAATGACCTCCTCTATGCCTCACAATTGTGCCAAACAGGACACATTTTCCATCGACTTGTGAGCTTTCCCCAAGCTCTTCTTGTGTACCTCTGACAGGTTCTCCCTCCAAGTGTGTCCTATACTCCCGGGACCTGTTTCCTCATTAGCGCAGAATTCACTCCAGAGGGGCCATCCTTTCCCTTTGAGATATTTTCTGATCTCATCTTCCCAAACGGGACACTGTCCTACTCTACTGGTCAGTGTGACCTCGAATTCCTGGGGGTTCATAAGGCGTTCCATTGCCTTCATTGCCATTTTCTCTATCTGGGTTCTCTACTGAATTTGGAACAGGGGGTGATAAAGTGGTGATGTAAACACGGGTACGGCTTTCGCTACTTTCCGGCCTACAAAACACCCGACAGTTTTACGCAACAAAATCTCTCAGGTTTACCTTATATCCCTGTTAGTACGCATGCATTAACACACTTCCGAATCTCGGCGGCTTGATCAGTACTGTTCTTACGCTTGTGGTTTTTCTGTTTCCAATTGGATTCCAATTCAAACTTGCTTTCTCTCGCAGTGGTTAGGCCACTTCTAGGTCGAGTCCCGTCAGATGTCGCCAGTAAATGTTGCTAACTTGCTGTTGTTTCTTAATTTGGCTCTGTTTAATCACGTTTGCTCAAGAGTCGCCAGGTAGCTTTTGACACCGCCACAAGGTTCTAAACCGAATACTGATCAAAGACTCGATACACCAGTTAGTAAGTTCAAAAGCAATGCTCATTTATTTACACACAGTCAAATCTACTCATGCATAAAACTCTACAACCTAAACTATCACTATTACTAAAAGCCTATACTTAGCTTCGGGTGTCCACTCAGTCAGAGGAACAATGGCTGTTGCTCGGTTCTGAGGCTGCTGGGTTGAGCTGTTTACAGGATAGCAACTAGGAGCGTCTATCTCGTAGCATGTATTGACTTGGAACTTACTTGGTCTGGTATAGCTGCTCGGCAGGTCTCTCTTCGCTGAGAGCCAAGGCCAAGAGAGCGATCCTCCCTTGGGGAGTCCTTTTTATACCCCAAAAGGGCTTCACGCGCTTTTGGGCAGGCCTTGAACTTGGCCCCAATTAATTGGGCCGTTTCCCAATCGTCCTTATCGATTTTCCTCCAATAGAGGGGTGGGTTCACTGGTTGCTGGGCGTGTCCTAGGTGGCTGTTGGTTTACTTTGTTTTAGTCTCCTCTGGCGCCGGGATTTCTGGCTTAGCATTGTTTACCTAAATGTTGCCTTTTGTTCCCGAGGATGGTTCATTAGTATGTAGATGGTTCTGCAGTACCGGTCCTGTCTGAGAGCTACAGCTCTAATCAACATACAGACCTTGCACCTGCTTGCTTTTTCGGTATTATCCCATTTTCCCAGCATTCTTTGCAAGTGTCCATTTTGTAATCGGGATGTGGCCATCCCAGATGGCGACATCATCCATCGGAAACAAAGACTCTTATCCTTTTACTTTCATCATTATTTCACACCCCTCTTTCCCTCTGTGTTTGTCTGTGTATGTATGTTTGTAGAGGATGAGATGAGTCAAAAAAAGGGGAGAAATGGATGGAGATTAGTTAGCAGTTAATCAGTTGTATTTGTTGTCTTTTTAATTACAGTTACTGTTAAGAATAAAAAGTTAATTGTGTTTAAATTTACAAACCTGGTGACTGGAGTTATTGAGCAGCCAAAGATCTTGGGTATTTTGAAGTGGAAGTTAATTTAAAATAAACGTCAATAAAAAAAGAGACACCAAGTTTGTAACAGTATAACAGGGTGGCTCTAGAGGCTGCCAAGGCTTTTCTTCAGGTGGAGGCTCATTTACAAGGGCTTTAAAAAGACAAGTCCTTGCCTATTTTAAAATAAAAGTTAACTTCAACCGTGTTGTGACTCCAGGTCAGGTAAGGCTGAAATTGACCCTGCATGTGTCCAGGGTGTCGTAACAGAGAAAAAGGTGCAAGTCAGTGGGCAGTTACCGCTAAAATTCAATGCATTTTCAATCACTCAAAAAGGGTAGCACAGTGGTTAGCACTGTTGGTTCACAGCACCAGGGTCCCAGGTTTGATTCCCGGCTGGGTCACTGTCTGTGCGGAGTCTGCACGTTCTCCCCGTGTCTGCGTGGGTTTCCTCTGGGTGCTCCGGTTTCCTCCCACTAGTCCCGAAAGACGTGCTGTTAGGTAATTTGGACATCCTGAAATCTCACTTTGTGTACCAGGCGCCGGAATGTGGCGATTCAGTGTTTTTCACAGTAACTTCATTGCAGTGTTAATATAAGCCTACTTGTGACAATAAAGATTATTATTCTAAAAGGATCGAATCAGGATTGGGTGAATTGTAATATTATTTACCTGATGGCCTGAACGTTGTTGCAATAAGTGAAAAGATGCGTGTCTGTGTATGTGTGTAGAGGGTGGGGTGAGTCAAAAGACAGGAGTGGGTGGGGGATGGCGCGGATAGATGTTAGAGGTAAGACCAGTAGTGAATAAATATTGGCCAGGATATCTTGAAATCAAAATGATGTACTTGGTGCCTACCCAGCTAACTCACTGCACCCATATCAAAGTTTGAGTTAAAATATATGATAAGGTTAGGAATAGTCACTGCTGACTGACTATTCTTCTGGGGTGAGGCATTCTTCAGAAGTAAGAATTCAAATGACTTAACTAACAGCTGAATATCATCCAATGAATAGTGTATAGAATAAATTCAACGATTCCCTAGCTCCCAAAGGTCTGTCTCTCATGATGGGAGTGTATCAGAGATAAAGTTACAACATCCTAGTTCCAAATCTCTGACTCTGTACTCTTTCCACCTGAGGCTCCCCAGTGAGAACACAGTGTTGCTGAATTTACTTTTTAACTGGACCATCAGTTCTTTCTTAAATGGGCTCGGATTATAACTTCAACACTGACAATGTTGGAATGAAAAATGAACTATTAAAGAATAATAATTGAACAAATATGCTGAATTTGACAAAAAACTGTGAAATATATATTTTGGCCTACAATGTTAATATTCATGTCAGAAAAGTTGAACCAACCAGAAAATGTTACATAAATATTCACATCAGAGAGGTTGTTAGGTTTCAAAATGTTGATTGATGATACTATTAGTGATGCAACATCTTGGAAACAGGGTTCATAATTTGTGAATTTAATGGACATTTGTAATGGACTAAATTGACTGTGATTAAAGGACGATAAGAAAAGGGATCTTTTTAATACTTATTATATGTATATGTTGTCAAATATAGTTGAAATATGGATGGATCACTGACAAACTATCTAATATGGTATAAACTGTGGGTGGCACGGTGCACAGTTGTTAGCACTGCTGCCTCTCAGCTCCGGGTTCAATTCTGGCCTCGGGTGACTGCCTGTGTGGTGTTTGCACTTCCTCCCCGTGTCTGCGTGGGTTTCCTTCGGGTGCTCCTGTTTCCTCCCACAGTCCAAAGATGTGCAGATTAGATGGATTGGCCATACTAAATTGCTCCTTACTGTCCAGTAAGGTTAGGTAGGGTTACAGGGATAGAGTGGAGGCGTGGGATTAAGTAGGGTGCTCTTTCCAAAGGACGGTGCAGACTTGATGGGCTGAATGGCCTCCTTCTGCACTGTAAGTTCTACGATTCCATGAAAAGTGCTCATGGAACAATTTCTGATGGTATTATTTTGATAAAGTGTTGAATTGCTAAACGATATCAAGGAAGAAGTAATGGAATCAGGAATTTAATTAAAGGCTGGATTGCCAATTATTAGGTTTAACAAGATATAATGGATAAAATATTGAGGAGACGCTACAGAAGTTAACTCAGTGACAGTATGTGTAATTCAATTTTTAAAACACTGCGTTGACAGTTATCTGGGAATATGTTTTTTAACATTCTTTAACCTTATCAAAGATTTCAGGAACTTGTCAAATGAGAATTATACATATGATTTAATCTCATCAACTCTCAACACCTCATTAGCATCCAAGTCTTCTACCTTCACTCCCTCCTTCATAGCTGCAATATCGATCTGCAGGATGTACAGCTGTAACTCAAGTCATTTCTTTTACAGTAGCTCTTAAACTACAATCTCCATCATTCAAACTGAAAGGAAACACTTTCTTCTATTTTATTCTCTTCACACGCATAGGAATCCAAGAGGCAGGTGAGGTACATTCTGACATCTGTTTCCACAACTGTTTTTTTTTCCTGGAGACCACAGCTTGAGGGGCGCTGCTTCACATCAAGCATGGTGGACCAGCGGATTCTCCCACTCTTACAATCTAGCGTAGGCATATTGAATAGATTTACAGGTTGATAATCAACTTGTTTGGCCACATTATGAACGCACCTTCCATGGTCATCATGTCTTGGACTGGGACTCAAAACCAGAGCTCCTGGCTCAGAGGCAGGGACACAACCCATTGTGGCACAAGACCTCCGATGGAACCATCACGACCTCCAAATTCTCTTCCAAATAACATACCATTCTGACTTGGATGTGTGTTGTTGTTCATACATTTGTGCAAGATCAAAATCCTGGAGTGTCCTAACCAATGACCTGGACCAGTTAAATAGGAAAACCCAACAACTTCTTGAGACCAACTAAAGATGGGCAATAGATACCAGCCAGCATTTCCCAAAGGCTAAAAGAAAATTCAATAAAAACACATCTCTGTTTCACCCAATTAGTTTTACTCATGAACTGTTATGCTGACAAAGAGTGAGACTTCACAAGAGCAGAGGATATAGGAGCAGAAATTGGCCATTCAGTCCTTAAAGCCTGCTACATCATTGAATAAGATCATGGCTGATCTAACTCAGCTACAACTTCCAATGAGCCCACATTCTTCATTTCCCTCAGTTGTTTATTGATCTTTGACTTGAATGGGCTCAATAACTGACTATATACAGCTCTCTGCAGCAGAGAACTCCAACTGGTTCACAATACAATGAGCGAACGCATTTCTGCTCTACCCTGATCCTGAGATCGAAACCCCTTTTTCTCGACTCTCCAGTCAGAGGAAACATCGTACCCTCATCTAACTCATCAAGTCCCTTCAAAATGTTAAATATTTCATTCTTCTAAGTTCTATGGCAGATGCGTCTAATCTGCTCTATCTTTCCTCAGATGAGAAGCCCCTCATTCCAGGAATCAGTCAAATAAGCGATTGACATAAACGAAGACCAAAACTGTACGCAGTTCTGCGGTCTCCATGGCATAAAGTGGCGTCATTCATGAATTGCAAACAATTCCACTCCCTCAACGCCCAACTTGCTGCGCAATAGGCATAATGCAGGTGTGTGCCCATTTACCGGGAACGTCTATGGCAGTTACTTATTGGGGCAGCCGCAGATCCCGGAGGTTTTTCAGGGAGAGCAGCGGCTGGGGGCATAGCTCCTCAGGGACACAGGGTACCCACTCAGGAGGTGGCTGATGACACTAGTGCGGAGGCCACAAGCACCTGGGGGGACTAACTATAATGAGGCTCGTTCTTCAATACGTGCGCTGGTCAAGCAGTCGATTGTACTGCTCCAAATCCTGTTCCGGTGCCTGGACCGGTCGGGGCGTGCCCTCCAATAAAGCGCCCAGAGGGTGTCCTGCATAATTGTGGTCTGCTATACTCTCCACAACGTGGCGCTGCAGAGGGGAGATCAGTTGGACCAGGAGCAGATGAGGGAGAGACAAATCTCTATGCATGAGGTGGACAGCAAGAAGCAACCCGCGGAGGAGGGGGAGGAAGAACGTTGGGTGATTGCCAGGGCCTGCATAGGCCGAAGGGCTAAGGACGCTTTAATCGCCTGGACGTTCAGGGAAGACAAGGACTAGGAAGTAAAGAGCTCTCTCATGATGGGGTAGAACATCAAACAACTAATGTGGTGTCAGTGGCCCTCGTGATGGTTCCTACATTCATGGGCAGGATGCTAAAGTTATTGGCCAAACTCTGCAGGAGAATGATGATGACTTGTATTGAGGACAGAGTGAGGCTCATTTCATCCTCAGCGATATGTCTGACTCCTGCCTGACAGAGAGTTGAACATGCCCTGCCGATGAATGGGCCTATCATGGGGTTCAGAGATGCTGGATGACATACCACGGTTACCATGCACCCTCTGAGGTCAGGGGTCCTGGTGCTTTCCTCCAACTTACATCTGAGGTTGGCAGCCTCTTCACACTTTGTCTGCCCTTGGCCTCTTCATCAATGGAGAAGAGTGGCAAACATGAGAGGGCTGAGCACTGATGTTGGGGTGGAAAGAGGTGTGGCACATTCTATGGATGTTGGATTGGGGGAGTGAGTCCGGGGGATAGGTTCCATGGCAGTGCATCTTTACTGAGTCATCAGTGTGGGAGAGACAAAGGGTGTGATTTTACAGCCAGGCTGTGCCCGAAAGGCAGCCTGCCACGGCCCAGTGTGGCTGACAGAAGCCAGGAGACCCCCGTCAGGCAACCCCTAGTAATATCTAACGTGACCTCATGAGATGTTGTGATGTTAATCTCGCCCATTGTGGGCGGGATCACTTTTTAGCAAATCTGCACATTAAAGTGAGACTAACCCCTTTGCCTCAGAGGCCTCTGGTTGTTCAGTACTGGTCTTCACAAACTGGGACCAGATGGAACAGCACTCGTGGGGTTCTGCTAGGGGATTGGAGGCCCCCAGGTTTTGCCCTTTGTGTAGGGTGTACCCTGGTACTGCTGGTGCCACCTGGGCAACCTGGCAATGCCAAGGGGCGAAGCTGGCATTTTTTGCGCGTTTGCTATCCGGCCGGGGGTGCACTGCACAGGTGCTTAGAGGAGGGGGCCGGGGGAATCTCCCAGAGTGCTTTGGGGCTTTGAAGGATCAATGGTCACTTCAGGGGCTCTAGAGCTCAGGACACCATCTCGTCCCGATCTCTCGTTATACTGAGGACTTCTGGCAAGTGGAGTTCCTCAATGCACAAAACAGAGCGATGTGCGGCCTCTGCTGTGCGTTCCCCGCTGAGGCCCCCTATCTAACGAGAGTGCCGTTTTACAACGTTGTGTTTCTCAGCACTGCAAGTGCTGGGAAACACGCAGCTGAATGCACTCTCTTTAGTTCCCATTTAGCTAAATCCCACCCATAGTGTTTCCATTCTCACACTCGAGAGGGATTAAGCGCTGAGTCGGGGTTTGTAGAGCATGGCGCCATGAAATGACAGGGTGGAGGATCTGTATGTATAAACAAAGTGACATTGTCGTTGATTACTCTACTGGTGCCTCGATTCACCCTAGCCCACAAAGTACCTAGTTTATTACTCTTCTTCACCATCCTGTTATGTGTACGTGCATCCCCAGGATCCCCAGGACCTGCAGCTGAGGTTGAGTTGACACCTGTTGCCCGAGATGACATTGGCGGGTGTCCCCTCGCGAGTCTTGGATCTTGAGGGTCCAAGCATCAAGATACCTTTGGGCTGCATGGGTGTTGAGTGATGCCCACCTCAGTGTGTGAGGCTTGATGTGTGTCGCTCACAGGGAGGGGGGGGGTGTCAGATGGGCTGAACACCTTGAGGGTCACCTGTGTGGAAGAACCCAGGCTGCCCTCCTGCCGATACTCTGCCCTTCAGTTGCCTGGAGGCCCCTGGGCTCCTCCATGGAATAAAGGGGAAGCTGGAGTGAGATCCAGATGCTCCGTCATCCTCTGGAACTGACACTCATGGATTCCCACTCATGTCTGCACCATAAAGTTGAAACCCTGGGCCATGGAACTCATGCTGTCAGCCATGGAGATCCTGCACTGAACCATGGAGCGGATATCCCCTTACTTGCAGTGTAGGTCTCATCGTGTAGGGGTGACGGCACCATCTCATCATATGGAAGGTGGTGGGATGCCTCCACACGATGGCGTCATCCCTTCCTGATGCTCCTGACTCTACCTTTGCAGTTCCAGCAGCTCTGGGATAACCAGACCCAGGAGTACATCACTGGCCAGGGGCTCAGCCGAATCCTGGGCTCTGGCTTCCCATCGAGTGCTGTTTCCCTTGGATGATCCTTCCTCCATCTGTTGTGGGCCTTCGATTGTGAGGTGCTAACCAGTGAGTGACCCAGAATCCTGCCCAGTAGATGATCCCTATGAGGTGTAAGAACCTGCGCTGGTTGAGGGTGCGGTTGCCAGATGTGACGCCTCTTCGATGGCGGTGCCCAAGGAGAGTCTCTCGCAGCTGCTCGTGTACGTCACCTCCAAGGGGCAGGAGGATGGTACTGGCTGTTCGACTGATTGCCCTGCAAGGGAACAGAATTGGCATTAGTGCATCATGGGGAATAATTGAAGGGACTAAGTTTACTCACATGAGGCTAGATGAATGACTGTGTGGCTTGAGGGTTCTCACTTTTGTCAGTTTCCACCACTTCGCCCTCAGTGTGGGTGCAATCTAGCTCCTCTCTGGCCAACTCAAGTGTTCTTTCCACGAAGGGCTTGAGGCATCTGAGCTCGCACATTTCTCCATCTGCTATGCCCGTTCATGCCTTTATGCTCATGCTTGACCTGCAGTGAGACAGATGGGGAGGGACAATGTCGGTGGGAGTCCTGCCAGTTCAGATGGTGATGAGGTGTGGCTTGCATGGGACTTGAGTGGGAGCGGGGATGTGGGGAGCAGAGAAGATACTGCGGGGAGCATGGGGTATGGCAGGGGGGTGGGGGGGGAAGTAGGAGGGTTGCGTGATAGGCCTTGGAAGCATGCATGGTGGCTGATTAGAAATCACTCTGGATGTTTGAGGGGTGTATGAGGGGTTGCAGCGGGAGACTGGAGGAGGCAGGCTTACCCTGGACGTGTGAAGATGGTCATTAATCTTCATGCAGCACTGCTGCCCTGTCCTCTTCTGCGGTGAGCTGGTACTGACTAAGGCTGCCGCGGCCTCCCAGACAGGCTTGGTGGCCTTGCTGGAATAATATCTGCGCGTCCTTGAATAGAGGACACCCCGCCTCTGCTGCACAGTGGTAGCACAGCGGTTAGCACTGTTGCTTCACAGCACCAGGATCCCAGGTTCGATTCCCGCTCAGGTCACTGTCTGTGGGGAGTTTGCACGTTCTGCCTGTGTCAGCGTGGGTTTCCTCCGGTCACCTCCCACAAGTCCCGAAAGACATGCTTGTTAGGTGAATTGGACATTCTGAATTCTCGCTCAGTGTACCTGAAGAAGGGGATTTTTCATTGCAGTGTTAATGTAAGCCTACTTGTGACAATAATAAAGATTATTATTATTATGATTACACCATATAGGAGTCTGGTCAGGGCTCCCTCTGAGAATCACGGTGTTGGCTTCCTGGCAACCATCCCCACAAATGGATCCAGAACAAGTGCTGGGGAGGTACTTATTCTGTGCTCCCCACTGATTGCAGCGATTAAATTGCCCCTTGGCAAGTGAATCAATGGGAGGCCACCATGGGCACGACGTGATTCTCATGGTAAAGAATATATTTTTTAAGAGGCTCAGTATTCCGTGAGATTTCCTGCTACCGACTTTCTCACCGGACCGACACTTGGCCAAATTCTGGTCCGGTGAGGAGTAGGATTTTAAACCTGTCAAAATATTTCCCTCCATTGAAACTGAATGCACACAAAAAAAAAACAGTATTGTTTTACTAATCCAAACAAACTCAGGGTAAGATTAAATGCTGTGAATATATCAAGAGATGGAAAATACAGTACTCAATTTGTGTTTGATCATGTGAATATATCATTTTATTACCAGCTTCTATCAAGCTATCCTACCAATTTCATGCTATGTGCTTTATTTCCAAATGTTTTATTTCAAACATCGCGCAGAGCATGGTGAGCCTGATAACAAAGTCAGCATTTCTGGATGCATGTGTCTGTCCGTTATTTAATCATTAATAGTTCTGAGCTTGCATTAAGCAATTTATGAGAAGCTGCAAATAGAATTTATGTTGTACGTACATTTAATTCAACGGAAGTCTTTCAATAATAGATTGAAATTGAGCAAATACATCGACACCGGGAAATTATATCAGGGTAATCTTTTGGGGATGGATTCCATGAGGAAATTCTGTAAACGCCTGGAGATGTCTGGTTAACATCTATTTCTGGGGTTTTGGCTGGAGCAGATGAAATTTCCTGGTGTTTATCTCAAAACAGGGTGAGAATTTCTGCTGTTAGCACAAGTTGAAGGTCTAACTGCAGAAAAAGTCTGGACAATGCTTGATTGTTTTTCCAAATGCCGCCATTTTGTGAGCGGATGCACATCAGGCTAAAGGTGGGAGTAATAGCCACTGAAACTGTTGTCCTTGGAATTATTTAAATTTCTCATCACACATGTAAGTTGGACACACTTTATCTGTTGTAATTACCCAACAGAGGGAGAAGTGGGAGGGACGTTCACTGAATCAGGGTAATTCCATAATCCCCAGCTCACGTGATTTGACCAAACAGGATTATGGTTTAGGCTCTGAAGTCGAGTGGGATTAGTTTTGTGTGAAATTTGTTTCAATTTTCAACTGTCTGAAACAATTGTTTGCCCTTCTGTATATTAAATGCTATCCTTTTTAAAGTAACCTTGTTTACATTACAAGATGGGGCTTCCATCAACTGTAGTGATTATGTTTTGGGCTTTCCCAACATTGAACAATTGATGTATCAATCATGCAGGACATTTGCAATTAATTTAATGGAGACACAAGGGTTTAAATCCCAGCTTTCAGCTCAAGCGAGAGGTTTACAGAGCCTAGTACATGGGGCAGCGTAAATGTTATTGTTGCAGATTTAGGCTCACACCATTGTATGTCTAGTTATTGGACACCGAAAGTAAACCTTTGATCATTAGGAACATTAGGGTTCTCTTCTGGGAGAGAACTGGTGAACAAGATAACGTTTGAGGGGAAAAGAAGAGATACGACATGGGAATGCCTGCTTTGGCTCATTGGGAAGTCAGGAGCAGCTCATGCAAAACTCAAAGGCAACAACCAGTTACATCTCATGATCACAGCAGGGATGCATGGTGTGGGATTCTCTATTGCCGGGCGGTGAAATCGTAATCGACGATCGGGCGGAGAATCGATTCCGACGCCGGGATCGAGGCCGCCGCCGGTTTGAAGTCGGTTTGCGATTGTCCGCCCCCTCCTAACCGACGTGATGCCCTCAGTCGCAATGCAATTGGCGCCTCGTTGGCTGGCCCGATCGCAATGATCCGCCTCCGATGGGCCGAGTTCCCAATGGTGCGGGACACATGTGCTCACACAAATCATGAACTCGGCGCGGTGGCTGTGGACTGTGTCCAGCGGCGCCACACTCGGCCGGGATCCCGTGCCGCTGGCCGGGGTGGGGGGGGTTCTGTGACGGATGGGGGGCTTGGTGGGGGGTGGCCAGTGCGTGGGCTGTGGGCCACGGATGGCGGGTTGGGTCCACGCACGGTCACTGTCATGTTGTACGGCACGACCAGTGCAGGTCGTCAGCCGTGCGTGGCCCGTGACCCCGCCATTATCTGCCTGCTTTCACCGCGAGAGGCAGGAGTTTCGGTCGGCCCCGGTGCTAGCCCTCACTGGTGCTGGAATCGCTGAGGAGTTTGTGCCGATTTTTTCAGGTCAACCGCCCACGGATTCTGCATTCCAGACGGCACCTAGTTGCAGAAACAGAGTATCCAGCCCATGGTATTCCAACCATGGGGCCATTCTTTGAAGGTGCAAGTTGGGGCCGGGAGGAGATCTGCCATGATCGTATTGAAAGGAAGAGTGGATTTGAGGGTCTGAATTGCCTATTCCTGCTCCTTGTTGTTACACTCTTATGATCTTCTCATTTATATATGCAGTTTGGATATTGGAAAAACTGAATCCATTCTTCCCCATGTTATTTGTGCATTCTGCTGCATCTATTTCTGTCTCTCAAATAACTGAAGGCCTTTGCTTCCTCCAACCATCACAACTTTTAAAAAATTGTTTTACAGAATGCTAGGCCTGCATTTATTACCCATCCCTTAAGAAGATGTTGGTGAACTGCCTTCCTAAATCGCTGCAGTCCATGTGGGACAGCTGCACCAACAGTATTGTTAGGAAGGTAGTTCCAGGGTTTGGGCCGAACGACAGTGAAGGAACAACAATATGTTTCCATGTCAGGATGATGTATGGCTTGGTGGGGAACCTGCAGGTGATGATGTTTCCATGAACACGCTGCCTTCATGCTTCTAGTTATAGAAGGTGCTTTTGAAGGATCCTTGGTGAGTTGCTATGTTAATGATTCCACTACCTTTATCCCCTGGCATCGTAAACCTATTCTCTCGAACTTGTTAAGCGAGAATCTCAATTAAACAAAATTGCAAATCATTAAAAGGAACATAGTTTGCTTGATGAGCTATAGACTGAGTCCTGAAATAAAAAGTATGTCCTCCACGGAGTTTCCAACCTAGAAATGTTATCTTAGGATAGACTATATATCGAGTTATAATATCAAAATGAGCTATTGTTAAGTTTCCCAACATCAGCTCTTAGAATTCGAGGATATTGTTGTTCTGTGTGGATTCATAACGATACAGATGTGAGACTACTGCTGTTTTTCATTCCAATTCCAATTCTCTTCCCACCCCTACTGGTGCATTAAGGCAGACTTTCATCTGTTTTCACAGGTAAACTTCACACTTTATTTGCCTAGCAAGTCCTTGGTTGGGACTTAAACCCAGAGCTTCTGGCTCAGGTGCAAGGCTGCTGTCCATTGTGCCACCACAAGACCTACTCCAACTCACTTAGACTGGTTTAATAAATATTCAATGTTCAGACCAATTATAGATTACAGTTTATAAATGAGGCCTACATAATAGCATAGATGGTATAACCTGTCAATAATGCTTAAGATAATATACCAAATCCTCCATAATAAACAGTTTTGGATATACAAACAAACATTGACTAAAGATAATTATACTTCCAATCCAATTTAATTTCTTAAGGTTTTGAAGTGCTTTTGTCTCAAAAGCATGGGGAATTCCAGAAAGCCAGAAGTCAATCTCGGTGTCTAAAGTTCCCTAACTCTAGCTCTAGTCCTCTAGTGTGTTTTGAAAGCAGATTTCAGCTGAATTGAAAACAGTTTCTATAATAATTGTTCTCAAGAAAAGCAATTCCTTATCAATTTAAGAAGCTTGAGGACTATGCTGCCCGTGAATAGAAAAATCCAGCTGTGTGACATGCTTCCAACAGCAAGTTAACTTAAGGATTTGGAGTAAGTTTCTACACTTGGTCTCCTGGCAACAATTCAAGTGCTGCAGCCATGTAACACGGTGGGCAGCACGGTACCACAAGTGGATAGCATTGTAGCTTCACAGCGTCAGGGTCCCAGGTTCAATTCCCTGCTGGGTCACTGTCAGTGTGGAGTCTGCACGTTCTCCCTGTGTCTGCGTGGGTTTCCTCCGGGTGCTCCAATTTCGTCCCTCAATCCAAAGACGTGCAGGTTAGGTGGATTGGCCATGCTAAATTGCCCTTAGTGTCCAAAACAGTTGGAAGGGGTTATTGGGTTACGTGGATAGGGTTGAAGTGAGGGCTTAAGTGGGTCGGTGCAGACTCGATGGGCCGAATGGCCTCCTTCTGCAATGTATGTTCTATGTTCATATGTTTTTAACTTAAGTATGTTAATCTGTATTCATATATTGTCTGCCAATTATAATTAACACCTCAATTGCTGCATTAAATGTGTTTCTTGTTTACTGCTACAGTGCATCTTGTAGGTGGTACACACTCCTGACTTGAGCATTTTAGTTGTCGAAAAACTTTCGGGAGTCAGTAGGTGAGGAAGGGAAAGAAAGAGTTATCTTGAAAGAGGAAATCTTGTATGGCAATGTGCTTGCTGCATCTGCCAACTGCAAAGTGGGTCGGAATTGATAGATTTAACTAACCACGTCAGAGATAATTACTCTCCTTATAGAAATTAATTGCCTCTGATTGGCCGACTCTATCGTAAGTGAGTCAGGGGTCACTCCATTTAATTGCACAATTGTTCATGACAGCGATTAATATAAGATGCAGAGAAAGAAGAAAACGTGCACCTGATGGGTGGAACTGATTCAAATGCATTGTACAAAAATGGAAGGGCGCATTTCAAAGATCTTTAATTTCAGTTTATTTGTAAATCAGATTTTCAGTGCAGTCATTGCTCCAATGAAAAAGTAGGTGCAAAGTAAGTATTAAGCAGCAGTTACAAGACATATACGTGGAGTTTATTCGCAAGTCACAAGTTACAGTACATTTTCTGAAAATAATACTTTACAAAATAAACAATAACAATTTATACGTATATAGCATCCTTGACATAATAACATTTCGCAATGTTCTACATGGGGGCCATCATATATATGGCACCAAGCCACATAATAAAATATTAGGCAGATGACAAATACCCTGGTCGGTTTTAAGGAGTGTCTTAAAGTGAAGTAGAGAAGTGGAGAAATAAAGGGAACATTCCGCAACTTGGGACAAAGCAACCGAAGCTGCCAGTCGTGGAGCAATTACAATTGGGAATGAACAAGAGGCCAGAATTAGAGGAGAGCAGACACAGAAACATTGAAAATAAGATCAGGAGTAGGTCATTTGGTCCTTTCAGCATGTTCCACCTTTCATTCTGACCATGGCTGATCTTCTTTCTCGGTGCCATACTCCCTCTCTCTCCACATCCCTTGATGCCTTGAGTGTCCAGAAATCTATTTCTTTCTTTTGTTTTACAAATTTAGAGTACCCAAATATTTTTTTTTCCAATTAAGAGGCAACTTAGCGTGGCCAATCCACCTAAACTGCACACCTTTGGGTTGTGGGGGTGTAACCCACGCACACACGGACAGTGTATTTATTTATTTCTTAAATACATTCAGTGACTTGGCCTCCACAGCCTTATGTGGTTGAGAATTCTAGTGACTCTGCACCCCCCTGAGTTAACAATTTTCTCCTAATTTCAGTCCTAAATGGCCTCCCCCATGCCCTGAGACCCTTATTCTCGACTCTCAGCCAGGGGTATCATCACTCTGCATCCAGTCTGTCCAGCTCTGTCATGTTTTTACACCTTTCAATGAGATCCCCGCTCATTCTTCCAAATTCCATTGAACACAGGACCCAATCGCTCCTCATATGACAACCCATTTATTCATACTCTCTGTTTCCTGTCTGCTAACCAATTCTTAATCCATGCTAGTATATTACCCCCAATCACATTTGCTTTAATATTGCACATTAACCTCTAACGTGGAACTTTATCAAAAACTTTTGGGTGTGGTGGTGAAACCCACGCAGACACAGGGAGAATGTGCAAAATCCACATGGGCAGTGACCCGGGGCTGGGATCAAACCCGGGTCCTCGCCACCGTGAGGCAGCAGTGCTAACCACAGTGCCACCATGCTGCCCATCAAAAACTTTCTGCAAATCCAAGTACACCACATCCACTGGTTCTCCCAGATCTATTCTGCTGGTTATATCCTCAAAGCCAGTAGGTTTGGCATACATGATTTCCCTTTAACAAATCCATGTTGATTCCCACTGTTACTTTCTAAGTGTCATGTTATCACATAATTTATAATAGACCCCAGCATTTTCCTGCCTCCTGATGTTGGGCCAACAGGCTGTAATTTCCTGTTTTCTCCCTTCCTCCTTTTTTAAATAGCAAGGTTGAACTTTCCACCCTCCAATCTGCCAGGGTTGTTCCAAAATTGACAACATTTAGGAAGATGACAACCAACACACACACAATTTCCATGGCCACCTCCTTTAGTACCCTGGGATGTAGATGATCAGTCCCTGTTTTTTTTAAAAATATATTTTTTTATTAAAAGATTTAGAGTACCCAATTCATTTTTTCCAATTAAGGGGCAATTTAGCATGGCTAATCCACCTACCCTGCACATCTTTTTTGGGTTGTGGGGGCGAAACCCATGCAAACATGGGGAGAGTGTGCAAACTCCACACGGACAGTGACCCAGAGCCGGGATTGAACCTGGGACCTCAGCGCCGTGAGGCAACAATGCTAAACACTGTGCCACCGTGCTGCCCAAGCCCCTGGAGATTTATTGCTTTTAAATGCTATTCATTTTGCTAGCATTTTATTAGTAATACTAATTAACTTCAATTTCTCCATCTCATTAAACACTTGGGCAGCAATCTACTGGCCTCACCTGATTTGGGACGCAGCGAGACTGTAAAATCTTGAAAGATGACCCTCGCAAGATTTAACAGCCTCGTTATGCCTCGTGAGATCTATCGCGATCTCGCTTGGCGTCACTATCTGGATCCACCTACAATGAGTGGGAGACATATTTGCATATTCAAGTGTGCAGTCAGGCTCACTAGCCCTTCGAGCCCTTGTTTCCTTTGCCCTCCAGTTTTCTTTTATTTTTTTTGTCTTTCATTTCTATCTCTGTTTCCCTCTTTGGTATCGCCCTGCTCAGGTTTCCATCCCCCTGCCACTCTAGTTTAAATCCTCCCCAACAATACTTGAAAATGATCCTGAGAGGACACTGGTGCTGGTCCTGCTGTGGTGGAACCCATCCAGCATGCACAGGTCCGATCTTCCCAGAATTCAACCCAATATCTCAGGAATCTAACTCCATCCTCTTACACCACCTCTCCAGCCACACGTTCAACTAGTCCTTTCTCCTTTTCCTGATCTCGCAAGTATGTGGAGCTGGGAGTAATCCTGAGGTTACTATCTTTGGGGCCCTGCCTCTTAATTTATTTCCGAGTTCACTTTATTCTGCCTTCAGGGCTTCATCCCTCTTTTTACCTATGTTGCTGGTACTGATACGGACCACAACCTCTGGCTGTTCATCCTCCCCCTTCAGAATATCCTGCAGCAGCTCAGTGACTTCCTTGGCCCCGGAACCAGGGAGGCAACGTACTATCCCGCCGTCACACCTGTGACCACAATGACATCTATTTGTTCCCCTTACAATGGAATCCTCTACCACTGTTGCCCTCTCACTGCATTTTCTCCCTTCCACCCTGTGCAGTTGAGTCACTCATGTTGCCACGAACTTGGCCCTGACTGGTTTCCCCTGAGCAACCACCTGTTCCCACAGTACCCAAAACAGAAACACTGTTTGGAGAGAGATGAACCATGTAGACCCGAGCACTACCTGTCTTGAGCTTTTACTCTTTCTGACGGTCACCCATTCTTTTTCTGCTGGCGCACGCTTTGCCTGCACTGCATGTAGTATCCACGAAGATCTCATCTTTGTGAATATGTAAGAGGGTTATGGGATTGGAGGAGATTACAGGGATAGCGAGCGTGACCTACTAGCCACGTCCCGCTGGAATCAGGAGGGGACGCTGCGGGTAGATCCCGCAAGAGGCCTCTTGCGTGATTTCCCACAGTTGACGGGAGCAGACTTGCAGAGTTAAGTTGAAAGTTCACTTAACTCTACCAACACCAGATCTAACCAGTTCAGGAGATCTACTGGCTTAGCAGAGGAGACCACAGCCGGGCGCCATTTAGCACTGGTCCCCACAAACGATGATCAGTCCGAACGGCACTTGGGGAGAACTTACAAGCGATCGGAGGTGCTGGATGGATGTTATCTGGGAATGGAGGCACACTAGCACTGCTGATGACACACGGGCACATTGCACTGCCAGTCTGGCACCCTGCCAGTGCCAGTTTGGCAGGGGCACTCCCTGGGTGCCAGGCTGGCAGTGCCAAGGTCCCCAGGTGACATTTTGCACTCTCCAGGGGTGCCCTGCCTGTATGAGGTAGGGTGCGGAGGGGGCTAGAGGACCCCCCTAACAGGTGAGTAGGGGCATTGGGAGGTCCGGGAACGAGAGATCAGGGCGTCATTTAAAGATAATGCCCCAATCTCTTTCTGCGCTGATGAGTGGCGCTCCACAGTGCAGGAAATGTGACCAAGTGCGGCCTTGGCGGGCATTCCCCGTTGAGGCCTGAAATAAAAGAGTGCCGTTAGATAGCGGGGTCATTCTAGCCGCTTGTATTCCAGAATCCCACCCAGAACAGGTTTTTTGGTGAGATCATGCCCAGAGTAGGGAAAGCTTTGGAGGAATTTGGAAACAAGGATAAGAATTTTAAAATCAAGGCAATGCCTGATTGGGAAATAAGGTAGGTCAACAGGGACAGGGGTGATAGGCGAATGTGACTTTTTGCGAATGAAGTTACGGTCAGCAGAGTTTTTGATCACCTCAGTATTATGATGGATAGAATATGGGAGGTCAGCCAGGAGGGCATTGAAGCAGTTGAGTCTAAAAGGATCAATGGGATGAATGAGTATTTCAGCAGCTATTGAGTAGAGCCAGAAGTGAGATTGGGCGAGGTTACAGAATTGGTCTTTTTAAAAATAGATCTAAAGAGCCCAATTCTTTTTTTTTTCAATTAAGGAACAAATTAGCATCGCCAATTCACCTACCCTGCATATCTTTGGGTTGTGGGAGTGAGACCCACGCAGTCATGAGGAGAATGTGCAAACACCACACGGATAGTGACCCGGAGCCGGGATCGTACTCGGGCTCTCGGCGCCGTGAGGCAGACAGAACTGGTCTTTATGAAAACACAAGTATGAGATTAGAAGCTCACCTTGGGGGTCAAATGTGACACCAATGAATAGACTGGTTTAATTGCAGGCTGTTGTCATTGAGAAGGATGGGGTCCTTTGCTACTAAACAGAGTTTGGAGCAGGGACCAAAAATCACTGGGCGGGTGTTTCCAGCCCTGCCCTCGGTGGGAATTTCCAGTCTCACCAAAGGTCAATGGTCTTTCGGCTGGACAGTGAATCTCCCTCAGCAGGCATTGCCATGATGGATTCAGAAAATCCTGGCCACCTTCTTCAGTTTTCCCGATACATAATTGGGGGAAATTTCTGTTCATTCAGCCCTGGATGTTGGATGGTTAACAACATCAGAGCAGTCAAGAGAGGCGGTGGTGAGGTAGAGTTGTGTGTCATCGGTGTCCTTGTAAAACCCACAGCTCTGTACTTGTATGATGTGACCAAGCATCAACATGTGGATGAGAAATAAGAAGGGGCCAAGGAGAGATCCTTCAGGGACACTAGGGATGGCAGTGTGAGAGTGGGAAGTGTAGCCAGCTCATTAAAAAGTAGGAATTTTAGTTACTAATCAGGCAACTCGAGGATATTTGAATCTGAACAAAATATACAAATAATTATTAAAACTGGTATATAATATTACTTTAAAAATTAAATGCTGACCTTATTTTTTCCTTACAAAATATTTTGTCCCAGTATAATTATATTTTTCACATTTTGATGAGATGTTCAATGTAGCTATTTAGAGTCCAGTTTCTTGAAATATAATTAATTTCAGTAGTGTCATGTGCACCTTGACGGAGAGGAGCAAAATGTAGAAAAAAAAATGTCAACGTGAAAAGTTCTTGGTGTTGCTATGGACTGTGTGTTATGTACTGACAGACATTTAAGTATCTGTATATCAGGCTTGTTCACATGTGACTGTGGGGAGGGAGGCATAATTTATCTTGCCCTTTGAATTCCATGCCGCCCCATTATCGGACGCAGTATTGGTGCGTTCTCCGGGCATTTTTCAAGACGGACTAGGTACCATCCAAGTTACTCCCATCAATATTCCAGTGGACCCCAAGGCCCAGCCATGGGTAATTTTGGGCCCACCTCGTCCCCTATGCACTGAAGCCTAAAGTCGGTGAATAATTAGACCACCTAGGGCAGTTAGGGGATCATCCGCCCGATGCAGTTCGCAGATTGGGCTGCGTCAGTTGTGCCAGTCATGAAGCCTGCCAACTCCATCCACCTCTGCAAGGATTATAAGCCAACAACCAATCGGGCGTCCCGTTTGGACCGTTACCCTGTGTCTAGGATTAAGGACCTATACGAATGGCTCTGCAGGGGGTGGAGGGGGAGCGGGTGGGGGAGGGCGCGTGGCGGGGAAGGGGGGAGTACTTTCACCAAGCTCAACATGAGCCAAACTTATCTACAATTAGTTTGGGACCTTACTTCGCGGAAACATAAGAACATAAGAACATAAAAACTACGAGCAGGAGTAGGCCACCTGGCCCCTCGAGCCTGGTCCACCATTCAATGAGATCATGGCTGATCTTTTGTGGACTCAGCTCCACTTTCCGGCCCGAACACCATAACCCTTAATCCCTTTATTCTTCAAAAAACTATCTAGCCTAATCTTAAAAACATTTAATGAAGGAGCCTCTACTGCTTCACTGGGCAAGGAATTCCATAGATTCACAACCCATTGGATGAAGAAGTTTCTCCTAAACTCAGTCCTAAATCTACTTCACCTTATTTTGAGGCTATGCCCCCTAGTTCTGCTTTCACCTGTGGAAACAACCTGCCCGCATCTATCCTGTCTATTCCCTTCATAATCT
Source organism: Scyliorhinus torazame (assembly GCF_047496885.1). NCBI lineage: Eukaryota > Metazoa > Chordata > Chondrichthyes > Carcharhiniformes > Scyliorhinidae > Scyliorhinus > Scyliorhinus torazame. Next base: position 36,235,259 of record NC_092721.1, read on the forward strand.
TATATGTTTCTATAAGATCCCCCCTCATCCTTCTAAATTCCAATGAGTACAGTCCCAGTCTACTCAACCTCTCCTCGTAATCCAAACCCTTCAGCTCTGGGATTAACCTAGTGAATCTCCTCTGCACACCCTGCAGTGCCAGTACGTCCTTTCGCAAGGAAGGAGACCAAAACTGAACACAATACTCCAGGTGTGGCCTCACTAACACCTTATACAATTGCAGCAGAACCTCCCTAGTCTTAAACTCCATCCCTCTAGCAATGAAGGACAACATTCCATTTGCCTTCTTAATCACCTGTTGCACCTGGAAAACAACTTTTTGCGACTCATGCACTAGCACACCCAGGTCTCTCTGCACAGCAGCATGTTTTAATATTTTATCATTTAAATAATAATCCCTTTTGCTGTTATTCCTATCAAAATGGATAACCTCACATTTATCAACATTGTATTCCATCTGCCAGACCCTAGCCCATTCACTTCGCCTAACCAAATCCCTCTGCAGACTTCCAGTATCCTCTGCACTTTTTGCTTTGCCACTTATCTTAGTGTCGTCTGCAAACTTGGACACGTTGCCCTTGGTCCCCAACTCCAAATCATCTATGTAAATTGTGAACAGTTGTGGGCCCAGCACTGATCCCTGAGGGACACCACTAGCTACTGATTGCCAACCAGAGAAACGCACATTAATCCCCACTCTTTGCTGTCTATTAATTAACCAATCCTCTATCCATGCTACTACTTTCCCCTTAATGCCATGCATCTTTATCTTATGCAGCAACCTTTTGTGTGGCACCTTGTCAAAGGCTTTCTGGAAATCCAGATATACCACATCCATTGGCTCCCCGTTATCTACCGCTCTGTTAATGTCCTCAAGAAATGCCAGTAAATTAGTTAGGCATGACCTGCGCTTTATGAACCCATGCTGCATCTGCCCAATGGGACAATTTCCATCCAGATGCCTCGCTATTTCTTCCTTGATGATAGATTCCAGCATCTTCCCTACTACCGAACTTAAGCTCACTGTCCTATAATTACCCACTTTCTGCCTACCTCCTTTTTTAAACAGTGGTGTCACGTTTGCTAATTTCCAATCCGCCGGGACCATCCCAGAGTCGAGTGAATTTTGGTAAATTATCACTAGTGCATTTGCAATTTCCCTAGCCATCTCTTTTAGCACTCTGGGATGCATTCCATCAGGTCCAGGAGACTTGTCTACCTTTAGCCCCATTAGCTTGCCCATCACTACCTCCTTGGTGATAAAAATCCTCTCAAGGCCCTCACCTGTCATAGCCTCATTTCCATCAGTCACTGGCATGTTATTTGTGTCTTCCACTGTGAAGACCGACCCAAAAAACCTGTTCAGTTCCTCAGCCATTTCTTCATGTCCCATTATTAAATCTCCCCTCTCATCCTCTAAAGGCAGCACGGTAGCATTGTGGATAGCACAATTGCTTCACAGCTCCAGGGTCCCAGGTTCGATTCCGGCTTGGGTCACTGTCTGTGCGGAGTCTGCCTATCCTCCCCGTGTGTGCGTGGGTTTCCTCCGGGTGCTCCGGTTTCCTCCCACAGTCCAAAGATGTGCAGGTTCGGTGGATTGGCCATGATAAATTGCCCTTAGTGTCCAAAATTGCCCTTAGTGTTGGGTGGAGTTACTGGGTTATGGGGATAGGGTGTGGAGGTGTTGACCTTGGGTAGGGTGCTCTTCGCCAAGAGCTGGTGCAGACTCGATGGGCCAAATGGCCTCCTTCTGCACTGTAAAATTCTATGATATTCTATGAAAGGACCAATATTTACCTTAGCCACTCTTTTTTGTTTTATGTATTTGTATAAACTTTTACTATCTGTTTTTATATTCTGAGCAAGTTTACTCTCAAAATCTATCTTACTCTTCTTTATAGCTTTTTTAGTAGCTTTCTGTTGCCCCCTAAAGATTTCCCAGTCCTCTAGTCTCCCACTTATCTTTGCTTCTTTGTATGTTTGTTCCTTCAATTTGATACTCTCCCTTATTTCCTTAGATATCCACGGTCGATTTGCCCTCTTTTTACCGTCCTTCCTTTTTGTTGGTATAAACCTTTGCTGAGCACTGTGAAAAATCACTTGGAAGGTTCTCCACTGTTCCTGAACTGTTTCACCATAAAGACTTTGCTCCCAGTCTACCTTAGCTAGTTCTTCTCTCATCCCATTGTAATCTCCTTTGTTTAAGCACAAAACACTAGTACTTGATTTTACCTTCTCACCCTCCATCTGTATTTTAAATTCCACCATATTGTGATCGCTCCTTCTGAGAGGATCCCTAACTATGAGATCCTGAATCAATCTTGTCTCATTACACAGGACCAGATCTAGGACCGCTTGTTCCCTTGTAGGGTCCATTACATAATGTTCTAGGAAACTATCGCGGATACATTCTATAAACTGCTCCTCAAGGCTGCCTTGACCGACCTGGTTAAACCAATCGACATGTAGATTAAAATCCCCCATGATAACTGCTGTACCATTTCTACATGCATCAGTTATTTCTTTATTTATTGCCTGGCCCACCATAATGTTACTATTTGGTGGCCTATAGATTACTCCTATCAGTGACTTTTTCGCCTTACTATTCCTGATTTCCACCCAAATGGATTCAACCTTATCCTCCATAGCACCGATGTCATCCCTTACTGTTGCCCGGATGTCATCCTTAAATAACAGAGCTACACCACCTCCCTTACCATCTACTCTGTCCTTCCGAAAAGTTTGATACCCTCGGATATTTAACTCCCAGTCGTGACCATCCTTTAACCATGTTTCAGTAATGGCCACTAAATCATAGTCATTCACGATGATTTGCGCCATCAACTCATTTACCTTATTCCGAATACTACGAGCATTCAGGTAAAGTACACTTCTGTTGGCTTTTTTACCTCTGTTCTGAATCTTAACACCTCGATCAGTAACCTCTCCTAAGTTATATTTCCTCTTAACCTTTCTCCTAATTTTCCTTGTCGTTGAACCCATATCTTCATGTAACAACCTGCTACGTCGCTTACCATTAATGTTTTCACTTCCCGTTTTATTTCTTTTAGTATTCCTGGTCCTATTCACTGAGCTCCCCTCAGTCACTGTACCTTGTACTGTCGCCCTTTTTGATTTTTGACTGTGGCTTCTCTGCCTTACACTTTCCCCCTTACTGCCTTTTATTTCTGGCCCTGTTTTACTACCTTCCAACTTCCTGCATCGGTTCCCATCCCCCTGCCACATTAGTTTAATATGGCAGGGTGAAGCAATTCCACCAGTATGTCTATGGACATACATTCACTGCTTCTACGGATGACAGCCCCTATTGGGTTTGTTCAAGGGAGATAGGACATTTCCCCCCATGGACTTTGTCCACATTCAGAATTGGACCCTGCTCCTGGCAGCGTATGAACACGTTTTGGGACATCTTCCAGGAACAAAGCAGACGGCCTCAGCCGACTCCCATTGGCCACCAGCACACCAGCGCCTGCTGCGTCAGATGAGGCAATTGCAGCCTTCGATTTTATGGACACTTTGCCAGTTACAGCGGGCCAGCTAAAGGCATGGATGCAAATGGACACATTGTGAGTCAGAATCCACCACATAGTGCTGTACAGGGCCCAGCATCGTGCTCTGCCAGAGATTCTGCACGCCTTCACCATGAAGGTGGCTGAACTCAGTGTGGTGAATGGCATCCTGCTGTGGTGTCCCCATTGGTCTTCCCCGAGCATGGGAGTGCAACAATCCTGCAAGACTTCCACAGCGGACACCCAGGGGTTTCCAATATGACGGTGGTGGCCCGGAGCTATGTATGGCGGCCTGGAATAGACGCAGATATTGAGACTTTCGCAAAACAATGTACATGGTGCCAAGAACACCAGAAGCTATCCCCTGCAGCTATACTCCACCCATGGGAGTGTCTATGGTCTGGACATTTTCAAGAGGCAATGTATCTAATTATCGTGGTGCACATTCAAAATGGATGGACGTCTACCGCATGACCGCGATGACAGCGCGAGCCACCACTGAGCGGCTGAGACAAACCTTTCGTAACTTCGGGAGGTGGTGGTATTGGACAACGGCACCACCTTTATGAGTACGAAATAAAGCAAAACATTGTCATGTACAGACTGCACCTTACCACCCATCATCCAACCGTTTGACCAAACAGTCAGTGCAGCCATTTAAGCTCAGCATGCAAAATCAGACCTCCGGTTCCCCAGAAACCTTCACTCATTTTGTTTTCCACTACAGGACCACACCACATGCCACCACCAGAATGGCACCCTCGGATTGTCAATGGGACATCGACTGCGCACACGGTTGAGCCTCGCCTTGCCAGACATCAGGGAAACGGTCCGCGACCAACAGGAACACATCGAGACACAACGGACCACACCCATCAAGAATTTTGTAGCCGCTGATGCCGTCTATGTCTGAAATTTTGCCAACGGGGTGTTGTGGATGCCAATGACAGTAGCAAATCGATCATGGTCGGTCTCATACTCCGTACAAGTACAAGGCAAGGAACTGAACAGGCACTTGGACCATCTCTGCAGCTGAGCCTTCCAGGTCTCTGAGTATAGATTGCAGCCCCCACGACTGGTGGTGCCCCTTCCTCCGAAGCAGCCAGTGAGGCGAATGAGCCCCTCGATCTGCAGATGCGGAAGGTCGATTCATTTGACCCAGAGTCTGACATGGAGTCATTGTCGATAGCAGTCGAAATGGGTCCAATAGCGACTGTCGGGCCAATCACAGTGGAACCTCCTAGGCCTTCAGCCCGCAAACGGTGCTCCCCGGTTCGGGGTACCCCTCCAGACCCAGAACAGCGGTTTGTTGAGAGACAACCTCAAGCGACGTGGACAAAGGCTCTACCCCCTCCTGCCATCAAGATGGAAGCTGTATCGGACTTGAGGGTGGGGGGGTGGCTGCAGAGAGTGGAGGGGAGTTAAAACCCGACCGGAGACAAGGGATCTGCAACCTCAGAGTCCCTGTGACCTCACCTGAGTATGATCTCCCTAGATTGGGGGGGGGGGGGGGGGGAGGGATGGCAGAGCCACCCCCTTAAGCCAGGGCCTCTGGGATCTAAATACCTCAAGCGTGGGCAGGGTGCCGGAGACCCTTCTGGTAGTAGTGTAGCCACCTGGGTTGGCCACTTCCCGACTTAAAATGGAGATCCGCAAAGACTAAAGGGAAATTCAGCCAACACAGGCAAAAACTAGCAAGTGCAAAGTCTCCTGTGTGTTAGAACTTGCAGAAAACCAGACAGCACTGAAACTCACAGCTATCTGCATACTAATGAGAGATCCCCGGGAACAATTGAAACATGTAAGGTGAATAAGGCCAAGCCAGACTCCTTGGCGCCAGCGGGAACCAAGACAAAGGAAGACCAACGGACACCTAGGGACCGCCCAGCGATCAGGGAACGGCACCAGTATTGGAAAAATCGATCCAGGTGATCGGAACGCAGTCCAATCACTTGGAACCAGATACGGGGTCCGCCCCGAACGGCGCAAAGCCCCTGGGGACTATAAAGTAGAGTCCCCAAGTTCAAATCGTCCTTCTTGGCAGGGTCACTCAGCAGCGAACCAACCCTTGACAGTGAACTGCCTAGCTGCCGCATCAACCAAGTAAGTCTCCAGTCAATGCACGCTACGAGATAGGCGTTCCTAGCTACCAGTCCATACCAGCTTTTGAATCCTGCACGCTCAGAATCGAACAAAAGGCCATTTGTTCCCCTGACCTGGTGGGCCAGTTCCAAGCTAAGTATAGACCTTTTAGTGATAGAGATAGCCTAGTAAGTAGAGTTTTATGCATGAGTAGTGATTGACTGTGTATAATAAATGTGTTTTGATTTGAATCTTACTAATTGGTGTGTCGAGTTATTGATCAATACTTGAACTTGAATCTCGTGGCGGTATCATAAAGATACCTGGCGACTCTAGAGCAAAGGTTACAGAAGCATAGCAAATTAAGTAAAGCTACAACGGGCAACATTTAAGAGCCAACCAAAAGTTAGCAACAGTAGGAGGCGTAACGGAAAAGGTATAATAAATTGTAGTTTTCTTACAGTCTTCACTTCCGAGTGGTCACTTGCCTGGGTCTTTGCAATCACATTAATGTTAAGCTAAAATAATCAAATCAATTTGCAGATTGAATCGAAGTAGTGGAACACAGAAATGCAGAGTGTGTGATCCTAGTGGCAAGGGGCGGGGTTCTCTATTTCCGGGCGCCGATTTCGTAATCGCCGATTGGGCGGAGAATCCATTTTTGTGACTGAATTGGGGGCTACACCTATTTAACGCAGGTTGTGCTTTCTCCACACATTGCATGCCGTTGGGATAGCCACAGGACATCATATGAAGGTCCTCCCCCGATGCTCTGCCCCCGATGGGCCGAGTTCTCGACCACGCGGTTGACATGTGTCCTCAGCAGTCAAGAACCCGGCGTGGAGGCTGCGAACTGTGTGTCACAACAGTCAGGAGGGAGCTGTGTTGCTGGCCGGGGGGGGGGGGCTTCGGCGAGGGCTGGGGGGACTGCTTGGGGGTGGCCAGGGGGTGGCGAGGTGGTGTCCATGGGGGCACTATCTGGCAGGTCGGGTCCGCACACCGATCGGCACCATGTTGTACGGCGCGACCCCTGCAGGTCGTCACCGTGCGCATGAACGGCCACGGACCTGGCAATTCTCCGGCCGTTTATTTCATGGTGGCCGGGCGTTTTATGTGGCGTGACTGCTAGCCACCCACTGGTTGGAGGATCGGTGCTGGGGCGGTGCCGATCTTTCCCACTTAAAACACCAAGAGTCCTCCGGTCATAGTGTGAAAATCGGAGAATCCAGCCCAAGGAATTTAGACTGGAGAATACATAGACCATCTCAATATATCAACAAAGATATTCTCATATACTTTCCCATCAGTCACATCTGACTGAGACTTGGATGGAAATTGTGTGACTATTAAACACTTTCTCGGCTCCTCATATGTTAAAGTGAATGTGAAACTTGTTGTGTCGGGTGCTCTGCTACACAGATGAACGAACACGGTTGCAGATGGTACAACTCTGTTTTATTACTTTCAAAAACAACATCTGTAAACTTGTTATTGTGGTTCGTTCATTACCCTTTAACCTGTGGACCCAGCCATAAGACTATCTTGGAGATGCATTCAGCACATGGTGAATGTCTGAGTGACTTGCTGTGAGCTCTGTGCCCTGAGCTGTCTCCTGCTGGAATGAGCGGGAACTGTGGTGTTCCCCGTTTTATAGTGCGTGTGCCCTTGCTTGTGATTGGCTGTGATGTTGCGTGTGTGTTGATTGGTCCGTTGATCTGTCCATCAGTGTGTATGTGTGTTTGCACCATGATGTTTATCTGAATATCATGACATCCCCCTTTTTTACAAAAATATGTGCCTATGTGTTAATAAATATAGATGTGTACTGAGCGCAGCTGAATGTGTGTGTGCAATATCTACAACATGTACACGAGGCTAAATTATTCATTGGAAGGTGTCAGGTGCAACACAGCAACAAAGTTGTACCATAAACAAAACAAGCGTAAACATTCAGCATCAAAACGACAAAAAGAGAAACATATTAACATTGTGGCATAAAACTTTAGTAAGTCCAATGTTCAAATAGGCTCATAAGTCCAGCCTAGTAGGTGGGCGACGAATTCGGGTTGACCATTAGGGTGGCACACCATTCATCACCCGGATTGACACTGTTCACTGGCATCGGCTGGTGGGTCCTGCTTGGAGACATCCGGTTCCTGTCAATGACCACAACGCGGAAGGCTTCCCGGTCGTCTGTATCACCAGTCTGTATATCGTCAGGATATGACTGGGTGTATGGAGGCTGAATGGTCCGCACGTCCCTGCGAGGCTGTCGGAATTGGGGAGCGTTGGCAGGTAGAGTTGCTCGACAGCAGGCAGCGTAGTGGCCCATCTTGCCACAGCGGAGGCATTGTCGGTACTTTGCTGGACATTACCGCTTTAAATGTGCGGATCCACACTTGCCGCACATCGTGACGTCATGGCATTCATTGCGCATCGCGCATGCGCAGTTCGGTCCTGCATATGGCGCGCCTGCGCGTCACGCCCCTCTGCGTCGACGTCTCTTTTGGCGCGTACAAGCGTGGGAGGCCGTGGAAAGCCCGCGAAATGCCCGCCTACGTCCGGACCGCGGGCCAGGAGGAATTCAATCGCCTGGACCCGCTCGGCCTCGTAGGACCCCTGCCTTGCTGATTCGGCCACGTAGGACCCCTGCCGTGACGATTCGGCCGTGTAGGACCCCTGCCGTGACGATTCGGCCGCCTAGAATTGAGAGTAGCGGCTGGTCGCGTTTTCATGGAGGACACAGGCTTCGATGGTGGTGGCTAGGATGAGGCTTTTAATTTTGAGGAGCTGCTGGTGTAGGGTGCCCGAGGTGACCCCTAAAACTATCTGGTCCCGAATCATGGAATCGGAGGTGGCCTCGTAACCGCAGGACTGCGCGAGGATACAGAGGTGTGTTAGGAAAGATTGAAAAGGCTCATCCTTACCATGCAGGCGCTGCTGGAAGAGGTACCTCTCGAAGCTCTCATTTACCTCGACGCTGAAGTGTTGCTCGAGTTTAAGAAGGACCGTCTTGTACTTCGTCTTGTCCTCACCTTCCGCGAACACCAGGGAGTTGTAGATGTGGATGGCGTGTTGCCCTGCCGTGGAGAGGGGGAGGGCGATTTTCCTGGTGTCCGACGCATTTTCCCTTTCTGTGGCTTCTAGGAAGAACTGCAAGCGTTGTTTAAACAGCTTCCAGTTGACGCCGAGGTTTTGAATGATTTGAAGCGGCTGCGGTGGGCTGATGGTGTCCATGGCGCAGGATGGCGGATTCCTGAAGATGTGAAGGTAGGTCTCACAGTTGCTGGGTTCCAAACCTAGTCCTGTGTCGTGTTGGGTGCTCTGCTATACAGCCGAACCAACATGGTTGCAATGGTACAACTCTGTTTTATTACTTTCAATAACAACATCTGTAAACTTGTTACTGTGGTTCGTTCATTACCCTTTAACCTGTGGACCCAGCCCTAACACTATCTTGGAGAGGCACTCAACACATGGTGAATGTCTGAGTGGCTTGCTGTGAGCTCTGTGCCCTGAGCTGTCTCCTGCTGGAATAAGCGGGAACTGTGGTGTTCCCCATTTTTACAGTGCGTGTGCCCTTGCTTGTGATTGGCTGTGATGTTGCGTGTGTGTTGATTGGTCCGTTGATCTGTCCATCAGTGTGTATGTGTGTTTGCACCATGATGTTTATCTGAATATCATGACAAAACTGGGCACTGCAAGATTCTCTCTCAGATAGAAAGAAAGACTTGTATTTACATAGTACCGTTTTGCAACCACTGGACATCCCAAAGCACTTTACAGCCAGTGAAATACTTTTGAAGAATAGTCGCTGTTGTTTTATTTCACGGAGGTACAGCACCACAACAGATTCATGTACAAGATATTCTCATGACCAGCATCTGAGGTGCCTCTAAATTGTTGGTCTTAGAGAAAGATGTACATACAGAAGCGGCAGAGTCCATTTGCCAATGTATGTTTTGCCAAAACCTGGTCAGTGCTGCATCTTCAGCAGTTGTTCACCTGGACCTCTGTCTCATCTTTCGTCTTTTACGCTTCAATCTGTGCATACACTTATTCCACCACATAGCTCTCCATCTCAAGACCCCAGAACCGATATAGGAAAGGTAGCAACCAATTTGCACACAATCAGCAATGCAGTAGCAACCAAATAATTTGTTTTTAATGATGTTTTGATTGAGGGACAAAGATTGGGCAGGAGGCCAAGGATAATCCTGCCATGGGATCCTTTACATCCATCTGATAAGGCAGACAGGACCTTGGTTTAACATCTCATCCTAGCCCTCCAACAGTCAACCCTCCTTCAGTGTTGCATTGGAATATTAACTTTGATTTTTTTGCATCTTGGAGTGGGATTTGAACTGACAGCTTTCAGAGTCAGGTGGAAGAGAGCTGCCAACTTCGTCACAGCTGACAGTTGTTTAGCTCACCTTTTTACATGGAAGTATGCTCATTGAGCAATTTGATTTATTTTTAATGGACAATTAGGAGTTAGCCATTTTTTAAACAGATAAGCAGAGATGGCCTGAGCAGTCGGATTCCTGGACATCAAATGGCTCATTGCTTTTTGTCACCTGACGGCGATGCCATTGCAACTTTTCCAAATTGGCATCAACCAGAGTTTGACGGGCTTGTGTTCAAAAGCTCCTGATGTTTTGGTCCATATGCCTCACGTTCGATTCTTTATATTAAATGCTGAGCTGTCAACAAAGAACAAAGAAAAGTACAGCACAGGAACAGGCCCTTCGGCCCTCCAAGCCCGTGCCGACCATGCTGCCCGACTAAACTACAATCTTCTACACTTCCTGGGTCCGTATCCCTCTATTCCCATCCTATTCATGTATTTGTCAAGATGCCCTTAAATGTCACTATCGTCCCTGCTTCCACCACCTCCTCCGGCAGCGGGTTCCAGGCACCCACTATCCTCTGTGTAAAAAACTTGCCTCGTACATCTCCTCTAAACCTTGCCCCTCGCACCTTAAACCTATGCCTAGTAATTGACCCCTCTACCCTGGGGAAAAGCCTCTGACTATCCACTCTGTTTATGCCCCTCATAATTTTGTAGACCTCTATCAGGTCGCCCCTCAACCTCCGTCGTTCCAGTGAGAACAAACCAAGTTTATTCAACCGCTCCTCATTGATAATGCCCTCCATACCAGACAACATCCTGACAAAGCTACAACTCTAGTTTATCAAAACTATCAGAAATAATTGCACATAATATTTTATTTGCCACAGAGCAAAAATCTCCAGATTATTCTATGCATATCCTGTTTTTGTCTGAATCCTGTTTTCGTGAAAGTATTTTACATGAAGTGATTAACAATGGACAAAAAGACAGGCTTTCAAATTGAACCAAAATGTTGTAAGTGTCAATGTCCTTCTTTGTCCATTGAGAATATTATGGAAATGTTATATAATTGAAGTATGTTTTGTTTTCATTAGGCTAATGGCACATAACAATGATGTTGTTGGCATTCTTGTAGTGGTTGATGTACCATCATGGTACAGCGTTCATTGTCCCGAAGTAAATCAACCCCACTTTACACAGTCTGAGAAAGGACAACACTGTCCTCAAGTTGCATTGTGCAATATTAGAATGAAACAATTAATGAATTCATGTCTCTCTCTTTTCTTCTAATGGAGGCATAAAAAAAAAATTAATGCCTCCATTAAAATAACTGACAGGCAACTCATACAAATAAATTGATGTGTTCCTGACTGATACTGCAAATCACAATTTCATGGCAAGGATATATGGGCGATTGCTCATTACCAGTTAGAAGTGGTCCACTGAGATGTGTGTAACCCCTGCTTTTCCATCCATTATCTCGTGAACTTTGCATGACTGTCATTCCCTGCAGGACCAAAGGCCTTTTCATTCAACCCAATATTGATGTTGGTCTATTTGCTGTTTTTGAGGTGTGACAGTCTTCATTAAGGCATAATAATACATGATCAAAGTAATCAGATTCCTTTCCTGCAAATCAGATCATTTACTTTCAGTCAAGCTGCAGTTTACTTGTGGTTTAAGTTTATAGCAGACATACAATTTGGCTTTCACACCCAAGTGTGCAAACATTTATGTTCAATTTTCATTGGATGCTCTCAATGCAAATCTCACCAATAAATGGATCACGGCAAAATTCATCACAATCTTGCTGGTTGTGTAGCTGTCCTATCTTACTCGTCAAATTAAAAACATCATCATTGAGAACTAAGGTCAGAAATTGGGAGCAGAAACAGCAACAACAATTTTCGTTTTCAGTTCCCGAATATTCTGGCATTTTAAGTCAGAGCTAATTTGGGTAAGCGCAAACATCTGGGAGAGGAATCACTTTTGATTCGCCAGTACCTGGTCAAAGAAATGTAGGCGGCATGAAAACTTAATGTTGTCTGCTAATTATAATGATTGCGGCATGAAGCCGAGCTCTTAATGTAGTGCTGAGTGATTGTATTCCCCAGCAGGAGGCCCATGTTCGTGCAAGGCTGGTGCCACACAAAGCAAATTTACGGTTCGGAAATAGAGATGGATAAGTAAGTTGCATTTGTAGGTATTTGGAATAGGTTTTAGCTTTATGTTTAAGTTTAATTTATATTATTTATTTATGGGTTAAAAAGTTGAAATCTGAATCTCATTTTGGGGCGCATTCTCCGTTTGGAGACTGTGTTGGATTCTCTGTCGGTGTGATCCTCCGTTTCGTCAACAGCGCATGGGGCGGGATTCTCTGAGCCTGCGCCGGGTCGGAGACTCACTGGGGAGCGGAGCGCGAATCCCACCACGCCACTCCAACGCCAGGCTGCCGATTCTCCGGTGACTGGAGAATCGTCGCCAATCGCGCCGGCGCGGGCGCCGTGGCACCAGTCGGGGGTCGTTGAAAATGGCCCCCGCAATGATTCTCCGTGCTTGACGGGTCGAGTGCCCGGCGAGTCCCACCGCCGTTGTTCACGTATGGTCCTACCCGACGGGATCTCGGCGTTCTGGCTGCGGGGTCCGTCTTGGTGGGCGGGGGAGGAGCCGACTCCGGGGGGGCCGCCACGGTGGCCAGGCCCACGATCGGGGGCCAACGATCGACGGGCACACTAATTCCAGTGGGAACCTATGTTCCTCCATGCCGGGCCCCTATACGGCTCCGCCATGTTGACCGGTCTTCCCGGGGCCCGACGCATGCGCAATGCCATCGGGATCATGAAACGGCCAAAAACTGCACTGCACAGGTGCAGAGTTCCGAGAACTGCACTGCGCATGCGCAACGACGCACTGAGTGTCATGACGCCGACGTCATGATGTGTGCGAACTGCGGCACCGCCCATTTTTAAAAAAACTGCCCTGCAAAAGGCAAACGCTGTTTAAGCTGTGGGAAACCAAACCACTGTGCAGCCCTGTGCAGATCTGCACCACCAGTCAGGAGCCAGCGCTCCCAATTCCGACAGCGGCGCATCAGAAGTGTGCAACACCGAATGCATGACTCTGATCCAGGCAGTGCGACGGATCCAGATGATGAATACCTGGACAACACTTACCGAGTGGGCATTATTATGAAGTGCGAATACACCACACCGGAACACATCGCGAGTCCAATCAATCCTAGCCGTGGATTCCGAGGACGAATGGCATGCAGTGACGAAGGTCAACCACTGCCTCATCCAGTTCAAACTGGACACAGGTGCCTCCGACAACCTGATTTTGCAGGTGGACTTCAAGAGAACCAAGAAGCCCCCCACAATCCTTCCAGCTATCTGCAAACTCCTGGACTACAATGGAAACGCAATCAAGGCACTGGAGTCCTGTCATCTGCGGGTGTCCAGCCGACACACACAAGCAAGCTTACGCTTCAAGATTGTTAAATCAGACAGGGCGTCCCTGCTAGGTGCGCACACCTGCAAGCAACTGAACCTCCTTCAAAGAGTCTACACCACAACGCCGTCCCATTCGGATATTCAGGCCAGCTTAGATGACATCCTAACCCAGTACCCAGATGTATTTAGCGGGATAGGCATGCTGCCATACGAGTACAAGATTCTACTGCGGCCAAGCCAGTGGTCCACGCACCACGACGTGTCCCTGCTCCACTGACAGAGTGCCTGAAGGCAGAGCTCACGAGTCTACAACAAAAAGGCATCATCTCCAAGGTCACTGAACCAACCGACTGGGTCAGCTCGATGGTGTGCATAAAGAAGCCTTCGGGGGACCTAAGCATCCGTATTGACCCCAAGGATCTAAACAAAAACATTATGCGGGAACATTACCCCATCCCGAAGAGGGAAGAAATCATGAGTGAGATGGCACACGCGCGCTTCTTCACAAAATTGGACGCATCCCAAGGATTTTGGCAAATCTAACTTGAAGAATCCAGCAGAAGGCTCTACACCTTCAACACGCCTTTTGGCAGATTCTGCTACAACCGAATGCCATTTGGCATCATCTCAACATCAGAGATTTTCCATCGCATTATGGAACAGATGTTGGAGGGAATAGAAGGGGTCGCGTCTACGTAAACAACATCATAATCTGGTCCACAACCCCAGAGGAGCATGTGTCGCGACTCAAGAAAGTATTCCAACGTATACATGAACATGGCCTCAAGATGAACAGGTCCAAGTGCTGTTTTGGGACATCCACGCTGAAGTTCCTGGACGATTAGATTTTGCGACATGGTCTGCGCCCAGATACAGACAAATTGAAAGCCATTGAGGCAATGAAAGTCCCCGAGGACAAGAAGGCGCTTCCTGGGAATGGTCAATTTCTTGGCAAGTTCATCCCGAATTTGGCGCACACACCACGGCCATATGCAACCTGGTGAAAAAATCAACCGCCTTTGAGTGGAAGGCGGAGCACCGAACAGAGTGGCTGGAGCTGAAAGCCAAGCTCACCACTGCACCCGTCCTTGCATTCTTAGACCCAGACCGAGACACCAAGATATCCACGAGTCAGGATGGCATTGGGGCAGTGTTGCTTCAAAGAGACGACACGTCATCCTTGGTACCGTTAGCATACGTGTCACGGGAAATGACACCCACTGAGACCAGATAAGCGCAGATTGAGAAGGAGTGTTTCGGTCTTCTCACCAGCATCCTCAAATTTCATGATTATGTCTACGGCCTGCCAACACTCACTGTCGGGATGAATCATAGGCCTCTGGTCCAAAAGGACCTGAACGACATGACGCCTCGTTTGGAGAGAATTCTGCTCAAACTCGGGAGGTATGATTTCAATTTGGTGTACACACCTGGCAAGGAGCTCATCATCGCCGATGCATTGTCCCGCTCCGTCAACTCACCCAGTGAACCACTGGAGATCATCCAGCACATTGAATTGCAGGTACAACGGTGTGCAAGTACTCTCCCGGCACTCCTTCGCGAAGAGACGGCCAAAGACCCCCTGTTGCAGCGAGTCATCCACAACCTCAGCAATGGTTGGCAGAATGGGCAATGCCCTCAATTCTACAACATCAAGGATGACCTGATGTTGATCGAGGGCATTGTGCTCAGGCTGGACAGGAAAGTCATCCCGCTACGTCTCCAGGGCATGGTGCTGCGGCAGATTCATGAGGGACACCTGGGCGTAGAAAGTGCAGAGGCAGGGCCCGGCAAGCTGTCTACTGGCCCGGCATCAACCAGGACATCACGGACATGGTCCTGAACTGCGAAACCTGTCAGAGGTTCCAACCAGCGCAGAGCAAGGAGACGCTCCAACCACATGACCTAGAGACCTCTCCGTGGTCCAAGGTTGGCATTGACCTACTCCACGCGAATGGTCGCGACTATATCTTAATCATCGATAACTTTTCAAACTATCCTGAGATGCTGAAGCTGCCAGACCTCACCTCACGGACCGTCATCAAAGCGTGTAAAGACACATTCTCACGGCATGGCATCCCGAACACCGTCATGAGCGACAATGGCCCGTGCTTCCACAGTCGAGAATGGTCCACGTTTGACAAGAGCTACAATTTCAGGCATGTCACCTCCAGTCCGCACTATCCGCAGTCCAATGGCAAAGTCGGAAAAGGGGTGCACATCGTTAAGCAGCTCATCCGCAAGGCCTTGGACTCCGCTTCCGACATACACCTTGCACTACTTGCGTACCGGGCGACTCTCTTGTCCACTGGCATGTCGTCAGCTCAACTGCTGATGAACAGGGACCTGCGGACGACGCTTCCAGCCATACACCTGCCCAACCTTGACCACCTCCCGGTGCTGCAAAAGATGCAGCAACTTCGTGGCAGCCAGAAGCAGGGCTATGGCGCACATGCCACCGATCTGGACGTGCTATCCCCGGCAGACACGGTCAGGATCAAGATACCGGATTGTGGGTGATCTGCTCCGGCAGTCGTTGTTTGAGACTGAACTTATGAGCATTTGTTTTGTTTGTTCTGTTCTGTATTCCTCAGTCAGTCACATTAGACAGACACATTTACATGTATATACATCTAAAAAAATACAACAAAACAAGGGGGAGATGCCATGATACATGCAACCAATGAACACTCAGAATAGGACACAACCAACGGGCAGTCAGGACACTCAGAGGTGGCATCACCACAAGGGGGTATGACATAAACACAATAAAAGGGATGAGGCACTCACACACTGCCTCTTTCCACAGACAGACATCGAGAGAGTTAGACACGGTTGATCAGCAGCATCACAACCCAGCACGTGGCTTCGAGCAAGCTGGTCCAGTTAGACTGAGTTACTACAGTTAGATTAGCAGAGAGTCGAACTCATTTGACAACTCTGTTAATAGTTCAATAAACACGTTGAACTCATTTCAGAGTCTGGAGCATCTTTTAGTTAAGACTGCATCAAGTAGCAGCCTGTGTTATCCGAAGCAGCATAACACAACAATGACCTTCTTCATAGTCGCTGCAGACCTGGGATGCCCGACGGTTGTACGATCTGGAACTGCTGGTGGAAGGTGAAGTTGCAGCAGTGGAACAGGAGGCAGACGCTCAGGATGGAAATCCGGCTGCCCAACAGGCCGAGGAGCAGAAGCTGCAAAGGAGGCACCGCAGCATCGGTCATTCGAGGACCTGCCAGAATGGGCATAGAACATAGAACACAGAAAAATACAGCACAGAACAGGCCCTTCGGCCCACGATGTTGTGCCGAACCTTTGTCCTAAATTAATCATAGATTAACATATAACTTACAGTGCAGAAGGAGGCCACCCGGCCCATCGAGTCTGCACCGGCTCCTAGAAAGAGCACCCTACCCAAGGTCAACACCTCCACCCTATCCCCACAACCCAGTAACCCCACCCAACACTAAGGGAAATTTTGGACACTAAGGGCAATTTATCATGGCCAATCCACCTAATCTGCACATCTTTGGACTGTGGGAGGAAACCGGAGCACCCAGAGGAAACCCACGCACACACGGGGAGGACGTGCAGACGGGCATGTCGTCGAAGACTCAGGCTGAACAGGGAGACAGTGCGACATATCTGCCAGATCATGGCACACCTGGCACTGCGGGGGTATGGGGGAGAACACCCACTCCCGGTGGCCATCAAGGTGAAAGTCTGCCTGAACCTTGACACCACGGGTTCCTTCCAGACATCTAGTGGGAGTCTCACGGAGCTCAGTGCACAGGTGCATCCGCGCCATCACGGAGGCCCTATGTTCCCAGTTGGCACAAGACCTCCACTTCAATGTGGACCGAGCCCACCAGGATGCCCGGAGAGCGGGGTTTGCCACCATCGCCGACATGCCCTGGATCCAGAGGTGATCGATGGGATACATGTCACCCCATGAGCACCTGCAGATGACAGGTCACTCTACACAAACGAAAGGGGTTCCACTCGTTGAATGTGCAACTGATATGTGACTATCAGCTGCGCATCATGCATGTCTGGGTTCAGTACCCGATCAGTGTGCACAACACCTTCATCCTGGCACACTCAATGATTCCTGGTCTCTTCGAGATGCCCCGGGTTGGAGGGTTCCTTCCTGGGTGATGGGTTTTCTACTGCGGTCGTGACAGATGACGCCTATCAAAAGGCCACAGACAGACACTGAGACCCGCTACAACGAAGCCCATGCAGCAACCAGGAGCGTCATCGAGCGGCACTTTAGCCTCCTAAAGATGCAGTTCAGGTGCCTGGACCGCTCTTAAGGGGCCCTGCTGTATGATGCTGAGAGGGGTGCCCGCATTGTGGCGGCTGCTGCGTCCGCCAGGACATTGCGCACCAGAGTGGTGACATGCTGGAGGAGAGCGAATGCCAGTCCTCGTCCGATGAGGAGACTGCGGGGAGGGCGAGGAGTGGCAGGGCAAAGTGCCCTGGCAGGCATGGGAGGCCACATGACATGTGCGCCAGGGTAAAAATGCAAGGGATGCTGTGATCACCTCCAGGTTCAGGAAGTGTGGGTCGGGGGGGGGGGGGGGGACACTGGATAGGGGCACCGACACCACATCCCATCGTCGCCCCGCCTCACTGGCCACCCCTCACCTGCAACCCCCTCTGTGATACATACCTGCAGCACTACAGAAGTGCGGCCCTGGGTTGGCAGTAACAGCGGGTCTGGTCCATGAGGTGGAGGATGTTGACAACTTGCTCTGAAATGGGCTCTGGTGCTCCGCATCGTTTGACAATGTCTGACTCCTGCCCACGGTAGCACTTTCCACCATCCAGCTGGGTGATCTCTACATGTGAGCTGGCCATTCCATCACAAGGTACCTTTGGATCCCTGGGATGGCTGAGGTAGCGACGGGTGGGAGGGGTGGGGGAAGAGGCTGGGGAGCCCAGCCCACCCACCCACCCACAGCTTCCGCCTATTCCTCCCCCAACCCTGACCAGCCCACCCCTCACACCCATCTGACAGAGCACCGAGGCAGGTTGTAACAGTGTTTAATGTGCACAAGTATATACATATGCATGCCCTAGCCCCTGTGGTGTTGGGTGTTCTAACACACAGAAGAGCCAACACAGTTGCATATGGTACAACGCTTGTTTATTTAAACTCACTATTTACAACTTGGTCTTTGCACTCTGCACGTGGGGGGCTCCCTGCTTGTGGTGTATCAACAGCTCTTTCATGCTTCCTTCTCCCCAGACCTACTGACCTCCAGGTGTCGTGCTCGTGCTTTTTATGTGGTTGGTGTTCTTGTCTGTGATTGGTTGTGGTGTTGTGTACTCTGATTTGCCTGTTAGTGTGTCCATCATGATGTGTGTGTTTGAATATCATGACATCCCCCCTTTTTACAAAGATATGTGCCTACGTGGTAATAAATATGATCGTGACGTGAGTGCATCTAAGAGTGTGTGTGTGTCGTGTGCAGCATGTGTCTATGACGGAACTATGTACATGGGGCGATGTCGAGTGCGTCACATGAATCCAGTTGTACCATAACATAACAGAAATGCGAACGAGAGAAGAAGAAAAAAAATTTTGAACAGTTGTCCAGTCAGACGACATCTGGAACGATAAACAACAACAGGTTATCATGTAAAATTGTCCAACTTATTAAACATATGAACTGTATTATAAGTCCATTCTAATGGGTTTGCGACGAATTCGGGTTGACCGCCTTAAGGGTGGATCAAGAACCACCGGCTGCTGTGCAGGCATGGCCATGGGTGGCGATGGAAAGGGCGTGATGTGCGGCAGCTCCACAAAGTCATCCTCGGAAGCCTGTTGAGGATCTGGCGTGTTGTGTGGCTGTGAACGTGGAAGTCGGCGAAGGGCGCGCCGATTGCGGCGACGCACGGAACCATCCGGCATGCGAACCAGGAACGAGCGGGGAGCCACTTGTCGGAGGACTTCGGCCGGTGCTGACCAGCCACCATACGGTTGATGGACGCGTACTTTGTCTCCGGAGGACAGGGGGGGCAGGTCCGTCGCTCGTGTGTCGTACCGACCTTTCTGGCGATCACGCTGCAGTTGCATGTCCCGAAGAACCGCCTCATGGTCTGTTGTCGGTGCCAGGACGGAAGGTACCGTCGTCCTGAGGGAGCGACCCATTAGTAGCTGCGCTGGCGAGAGGCCCGTGGATAACGGGGCCGATCGATAGGCCAGCAAGGCAAGGTTAAAGTCCGATCCGGCATCAGCCGCCTTGCACAGGAGCCGCTTTGCGATGTGGACACCCTTTTCAGCCTTCCCGTTCGATTGTGGATGCAGAGGGCTGGATGTCACATGAGTGAAACCATATGCTGCGGCAAAGGACGACCATTCACGGCTGGCAAAACAAGGTCCATTGTCTGACATGACAGTCCTTGGAATGCCATGGCGAGCAAACGTTTCCTTGCAGGCCCCAATGACTGCGGACGACGTCAGATCATGGAGAGGCATGACTTCCGGGTAGTTTGAGAAGTAGTCTATAATAACAATGTAATCTCTGCCGAGCGCGTGAAATAGGTCAACACCCACCTTCGCCCAGGGGGACGTCACCATCTCGTGTGGTAGAAGTGTTTCCGGAGGTTGCGCCGGCTGAAACCTCTGACAGGTTGTGCAGTTGAGCACCATGTTGGCTATGTCTTCATTAATACCCGGCCAATATACCGCCGCCCGGGCCCTTCGTCTGCATTTTTCGACACCCAAGTGGCCTTCGTGTAGTTGACGAAGAATCATCTGGCGCACACTGTGTGGAATGACGATCCTATGCGATTTCATAAGGACCCCGTCTATATTGGTGAGATCATCTCGCACATTATAAAACTGGGGGCACTGCCCTTTTAGCCACCCTTCCGTCATGTGGCGCATCACTCGCTGCAGCAGAGGGTCAGTCGCCGTCTCTGCGCGTATGTGGGCCAGACAAGGATCATCAGCTGGCATATTTGCTGCTGTCAGAGTCACGTGTGCCTCAATTTGACGCACGAACCCCTCCGCATCTGGTGGTGTGCTCACTGCTCGGGAAAGAGTGTCCGCCACTATGAGTTCCTTCCCCGGAGTGTAGATCAGTTCAAAATCGTACCTCCTGAGTTTGAGTAAGATGCGCTGGAGGCGAGGAGTCATGTCGTTCAGGTCTTTGTTAATGATGTTGACCAGGGGGCGGTGGTCAGTTTCGACCGTGAATCGTGGCAGGCCATACACATAGTCGTGGAACTTGTCCAGTCCAGTTAACAAGCCCAGGCATTCTTTTTCGATTTGCGCGTAGCGCTGTTCGGTAGGGGTCATGGCTCGTGAGGCATACGCAACCGGGGCCCATGATGACGTGCTGTCTTTTTGCAGGAGTACCGCTCCAATACCAGATTGGCTGGCGTCTGTTGAGATCTTTGTAGGGCGAGTCGCGTCAAAGAAGGCCAGCACTGGTGCCGTGACCAGTTTGTGCTTGAGCTCCTCCCATTCCTGCTGATGCGACTGGTGCCAGTTGAATTCCGTCGATTTTTTTACGAGATGGCGCATGTTTGTTGTATGAGAAGCCAGGTTGGGAATGAACTTCCCAAGGAAGTTGACCATGCCCAGGAATCTTAAGACAGCCTTCTTGTCAGCCGGTCGTGGCATGGCTGTGATGGCGCTAACCTTGTCTGCATCGGGACGGACCCCGGACCTTGAGATGTGGTCCCCGAGGAATTTCAGCTCCGTCTGGCCGAAAGCACACTTCGCACGGTTGAGACGCAGGCCATTTTGCCGTATGCGGGTGAAGACACGTCGAAGACGATGCATGTGTTCCTGCGGAGTGGTGGACCAAATGATGATATCGTCCACATATACACGTACCCCTTCGATGCCTTCCATCATCTGCTCCATAATGCGGTGGAATACTTCAGATGCCGAAATGATGCCGAATGGCATCCGGTTGTAGCAGAATCTGCCAAAAGGGGTGTTGAATGTGCATAGTCTTCGGCTGGCCGGGTCCAGTTGGATCTGCCAGAATCCTTTGGACGCATCCAATTTAGTGAATATGTTGGCTCGCGCCATCTCGCTGGTGAGGTCTTCTCGTTTCGGGATGGGATAGTGTTCCCGCATGATGTTGTTGTTCAGATCTTTTGGATCTATACATATACGGAGCTCGCCAGAGGGCTTCTTTACACAGACCATGGAGCTGACCCATGGCGTGGGCTCCGTGACCTTGGATAGGACCCCTTGGTCCTGAAGAATCTGCAGTTGTGCCTTGAGGCGGTCTTTGAGAGGCGCAGGAACCCTGCGAGGTGCGTGAACGACAGGGATGGCGTCCGGTCTGAGTCGAATCTTGTACGTGTGTGGCAATGTCCCCATGCCTTCAAAAACCTCCTGGTTGTGAGCGAGGAGGGAATGGAGATTCGCGTGGAACTCAGCATCCGGGAAGTCGGATATCTCATCTGGAGAGAGAGACATGATGCGCTGTACCAGGTGAAGGACCTTACACGCTTGTGCGCCCAGTAACGAGTCCTTTGATGAGCCCACAACTTCGAAGGGGAGTGTGGCCGTGTACCTCTTGTGAGTCACCTGTAGCTGGCAAGATCCTACGGACGGGATAACGTTCCCGTTATAGTCAACCATCTTAAGCCGGGATGGTGTGATGAGTGGTTTGACCTTCATGGCCTGGACTGCAGAGTAAGCAATCAGGTTGGCGGATGCGCCGGTGTCCAGACGGAAGGCGACGCGCGATCGGTTGACCGTCAGGGTGGCACACCACTCATCGTCTGGATTGATGGCATTGACCTTGTTGACATCAATGACGGCAACTCTGAAGTCATCCTGGTCATCTGCATCACTTAAGTGGAAGTCTTGATGCGTGGGCTGGACGGTCCTGACTCGTGTGCGAGGTTGTCGAGGATGCGCCGGATCCATGGGTTGAGCCGCACGACAGCGGGCTGCGTAGTGGCCTATCATGGCACATCTGTTGCACTGTTGGTATTTTGCAGGACATTGCCCTTTTAAGTGTAGACCTCCACACTTGCTGCACGTCATGACGTCACGGCGTTCGTTGCGCCACTGCGCATGCGCAGTGCGATCTTGCGGTGGGCGCGCCTGCGCAGTGCGTCCCTCGTTGTGGCCGTTATTCTTGGCGCGCACCTGCGCGGGAGACCGCGAAAAGCGCGGGAAGCGGCCGCTGTCGTCCGGGCCGTGGGGCGGGAAGAAATCGACGGCCTGGATGCGTTCAACGTCGTGGGCGGCCTGGCTTGCCGATTCGACGGCTGGGGACCCCCTCCGTGCCAACTCGGACGCCTGAAATCGGGCAAAACGGCAGGTAGCATTTTCATGGAGGACACAGGCTTCCACAGCAGACGCTAAGGTGAGGCTCTTTATTTTAAGAAGCTGCTGGCGTAGGCCACTGGAGGCAACGCCAAAAACAATCTGGTCCCTGATCATGGACTCTGTGGTGGTGCCGTAACCGCAGGACTGCGCCAGAATCCGGAGGTGCGTCAAAAAGGGTTGAAAAAGCTCCTCCTTACCTTGCAGGCGTTGCTGAAAGATGTATCTTTCGAAAGTTTCGTTTACTTCAGTTTGAAAGTGCTGGTCCAGTTTGAGGATGACCGTGTCATATTTGGCCTGGTTTTCGCCTTCCTCGAACACCAGTGAATTAAAGACATCATTTGGGTGGGGGCCTGCGTAGAAGAGGAGCATTGCAATCTTCGAATCATCCGAGACATTCTGTTTTTCGGTGGCACGGATGTACAGGTCAAATCGCTGCCTGTAGAGCTTCCAGTTGGTGCCTAGGTTCCCCGTGACTTGCATCGGCTGCGGTTTGCCGGTGTGGTCCATGTCCAGAATGGCAGGTTGGTAGGCAGGTATCGGTCCACTCCTGTACCATGTGGTGTTGGGTGTTCTAACACACAGAAGAGCCAACACAGTTGCATATGGTACAACGCTTGTTTATTTAAACTCACTATTTACAACTTGGTCTTTGCACTCTGCACGTGGGGGGCTCCCTGCTTGTGGTGTATCAACAGCTCTTTCATGCTTCCTTCTCCCCAGACCTACTGACCTCCAGGTGTCGTGCTCGTGCTTTTTATGTGGTTGGTGTTCTTGTCTGTGATTGGTTGTGGTGTTGTGTACTCTGATTTGCCTGTTAGTGTGTCCATCATGATGTGTGTGTTTGAATATCATGACAGCCCCTACAACTAAACTGTACCCTGCACCCATGCCAACTTAACTGGTGTCTAACAGCTCATACAGCAGGATTGGAGGCGGCTTGCTGTGATTCCCTCCCTGCGACCTGGGTCCCCTTTAGCAGCCGTCTTCTGGGTCAACCGGACCTGGATGGGCCCGGCTGCTGCTCGGGTATCTCAGGTGGTGTATTGCTGCCCTGTTCCACCGCTGCCCACCCGATGCACCAGCGATAGGAGAGGGGGGAGGGGGAGTCTGAGTTGCTGCGGTGTTCGGGCACCTCCCCTGCGGGAGTCACCAGAACAGGCCCCATCACCTCCTTCTCCCTTGGGGTGTCCGATGGCCCCCGGGCTACTCCATGAGACGGGGCTGCGAGTGGAGCTATTCCCTGAGGCACCCCCGCCACCTGGTATTGGCAGTCCTGGAGTCCCACTCCGGTCTCGACCAGGGTCTGCATGCCCGTGGCCATGGGGCACAGGAATTGGACCATCTCCATCTGGGACTGTGGCACATCATGCCACGATTGTGCCATCCCCTTCTGGGCCTGTGACACGTCAGCCAGTGACTATGCCATCTCCTTCTAGGACTGGGCCACCTCCCTCTGTGGCCATGTTGTCCAGTGCCTGGGCAATGTTCTCAACCATGGCCTGTTGTAACTCAGCCATGCTCAGAAGCACCACTGCAATGTCTTGGTGGCTCTGGCACGTGGCTGCTTGTAAGAGGGTAGCCGTGTCCTGGGCCTCGGCCAGCGTCTGCACAGAGTGCCCCAGGCCTTGCAGTTGTTGATCCATGGCTGAAATCTTCGCCCCCAAATGTTTCCACTGCAGTCGCCACCTGTGCGGTGTTGGCCTGGGTAGCACGCATGGTCGGCACCACCTCCTGCTCCTGCATGCGGTTGGACTCCTGCAATGGCACCTGCAGTTGCTGGATGCTCACCGACAACCCCTGATGTATTATCATAGAATTTACAGTGCAGAAGGAGGCTATTTGGCTCATAGAGTCTGCACCGGCCCTTGGAAAGAGCACCCCATTCAAGCCCACACATCAAACCCATCCCCGCTGCCCAGTAACCCCACTTTTGCCTTTTTGGACACGAAGGGCAATTTAGCATAGCCAATCCACCTAACCTGCACATCTTTGAACTGTGGGAGGAAACCGGAGCACCCGGAGGAAACCCATTCAGACACGGGGAGAACGTGCAATCTCCACACAGACAGTGACCCAAGCTGTGAATCGAACCTGGGACCTTGGAGATGTGAAGCACTTGTGCTAACCATTGTGCTACCATGCTGCCCCTGCACACGATGGTTCTGCGACTGCATCTCCACGATCGATGGGACTGTCCATTCCAGAAGCCCGAAACCTGTCTGGATGGCAGTTAGTATGGTTCGGTCCACCCTCCGACCGCCTGCACCTTTGGGAGTTCCTACCTCCAACTGATGTACTGGAACATTTGTGTCGTGCACACCAGAGGGTGCCCCAGGAGCCTCTTCACTAAAGTGCCCAACCAAAGTGAGTGTCTCTGGGATGGTGGAGGGTGTTGGAGACAGCTGTGACGGGAAATTAATGTCATCCCGGACTTGAGCTCCGAGGTGTCGTGCGCTTCGGGTCGATGGCTCCGGTCCATGTCAATGTCAGGATGTGGAACAGGCTGGGCACGGTGGACAGGAGATGGACCTGCCCCATCACCAGCAGGTCCTGCAAGAAACATGACAAGACGCATGATTAGCCTGCGGGCCATTTATCATTGGAATCGATGGTGGTTCACGTGGTGCTGGTGCTCGCCTTTAACAGTCGCTGAATCGGTCCAGGTTAGCACCACTTTTGCTGTCGTAGAACTGCACAAATCCTGCCCTGGTGCCCACACTAGTCTCAGGAACGGAGAATCCAGCCGATTAACTTAAGGAAATATTATTTCATCATACTGCAGATTTCCCGTAACAGCCTTCCCGAACAGGCGCCGGAATGTGGCGACTAGGGGCTTTTCACAGTAACTTCATTTGAAGCCTTCTTGTGACAATAAGCGATTTTCATTTCATTTTTCATTTTTCAAAGAATAGATGTCGGCAGAAATAATAAGGAAACAATTTGGTTATGAATCAATGAAAATGCTCATTTGTGTTTGAGGAAGACATATTTTTATAGACATTTCTTTACTTTGTTGTTATATTTCATAGGATTTGAGTTTGTGTGTCCAGATTAATCATCTTCCCTTAAGAATTTCTCTATTCATTGTTTGAAACAGGTATCTTCTCTTCAATATCTTCAACCCTTCAGGGTAGAGGGTGACTTGTTTCCGCTCTGGTTTGATAGGTTCTGAGATGGTTGATTAGCCCAATGCATGATCTGCCGGCACTGACAGATGCAGGATAGGCTGTGCTTAATGAATCAGGCAGGCGTGGGCCGGAGAGGATCTCTTATCCTGCCATCAACACACCCTCACCCGTGGGTTTCCCAATGGTGTGGGGTGGCTTCAATGGGAATTCCCATCGACAACGGCAGGAATAGTGAATCCCGCCGCCAGCGAATGGCGCGCCACCTCTCGCTGCCGAGAAACACGTGGCTGGGAGGCCGGAGAATCCCGCCCGAGGCGTTTGGCGCTTATACATTCTCTTTAATGCCTCGATTTTGCCTCTGCGCTTTTCCAACCAAGTGCTTGGCGCCTTCCCGAATAAATGTTCCCAGTTTTGGTCAGTCACAAGTCAGGGACTCCCATGAGCTGGTTTTATCTCTTCACAGATGCTTTTGAGGCCTAATGCGTTTCTGCTATCTTTCTGAGAGTTTCCTACTGCAAATGAGTTACAAGGAGAACGGCAGCTTTGGGAGTCTGGTGTCAGGCACACGAATGCCATTTCTCACCCAACATGGCTGGATTTGAGTGATTAATTCATCAACACTGGGTCAGTTGGTTTGGGAAAGGATATTGCTGCTGAAACGCCTTTTCGTCACCAGTTTTGGAGTATCCTGCAAAGGCACCGTTGATAATTTTTCTCCAGTGTTTTGTGGCTAAATGTGCCTGCTAAAGTGTCCAAGCCTCCGAAGCATAGAAGCATATAGGAACGTAAGTATTACTGCTTCCCAGTAAACATAACTAAGACCTAGGTTTAAAATCATGGTCCTCACATAATCTCTTCAGTTGGCCAAAGTCTGAGCTGGCACATTGGAGGCAATGATGAATTTTGTCATCTATCACTGCCTTTGTTGAGAGGAGGCTTCCAAGTTACAGAAACTGGGATACATTTTCCAAGCTCCCACCGTTAATCTTATTTTACGTGAGGGAGGTGGTGTGGGAGCTGGTTGGAAGAGGACCTTAGTTTTATGGGTGTTTAATGGAGGGCTCATTTTCTCACATGCTTTGGAGATGGAGTCAACAGTGACCTTGCGCTTAGATTCTGAAAGAGCGCAAACTTGATGATCATTTGCACATTGAAGCTCAGCGACTGAGGTTGAAGTGCTTTGGTTTTGGAGTGAAGGTGAAATGGTTTCCTGGAGATTATCTCCATGCCTATGGGTAATTTATTGGCAATGAGGGGCAGTATTGTAGGGAGGAAAATGGCGAAGATGATTCTGCCCAGAGAACTAAAGGTGCATTTGGAGAGGCAGAAGCTGAACTGCTGACTACGACACGTAGGTTTAGAAATCAATTAAATACATCCTGTTTTACATGTGTAAAATGTGCCTCTGAGCATTCGATATGGTCAGCGGCATGTGTACAAATTTTATCCAGGGCATGAATTATCTACCATATTGGTGAAGGCTCCAGTACAAATGTCCAGGACCATCAATGAAAACAGGCTTTAACGTTGAAAGAAACAAACTGGGGAACAAATGTGTGTTTGATCCTGAAGTTGTGACAGGCATTGTCAGGCTACCTAGGTTGACATGTGACCTGACCATCAGCCCTTAAAGAGAGCATTGTCGACTGTTACCAAAAATGCGAATTTAAAAAAAATACTTAGCTTAAGTCATGAATCAGGGGAGCAATTGTGCTCTTTTCATCACAATGGGAAACATCAAGACTGAAGAGATTGCCATCTGGCCCCCCTCCAGTCACTTCACATTCTCGAGGGCACCCCGCCTCACCTCCTGATCCTAACTTTCCCTCTAAATTGTCTCTTACTTCCCTCTCTTCTGCTCACCCCATAATCTCCTGTCTCTTGATTGGTGCCCTTTAACCGACTTTTATAACCTACCTAAGATCCGCTACCTCGTTGGCAGTTAGTCCAATATTGTCTTTGTGGAACTGATGTGATTTCCCTTGGAAAGATTGTTTTCCACAGCTCACCAGGCGTATCCTGATTAGGCCTGAGGCCACATTTCCGCAAAGGTCACTCTCTATCCAGAGAACGATATACTTACCATGAGGTCTTGGATGTAAATAGTGTAAACAGATAGTTTAAGAAAAACAAAATACATACTATCTCCAATCATTCAGAAAGTAAGAGAAATCTCATTGAGCCAGAAGAAAATACAAAGAAAGGACAACAGGCCAAAACATGCTGACAGCACGAACCATGGAGGCAGCTGAATCCACCATGGCAGTGCTGGAAGTCACAGTTTAAGAAACTGAGATCAGCGATTATTTTTAAAAAATATATATTTATTAAAGTTTTTTAACACAATTTTTCACCCTTACAAACAATAACCCCCCCCTCGTAACAAAATAACAAGAAATCGCACAGAGCAAGATATATACATGGTAAAATGATATGTTACATAGCTTTGTACACTGGCTCTCTCCCGCACGTGCCAGTTTCCCCAGTCCTTCATGTTATCTCTTGCTCATCCACCCTCCCAGGCAATCCCCCACCCCCCCCCCTCTCCCAGGACTTCCCCCCAACCCCTAGGTTGCTGCTGCTGCTGACCGACCTTCCTCTAATGCTCCGTGAGATAGTCTAGGAATGGTTGCCACCGCCTGTAGAACCCCTGCGCAGACCCTCTCAAGGCCAACTTAATCCTCTCCAGCTTTATGAACCCAACCATGTCGATTATCCAGGCCTCCACTCTGGGGGGCTTCGCCTCCTTCCACATTAGCAAGATCTTTCGCCGGGCTACTAGGGACGCAAAGGCCAGAATGCCGGCCTCTTTCGCCTCCTGCACTCCCGGCTCGTCCACTGCTCCAAATATTGCTATCCCCCAGCTTGGCTTGACCCGGACTTTCACCACCTGGGATATTGCTCCCGCCACTCCTCTCCAGAACCCCTCCAGTGCCGGGCATGACCAAAACATATGGACATAGTTCGCCGGGCTCTCTGAGCACCTTCCACATCTGTCCTCCACCGCAAAGAAACTACTCAACCTCGCCCCCGTCAAGTGCGCTCTGTGAACCACCTTAAATTGCATCAGGCTGAGCCTGGCACATGAGGAGGAGGAATTAACCCTACCTAGGGCATCAGCCCACAGACATTCCTCAATCTCCTCCCCCAGCTCCTCCTCCCATTTACCCTTCAGCTCCTCTACCAGCGCTTCCCCCTCTTCTTTCATCTCCTGGTGTATTGCCGACACCTTGCCCTCCCCGACCCATACACCCGAGATCACCCTGTCTTGAATTTCTTGTGCCGGGAGCAATGGGAATTCCCTCACCTGTCGCCTCACAAAAGCCCTCACCTGCAGATATCTAAAAGCATTTCCCGGGGGTATCTCAAACTTCTCCTCCAGTGCCACTCGGCTCGCAAACATCCCGTCAATGAACAGGTCCCCCATTCTTCTAATCCCCGCCCGATGCCAGCTCTGAAACCTCCCGTCCATCTTCCCCGGAACAAACCGGTAGTTACCCCTGATCGGGGACCACACCGAGGCTCCCATTGCACCCCTGTGCCGTCTCCACTGGCCCCAGATCCTTAGCGTTGCCGCCACCACCGGGCTCGTGGTGTATCTTGTCAGCGAGAGCGGCAGCGGTGCCATCACCAACGCCCCCAGGCTCGTTCCTTTACAGGACGCCATCTCCATCCTCTTCCATGCCGCCCCCTCTCCCTCCATCACCCACTTGCGGATCATCGCCACATTTGCTGCCCAGTAGTAGCTCCCTAGGTTTGGCAGCGCCAACCCTCCTCGGTCCCTACTGTGTTCCAGGAACCCTCTCCTTACCCTCGGGGTCCTATTCGCCCACACAAACCCCATAATACTCCTACCTACTCTCTTAATAAAGGCCTTGGTGATCACGATGGGAAGGCACTGAAACACAAACAGAAACCTCGGAAGGACCACCATTTTGACCGACTGCACTCTACCCGCTAGCGAGAGTGGTAACATGTCCCATCTTTTGAAGTCCTCCTCCATTTGCTCCACCAACCTCGTCAGATTCAGTTTATGTAGGGCCCTCCAACTCCTGGCTATCTGGATCCCCAGATACCGAAAGCTCCCCTCCGCCTCCTCAGTGGTAGATCCCCTATCCCTCTTTCTTCGTCCCCTGCCTGTAGTACAAAGAGCTCACTCTTCCCTACATTGAGCTTATAGCCCGAAAACTCCCCAAACTCCCTTAGAATCTGCATGACCTCCACCATCCGCCACGTAGAGCAACAGGTCATCTGCATAAAGCGACACCCGATGCTCTTCTCCCCCTCGGACCACCCCCCTCCATTTACTAGACTCCCTCAATGACATGGCCAAGGGTTCGATCGCCAATGCAAACAACAGGGGGGACAGGGGGCACCCCTGCCTCGTCCCTCGGTACAGCCAAAAGTACTCCGACCTCCGCCGGTTCGTCACTACACTCGCCACCGGGGCTCTGTAAAGGAGCTTAACCCAACTGATAAACCCTCCACCGAACCCAAACCTACGCAGCACCTCCCAGAGGTACTCTCACTCTACTCGGTCAAAGGCCTTCTCCGCGTCCATAGCTGCCACTATCTCCGCCTCTCCCTCCTCCGATGGCATCATTATCACATTTAAGAGCCGCCGCGCATTAATGTTTAATTGCCTGCCCTTTACGAATCCCGTCTGGTCCTTGTGGATCACCCCCGGGGCACAGTCCTCGAACCTCGTGGCCAGCACTTTTGCCAGTAACTTAGCATCCACTGAGGAGCGAAATCGGCCTGTATGATCCACATTGCAGTAGGTCCTTGTCCCGCTAAGAAATTGTCGCTTCCGACATTGTCGGGGGCAGGGTCCCCTCCTCTCTTGCCTCATTAAAGGTCTTCACTAGTAGCGGGGCCAACAGGTCGACGTACTTCCTGTAGAACTCCACCGGGAACCCGTCCAGTCCCAGGACCTTCCCCGCCTGCATGCTCCCCAAACCCTTGCTCAGCTCCTCTAACCCAATTGGTGCCCCCAAACCAGCCACCTCTTGCTCCTCCACCCTCGGGAATCTCAGTTGGTCTAGGAATCGTCTCATCCCCTCTTCCCCCGCTGGGGGCTGGGATCTGTACAGCTCTTGGGCTGTTTAGCATCTGGGGCTGTTTAACACAGGGCTAAATCGCTGGTTTTGAAAGCAGACCAAGGCAGGCCAGCAGCACGGTTCGATTCCCGTAACAGCCTCCCTGAACAGGCGCCGGAATGTGGCGACTAGGGGCTTTTCACAGTAACATCATTTTAAGCCTACTTGTGACAATAAGCGATTTTCATTTCATTCATTCATAGAAGGCCTTGAATACCTCGTTTATTTTCGTCGCACTCCAAACCGTGGCTCCCCTTCCATCTTTGACTCCCCCTATTTCCCTCACTGCCATCCTCTTACAGAGCTGGTGTGCCGGCATCCGACTAGCCTTTTCCCCATACTCGTAGGTCGCCCTCTGCGCCTTCCTCCACTGTGCCTCTGCCTTCCCTGTGGTCAACAGGTCAAACTCCGCCTGGAGCCGTCGTCTCTCCCCAAGTAATCTCTCCTCCGGGGCCTCTGCGTATCTCCTGTCCACTCTTAAAATCTCCCCCACTAACCTCTCCCTTTCCATGCCCTCTGTCTTCTCCCTATGAGCCCTGATGGAGATTAGCTCTCCCCTGATCACCGCCTTCAACGCCTCCCATACCACCCCCACCCGCACCTCCCCGTTGTCGTTGGCCTCCAAATACCTTTCGATGCACCCCCTCACCTTCCCACACACCACCTCGTCCGCCAGCAGTCCCACATCCAGCCGCCACAGCGGGCGGTGGTCCCTCTCCTCTCCCGGCTCCAGTTCCACTCAGTACGGGGCGTTCTCCGAAACGGCTATGGCCGAATACTCCGTCCCCTCCACCCTCGGGATGAGCTCCCTGCCCAAAACAGGGAGAAAAAAGAAAATTCCCTGGCCTGCGGCCTTGCAAACCTCCATGGGTCCACTCCCCCCATCTGATCCATAAACCCCCTAAGCACCTTGGCCGCCGCCGGCCTCTTTCCAGTCCTTGATCTGGAGCGGTCCAGTGCTGGGTCCAACACTGTATTGAAGTCCCCACCCATTATCAGGCCGCCTACCTCCAGGTCCGGAATGCGCCCCAACATGCGCTTCATGAATCCAGCATCATCCCAGTTTGGGGCGTATACATTTACCAACACCACCCACGTCCCCTGCAACCTATCGCTCACCATCACATATCGCCCTCCATTATCCACTACGATAGTCTTGGCCTCAAATGACACCCGCTTCCCCACCAATATTGCCACCCCTCTATTCTTCGCGTCCAGTCCCAAATGGAATACCTGTCCTACCCATCCCTTTCTTAACCTGACCTGGTCCGCCACCTTCAGATGTGTCTCTTGGAGCATGACCACGTCTGCCTTCAGTCCCTTTAAGTGCGCGAACACTCTTCACCGGCCCGTTCAGTCCCCTCACGTTCCACGTTATCAGCCGGATTGGAGGGGCTCTCACCCCCCCCCTCCCCCGCTGACTAGCCATCTCCTTTTCTAGGCCAGTCCCGTGTCCGCGCCACCCTCACCCTCCAGTCCCCCAGCCGGGTGACCCCTGCCCCGACCACCTCTTCTGTGTCCCATTCCCTTTTGGCCAGTGCAGCAGCAACCCTTTCCCCCCCCCCCCATTCCCCCCCTAACCTCCCCCCACTAGACCCCTGTCTAGCTTTATTGCTCCCCCATATCACTCCCGTACGTCAGCTGACACGTGCTAACCCCGACTTCCCCCGCCGTCCCATTGACCTCCCCGAGTGGGAGTGGCCCAATCAGTATGCGTTCCTCCATTCCCCTTCCCGCCTTTCTTCCCCCGCACAGGAAAAAAAAAACGCGCTTTCCAAAGCCTACCCCGCCCCCTCTGGCGCAGCTCCTGTCGCGGCCTTGTCTCTCTCCCCCAGCCCATGTAACATTTCCTGCGCGTGGTTGACCCCCTACATGCAACAACCATCACACATCAAACCTCAAACATCCCCCCCACCCTCACAAACTCTCAGTTTGAGTCCACCTTTTCGGTTTGTATGAAGGTCCACGCCTCTTCAGGCGTTTCGAAATAATAGTGTTGGTCCTTGTATGTGACCCACAGTCGCGCTGGCTGCAGCATTCCAAATCTCACTCCTTTCCGGTGCAACACCGCTTTGGCCCGGTTGAAACCCGCTCTCCGCTTTGCAACCTCTGTACTCCAGTCCGGGTATATTCGGATCTCTGCATTGTCCCACCTACTGCTCCGCTCCTTCTTGGCCCATTTCAGGACCCTCTCTCTGTCCGTGAACCGGTGAAATCTCACCACCATCGCCCTTGGCGGCTCATTTGACTTGGGCCTCCTCGCCAGCACCCGGTGTGCCCCGTCCAGCTCCAGCGACCTCGAAGGGGCCTCCGCGCCCATCATCGCCCCGATCATCGTGCTCGCGTATGCCCCGGCATCGGCCCCCTCCACTCCTTCAGGGAGACCCAGAATCCGCAGGTTCTTTCTCCTCGACCTGTTCTCCAGGTCTTCGAGTCTTCCTGCCCACCTCTTGTGTAGCGCCTTGTGCTGCACCACTCTCACCGCCAGGCCCAAGATCTCGTCCTCATTCTCACTGACTCTTTTCTGTACCTCCTGGATCTTTACCTCGTGGGCCTTCTGGGTCATCCCTAGTCCTTCAATTGCCGCCAGCATAGGCGCATGCATCTCCTTCCGCAGCTCCTCGAAGCAACGCTTGATGAACTCCTGCAGCTCCGGCCCACACTCCGCTTTGTCCCCGGCCGCCGCCATTTTGGTTTTTTTCCCTCACTTCTCCCGCTGCTCCAATGCCGCTTTTTTGGCCGTTTCACTTCTGGTCCGGTCCATAAAAGTTGAAGGGGGACTTCGCTCTTCCCTTCCCCACGGGTTGTCTTCGAAAAAAATTCCGTTGGGGCTCCTCTAACGAGCCCGAAAGTCCGTGATAGCGGGAGCTGCCGAATCGTGCGGCTTAGCTCCGCATAGCCGCAACCGGAAGTCCCGAGATCAGCGATTGTTAACCCACAGGTGAAGATCTTGGAAGCCTCCACTTTTCAATGAAGAAGAACAAAAAATTAGACAGTGAGAAGTCTTACAACACCAGGTTAAAATCCAACAGGATTTTTCAAATCAGTAGCTTTCGGAGCACTGCTCCTTCCTCAGGTGATTTTAAAATACTTTTAGTTTTCTGTTGCATCACGCTTGTAAAGTGGGTCCTTGTGCTCCCCATAACCAAAATCTATTAAAAGTTGTGGGTCAGGAGAACTCCATAATATACTTTGGGGTTCTCGAAACCCTGGCCCATAATACACCCAATCCCCGAAACCCAATAACCTTACCTAACCTTTTTGTACACTCTTTAGCATGGCCAGTCCACCTAACCTGCATATCTTTGGACTGTGGGAGCAAACCGGAGCATCCGGAGGAAACCCACGCAGACATGGGAGAATGTGCAAACTCCACACAGACAGTGACCCAAGCCGGAAATCGAACCTGGGACCCTGGAGCTGTGAAGTAATTGTGCTAACCACTGTGCTACCGTGCCAAATAAAGGGTCACTGGTAATGTTAATTAGACAGTGGTGTTAATGATGATATAAGTATGACAGCAGAGTCAAATGACCAAGAGGCTCTATGGGAGAAAAAGCCAGTTCACCCTATGTCCAGGGAAAAATGCACTTACCATAATACCTTGGATATAAATAGTTCAAATAAATAGTTTAAGAGAATCTAAATACTAATTCTCTCCAAGTTGTACATAGAGTAAGTGTAAGGGGAGGTGGTGGCGTAGTGGTATTGTCACTGGACTAGTAATCCTGTCACCCAGGGTAATGATCTGGAGACCTGGGTTCAAATCCCACCACGGCAGATGGTGAAATTTGAATTCAATAAAAAATCTGAAATTAAAAGTCGAAAGGTGATCCTGAAACCATTGTCGATTGTCGTAAAAACCGCTCTGGTTCACTAATGTCCTTTAGGGAAGGAAATCTGTCATCCGTACCTGGTCTGGCCTACATGTGACTAAAGATCCACAGCAACGTGGTTGACTCTTAAAATGTCACTCAGTTCGAGGGCAATTTAGGGACAGGCAACAAATGCTGGCCTGCGACACCCAGATCCCAAGAACAAATGAAGAAAAACATGTTAAAATCTCATCAAAACTGACGACGATAGAAGTGAAGCTCAACAAGCCACACTATGGTGCACCTGCCCGGCCTGACAACTAGCCATGAATTAATTAATTTCAAGTTTTAGTACATTTATTTCATCACATTCTGTTTTGGATTGCACAGCGCGCATGTGCTACAATTAATTCACAATAGAAATCCTGTATCAAATCAATCAAACTTTAATCCTGGGGAAGAAAAGAGGTAAGAGGTGGTCACCAAGAATAAATTGATCTGAACTTGTCGAAAGATTTGCAGGTCCATCCAATCCAGATCTTTGGAGTTCAAATCTCATTATAACAAAAGGAATAAAACCCAAGTCTTCCCCATCCAAACTCCCAGGTGGTGTCTAATGCAGCGGATAATTTGACGACCTGAACCTTGAATAATATTTTTTGAATGATGACCATGTCTGAAGTAATTCCATCTGAGAGGCAGAGGGAATACACAACCTGCTCAGAACTGGCGCTCCTGCTCGACATTTATAGCCAAGGAAAGCGTGAAAGCAATTAAACCTGATTGTACCAGATAGAGTTGGATGGCTTAATGTATCAAAATGATAAATCGGTTCAATCTGAGATCTAAGGAGAATTCCACTCGGTCCAAACCATCCAAATTCAATGCAACTGCAGTGAGAGGTTTAACCCAGATTTAAGGACTTGTGCGAAGGTATGCAGGCACTCATCAATTCTTCCATATCCCTTCAGCTTCGAATTGTAACAGGGCAGCTGCCACTCGTGCCACTACAGACTGTGTATTATCTAGAATTGACCCTTCCTCAGTGTCCTGTTGGTTTCTATTGAGTACAGGGCTAAGTAAATAGACTTCCACTAAGACTTAATTTTGTGCGAGGAGTAGAGGTCACAAGAGATCGAAATTCTGAAGTAAGCAAGGGAAATGTTCAGGCAAAGCAAACTCAGAAAGAATCAATCAAGTTTTTTTCATTTTACAAATATAATCAGATAATTTGTCATCAGTGCTACCGGAGACCACCGAACAGGTGTAGTTGAAAGATTAATGTGACCTTTCACCTAAATGCTAAAAGCAGAGTCTCATGATGGGGATATTATTCATAGTTGCTCTCCAGAAACATGATTAACTGACGGCTCAAATGCGGGAATCTTTAGAATCATTTGTGAGTTTCACTAAGGCACAGTTCACACGTATTGTGCAACAGGGATCACTGAGCCATGATCTGAAACAGAATGGAACGTTCTCGTTTCCCACCATTTGAAGATTGGGGAACACTGTGAATGCCCGGCAGCCATTTTTAGCTCGAATGAGGATTAAGTGGCTGCGGGCAAGACTTCTGCTCCTCAGTTGGGAGGATGACTCCCCTTAGGGAGCTACTGGACTGGTAGCAGTGTTTCGGCTGGCAGCCCTCCACTCCCTGTAGCATCAGTGCTGCAGTGGACAGAAGAAAAAGTGCAGAGGGCAACGGAGGCTCAGGTAAGTCTTCGGGCAGGAAAGGCAGGGAAGGACTGGGACGGAGGGGTGATCAGGTGAGAAGCTGGGAGGAGCAGTGAGGTCCAAAGACCATCGTCCATTAAGGTGGGGCGCCCAACTTCAAAAGGGGCCTTCTAATAGAGGTGTGTGTGTGGTGTGCATGTATCCGCTCCCCCGGTCCCCCCTCTTTTCCTGCCTGAAATGTAACTCTGGTTATTTTGATCCTTCTCCCATGCAAGTTCAATCCTTCCACCTGCCTGAAGACTGAGGCTGGACAGGAAAAGGCCCTTAAGTGGATAATAATTGACCGCTTAATGGCCTGAACTGGGGTGAGGGTGGACTTCCCATCCAGTCCCTTGCTTGCCCCAGCAAAAAAAATGCAGTGTGATTAGGGCAGATGGGAACCCAAAGGGAATCCCATACCTTCAATTTTTATGTCCCCATCTCCCAACCACCAGTAGGGAAGTGAAAAATTCTGGTCATGAACTAATCTTTGCCCCCCCCCCCCCCCCCCCCCGTCCCCCGTCCCCCCCTCCTACTGAAGCCAAAGTTCTTCACCAAAGCAATTTTATATAATTCTTTAGCCTCTCATACATGCAATAAGACACGGTATAGCATTTCCAAGTTTAAGGATGTAGGCTCACGCGTCCGCCATTCACTCACTGCAGCAGAACCCCTATTGAATGCATCAATACAGAGCCCCTGCTGCATCTCTGGCAAAGTAACGTCGATGGTTCAAGAACGGCTCTGAGGAATTACCTGCCCACAGTTTGGATATTTATACCATTTCAGAAAGAGTTTAACCTAGTGAAAAATTGAAGGTTAAGAACTTTCAACCTCCACTGGTTGTCTCTGATATTTTCTTTCTCTGCTGTAAATAGAATTTGAATTTGTCTTTGGGGTTCCCACTTAAAGACTCTGCGTTCATGACTAACAAAAGATTTCCACTTAAACCAAATCATTTTGCAAGAATATCGACCTCGAAATCTATAACTTGGAATGTTCGGTTTTATTGCAAGGCGGTTAGTGAACATGAGAAAGGAAATCATGTTACAATTATATAGCACTTCAGTGAAACCACACCATGAGTACTGTGTTTTATTTGGTGTCCTTACCTCAGGAATGGTAGACTTGGCTTAAAGGGTGGTGCAATTGGTTCCTGATATTAATTCCTGAGATGGGAAGCCTGTACTATGAGGACAGATTGAATATAACGGATCAATATATTCTGTAGCTTAGAATGAGAGGTGGTTTCATTGAAATGATTACATTTCTTAGAGGGCTTGACAAGCCTCATGCTGGAAGGTAATTTCCCCGATTAATGACCCTGGAGCTGGGAACCTTGGCGAAGGAGTTGGCCATTTTGGGCAGAGGTGAGGAGACTATGGATACTCAGTTGATGTCAGTAGATAAGAGTAAAATTGATAGCTTTCTGGTACTAAGAGAAACAAGGGCGAAGGTGATAGGGCAGGAAGGTGGATGTTGCAGTTCAGCCACGGTCTTTTTGAATGGAAGACCAGGTTTGAGGGGTGTATGATAGACCAGGTTTGATGACCAAGTAAGATGCATTCATAACGTGGCCAAACAGGTTGAATGTCCACTCACAAATCTTTCCAACTGTTACCAACGTTAGGCGGTAAGAGCAGGAGGGATCCCTGATCAGCCGGGTGATGGGTAGGAACTGGGGCCTCACTATTCCGAGCTCCAGGGCTGCAGCATGCATGTAAAAGTGTAGATTTGAAGAGCAAATCTGGCTCCTTGGCCCGGGGGGGGGGTTGGTTCAGTTGGCTGGATCAGATAGGCGCCAACAGCAAGGCCGGTATTTGTTGCCCACTTCAAATTGCCCTTGAGAAGGTGGTAATGAGCCACCTTCTTGAGTCATTGAAACCTAAATGTTGTAGGTCGACTCAACGTGCTATTAGGAGCTGGGTTCCAGGACTTTGACCCAACGACAGTGAAGGAACAGAAATGATATGTGACTTGGAAGGTAGCTTAAGGGTGGTGGTGTTCCGATGCCCCTGCTGACTATGTCCTTCTTGGTGGTAGCTGTCAGGGTTTGGAAGATAACATCAAAGGAAGATTTCTGAGTTGTTGCCATGTAAATTTTGGGTGGTACAGACTGACGCCACTCTGTGTATGTGGTGGAATAGATGCTTACTTTGGTGGATGATTTGTCGATCAGGTCTTGATGATGTCAAGTTTCTTTAGTGCTCGAGCTACACACATGCAGGCAAGTGAAGATTATTTCATCACGCTCCTGACCTATGACTGGTAGTTGGAGAACAGGCTGTAGGGAGGCAGGAGATGGGTTTCTCACTTCTGAATGTCCGGTCTCTGACTTGCTGTTGTAGCCACAGCGTTTGCATGGGTGGCCCAATTTAGCTTCTGGTCAAAAGCTGAGGATGGGGGATTGAGCACTGAATGTAAAGGCAAAGATGGTTAGATTCAAGCTTGCTGGAGATAGTCATTACCTGGCACAAATGTTATTTGACACTTATCAGCCCAAGCCTGAATGTTCTCCAGATCTTGCTTCATATGGAGACAGACAGCTTCAGTACATGAGGTGTTGCAAATGGTCCCGAACATTGTGCGATTATCAGCGAACATCTCCACTTCTGACCTTATGATGAACGGAAGGTCATTGATGAAACAGCTGAAGATCGTTTGGTCGAGGACACTACCCTGAGGAACCTTTGGCAGTCAAGTCTTGGGTCTTGGGACTGAGATCATTGGCCTCTAACAATGACAACAGTCTTTCTTTGTGCTAGGTATGACTCCAACTGTTGGACAGTTCTCCCCCAAATTGCCACTGACAATTTTACTCAGGTTCCTTCAGTTGAATGCTGCTTTTCTGCCAAGGGCAGTCACTCTGACCTCACTTCTGGAATTCATCTGTTTTGGGCATGTTTGGACCAAGGTTGTAATGATGTCAGGCGCTGAGTGACTCTGGCGGAACCCAAACTGAGAGTCAGTGAGCAGGTTAGTGCTGTGTAAGTAGCGCTTGATAACGCAGTCAACAACATTGTCTATCATTTTGCTGATGATTCAGAGTAGACTGAATATTGAGGCAGTTTGGGCCAGTTTGAATCTTTCCTTTTTTTTTGAACAGGGCATAGCTGGGAGATGTTCCATATTGTTGGGTAGATGCCAGTTATGTATCTGTTGATTGCGGATTGGCTAGTTCTGGGCACAAGTCTTCCATAGTAAGGCATTTTGTCACAGCTCATTGCCTTTTCAGTATCCACTGCATTCAGCTACACCTTGGTATCACATAGAGTTAATCAAATTGGCTGAAGATTGGTACACTTGATACTGGGGACCACAGAAGAAGGCCAAGGTGTATTATCCACTCAATGCTTCTGGATGGAGGTTGCAGGGGTTGAAGCCAATCGTTTTTGGGCAGGGGATGGGTGACCCAATATTATGGGGAAGGTAATCTGATTGTTGTTGGATTGTGTTGGAGGGAAGTAAAGCTCAAAGTCTGTTGTCAACCGCGTGGAGTTGTAAAAGTTGCGTTTATTCGGAATTGCTGTATGCACACAGGAGAAACAGGAGCTGCTGCTGTTTCCAGCTCGCACAAATCTGTTCTGATCATAGTCAGAATTACATGCATATATATTTAAGGTTCTTTCATATCTACAAATTGACATTAATGTCATCAATTCAGTCGCAACAATACAAGATGATCAATATGCATTTTTTCTGGCCTCTTTAATGGGAAAACGATCAGCTAATACAATGCTTCTTTACAATCTCCTGGATTCTGGTCCTATACCCTATATTTCTGGATGGGGTGTTAATGTGATTTTACCCCTTGCACTGGGCTGGACAATGAATCTCTTCCAGACAGGCTGGAGCTACGATGTCTGTGACGTTGGCCCCCTTTTCTTATCCTAATTCCCTGTAAGATAATTGAATTATCTCCAGTGCAGGTGACTTTTCATTAAGGTCCTTTAACCCCTTGCCTGCTGGTTTTTCCCTTGACCTGTGCTGTTATAATACCTGAGACATCTTTATTATTACTTATATCAATTCTGACACACAAATAGTGATTTCTTCCGCCAACAGATTGTGTGTCAAACAGTGATTTGGGGTGTCTGATTGTATCATCCTGGGAAACGGTAGGTGGTTGTGGGGTCCAATGGTGGTTGGAATGATGGGGAGCGGTGGTGAGGTATAGACAGATCACAGAGAGGAGTTTTCAGTGTGCTTCTCTTTGGACAATAAGCAATGTTGTACATGCACTTATCTTATTAATTCAGCCCTTCTCACCTCCTTTGAGCAGATGGGTTCCCTTAAGTCTAGTCTAGGAAACTGCCAACAGTGATTAAAAATAGAATTAATGTTAAAGTTAAAGCAGGGGGACTTGTGATGATATTTAAATGACCAACACAATTTTTTTGAGTGGATTTATTGCCTGCCCTCATCTCAATTGCCACTAAATCTGGATTTGTCACCATCACCAACACTCTATCCTGGTCCACTCACGTTGATGCAACAGTCAAGAAAGCCCAACAACATCTCTACTTCCTACGGAAGCTAAAGAAATTCGGCATGTCTGCATCGAGTCTCACAAACTTCTACAGATGTGCCACAGAGAACATCCTATCCGGCTGCATCACAGCCTGGTATGACAACTGCTCGGTCTTGATGCACTATCAATTACGAGGAGACAAGAGTAGAGAGTAATCGAGTCTTTATTACACAGAGATGTGTGGCCTCCTACAACTGCTGCCGAAATGGCTGCAGTTCAGAGAGCACACACGTTTATACTCCGCCTACTGGGCGGAGCCAGCAGGCATGGTCTACCCCCGTACCTGTAGTACAGGGGCCTTACCGTAATACCCTCATATGCAGTGCAGTATATACAATACAATACAACAGTGGCGACTATCACAGGTCTAAGATCACAAGAAACTGCAGAGAGTGGTGAACTCAGCCCAACGCATCACACAAGCTTACCACCCTCACATTGATTCTGTATACACCTTCCGCTGCCTCAGGAAGCTAGACAGCATTATCAGGGACCTCTCCCACCCAGGCATTGCCTTCTTCCAGACCCTTCCATCAGGCAGAAGTTACAGAAGTCTGAGGACCCGCACATCCAGACATAGGAACAGCTTCTTCCCCACAGCTACAAGACTCCTCAACGACTCCCCCTTGGACTGATCTGTACCTGTAAGAACACTATTCATGATGCCCTATGCTGCTCTTGCTCATGTATTTGCTTTGATTGGCCCCTTGTTCCACACTGCAACCAATCACTGTTTGTCAATGTACTCTGTTGATTATTCTTTTTGTCTACTATGTACAGACTGTGTACGTTCCCTTGGCCGCAAAAATATTTTTCACTGTACTTTGGTAGATGAGACAATAAATCAAATCAATCAATCAATCAATATGGTCATGTTAGAAGTATTTCTGTCCGTATTTCAGATTTATGGTATTTTAACCCTTGATGCCAAGCCAATCCAATTGTTTTTAGGGTTAAGATTCAGCCCTGAGGAACTTGATGAGTGATGCGCCTCTCCATTAAGTAGCTTCATAGATCCCCGTTATCAGGCCACCTCAACATGCATGCAACGAATGACGATCACTGGCGAGTGGGTGTCCAACCCAATATAAGGGGGAGAGTTGTAACATTAATTATGATGATGAGGCCGAGAGCCTCATCACAGTTTTTTTTCTTTCGCTGGCACTAATTTGCATTGATTTTACTCAACATGATTCAACATGAAATCCATTTAAGATATTCAGATTTTTTGCTCACAGACATCCACTGCCACCATGTCATCTTCTGCTTCCCAGAATTTTAAACAATCACACTTTCAGAGTCATCAAGCTTCATCAAGTGTATTTTTTGTTGCTCTCCATTTGGTTGGTGAAGATTGCTGCTTGGCACCTGACCGCAATGTAAGAATAAATTTGGGACCCTGAAAATAGTATTCATTCCTAGCCCTTTACAAATAATATGACATTTAACACTCCCTCCCTTTAAACACTAACCCCATCAATCCTGTCCCAATTCCTCATCTAGCCACATCGCTAAAGCCACCCACTGCTGCTGCAATCTTCACTGCCTGGCTTCCTATCTGCCTGGCTTCCTAGCTGCCTGGAGGCCCAGCCTGTCAATCAAGTTTATTTCCAGGTGGGGTTGATACTGACCCACCCACACCATATGGAAAAATGCTGAATTGAGGGTTTCACGTGATTTCTGACTGACCCACTACCTATAGATCGCCAAAGTAAAATCTCTCACCTCGGGGTGGGAGCTTTTTGCTGATTTGTGTGTCTGTTTTTTGTCAGTCTCATCCCAAGGATACTGAGGTAAATTATAAAACCCATGCACTACTCCAGTTTAGTAATCAGAGATGGGGATCAAGGACTTCCAAAATCCCAGAATGTTCCAAAGCACTTCGCTGCTATTGAACTACTTTTGGAGTGTGGTCAATTATATGATGCATTATGACTATTGGACATTAAATCATGGTTATCTTTTAAACTATTTTCTTTAATTCAAGTTAAAATTAAATAGTTTGTTCGGGACCTATGATCTCATATATAATCTGCCCAGGGACAGGCCCAAGTAACCTAGCTACTATGGGTCCAGGTCAAAACATATTTAATGTAAGATGCTCGTTTTAACATCTGGACACAAAGGAGAAGGCAGCTGTTAACACAATTTCAGTCTCTCAGCAGCAGTTAGACCAAGGGTTCTGGGGAAGAAGACCTCCAACACATTTGCTGTGCCAGACAGAAAAAAACTGAGGCCTGGTGAGGATAGGAACTATGTTTGAATAAACAAGAATTGCCAAGACCACAGAATCACCAGAGAGCACCTTACAACTTGAAGTCCATTTGATTGTTCTCAAACAATTGAGTGAAGAGTGTTTTCTTTAAAAGGACACTGGAAGATTCACCCTGGTGAAACTGGGAGATGAGACACTTTCAAAGATGGGAAGAGCTTTGGACTTCATCACAAGGCTACAATTTTGGGATGAATGTGGTGTAACATATAAACGTTGGCATGGGGTTTTCTTTATATCGACCTTAATAGTGGATACATACCTTCTCTGTAGTTTAGTGTTTCAGCTACTCATTAAGTAATGTTTGGTCAATGTTGATTTAAATGCATTTGTCGCAAAGATCTTAAAACGTAAAATCTTTTCACGTGATCCTTTGGGTTGGTCACTGGGGAATTCATTTTTAAAATTTTG
Source organism: Scyliorhinus torazame (assembly GCF_047496885.1). NCBI lineage: Eukaryota > Metazoa > Chordata > Chondrichthyes > Carcharhiniformes > Scyliorhinidae > Scyliorhinus > Scyliorhinus torazame. The sequence continues at coordinate 36,278,966 of NC_092721.1, forward strand.
TTGGTCTCCATAACATCAGAATAAGTGTGGGAAATGCATCAACCAATTTGTATTCAGTAAGATCCTAAAATCAGCAATGCCATAAACACTAGATAACCTGTTTAGTGTTGTTAGTTGAAAAATAAATATTGGCAGAACCAACATGTATACCCTGAACTTCTTCAAAATAACACGGTTAGATCTTTTACATCAACTACCCTTTATATTAACTGCACAAAACTTGACCACTACCTACATGTCAGGAGTGTGATGGATATTCTCCACTTGCCTGAATGAATGCAACTCCAACAACACTCAATAAACTTGATACCATTCAGGATAAAGCAACCTGCTTGTTCCGCATCATATCTGAATCACATCAAACATTCAACCCCCACACGACAACACATGATGACTGCCATTTACAGGATTCACTGCAGCAACTTGGCAACCCTCCTTTGACAACACCTTCTAAGCCCACAACCTCTGCCATCTAGAAGAACAAGGGCAGCAGATGGTTGGGAAGACCACCACCTGGATGTTGCAAGCCACACAGCACCCTGACTTGGAACAATGTCACTGTTCTTGCATTGATGTTGGGTCAAAATCCTGGAGCACCCTCCCTAACACTACATGGACTGCAGCGGTTCAAGAAGGCAGCTCACCACCACCTTCTCAAGGGCAATTAGGGGTGGGCAATGTACGCTGACCTTACCAGTGGCATCCGAAACCCACAAATGAAATAAAGAAGACCTGTGATGGCATGAAGGCTTTCGGTTTGACATTTCATCCAAGTGATTACAGTTCCAACAAGACTGCTAAGGTGCTGCACCAGATGTTTTGCTCAAATTACTGGAGTGGGATTACCCCATCAACCTTCTCTCTCAGAAAGCGACTACTATCTGGAAAACAATTTGTTTGGGTGACCCAACTGATTATGTCTGGAATTCTCCAGCCGTTCGCTGGCGGCGGGATTCTCTGAAACCCATGTGTTTCCTGGCGATGTGGGGTGGTGTCAATGGGAATTCCCATTGACTGTGGTGGGAACAGAGATCCCCACAGCCAATGTTTGTTGCATACCGTCTCCTGCTGCTGGGAAACAAGCGGCTGGGAGGCTGGACAATCCAACCATATATACTACATTTTCTGAAATATTATTGAAGATTTGGACAGGAAAAGTAGCACAATCTATTAGGGAGGGAGTTCCAGGATTTTGACGCAAGGACAGTGAAGGAACAGCGACATAGTTCCAAGTCAAGGTGGTGTGTGCCTATCAGAGCTATTTTTGATTTTTACGTTCGAAATGGACAAGACACCTGCAGTCAAGTAGTATTTTACTATGAAGCGTTCAGTGATTAAAAGTGGAGTTCCCAGAAGGGATTGCATGGCAATGCCAAATTAAAAATAATGGGAAAAAATGTTGCTTATTAAAATACTTTAAACAATTTGGCGCATTGAATTTGAGGTTTTTAACAGATGCTGATTTTCATCTCCAGAGACTCTCATCTAAATGCAGCCAAGATTCATATCCAGAAGGTTAGTTCCCAATCATGTTTGATGTAAGTCACAAGAGAAATGCGACAGAGGCAAAGGCAATTCAATGCCAGATGATATCAGTCGACAAGACATTCTTTTCTTTTCTGGTTTGTTCATAATTTAAACATTAGGACCAAGAAAACATCTAAAATATAACAATTAAACAATGGTCAGTTCTAGAGGAAATGCCCAGTAGTGGAGTGTACCTCCTAGCATCTAACTCCCTCACAGAGTAAGCCCATATTAGAGGATTAATTGATGTTCATTCTAATAAACTAGGATAAGTAAATACTAATATAAAATCCTTCTGCTTTGAAATGACAATCCAATCCTATTACTGAGCAGGTTCCGCTGGCTAAGATTCTTGCTTGGTTTAGTGGACTTCAAAGATATGAAATGTATATTGGTATAAGCTGTTTGCATGAAGAAGTTACGTGGGCACATCACTCTAAATTAAAATGATATTGGATACTGCTTTAGATAGTGCGACATTCATTGATGTGCAGCTATCAAATATTTTTTTGATTGTTAAACTTGTTTTTCTATAAATTTTGCAACAGAAGATAATTTTAACTGTGAAAAATTCTCCGAATGGATTTCTAATTTTAGCCTTTGCTAATATCTGTTCTCATTTTCTCCCCTCCAACTCAAAGGTGTTGGGGTTAAAATTGAAGCCTCCTGGCATAAATTTGTCAGAGGAAAGTATCTCTTACAGAATTGAACAAACACAAATTTGGGGCTGGGTAAACTATAGGCACCTGTTGTGTGTTCAGCAGCAGCTTGATGGCGTAACAGATTTAAATTTCAGCCCTTTGATTGGTCCCGAGGTGGAAGACAATCGGAGACGGCAATGGTCTTCGTGACTGCTGTGGAGAAAGGAGAAAAATCCCTGTGCCTTCCAGCTTCACACTGTTTTGGTGGCGTTTTGGTGGCGCCATCCAGCAGCCCTTTAAGAAGTGTCCAACAGGCCACAAGCAGACCTGGTTATTCTGGCAGAAGCAAGATGTCACTGGCATCCTGAAGTACATTTTGGATACCCTATTTGCTTTTGCAAATAGACTCCGGCCTGCTTCAGGCATGTCACCTTGACTTGCCTATACTTTAGCTTTCATCAATAGTGTGCATTACTGATGCGGAATATGTGTGGGGACATCACCATATTGGGTACTTAGGTTCCCATTGTACACTTGTAACGTGGGAAAGATATTAATGAATTTTTCGACCATTGAGACATGATGAAGTATTCCTCCATGGGTGCCAGCGTAACTCTGAAACTTCCAACTAACCATTGTGTATGCGCAAGCATTGACATTAAAGGCAGAATTTGATATGTTACCACTATTAATGCTGAGGCAAATTTAGATAACAAATTGGGCAGGGTACCCTACCATCAGATCCTCATTCATTTTTCTGTACATTGCAGGCATTGCTGGAAGTGTTGGCAGCTCCCGAGAATGTCTGCATTCAACTTGAACAATAATGTCATCTGATTTCTTTTCCTGCATTATTGGTTTGAAAATATTGAATGTAAAGAACACCTGTATACTACAGGCAAGCAGTGTTACTATGGAGATAGGAACGGCTTCAAAGTGCATTAAATTGTGGTAAACATTATTGCTGGACATGGTTCTGTCCTTACCTGCTGTCCAGGTAGACACTGTCCAATAAGGGGGTCACTGTCCAGAATTGAATAGCCTGACTATCTTTTTTCATTCCTGTAACAAAGGAAGGATTGACAACGACCTGTCAGTATATATAACAAATTATCACGGTTTATTTACAAACGGTATTTCTACAGAATAATTCACAATGTTGTAACAGCTAGCTCTGGAATTACTCTGGTTGCAAAAGCCCACGCTTGGCACCAAGATCCCCATGCTCGATTCCCATTGGATGGTGGGGGTCACATGACTCTTGCAATATATGCCCCTTAAAGGGGCTAGTTATCAAATCCCTTCTCCTTTAAGTTCCTTATTATACAATACAATAAATAGTTAGACCATTGACAAAAATTCAGTGCTGAGAAACATTTCTTGTGCACAGCCCATCAAAACCTCAGTCTGTCAGGGCAGCATGGTGGCACAATGGTTAGCACTGCTGCCTCACGGCGCCGAGGTCCCAGGTTCGATCCCGGCTCTGGGCCACTATCCATGTGAAGTTTGCACATTCTCCCCGTGTTTGTGTGGGTTTCGCCCCCACAACCCAAAAAGATGTGCAGGGTCGGTGGATTGGCCACGCTAAATTGCCCCTTAATTGGAAAAAATGAATTGGGCAACCTAAATTTATTTTTTAAAATCTCAGTCTGTCATGGGCCTTTCTCTTCCTCTGGGAGTGACATAACTCTACTGGCTGCAGTTCGACTATCGAGGTAGATTCTGCTACAATTATCTCACTCGGACACTCCTCTGGAATCCATGACTCACTTTCTTCAGGTTCAATGGGAGCAGAACTTTGGCCTGCCATTGGCTGACCACACAATTTATCTCCTCAGCAAACCACCGCACTTCTTTACAGCACAACTAAATAAGGCAGCAACAGCACTGGCTCTCAGGATGGCTCCCGCCTTCTCAAATGGTCCATGTGCTTCTTCACTAACTTGTCTTGTACTTGCACCTCGTACGATAATGACCTCGTTCTGGCCACCACAATCCAAGAACCTAATTTGGACCACTCCAAAATTATTGGGTCATCTATCTCAATTTCCCTCTTTATTTAATCATGGTTGCCTTTTTTGACAACTCTGCCTCGGCTCCATCCCCCCAACAAATTTGGAACTACAAGACATAATCTGGACCTGAAGCGATGGCCCAATAAAAACATGGCTGGAGTTATGACTGCCATAGTACGTGGCATATTTCTATAAACCAATGGAGCAGCTGGTTGTTTTTCATGCCAGCATTGAATTTTTGGACAATACACTCGGCTTATCCCTTCGATGAGGGGTGGTATGGTGCCATGCGAATGTGTTTAATGCCATTGAAGGCCACGACCCTTTGGAATTCCACACTAGTGAACATTGTGCCATTGCCTGAAACTAACTCCTCTGGGACACCATGGGTTGCAAAGCATTGATGCAATGTCTCAAGTAGGACGTTGAAGACCTCATTTTTAAAACCATCCATTTTGAATGGGCATCCACCAGCAATAGGACCTTTGTGTCCATGAGTGGGCCAACGTAATCAACGTGGACCTCACCATGACTAGCCTGGGTGTAAGGGAACAGTGGCAGGTAATTTCTGTTGTAATTGGCACTGGTCATGCTGTTTTACAACCTGTTCTATGTCAGCATCAATCCCAAGCAATCAGATGTAGCTCCTCGCTAACATTTTCATCTTTGATATGCCCAGATGGGCACTCTGTAACTCTTCTAGTAACAACTGCCTTCCTGGTTTTGGGATGACCACTCCAGAGCCCCAAAGGATGACACCATCCTCGCAATTAAGTTAAACTTTTCTGAGCTGATAGAACTTAATCTCTTCAGAAGCTTTCACGTTTTGCCAACCATGCAAATCACATACTTGATTTTTGACAGCAAAGGGTCCTTGTTAGTCCAGTGTTTGATGTCCTATGCTGTGACGGGCAAGGAATAAATGAAGGTGAGCACCATCACACTTTCTTGCGGGGTGAAGGGGGGTGGTGTGCATCTTCATTGGCTATGTGAGCCCCTAGTCGATGCTCAACAGTACATTCATTGACCATTAGGAACAACAAAGACCTCTGAATTCGGGCTGAAGCTATTGGGGCTAATGTCTTGCCTGCTTTGAAAAGCCCTAAAAGCTCTCTGTAGTCTGCTGGAAGATGGCACAAGCTGATGAAACCCCAAAAGTTAATTGTATATTTTGACTCAGTGGGTGTTTATGGTGACATCGGAGGTTCTCAAGGCCTCAAATGGTTCCAGTTGTTGATAGGTGTCCAACTTTGCAGCTTGCAGCTTCACCGTTAACTTATAATCGCCACAAATTCTGATTGTCTTGTCGGGTTTAACTACCGGTACAATAGGTGCTCCCAACTCAGCAAATTGTATGGGTTTAATGATGCCCAGATCTTCCAATCATCACAATTCTGTTTCAACTTTTTCCACCAACATATAAGGCCTTGCCCTAAAAATCCTTGATGTGGAGATGCCGGCGTTGGACTGGGGTGAGCACAGTACGAAGTCTGACAACACCAAGTTAAAGTCCAACAGGTTTGTTTCGATGTCACTAGCTTTTGGAGCGCTGCTCCTTCCTCAGGTGAATGAAGAGGTCTGTTCCAGAAACACATATATAGACAAATTCAAAGATGCCAAACAATGCTTGGAATGCGAGCATTAGCAGGTGATTAAATCTTTACAGATCCAGAGATGGGGTAACCCCAGGTTAAAGAGGTGTGAATTGTACCAAGCCAGGACAGTTGGTAGGATTTCGCAGGCCGGATGGTGGGGGATGAATGTAATGCGACATGAATCCCAGGTCCCGGTTGAGGCCGCACTCATGTGTGTGGAACAGAGCGGAGAAACTACATCATCTTCTTCACAGCCTTCAACACGTCATTGATGACGATGAACATCTTGCCAAGGTCATCCCCACACCCCCACTACTTGCCTTCAAACAACCGCGCAACCTCAAACGAACCATTGTTTGCAGCAAACTACCCAGTCTTCAGAACAGTGACCACGACACCACACAACCCTGTCATGGCAATCTCTGCAAGACGTGCCAGATCATCGACATGGATACCACTATTACACGTGAGAACACCACCCACCAGGTACGCAGTACATACTCGTGCGACTCGGCCAACGTTTTCTCCCTCATACGCTGCAGGAAAGGATGTCCCGAAGCGTGGTACATTGGCGAGACCATGCAGACGCTGCGACAACGAATGAACGGACATCGCGCAACAATCACCAGGCAGGAATGTTCCCTTCCAGTCGGGGAACACTTCAGCAGTCAAGGGCATTCAGCCTCTGATCTCCGGGTAAGCGTTCTCCAAGGCGGCCTTCAGGACCCGCGACAACGCAGAATCGCCGAGCAGAAACTTATAGCCAAGGTCCGCACACATGAGTGCGGCCTCAACCGGGACCTGGGATTCATGTCGCATTACATTCATCCCCCACCATCTGGCCTGCGAAATCCTACCAACTGTCCTGGCTTGGTACAATTCACACCTCTTTAACCTGGGGTTACCCCATCTCTGGATCTGTAAAGATTTAATCACCTGCTAATGCTCGCATTCCAAGCATTGTTTGGCATCTTTGAATTTGTCTATATATGTGTTTCTGGAACAGACCTCTTCATTCACCCGAGGAAGGAGCAGCGCTCCGAAAGCTAGTGACATCGAAACAAACCTGTTGGACTTTAACCTGGTGTTGTAAGACTTTGTACTAAAAATCCTTGGTTTAGCTTCCGGATCTAAATGGATCCCAGCCTGAAATCTTTTACTCTTTCCAGATTCCTCTTGGAATACTTTTTGATTCTTCATTAAGATCCCATTCAGGTGCCCTCCCTTCAGCTTAAAGATCTCCAAGCAGTTTAATTTGATCTCCCGGAACCAATCACGTGCCATCGAGCTCGGTCCCTGGTTTGGCACGACCATCAGTGGAAGCTGCTCTGACTGCTGTCCGTAACGCTCAGGGGTTGTCGCGTTTCCTACTATCTTTATCAGCACAACTCTGATGGGGGTTCCCTTGCCCTCTTCCACATTGTTTAAGGACATGACATTACTCTCTCTCACTGGACAATTCCCCATGTTATTTACCAATGCTTGATTGCTTGCTCTGTTTATACTGGGTTGGCTTCTACATTTGGCCTTAGATGGCCTTTTTTCCCGCACCCGTAGCATTTGGCTCTTTTGAATTTACAACACTTCTGGGGAGTGGTTTCCCCCACATTGAAAGCACTCTGTATAGCTCCAAGACTGCTTAAATGTTTGATATTTAATTCTTCTTCTTGCTTCTGTACTCAATTCACAGCCTGAGACTGATCCAACGCCGTCACTACTGGCGCCTTTACCACTTGTGGTTCCCCACGCTAACTGGTGGACTTCAAAGCTTTGTTCAACTTCTAACTCTTGGGAACCCTTTTCAATGCTCTTGATTGCTGTTGCCATTTCTAACACGTTATTGAAGGTCAACTCAGACTCAGCCAAAAGTTTATTTTGTGTGGCTATGCTATTCACACCGCATACTAGCCGATCTTTTAACATATCAATGAAAGCTGATCAAAAGACGCAGCACTCTGCAATCTACTTTAGCCTGGCTACAAATTCTATAATGGCCTCCTTTGGGACCCTCCCATAAAGTTAAACTTGTATTGTTGCAGTGTCACTGTGGCTTTAGGGTGATAATGCTCCTTTGCTAATTCCACTAGTTCTGCAAATAACTTAGTATCAGGAGTCTTTGGAGCTGTTAAACTATAAATCAGATTAGATGCCTGGGTCCCACACCTTAGTGGTAAGTAACATTACTTTCTTTCTACCCTCCCCTTGTATTATGTTAGCCCTGAAAAAAATCTTGCAAACGTTCGCTTTACTGGACCAAATCTCAATAGTCAGGTCGAAGGCTTCCAGAAAACAGGCATGCTTTTTGTCTCTTTCTCAGGCCTCCGATGAGCTGATTTACTTTGTAGTTTTTTAACAAAGTCCTTGCAGCTAACAAAGTCGCTCCAATTTACCTCATCGTCAAAGTAGTAAAGGAATGATTAGCGACCACCAGTCAGTATGTGTAATGAATTATAATGGTTTAATTACAAACGATATTTACACAGAATCCTTTATGATATTATCACTACTAGCACCAGGATCTACCCTGGCTGCAAAATCCCATGTTCCGCACCAAGATCCCCATGCTTCATTCCCATTGGGTGATGGGCTCACATGTACACCTCCCGATGTACGCCTTTAAAAGGGTGAGCTACTACAATACCCCAACCTGGAGGCATGGCAAACATGTCAGCATCTTCTTTTCACCAGATACTCTTGTTTCAGCTGGTGATTCTAACAGAAGCTATTGAGTGCGAGACTTTTCGCAGAGGACAATGCATTTAGCAGCAGACACATCGGAGGATCTGCAGATAGTATAATCATCTGTTTTATTCACAATAAAAAAATAACTTGGCGAGAATATCATGGCTTTTCTTCATGCAAAATCCTCAAAAAAATATTAAGCATTAAAACGACAATAAAGTTTCTGCAGAACTGCAGAAACCACAGCCTGATAATCAGCAGCGGACACACAGAAAGGCTGCAAAATCTCAGAAGCAACAAATGTGGAATTGGTTTTCTTAGCCTAGGAGATAGATAAAGTATGAGTGAATAAAGGACTAAGTACTTCCCCAGGTAATCTCTGTGCTGGGTCTGCCGCAATCACGACGTTGTAAGCTGTGGGCTGATTTGGAACGTACGAGAGAATGGGATGTAGTTTTTTTTCCTATCTTGCTTTTCAGTGAGGTCATACAAGCCCTAAAGCTTGCTTTCCACATCCAATACCAGAGCATTAATGAAGATGTAACAGCTGCACTTATCCAGAGTTTGGGTTAATATATTAGATTTCCCAAGGCATCGAGACTGCACAGATACCATTAGGACAGAGCCTACAGGGCACTGGTATTTTTCAGTGTTCGCCACATTGACATTTTGTGGCTTTCTGGTTACCTATCCAGATGGAATATCTGTTCATGAAATGGAAGGGTGCCACGGTAGCACAGTGGGTCGCACTGTTGCTTCACAGCTCTAGGGTCCTAGGTTCAATTCCCGCTTGGGTCACTGTCTGTGTGTAGTTTGCATGTTCTCCCCATGTCTGCGTGGGTTTCCTTCGGGCGCTCCGGTTTCCTCCCACAAGTCCTGAAAGACGTGCTGTTAGGTGAATTGTGCATTCTTAATTCTCCCTCTGTTTCCGAACAGGCGCCGGAATGTGGCGACTAGGGGCTTTTCACAGTAACTTCATTGCAGTGTTAATGTACGCCTACTTGGGACAATAAAGATTATTATTATTGTAAGTGTCTCTGTTCCAAAAAGAGGGATGTGGGCTAGATGCTCAAAATGTATGATTATAAATATGTTTTGTCCCCCAATGAGGTCAACTAATTAACAGGTATTGATGCCTACCCCAGTTTCCAGGATTGTGACTGTAACTTGATTTAGTAATTGACTCTGAAAACCCCCCAGAAAATGCTGGGTAAACTCAGCAGGTCCGGCAGCTCCCGTGGAGAGTAAAAGAGTTAACGTTTCAAGTCCGTATGACTCCTCTGCCAGACGCTGCCCGACCTGCTGAGTCATTCCAGCTTTGTCTTTAATTTTATTTCAGATTTTCAGCATCTGCAGTATTTTGCTGTTATTTGGGTAAGTGATGCTGATTAGTTGATGAGGTGAGATATCAGTGTTTTGATGTTTGGAGAGCTACATAATATTTTGGGTCAGAATCTGATCAAACAATTACTGACCAGGTAAGCTGCAACCAATCCACCCACCAGGAAATTATAACGAGATGCAGGAACCCTAGGAATTGAATGATTTACACCACCCCGCCAAAAACTTTGCGGAAATGGCATCTCACACTAAAGAACTTTCATAAAATTGCTGCATTTGCACATTAATCACACCACAGAAAGTAAGTCAAGCAGTCAACAGTGGAAGTAAATTTTTAATAACGTTTGTACCTTTGATTTGATAATTATTACTAACTATCAACAAATCTCTTTTGCCCAGAAATTGAACAATTTGAAGTGTAGAGTCTTTCATTCAGGTTGTGAATTGTTACTGGAGATTTCTAATACATCAAAAATTGTATGTTTTTATGAAATATTTTTTTAAAAGTACTTTTCCTTTCCGTTTCTTTTTCTTTTGCCCCATCTTTGGGGTGGCACAGTGGTTAGCACTGCTGCCTCACAGCTCCAGGGACCCAGGTTCAATTCCGGCCTTGGGTGACAGTGTGGAGATTGCACTTTCCCCCCTTGTCTTCATGGGTTTCCTCTGCGTGTTCCAGTTTCCTCCACAGTCCAAAGATGTACAGGTAGGTGGATTGGCTGTGCTAAATTGCCCCTTACTCTCCAGAAGGTTAGGTGGGTGTATTGGGTAATCGGTATAGGGTGAAGGAATGGGCTTAAGTAGGATGCTCCTTCCAAGGGTCAGTGCAGACTCGATGGGCCAAATGGCCTCCTTCTGCTTTGTACATTCTATGATCTTTCTTTCCTTCTATTTCTCTGATTTGATAATTAATTGACCCATACTAATTAATTCGCCTTTTCAATCCTTCCTTTGTTTATTTCTCAATTTTTTATCATATTAGTTAATGAGATATGCTGTTCCATTGCTCTTGAAGGTTCTTTGTGCCATGTTACATTCGCTTGCACTTTGTGGTGGCCTTGCAGTGATGAGGTAGTGACTGTGTGAACAAACAGAGTTTATTGACAACAAGGAACAATGGTATACTGGCCACTAGACTTGTTAGCCTGTACTCGCATGTTTGCCTGCATGGATCTTCGAAGTATCCTGCCCGAGAGTGGCATCCACCCTCTGGAGTGATCACCCGCTCTCGGTCCCCAATTGTCCTCAAGGCCAGGTAACCCTCCTGTGCTATCTTAAAGAGACAGGCACCCTTCCCTCTTTGACTTTTTTATACAATCTCCAAAATTAATCTACTCAAACCCAAATTCTACATAAATATTGCACAAACAAGTCAGACATTTGTAAATTGATGTAGCGATTTTCCGATGGTGAGATCTTGAAGCTTGCATTTAACAGAACACCTCTACTAGCTGGTTTTGACTATGCATAGTTCCAAATATAACCTTACATGGGATTCTTCCATACAGGCTTTCTGCTTTCTGTCCTAGACTGCGCTGGACAAGGAAAACGTACTTTACTCTGTTTGTTCCTTTCTAGAGTATATTACTCTAAAATGCATGCAGGTACCATCATCACAATTCAACACAGTCTTATGTCTTGACAGCTCATTCATGAACTCAGTCTGTCAATCGTGAAGGCGATGGTCATGGTAATCTGTTTCTGGTTTCTGGTACTTCAGTCATGTGATAAAGTCCCTTCTCATTCCAGCATTTCTATTCCATCAACCATGTTACCATATTAGCTCTTGTGCATATCTATAAGAGTAAGCATTTCAGCGATCGTGTTCTTAGCATATCAACTCAGGTTGCTCATCTTCTTCACCAACTAATCTTCTGCTTGGATATGAAGAGTTATTTATTCCATACATCTGCTTCCTCGTCCACATCTACGTTTCTCTCAGTCTGGCACCTCCAGTTTCAGTTTGGTCTGAGCCCATTCCAACTCCACCTCCTGCAATCAGTTTGCCTATATCTTTAACAACTCCTACCCCTTTCCTTGATAATCATCTGAAGTATCCTTGGATAAACTGATAACTTCAAGTGGACCCTTGGTGTAAAGAGACTTCTCTGCAGAGATCACAGTCTTCAACCTGTTTCCGAATTGGTCCCATCTGAACTTTGTTTCCCAATTGGTGCATTCCCAAACTCTCACTCAATGGAGAGATGATCCATCCGTATCCGATGATTAAGGTCTTCATCTTGATTTATGATCATCTTATCAACATGTGCTAGTTTTACTCTTAGTCCATTTATCTCATGGAAATGGTGCTCCTTCAACGATCCAACCTTGAATTCCAGGTCTTTGCGGTAAATTCCTGACCAATCATCATATTCCACCAGCATAATGCTCTGTTACTGAGCACCTCTGTTGTTCTTCGCTCACTGTGGCTTTCTTTTGGCCAGAACAACTTTCTCTTGCCATAAAGGATCACAGCCATCCTCTAGTCCCTCGTTCTGATTTTGCGATCCATTCAGTTTATCCGTCTCCTTCAAGGTGAATCCAACATTCTCTTCCAACAACATTTGGTAACAATCTCTCCCTTTCTGTGCTGAGCATGGTTTTGGACCATTACCATGTTCCTTTTGTCGTGGTTGCATCAAACTCTACTTCCGCATTCAACATTTCTTCCTTCTTTGCATTATGTTTATTAGACAATTCTTCTGATTGCGAACTTGTCCCAACAGTCTTCCTTTGGTTTTTCCACTGCTACCTCCTAACAACACCCTAAATGGTGGAGATTTTCTGCCTCTGCAGAATGCCAATTTCTCAAGCTCATTTATATTTTCCGCATATCTGGTAGGTGATTGGATCTCTAAAGAATTCCCAGTAATGGCTCTTGTAAACGTCCAACTGCGAAATGTGCTCTTCTCAAGTCTTCCGTACTCAAAGATCCATTATTCTTCACAGCTCCAGGGTCCCAGGTTCGATTCCCGGCTTGGGTCACTGTCTGTGCGGAGTCTGCACATTCTCCCCGTGTGTGCGTGGGTTTCCTCCGGGTGCTCCAGTTTCCTCCCACAGTCCAAAGATGTGCGGGTTAGGTGGATTGGCCATGCTAAATTGCCCATAGTGTCCAAAATTGCCCTTAGTGTTGGGTGGGGTTACTGGGTTATGGGGATTAGGTGGGGTTACTGGGTTATGGGGATAGGGTGGAGGTGTAGACCTTGGGTAGGGTGCTCTTTCCAAGAGCCGGTGCAGACTCAATGGGCCAAATGGCCTCCTTCTGCACTGTAAATTCTATGTCTAATTCTATGTCTATTCTTCAGCATTGGAATTCCGTCTCCTAAATCCCTATTATTTCTCTCCAGAGGTCAAACTTAGTTTCCTCTGTTTTAAGTATGGAAGTTCTCTTTTCTTTAGCAGTGACTGATTCTTTGAGAACCTCAACATGTTGCTTACAATCAGAATTTTGATTGTTCAATGTTTCAAGCTTGGTGTGTATGGCAAGAAATTCTGATTCCTTCTTCGACAAACCCTGTTTTAACTGATCAATCCTATTTTCCATGAACTGAGAATAACTCTTGGAGTGGATGGTGCAGTCCAAAGATGTGCAGGTTAGGTGGATTGGCCATGCTAAAGTACCCCTTATTATTAAAAGGTGTGCAGGTTAGGTGGATTGGCCATGCTAAATTGCCTCTTATTGTTCAAAGATGTGCAGGTTAGGTGGATTGACCATGCTAAATTGCCCCTTATTGTTCAAAGGTGTGCAGATTAGGTGGGGTTCTGGGGATCATAGAATCATAGAATTTACAGTGCAAAAGGAGGACATTCGGCCCATCAAGTTTGCACAAGCCCGAGGCACCCTACCCAAGCCCACACCTCCACCCTATCCCCGGAACCCCACCTAATGTTTTTTTGACACTCAGGGCAATTTAGCATGGCCAATCCACCTAACCTGCACATCTTTGGACTGTGGGAGGAAACCGGAGCACTCGGAGGCAACCCATGCAGGCACGGGGAGAATGTGCAGACTCCATACAGACAGTGATCCAAGCCGGGAACTGAACCTGGGACCCTGGAGCTCTGAAGCAACTGTGCTAACCATTGTGCTACCATATCGGGGATGAGGGGGGAGTGGCTTAAGTAGGGTGCTATTTCAGAGGGTCAGTGCACTGTTGGGATTCTATGGATTCTATGTCTTGCATGAGTGCCATGGATCACATCTTCAATGTGTTTCACTCTGAGATTAGCAATTCTCTTATCCATCACAAAACTGATAGCTTCCATCCGAATGGGATCTCCTTGCCTCTACTCAAGTTCCAATCTATACCCCTGTTGTTGAATTCTGATTGTGAATTTTATCTAAACCCCCCTATTTTTTTCCTGGCTCTAACTCTTGTTCCTATATTGCTTACTGTTTCTTACTGGCTGATGCGCAATCAATTACTCTCGAGACAAGGTGAGTCATAACTAATAGGCTTTAATCTGCTAGAACTGTTCCCCAGCAGCTTCGATACAGAAAGTGAAGGCTGCTGGGACGGCATCGGTTCTTATACTCCACCTCTCAGGGCGGAGCTATGTACATCAGCCAATGGTAGACGCCTGGGTCTAGCCAATGGTCATCCACCACTCAGGTACCGCAATACCTGGTATTACCACAATGGCCATGATATATTTCCAAGCCATCTCCACCTTCGGCATAGAGCTTTTCTTTTCTGTTCCAAGTAGCTGGGCTGCTTCTCGTTTTGATCAGGGTCACAAACTTATATCTCATTTTCTATTTGCAGCTGTTTTGGGGAAGTTTACCCAACTCTTTCCTGTTCACTCTTACCTCTTCTCCTGCCATAGTTTGTCTTACTTTCTGATTGATTACAGCTTTATTGTTTGCTTCTAATTCATTGCCAAAACTTCCAAAGAACTCCCCATTCCGATACAAGGGATGGAATTCAACTGAGTCTCATTGTCTTTAGCTCTTCACTTAATCCTTTAAGGAATCTTGTTACCCACTTCCTGGGCTCTCTCCGTGGTCCCCCCTCCCTCTCCGGGTACAGTCATTCACTTCTCTCTCTCTCGGATTTAATTTACTGCCTGCCCTGAGCCTGGCATTGCCTCTCCCTAAAGGACTTACTACCTCCTCTGAGCTCCAGCATTGCCTGATCCCCGAGGTCTTCATTGCCTCTTCATTGAAGTCTTTGCTGCCTTCGCCATGGTCATCCGTTGCCTACGACCCCCTTTCTAAAGTTACCCTCTATCTGGGGTCTTCGCTGACTTTCCTGTCCCTTATTCTTTGATCCTTCTTGTGGCTGTTGCATTAATGATGTGCAACTTTAAATGCATTACCGTTTTAAGATTGCCAATATTTTTTACTCCCTCACAGCTGCTCTTTCTCTCTCTGTGCCTTTCCCGCGCTTCTGGAATTTTGGTCTGAACCTGCAGCACTTCCTTTGGACCACCTTCTAAACTATTTTACTTCTCTTTTCTTTCGGGGGAAAACTTCCTCAATGAGTTCCACAGCTCTCGTCTCTGCCTCTCAGCTACCTCCCCAAAAGCAAAAAAAAATCAGTTTTCCCTTTCTCCCGTATGTGCCGTTCCTTTTGTCAGTTTCACAGCCGATCCAGCGCTCTCAAAGTCCAAAGGGATGTATTTAAAATGTTATTGTCCTTGAACAAATGAAGATGTTCTCTTCAAAAAAAAACTCAAGCTCCCATAGCCTTGAATCCAGCAGTGCAGTGATCACTACCAGGACCATTCCCCAGATTGGGAGCCCAGAGTCTCAGCCTTGCACCTTCCTGTGCTTCTGGGACAGGTTCTGCAGTTCCTGGGGATAATTTTCCCTTTTCACTTTTGACACTGTCCCTGTGCTCTCCTTTCTTTGTTTTTCTCTTTTAGCTTCAGTTCCTTTCGTCATAAACTCAAAATCACAGCTCTTGCTTCTGAGGGTCATTTTTATCTTCATTGGCTTTTTTCCCCCGCATTTTCCCAAAACTTCTGACTGGCAGCGCCAGATGCAGGGGGGGCGTCGGATGGCCAGTCCGTTCGCATCCCCCACCCATGTAGAGGCATGGGGGCCATCGGGTACCCCGAGGGAGGAGGAGGTGATGTGGTCCGTCCCGGGTCCCCCTGTAGGGGAGGCCCGGGAACACCGCGACACCTCGGACTCCCCCACTTCCGTCCCAGGTGCATCGGGTGGGCAACGGGCAGGACAGGCTGGCAGCTCGCCATCCCAGTCGCCCGGGTCGCAGCCTGGCCCATCTAGGCCAGGACGCCCCAGGAAACGGCCGCCAAAGGGATCCTGTGTCAGAGGGCAGGAATCACAGGAGTCCACCTCCAGTTCTGCTGTACCGTCTGGGGAACCACGTAGACGTAGTCAAAGGGCCCGTAAGGCCAAACAATTAGACACTGAGTAAGTTGGCACGGGTGCAGGGCACAGATGAGTTTTCGGGGCTAGGGCACGTGCATGAACTCGTTTGGTTATTAAAGTCAATGTTACACCTACAGAAGCTGCCTTTGTGCTCTGTCCAAAGCGTGCGGGGGTGTCATGTACGTTGAGCGCAAGTGTGTGTGTGAGGGGTGGTCTTACCTCAGCCCCAGGTGAGTCTGCTCCCTTCCCCCTGGGCCGCCATCAACATCCCCCCGGGCAGAGGACGGGACCGTGCGCTGCAGTGTCACAGCCGCATGCAGGGATGGTCCGGGTGGATGGTGGTACTGTGGCCATGGGTCAGACATAGTCCAACGATGTGGAGCCAGGAGCTCACCGCAGGGCGGGTTGTCATCCTCCTCCATGGCCTGCGATAAACACGCGTCCACCCGCAACTGTGTGAGCCCGGCCCGTTGTGCCGCAGGTGGACCGGCAATGGGGGGGGGTGGTGTGCATGTGGGTGGGGTGGGTGGGGTTGGGGAGGGGGGTGAGGGTGCTGGGTGGGTGGATGGGTGGGGGGGTGTGGGTGGTCGGCTGTTGCCATGGTGTGCGGTCTGTGGCCATACTACCCGATTCCCACGCCCATCTAGTCAGTGAAGCGGGCGGCTATCAGTCTGTCCCGTGCCCGCTGGGCCAGCCGGTAACGGTGGACAGCCACCCACCTGTGTCTAGCCCGTCTGCCCTGACCATTGCCCCCATCCCCCTCATCTGGGGAGGACTGCGCCTCTTCCTGCTGCTCCTCCACTCCGCCCTCCTCTGCCTGCGGCACATCACCCCTCTGTTGGGCTATGTTGTGCAGGACGCAGCACACCACAATGATGCGGCCGACCCTGTCTGACCGATACTGGAGGGCGCCCCCAGAGAGGTCCAGGCACCTGAAGCGCATCTTCAGCACGCCAAAGCACCTCTCTATCACTCCCCTTGTCGCTACATGGGCATCATTGTAGCGGTTCTCCGCCTCATTGCGTGGCCTCCGTACAGGCGTCATCAGCCACGATCGCAATGGGTAGCCCCTGTCGCCCAGCAACCAGCCCCTCAGCCGGGGATGGCGTCCCTCGTACATGCCGGGGATGGATGACCACGACAACACATATAAGTCGTGTACACTACCTGGGTAACGGGCGCAGACTTGCAGGATCATCATGCGGTGGTCGCAGACCACCTGTATGTTCATCGAATAGGTCCCCTTCCTATTGGTGAACACGGCCCTGTTATCTGCAGGTGGCCGCACGGCGACGTGCATCCCATCGATCGCGCCCTGGACCATGGGGGACCCGGCCACGGCAGAGAAGCCCATGGCCCGGGCATCTTGGCTGGCCCGGTCCACAGGGAAGCGGATGTAGCGGTGCGCCATGGCATATAGGGCATCTGTCAATGCCCGGATGCACCAATGCACCGATGCCTGCGATATGCCGGACAGGTCCCCACTCGGTGCCTGGAATGACCCCGTTGCATAAAGGTTCAGGGCAACTGTAACCTTGACGGACACGGGGAGAGGGTGTCCCCCGCCAGTGCCACGCGGTGACAGGTGTGCCAGCAGGTGGCAGATGTGCGCCACGGTTTCCCGCCTCCTCCGGAGTCTCCTCCTGCATTCCCGGTCCGTGAGGTCCTGGTATGACTGCCAGGGCCTGTACACACGGGGCGCCCTCGGGTGCCTCCGTTGCCGTGGGGCCGCGACGTCCTCCTCCCCCTCCTCATCCTGTCGGTCAGGTGTCCCTCCAGCCTGGGCGGCTGCCGCCTGCCCCTCTGCGGCAGCCTGCAGCGCCTCTCTGGCCCGCTCCTCCTCCTCCTCCTCATCCAGGGCAACATGGACATTAGCGGCTGCCGCCACGGCGGCCAACATCGCTGGATGATCGGAAAACATGATGGCCTGGTTGGGGCGGGGGGGGGGGGAACGACGACATGTCATCATTGCCCATATCCCCTCCTTCCCCCCAGCCAGGTGGCATGGACCGCATGGGTCCAACTGTTGGAGGCTGGCACCTGGCCAGGCGGACCAACTCACTTGCCCCCCCCCCATCCCCCTCCCCAGCACGGACCCCCCGTCCACCTCCCCGGCACGGACCCCCCCCCCACCATCCCCCTCCCCGGCGCGGACCCACCCCCCATCCCCCTCCCCGGCACGGACCCCCCCCATTCCCCTCCCCGGCACGGACCCCCCATCCCCCTCCCCGGCACGGAACCCCCCCCATCCTCCTCCCCGGCACGGACCTCCCATCCCCCTCCACAGCACGGACCCCCCCACCCCCTCCCAGGACCCCCCCCCCATCCCCCTCCCCGGCACGGACCCCCCCCCATCCCCCTCCCCGGCACAGACCCCCCTTCCCCCTCCCCGACACGGACCCCCCCCATCCCCCTCCCCGGCACGGACCCCCCATTCCCCTCCCCGGCACGGACCCCCCCCCAACCTCCTCCCCGGCACGGACCCCCCCCCATCCCCCTCCCCGGCACAGACCCCCCATCCCCCTCCCCGGCACGGACCCCCCAACCCCTCCGCGGCACGGACCCCCCACCCACACCCTTCCCCGGCACGGAACCCCCCCATCCCCCACGCCGGCACGGACCCCCCATCCCCCTCCCCCGGCACGGGACCCCCCCCCATCCCCCTCCCCGGCACGGGCCCCCCATCCCCCTCCACGGCACGGAACCCCCCCCATCCTCCTCCCCGGCACGGACCCCCCATCCCCCTCCTTGGCACGGACCCCCCCATCCCCCTCCCCGGCACGGACCCCCCCCCCATCCCCCTCCCCAGCATGGACCCCCGGCACAGACCCCCCTTCCCCCTCCCCGACACGGACCCCCCCCCATCCACCTCCCCGGCACGGACCACCCATCCCCCTTCCCGGCACGGACCCCGCCCCATCCTCCTCCCCGGCACGGACCCCCGATCCCCCTCCCCGGCATGGACCCCCATCCTCCTCCCCGGCACGGACCCCCCCATCCCCCTTTCCCCGCCACGGACCCCCCCATCCCCCTCCCCGGCACGGACCCCCCCCGATCCCCCTCCCCAGCACGGACCCCCATTCCCCTCCCCGGCACGGACCCCCCCCCCACCTCCTCCCCGGCACGGACCCCCCCCCCCATCCCCCTCCCCGGCACGGACCCCCCATCCCCCTCCCTGGCACGGACCCCCCATCCCCCTCCCCGGCACGGACCCCCCAACCCCTCCGCGGCACAGACCCCCCACCCACCCCCCTCCCCGGCACGGACCCCAACCTCCTCCCCGGCACGGACCCCCCATCCTCCTCCCCGGCACGGACCCCCCTCCCGCCACTCCCCCAGAGCCCAGCCCACTCTAACCACCCCCCCCCCCCCGCCGCACACACACACACACACACAACCCGAGACACACCTCTCCCCACACATTCAGACTGCGGCCACGCCATCGCCTGCCCAGCGGCCAACCCCCCAGGCCGTCACTCACCTCCACGCTGGTCGGCGTGAACCTGGAGCACAGGATCACGCCGATGAAAAGGAGGTTTGATTTACGTTGACGTGAACGGTCATCACGTCGATGGGACTTCGGCCCATCCGGAAGGGAGAACATTGGCAGGTCCAAAATCGGCTGCCTTGCAAAGGCCCGTGCCATTCTCCGATGTCAGCGGCGCCATTAACGCCCCGCCGACTTTTCTCCCTTCGGAGACTTCTGCAACCGGCGGGTGCGGGATTCACGGCGGCCAACGACCATTCTCCGACCCGCTGGTCGTTCAGAGAATGACGCCCCAGATTTCAGGCAGAACAGATCAGAGTGAGAAGACCACTTCAGTGTTTGAACATGTCAGACCAGGATGAAGACCGTGAATCGAGTGCTGCCTGAGACCACTATGCCAACTGTGATGTTCAGGTTGCCGAAGGCTGGAAGAGGCAGTCCAGACACTGGATCCCCATCCTGGGGGGCAGGGGGGGGGGCAACTCTTTACCCATAGCCCATGCCCACCCAGCCCCAGTACCTGTGGGACCCTCCGTCTGCAGCCTGGCAGTGGCAGAGGAGCGTATGAGCAATAGACTGACCCCCTTGAACACACTCAGGGTCCCTCATGCCAGGCCAGGAGGTCACTGCCAGAGTGTCAATGCCAAGGTTCAAGAGGGAAGTGCACCATTGGCAATGCCAGGGGGCAGGGACTGAAGGGGGACTGATGGAGCGAATGAAGGGGTGGCTGAATGTTTAGGACTACAGGTATCAACTCATGGTGTACATTATTGTACAAAACCTTACTCTCAGTGATCAATTCGAGACCATTCTCCAGTCCTGTCCTAATGGCTGGGCAAGGTGGGTACGTTGGCATGGTTCATGGTGGGGCCTTAACTGCACTGTAAGTCACTTGTTCTCCTACTGTCACATTCAGGATTCCATGTTGCACATTGCATTCAATGGGACACCATGGGGCGTCATTCTCCGACCCCCCGCCGGGTCGGACAATGGCCGTTGGCCGCCGTGAATCCCGGCCCCGCCGAAGTCTCCGGTACCGGAGTTTGGACGGGGGCGGGAATCGGGCCGCGCCGGTTGGCGGGACCCCCCGCTCAATTCTCCGGCCCGGATGGGCCGAAGTCCCGCCCAAAAATTGCCTGTCCCGCCGGCGTAAATCAAAGCTGGTATTTACCGGCGGGACCAGGCAGCGTGGGCGGTCCTGGGGGGCGCGGGGCGATCTGACCCCGGGGGGTGCCCCCACGGTGGCATGGCCCGCGATCGGGGCCCACCGATCCGCGGGCGGGCCTGTGCCGTGTGGGCACTCTTTCCCTTCCGCCTCTGCCACGGCCTCCACCATGGCAGAGGCGGAAGAGACTCTCCCCACTTCGCATGCGCGGGAAACTGTCGGCGGCCGCTGACGCTCCCGCGCATGCGCCGCATTTCCGCGCCAGCTGGCGGGGCAACAAACACCATTTCCACCAGCTGGCAGGGCAACAAATGCGCGATGCCCGTCTGATTGGCACCGTTTTGGGCGCCAGTCGGCGGACATCGCGCCGTTGGGGGAGAATTTCGTCCGAGGATCCTGATGGGGTTGCTGGGGAAAGGCGTAGACCTCCCAGTCCTGTGCCGATGATAATCAGTTCCATGAGAATCGATACATCTGTTAACATTCTTGAAACTTAAGCAAATAACCACCCAGGCTCTGGCCTGTGGTGTGAACATGCTGTACTTAGCCATTAGTACCCCACTAAAGTTAGCGGTATTCAGGATTAAGTAAACTTTAATGTCGTGTTCGGTAATAATTACTGCTAGTCAATTTCTCTTGCTCTGAAATTTTAGCTGTACAAGCATGGAGGTGGCCTCTAAGGAGTGACACATCGCCAATGAGTGTCAATTAAGGACCAACCTTTGGCTGAGGTGCAAGCACTGTAGCAACATCTATCTTCTGAGAGAGTCCAACAGCAACTGGGAGATGGTCTCCCAATGGTAGGCGTAGGCTAGAGGACAATCATTCTCTCATCATTAAGATGAATGGGTGCATTTCTTGTCTTTTGAGTGTTGAATCAATTGGGAAGGACTATTGCAGTACACCCTATCAAGTGGCTCAATAGCTCTGACTGTAACGTCTGGATTTCCGTGTGTAAACACCCATGTGCAGATGCCAGAAGCTGCTGTTAAAGTTCTCTATTACAACTGTGTGTGCCAATAACGTCTGTTATTTTCCGCACACTATCCAGGCCAATATAAATAACCTCCCTGTATCTATCATACCCATTAGGTATGTGTTCTACCAAAGTAGTTGTAATATGTGCTATTAGATGCCATTGAATGCTTCATGTTCATTTTATGTGCCTTTCTGCTGTAATAGTTGAGAACATGAAATTAAACTGCTGAAAGAATTAATTACTTGTAACAAGACTAATTTTTAATCCTTAACCATGATCCCCTCAAAAGTCAACTTTGAAGGGATGCCTGATAGGAATCAAAACTTGACTTTACAGTGAATTGAACGGCACAGAGTGATGGAGAGTGAGCAATGAATGTTTATATTCAGGTATGTATCCAAACAATCATTGTCGGTGACAGCACCATTGCAATCACTTTGAAAGACACTGAGACTGTCTGGCTGAGGCTAAAATCATTTCAGGGAGAAAGTAATTTCACTAGAGAAATTAAATATGTTTGCAGATTAAAATAATACTGTAAGTCAGTTCTCAAGTACCAAGTACCAGGCGGCACGGTAGCACAGTGGTTAGCACTGTTGCTTCACAGCTCCAGGATCTCAGGTTCGATTCACTGCTGGGTTACTGTCTGTGCGGAGTCTGCATGTTCACCCCCTGTCTGTGTGGGTTTCCTCCGGGTACTCTGGTTTCCTCCCACGAAAGATGTGTTTGTTAGGTGAATTGGACATTCTGAATTCTCCCTCCGTGTATCCGAACAGGCGCCGGAGTGTGGTGACTAGGGGATTTTCACAGTAACTTCATCGCAGTATTAATGTAAGCCTACTTGTGACAATAATAAAGATTATTATTAAGAGCATATTAATACCCTTTACCTCCTCTCTCCTCGCAGTCCATGGCCCCAAGCACTCCTCTTGGTGAAGCAGCAATTTATGTGTCCCTCCTTCAATTTTAGTATTCCATATACGCTGCTCACAATGTTGTTTGATTTTACACAGTGAAGACCCAAATGACGATTAGGTGATCACTTTGCGGAACACCTCTGTAGTGATGTGCATCACTGTATATACACAAGGTATATACATGGTAGGGGCAGCACGGTAGCATAGTGGATAGCACAATTGCTTCACAGCTCCAGGGTCCCAGGTTCGATTCCTGGCTTGGGTCACTGTCTGTGCGGAGTCTGCACGTCCTCCCCGTGTGTGCGTGGGTTTCCTCCGGGTGCTCCGGTTTCCTCCCACAGTCCAAAGATGTGCAGGTTAGGTGGATTGGCCATGTTAAATTGGCCTTAGTGTCCAAAATTGCCCTTAGTGTTGGGTGTGGTTACTGGGTTAAGGGGTTATGGGGATAGGGTGGAGGTGTGGGCTTCGGTAGGGTGCTCTTTCCAAGAGCCGGTGCAGACTCGATGGGCCAAATGGCCTCCTTCTGCACTGTAAATTCTATGAATTCTATGAATAAGAGGGTTAATGTAAATACACTACAACTAAGTAACCATGAGAGGGGGCATCAGAGACGTCATGATATACAGACACGCAACCAATGGGACATTAGAACAGGACACAACCAATGGGTAATCAGGACACCCAGAGGTGGCATTACCACAAGGGGCACTACACGACCCATATAAAAAGGACCAGGCACACGGCAGCACGGTGGCGCAGTGGTTAGCATTGCTGCCTCACGGCGCCGATGTCCCAGGTTTGATCCCGGCTCTGGGTCACTGTCTGTGTGGAGTTTACACATTCTCCCCATGTTTGCGTGGGTTTTGCCCCCACAGCCCAAAGATGTGCAGGGTAGGTGGATTGGCCATGCTAAATTGCCCCTTAATTGGAAAAAGTGAATTGGGTACTCTAAATTTTTTTTAAAAAAAATAAATCTTTTACACAGGCTCTGCCTCTTCCACCGGCAGAAACCAAGAGAGCAGGACAGGGTTGATTATCAGCAACATCACACCCGAGCACATGGTCGAGAGCAAGCTTGTATAGTTAGCAGAATAGACTGAGTTACTAGAGGCAGATTAGTAGAGTGTCAAACTCATTTAAGAGCATTGTTAATCGTTCAACAGATACGTTAAACCTATCTCCGAGTCTGGAGCATCTTTCAGCAGATCCTACATCCAGTAGCAGCTTATGTTCCGAGCAATAACATAACACAACATGGTACAGGCATGACTGCTCAATCTCCTTAGTTCAACTCAGCAAGGTTAGAGATAACCAGCAACCGAGTCCAGGCACGATGAACAAGATTCAGGCTCCTCATCAACTCAGGACCACCAGTAACTTAGCACTAGCTGGCGTACGTTCAAACAAAAATTCCAACTATACATGGAAGCATCCGACCTAAATGGCGCGACCGATGCCTGGAAGAAAGCCCTTCTACTCACAATTACAGGTCAACATGCGATAGAGATCTTCAACTCGTTTCAATACTCAGAAGGGCAGGACAAAACAAAATACCAGACCATCCTGGACAAATTCGACAGCCACTGCGAGGTGGACACGAATGAAATTGGTAAAAATGGCACGAATACTCACCACGAGGCAGAGGTAGGGTTGAAACAGAAGAAGACGGCAGTTTTGAATGGCAGCCATCTTGCGCGTGTGCAGTCTGACCAGTCCGCACATGCGCACTTCCCTAAAAGATGCAAACCGGTGTTTTGCGCATGCGTGAGAAGCCGCGCATGCGCAGTTGCGAAAAGAGCACACAGTAAAGGAACCTCGGCGTGCGCATGCGCAATTGAGTACTATGCATGACGTCATGATGTCAGAGGCCCCGAACCATGCCCACTTAAAGGGGAAATGTCCTAAAATTAAAAAGAAGAGTTTAAAGCCACAAAACACAATTCTTTCACCTCGAAAGACAGAACAATGTCTGAACTTCTACCAGACATTGAAAATAACCTCCACAGCACCCTGGAACAAGCAGTTTGCACCACCTGAGGTGAAGAGCACAATGACAAATCCGAAACCAAAGAAGATGATTGGTTCATTGAACAAGAAGAAAATGATGCTACACAGCGAGTACTGAGCGACTCCGTTGGCATCAGGATTGTGCGATACCAAACGCATGACTCTGATCAAGGCAGTGCTACAGATTCAGACGATGAATATCTGGATTATGCATACCGAGTAGGCATCATCACGAAGTGCGAATACGCCACACTGGGCACATCACAAGTCCCGTCGATCCTTGCCGTGGATTTCGAGAACGAATGGAATGCAGTGATGGATGTCAACCAATGCCCCATTCAATTCAAACTGCACACAGGTGCCTCTGCCAACCTGATCTCACAGTGTAGCCATCTGAGATGGCCACTTTCGCAGAGCCTATAGGGAAATATGGATCCATCTCCAGGAAACAAAGAACTAGGGCTCAGGTAGCCGAT
This sequence comes from Scyliorhinus torazame, assembly GCF_047496885.1. Lineage (NCBI taxonomy): Eukaryota > Metazoa > Chordata > Chondrichthyes > Carcharhiniformes > Scyliorhinidae > Scyliorhinus > Scyliorhinus torazame. The sequence goes on from NC_092721.1 coordinate 36,304,135, forward strand.
CCGGTCCCAGACAGTCCGGCGCCACTACCCCAACCAGAAGACACAAACAAAGCAAGGCCATTGGCCACTTAGGACACGCCCAGCCATCAAGGCACCCGCCCCTTTATTGGCTCAGATCGATGGCAGTGATCAAGAAGCTGCCCAATTAAGTGGGACCAAGTTTAAGGCCCGCCTAAAAGCGCGCGAAGCCCCTCCGAGTATAAGAAGGAACCCACGCCAAAGGTTCACTCTCTTGGATTTGACTCTCAAGTGGAGAGGCCCTTCCACCAGCACCACCAGAAGCAAGTAAGTTCAATTTCAAAGCTCGCTACCAGACGGACGACCTTAGCTGCACTCCTGTTACCTCTTCGAACCCAACAGCCTCAGATCCGAACAGCGGCCATTGTTCCTCTGACCTAAGTGGGCACCCAAAGTTAAGTATAGTTGTTAGTGATAGATGTAGTTTAGCCTGTAGTGTTATTGTGCATGAGTAAATCATACTGTGTGTAAATAAAATAGTATTGACTTTGAACTAACTAACTGGTGTATTGGCTCTTTGATCGGTATTCGGGTTGAACCTTGTGGCGGTATCGAGAGATACCTGACGACTCTGAAAGCATATTCATAATTAGGATTAAGAAAGGCGACGTTATTAACTGCCATATTTATAGCAAGTAAATATAGCAACAGCAGTCGGACTTCACGAGAATCAAGAAGGCTTCCAAGCTCCTTCCAGCTGCCTGCAAACTTCAGAATTATACTGGCAACGCAATTAAAGCACGGGGGTCCTGCCACCAGACAGTGTCCAACCTACACATACAGAGAAGCCTACGCTTCGAGATTGTTCAGCCAAACAGGGCGTCCCTGCTAGGTGCGCACGCCTGCAAGGAACTGAACCTCATCCAACGGATCTACACCATGACGCCGCCTCATCCGGATCCTCAGGCCAGCATCAACGACATCCTGACCCAGTACCCAGATGTCTTCAGCGGGATGGGCACACTTCCGTATGAGTACAGGATTCTATTGTGGACTGGCGCCAAACCAGTGGTCCACGGACCACGACGAGTCCACAACTCCACACAGAGAGTGATGAAAGAATCCACAGAGAGAGCGATACAAGCCTCCACAGACAGCTCGTTGACAGACTCCACAATGGAAGCAACTCAAGACTCCATAGCGAAGTCCACGCATGAACAAGACCATGAAGGTCTATCAACCTTATCCGAGCAACCAGCAGAAGACTATGAAAGTCTACCCAGCTCATTTAACCAAAAAGAAGACACTGAATGTCGACCCACTGTATGTGAGGCAAGTGATGAAGAAATCACAATTCCCAGACAAGATGTGCAACGTCACAGCGAGACTGACAGATCTCAGCTCATATGTACAGAGGCACTCAATAATCAAAGTGAAATTACTCTTGAGTCCAGTGAGACCACGTCAATTAAAACCTCATCCACTCGAGCCTATCCACAAGAAAATTAAATCTTGAAGATTTTGACTCCAGACAAGGAGCAATAAGAAACCAATGATGATTCAAGTGAACCAGCAATGACTCCAGAAGAGGAGCACCAAGAAATCAAAGAGGAATCACAGTCGATCGAAGAACTCCATATGATGTTTTAAATGTTCTTTCCATGTCTGGAAGTTGTAACTAAAAGCAGATTGTCCCACTTTCTCCATGCAATCCTTCAATGGTGGGACAGGATAAGAGTCCATTCTTGTAACTGCATTCACCTTTCTGTAGTCCACACACAACCGTTGGGTACCATCTGGTGTAGGTACCATCACTATGGGTGAGCTCCATTGGCTGAAACCCACTTCAATTATGCCATTCTTCAGCACACTCTCAATCTCTCTGTTAACCTGTGCCAATTTTAAAGGATTAAGTCTGTATGGATGTTTTTTGATAGGAACAGCATTTCCCACATCTACATCATGTATAGCCATTTTAGTACTTCCCAATTTATCTCTACAAACTTGCCCATGTGATATCAATAACTCTTTCAGGTCAGTTCGTTTTTCCTCTGGAAGGTAACTTAACAATTCATCCCAATTTTTAAGAACATCCTCATTTTCCAATTTAATTTGAGGTATGTCAAATTCACAGTCATCTGGATTTGGCTCGTCACTTTGAGTTAGAATCATTAAAACCTTATTTTTCTCTCCTTCCCTTTCAAAGTACCTTTTAAGCATATTCACATGACATACTTGGTGAGTCTTCCTTCTATCTGGTGTTTTTACCACATAATTCACCTCACTTAATTTCCTTTCAATCTGATATGGTCCACAAAACCTAGCTTTTAAAGGCTCCCCTACCACTGGTAACAACACTAAAACTTTATCCCCACTGGCGAAACTACGAACTTTGGGTTTCTTGTCTGCTACCCGTTTCATCACATTTTGTGCAACTTTCAAATGTTGTCTGGCCAATTCACCTGCTCTATTTAATCATTCCCTAAAATTTGACACGTAATCCAATAGTGTAATTTCCGATTTCTCACCCACCAATTTTTCCTTAATCAATTTAAGTGGTCCTCTTACCGCATGACCAAAAATTAGTTCAAAGGACTAAATTTGGTAGACTCATTAGGTGCATCCCTAATTGCAAACAATACAAATGGGATTCCTTTATCCCAATCCTCTGGATAATCTTGACAATATGCCCTCAACATTGTCTTTAATGTCTGATGCCACCTTTCTAACGCTCCCTGCGGTTCTGGATGATAGGCAGTTGATTTAAATTGTTTTATTCCTAAGCTATCCATAACTTCTTTGAATAACTTTGAAGTAAAATTTGTTCCTTGATCCGATTGAATTTCTGTGGCTAGTCCATATCTAGTAAAGAATTTAAGTAACTCCTCCACAATCCTTTTAGCTGTAATATTACGTACTGGAATGGCCTCTGGAAACCTAGTAGACACATCCATTATAGTCAAAAGATATTGTTTCCCACTTTTTGTTTTAGGAAGCGGTCCTACACAATCGATTAGGACCCTTGTAAAAGGTTCCTCAAATGCTGGAATGGGTATTAAAGGCGCTGGTTTTATCACTGCTTGAGGTTTCCCTATCACTTGACATGCGAGACATGATTGACAAAATTTAACTACAACTTTATGTAGTCCAGGCCAATAAAAATGTTTCTGGATTTTAGCTTGAGTTTTCCTTATTCCCAAATGACCTCCCACTGGTACCTCATGTGCAACTCACAACACCTCCTTTCTATACCCTACCGGCAATACTACTTGATGAACTTCTGCCCACTTTTCATCCGCCTGCATATGTACAGGTCTCTATTTACTCAACAAGACATCATTTTTATGGTAATAACACTCTGGTATACTCTCAGATGCCTCTTCCGTATATGCTTTCTGATATATCCATTTTATTTCTACATCTTTCTGTTGCAACTCCGCCAAATGTTCTGAACTAAAAATATCCGCCTCATCCTCCATCTGTTCTTGTTCTTTTTCAACCATCTGATCAAAATCGTTTCTGATAATTGCACTTCAACTTCATCTTCACTCTTTGATTTCTCCTCTTGTCTTAACCTGTGACTTTGCGACATTGTTACCACACAATCCAGAAAAATCCCAGGATATTCATCCTTCAACACTTCAGTTGACTGATTTTCCACTGGCTTATCAATCACAGTAGGTATCACTCCCACCTGCGATCCAGCTGTATCATTACCCAAGATAAACTGTATTCCTGGACAAAATAGTTTATCTATTACTCCTACTAACACTTCACCACTCTTCACTGGACTTTCCAAACTTACCTTATATAATGCAACACTACTCCTCTCACCCTGAATTCCACATATCACCACCTTTTCTGGCAACATTCTTCCCAAACTACATAATTCCTCATCTCTTACCATTACAGATTGACTAGCCCCTGTATCTCTTCAAATTGTGACTTATTTACCTGCTCCTCCTGATACACATGAGTAAACTTTACCCACACAAGTAAATTCTTTAAAGACATCTGGCACCTTCTTAACAATTACTTCTTGAACAGGCTGTACAATCGTTTGCACCTCCTTTGCTTCCCTTGGGCTTTCCTTTACCACTCTAACAAACCCCACTGTCTTATCCTGTTTCCACATCAGCCTTCCCAGTGCTTTTCTTCAACCACCAACACTGTGACTTTACATGGCCTAGTTTATTACAGTGAAAACATCTGAAACTTTTCATTTCTTTTCCACCCTCCTAGATTTATTTTTTAATCTGAGGTAAACTCTCTTTATTGCCTCCCATCAGATCACCTTTACTTTTGCCACTTGAGTATTTCTCATGTCCCCAGTTTCTATCCCTCACCGGCTGAAACTGATGTCGGAAACCAATCTTTGATTTATGAACTAATTCATAATCAACTGCCATTTCTGCTGCTAATCTCGCAGTTTTAACCCTCTGTTCTTCCACATGAGTTCTCACTACATCAGGAATTGAATTTTTAAACTTCTCCAAAAGTATAATTTCTCTGAGAGCTTCATACGTTTGGTCTATTTTCAAAGCCCTTATTCACCTATCAAAATTACTCTGTTTGAGCCTTTCAAACTCCATGTATGTTTGACCAAATTCTTTCCTTAAATTTCTAAAGCTTTGTCTGTAAGCTTCAGGCACCAGCTCATATGCACTTAAGATGGATTTCTTCACCTCCTCATACGTTCCAGATACCTCCTCCGGTAGTGATGCAAACACTTCACTAGCTCTACCTACCAGCTTTGTTTGAATCAGTAACACCCACATGTCCTGTGGCCATTTCATTTGTTTTCCTTCTCAAATGAAATGAAAAAGGCTTCCACTTCCTTCTCGTCAAACCTTGGCAATGCTTGGACATATATAAATAGATCCTCACCACGTCTTCGACTATGACGCTCTGTCTCATTAACCTCATCCACCTGTATGTTTCCCTTTATGTCTGCCAATTTTAACTGATTCTCATGTTTCATGGCCATATTCTGAAGTTCAAACTCCCTCTCTTTATCTTTTTCCCTGATCTGTATCTCCCTTTCTTTTTCTTTTTGTTCTGCTAGTGCTATTCTTTCTTTTCTCCTTTGTTCTCTCTCCTTCTCTTTTTCCTCTCTCTTTCTCATTCCTTTTCCTCTCTCTCTCTTTCTTTTTCCTCTCTCTCTCTTTCTCTTTCTTTTCCCTCTCTCTCACTCTTGTATGCCAGCCACTTTAATTCTTTCTCATGTTCCATTTGTTTAATTTGCAACTGAATTTTTGCCATTTCCTATGAGTCAAACTCTATATCAGACAACTTTAAATGCTTAACCACCACCATAATTACCTCATCTTTTCGCATTTTATCAGGTAATGTTAGCTGCAATGTTCTTGCCAAATCTAACAGTCTGCTTTTCGTTTCTGTCCATAAGGTATTACGTGTGACATTCTCCACCCCCAAAAATTTCTGAGCCTCTGAAAGAACCATTGTTCACAACACTCTCCCCACTTAAACTAAAATACCTCACCGGAAAAGCAACAATCCTTTACTGTCTTTAAGTTCACAAAAGCCAATCTAATAGATAGACTTTTATCCCCCTCGAGCCCCCAATTGTTATGGGCGAGGTGTTTTCGGAACCCCAAAATGTATCATGGAGTTCAACCAACCTCTCCCTTTAATGGATTTGTTGCTTTTCCCAGCACACGGCTTTTCCCTAGGTGTGGGATTACAATTATGGACACGTGGGTTTTTAAACACAAAACACTGTCTATTCCATGAACTCAACTTAACATCTTAAATAAACATTGGATCTCTTAACACCCCTTACTTCAAAGATAACTCAGAAAATATTGCAACAGTAAATAACTCCTTAAAATGTTCCTTCAAACTTCCAAGAGACTTAACACCTTTAAACAGTATCACATCAGGTTAAAGGTTTCTCTATTATGAGTTTAAATCACCCAAATGATCCAGAGATGGTCTTTCATGGCAGATATCACAGCTCCCTGCAAACACAGACACACACCCAGCTCTTTTTAAAACTGAAACTGCAAAACTAAACTGCAAAATCAAACTGCAAAATGGCTGAACTGAGCTGAGCTCCACCCACTCTCTGACATCACTGTTTTCTTAAAGGTACATTGCTTACACATCCATTTCATAAAGGCACTCTTGCATGACAGTGACTGATGGAAGGAATTCATGGGTTGGGTTAACTGAACTACAATAAGAGCAGATGCGTGACATCTGCTCACATCTCAATCTAAAACTCAACTGAACCTGCTTTTCTGCAAAATGCCTGATAACTTAGCCCCTCCCATTAATTATATACTCTTACCAAGATGAAATCTAATTAACTCTACAGGGAACACCCTTAATCCAAACAAAACTCCATTTGCCCAAGCTTTTTTATGATACCTTAATTGCACTTCTGGCTTCCAAAACCTTTCAAACCAGGATTTTAAAAAAACACTACTGCAGCATTCATACACACACTAACCCAGGCTTTTAACTCTTACTACACCAAAAACCTATAATACAATATATCTGAAATGTCTACATTCATCACACCTCCCCCCCCTTAAAAAAATAAACCAGCAATATAAACAGATTGTAATTTTCCCAAAACCATGTAACTCTAAACATTTCTCATCACTAAACACAACTAATACTCTGTAAGATAAAATATCATATTATAGTTAATCAGTCTTTCTTTTTCCTGGATATAGTGCATTTCAGTCTTTCGAACATTCCAGTTGCTAAAGTCAATGATTTCCCGCTTCTGTAGTAGAAAGATTCAACACGCTTGTTAAGACAAAAATAACAAGACTTTATTTACAAAACGACTCCATGCAGTAATGGCTGAAACTTGAAGTCAGAGAGCAGTCAACAAAACTGCTGAATCTTTCGCAAATTCCATGCTTTCGCAGAGAATTAGCTCAAAATGTATACATTATCATTATCAAGATTGTGTGACAACAGTTTAGTCAGGAATTTGATCGGAAATACAAACGGAAGCATAGAACAGACCTTTTTTGGTCACATCGCTCATACCATTATCTTGTCCTTGGAGGGAACATTGAAAGGTCGGAATAGAATCATTTCTTCCTGAACTTATCTTGTTTAATTCCTACGGCCCTGGGTTATGACGAGTTAGTTTTATCAGGAGTTGCCGAAGTCCGGTGTTTTGGAATGGCTCGACCTTCGCTGATCTTTTCAGACTTCAAGTTACGCAGAGTTGGCCTTATCAGTCTTACAGTCTGAAATAGTTAGGGCAGCATTTCTGACAGGGGTCTGGTGAACTGTGAGCATTCTTTACATGGGCCTGGTGAGCTGGAGTGAGTAGTTCAGCCTTTCTTACATTGTATCAAACATTTTGACCAGTCTTCCCATTGACCATTTTTCCCATCATGCCATTACTTAATTCGTACCATATCACACAGTCTTCTCACATTGCAAAGTCATGATGAAGCATCTGCAACCATGTTTTCTCTTCCTGCTGCATGTATAATTTTTAAATTAAATGATTGTAGCAATAAACTCCCTCTGAACAGTCTTACAATTCGATCCTTAAACTCTTCCAAAAACTGTAATGGGTTATGGTCTGTATATACAATTGTCTCTGATGAATTGTTAGCAACATAAATGACAAAATGTTGTAACACCAATACCAAATTCAATATCCGTTTCTCAATGGTCAAATATTTATTTTGACGAATATTTATTTTCCGAGAACAATAACCAACAGACCATTCTATCCTTTGTCACCTTCCTGCAATGGTACAGCACCAATCCCCATTCACGTCAATTGCCACCTTAGGTTGCTTGGCATAATTTGGTGCCGCCAACACTGGTGTGGTGGTTTACATAGTTTTCAGATTGACGACTGCCTTCTGACATTCTGATGTCCACTGAAAATCCTGTGCTTTTTCAGAAGATTAGTCAATGCAGCAACCACACTTTGTTTGAACCAACACTACAGTAAATAGTTGATAATGGTTTAAAATGGCACTGCTGAGGGGTTCTTTCTGCTGCTTAGCACATCTTTAACTGTGTGAAGATAAGAGAGGGTATTGGTTGCAACTTTGAGATCCAAAATGGCACAAATGCATCAAACCTGTGTTGTTCTCTAACTATTGTCATGGCCCATCTATTCAGGGGAAGCATGGTGGTGCAGTGCTTAGCACTTCTGCCTCACAGCGCGGAGGACCCGGGTTGAATCCCGACCCCAGGTCACAGTCCGTGTGGCGTTTGCACTTTCTCCCCATGTCGGTGTGGGTCTCACCCCCACAAACCAAAGATGTGACGGGTAGGTGGATTGACCATGCTAAATTGCTCCTTAATTGGAAAAAAAGAATTGGGTACTCTAAATTTATTTGGCGGGTAGGTGGATTGGCCACACTAAATCACCCCTTAATTGGAAAAAAAGTATTGGGTACTCTAAATTTATTTGGCGGGTAGGTGGATTGACCATGCTAAATCGCCCCTTAATTGGAAAAAAAAGCATTGGGGACTCTAAATTTTTTTTTAAAGATCTGTCTGCTCTGTATGCCTCCAGTGAATGTGCATTGAACATGCACTAAAGCCTTCAACAATATTGGCGTGATTCTCCATTTTGCCGGCGCCCGGGGGTTTCCCGATGGTGTGGGGCTGCCCCATAATGGGAAACCCTATTGACCGGCTGGCGTAACGGAGAATTGTGCCGGTGGGTCGGGGCAGAAAAGTGGCGTGGCGGGGTGTAGAATCCAGCCCATGGTGTCTGGTGCAGGCCGCCCCATCAGTGTATGTATATGCACTCGTAGCACACAAAACATCAAACACTAACAAAGCCCACGTTCTTGCATGAGTTAATTCTTTTATCTGACTTAGTGTCGGTACCTTCCAACACTTAATAGGCTTTCGAAATAATTTGCTGCTAAGCAGCCATTAAATGTCTGATAGCAAATGACAAAATAACACCACCATTGTTCTTCAAAGTGTCCAAATTCTTGTGGACTCTAAATTAACAATTACTGAAGCAATTTAAAATGCTGGTGTTTAGGAGAGAATTATCAAAGTCATTTAACACTTGATATCCCCAGATAATGCGTGTAATCAGCTAACAAGACAAATTTTGTTCCTAGAAGATACCAACAAAGGCAAGTTTAATTTGTTACACTACATAAGCAAATACTAAATCTAAATATGTTCAAATGAAATTAAAGGGTAAGGCATAAACTCTTATAACGTGAAACTGGATGAGCCTCATTTTGTCAGAGCCTTTGGGTGGAATTTAATGGCCCTGTCATGGTGGGGGTGAGGCCATAAAATGCAGTCAGCCATTCAAATGCCCACTGACTTCAGCAAGATCATAAGATCCCATTGGTGTAAAATTCCACCGAGAAAAACTTCACTTATATTGAGCCAATGTTTATTTGTCCTCAAAATGTAGGTAACTTGTAAATGCTGCTCACATTTGCCACCAACATAAATGCAACACAAACATAGTCACAAGCAATAGAATGCAAACACTACTTGATCATCTTAAATGTGATGTTTTAGTGCGGGAGATCAGACTTATTCAAATCACTGCATTCCAAAATGATTAAAGCAAAAGACTGCACAACTGAAATGTGTCTCATGTTTTATTCAACAATGCATGGAATAAATGTTGTCAGTCAGTGAATAATGGCAGTGTATGTACTGTGTAGTGTAATGCAATGTATGTGCATATGTTAGGAGCAACATTTTATTTAACACTCATTGGTGACTTTGGGGCATGTTCAGAATTCCCCATTTGCCTTGAAAAACAGAAAATTGTCAGGCCTATTGAATTTTGGCAGTTGCCCAGGCTCTTTTTATTAGATTTCTTCAATGAAAAATTCCATATTTTGTTTCCCATTAGGTTTTTATGAAATAGGGTTGTAGTAATTATATCAAATTGAGACAAATTATGATTTATTATTACTAAAGTTATACCGCCAGCTTTGAAGGTTGGTATTACATTGATGCTTTTGAAGTTCAGGTATCATTACCTTGAAAGCACCTTTCAAACCTATGACCTCTGCCACATAGAAGGACAAAAACAGTTGTCACACAGGAACCCAAACAAGTGCAAGTTCCTCCCCAAATCACACGCCGTCCTGACCTGGAATGATGTTACCCTTCCTTCATTGTCGCTGGGTCGAAATCATCAAACTCCCTCCCGGATAGTGTACTGATACGCTGGAGGTTGCAGCAGTTCAAGAAGGCAGCTCACCAGCTTCTCAGGAGCAATTTGGAACAGGCAATAAATCCTGACCATGCCTCTGGTCCTGTATACATGTCTTCATATTCTTTATCTTACAATCTTCCTTTCTTCACTTTGTCCGGACGTATTGGTGCATGTGACTGCCTCTCCACTTTCAGACTGCGTACACAAGACGGTTTGTGCTGGTAACATCCTATAAAGTTCAAGGGGCAGCACGGTGGCGCAATGGTTAGCACTGCTGCCTCAAGAGAACCTAGGTTGGATCCCGGACCAGAGCACTACCTGTGTGGAGTTTGCATTCTCCCCGTGTCTGCATGGGTTTCACTCCCCCAGCCCAAAGATGTGCAGAGTAGGTGGATTGGCCATGCTAAATTGCCCACGCTAAATTGCCCCTTAATTGGAAAAACAATTGGGTAGTCTTAAAAAATATTTTACATTTTTTTAAAATCCTCTCAAATTCAAGACTAATGGTTCCCAATTTTGCACCAGAAAGCATTTTCTTTTTGTATCTTTCTTCTCTTTCCCCAACTTTGTCATGAACTGTTCTACCCTGCAGCTTAGAATGGTGGCAGCAAAAAATAAATCAGCCAGGAAGCTGGCTTCACAGTATAGCTGAGCTGTTAACTGCACCGAGGCTATCGTTCATGGTTCATTACCAGCAAAAATATTCACTGCACCTGTATTGAAAATGTCATTCCACGCAAAAGATGCAAAACAAGTAAGTTGTAGCAGCTCCAAATTAAAATGGATTAATTCGTTTAACAAAGTTTATAGCATAACACAAAAAGAAGACCAAAGTAATTTATTAATTACTCCCAATGTTCTTATTCCCTTATTAAGCACGTTACTTCATGCTTTGCCCTGTGACAAACTGGGTTTCTTTTTACACATGAGCATGCAATGATATTCTGTTAAAAGTACCCTACAGGGCAAATGTTATTATCTTGTGACTAATAGCAAATGCAATTTCTATAATCCCATCATTATGCAGTATATATAGCAACATCATTTTAGTTAGTTTGTGCTTCTAATCTTCTTGCACTACATGAAAGGGAATTGACCTATAAAATCCTCACTACATTCCATCGCAGCATTTTGCTTTGCTCTGCTAAAGGGACTGCAAGGGTAAACACCTTAGGTGTCTTTGTGTGTGCATCAAAAGACGCCAGTTCAGAAAATAATGTTTCCCTGAGGGCAGTCATGCAATCATGGGCCATAAGGTACATCTGTCAATCAATTTTACTCAACGTTCTTGAGGTCTTCATTTTGTTTGTGAAACCTTGCGTTGCGGAAATTGGGTGCAGTGTTCCCCTTCCTATAACAGTGACAGCATTCCAAAGGTGCTTCATAGCCTGTGAAGTACCTTGGAGAATCCAGAGCTCACATTCTTTCTTCCGCTGTTATAGGCACAACATTCCCGAGGCTATGCAAGAAAATAATCCATGTGCATTTCGTGATTACTATTCTGCCTGCTGAGAACAAAGAACAAAGAGAACAAAGAACAATACAGCACAGGAACAGGCCCTTCATCCCTTCAATCCTGTACCGGTTATGATACTAACCTTGGCCAAAACCCTCAGCACTTCCTTGTGCCATATACCTATATAGCCATCCTATCCATGCATTTGTCAAGATGCTTTTTGAACGTCGTTAATGTATCTACTTCCACAATGTCCCCTGGCAACATGTTCCAGGCACTCACCACGCTCTGTGTAAAAAAACCTGCCTCGCATACCTCCTCTAAACTATGCCCCATGGACCTTAAACCTATGCCCACTGGTGACTGACCCTTACACCCTGGGAAATAGTGCCTTTTCATCCACTCTATCCATGCCCTTCATAATCTTGTAGACCTCTGTCAGGTCACCCCTCAACCTCCGTCATTCTAATGAAAACAGTCTGAGTCTACTCAGACTCTCCGCATAGCTAACACCCTCCAGACCAGGCAACACCCTGGTAAACCTCCTCTGCACCCTCTCCAGAGCCTCCACAACCTTCTGGTAGTGCGGCGTCCAGAATTGTGCGCTATATTCCAGGTGCGACCTTACCAAGGCTCTATACAACTGCAGCATGTCCTTCCAGTTTTTATACTCAATGCCCCATCCAATGAAAGCAAGCGTTCCGTATGCTTTATTGCCAAGTCTCCACTTCTATCTGTGGTGATATGCATCACTGTAAATATACAAGGGGTTAATGTACATACACTACACCTAGCTAGACACTAGAGGGAGCACCAGAGACATGACACACAAACATTCAACCAATAGGCCAGTAAGATAGGACACGACCAATGGGCATTCAAGACACACCCAAACGTGACACTAGCACAGGGGGGCATTACACCAGCCAAAAGGACACAGCACACATAATCTTCCTCTTTCCAGTGGAGACACTTAGTGAGTACAGACAGGTTGATTGAAACACATCACACCCACCACGTGGATTGTAGCATACCGGTTAGTTAGTCTGAGAAGCTATAGCAGGATTAACTGGAGAGTCGAATCCAAGTAGGAGAATTGTTAATAGTATAATAAATGTGTTAAAGCTATCTCCAAGTCTGAACTTTCCTTTGTCAGAGTGTACAACAAGGAAGCAGCTTATGCTGTGTCAAGAGCATAACAAAACATGGTACCAGTGAGTGACTGTTTCAATCCATATAGTTTCAACTCAGCAAACCGTGACAAACCAGCAACTGCACCCAGGCAAGGTGATCGAGATTCCGGTTCAACAGCGGCTCAGGTGCCACGGCAATCTCAGTGCAAACTGGCGTGCATTCAGGCAAAGGTTTGAGATGTTCCTGGTAGCAGCCAACCTACAACACGTGGCCGATGCTGAAAAGACAGAGCTTCTGGTCATAACTGCGGGTGCAAATGCAGAACAAATCTTAAAAACCTTCAAGTACTCCAGAGGGCAAGAAAAGAGAGACTTCCTGACAGTTCTGGACAAGTTTGAACAATACTGCGAGGAAAACACAAAAAAAACAACAGAAAACGGTAAAAGAGGCGCCAATACTAACCACGAGGCCGAGGTAAGTGAGCAAAGAACAACAAGATTAATTGATGGCCATCTTGGAAAAGGTGCCGCACGGGCGCAGTTGAGAGAAAGGCGCAAAGTAAAGGAATAGCGATCTGTGCATGCGTAATTGCTTCTGCCGCTCTACGTCATAAGCTTTGTGGCGTCAGAGGCCCCGGACCATGCCCACTTAAAGGGGAAATGTCCCAAAACAAACAAAAAAAAATTTTAAGCCTCAAAACAAGATTTGTTCACCTGGAACGACAGCACAATGCCTGATCTTCGACCAAGAGCTGAAAGTAACCTCCGCAGAACCCTGCAACAAGCAGTTAGCACCGCCCTAGAAGATGATACAGTCCTTGAAGACTACGACTCAGACCTTGATTTCTTCTTTGGACATTGTTGCTCTTTTTAGCCTTAGTTTATCTCTGATTACGTCACCTTTGTTCACAAGTCGCCAGGTATCTTTCTGATACCGCCATGTGGTTCAAGTTCAAGTTATGATTAATAAGTCAGCACACCGCTTAGTAAGATTGAAATCAACGGTCATTTATTATATACAACAAGTAATGTTTACACATAATCCTACTATCTATGTAATAAACCGATCACTACTGGCCAATACTTAACTTTAGGAAGAGCCCACCAGGTCAGGGAAACGAATGGCTTATCCAATCGGATCTGGCCCGCGGGATTCAAAAGGCTGATACAGGTCGATGGCTAGGAGTCTTTATCGGATAGCGATCGCTGGAGTCAAACTTACAGTTGCCGGTTGATGTTCTTGCGAAGGTCTCGAGCAGGCGAAGAAGGGAGAGAGAGATCGATCTGAACTTGGCCCCTCACTTTATAGGGCCCAGGGGCTTCCCGCCTCTTGGGGCGGCCCTTGACCCTGAGTCCCAAGTGATTGGACTTGTTCCCAATCACTGGGTTCGATACGTCCAATTGCGAGGCGATTCCCCAATCGGGGGGTGGTCGTTCACCTGCCTTTGTTTCGGCCACTGCAGGCGCCGACAGTTCTGGCCCGGTATTCAATTGTTAATATGTTGCAATTGTTCCCGGGGATAGCCGATTAAACTGCAGATGTCTGGGTTGATGGGCTGCTAACAGTCCTGAGTATAACTGCAGATGTCTGGGTTGATGGGCTGTTAATAGTCCTGAGTATCGATCTGGGACGACTTCCCCAGAGCGGAATATGATATTCTGCCTGCAGCTGTCCGTTTGTGTCTTGTTACCTGCTTTTCCCATCAGCCTTTCCGGTTAGCCATTTTAAATCTGGTTTTGGCCAAATTAATCGCGAAGCAGCCATATTATGTGGCTACAACATCGCGAGCCCAATGCCAGCTCCGACACAAAAATGATGATATGGTCCTAGAAGACTACGACTCAGACGAAGATTTCATCTTGGGAGGTGGCTACCCCAGTACCAAATTCAAACCGCAATTAGAGGTGCTGTACCGTGAAGACCCCGACGATGAGTTCTTCGGATTGGGGAATCTACAGCCCAGCATATATGACATCCCAACTCGTGAGTGCAGGATTATGCTGCAGCCTGACGCCAAGAGACAGAGAGTGGTACAAGTCCACAGAGAGCAGCCTGTTGCCACACAGAGAGTGGTCCACGCACCGTGAAGAATCCCCAACTCCACACAGAGAGTGGTCCACGCACCACGAAGGGTCCCAATCTCCACACAGGAAGCGATGGAAGACTCCACAGCGAGACAACTACACGTCTCCACACAGAAAGTGACTCCAGTGACACAAGCCTTCACAGCGAGCTCGTGGACTGACTCCACGATAGACGAAATGCAAGACTCCAGTGCGCAGTCCTTGCATGAACAAGAAGTGGCAGCGAGACAACTGCACGTCTCCACACAGAAAGTGACTCCAGTGACACAAGCCTCCACAGCGAGCTCGTGGACAGCCTCCACGATAGAAGCAACCCAAGACTCCAGAGTGGAGTCCTTGCATGAACAAGAAGTGATGACAGTCTCCACAGCGAGACCAATGCACGATTCCACACAGGGAATGCTGCAACACTCCACAGAGGGAGTGACACAACCTCCACAGCGAGCTGGTGGACAGACTCCACGATGGAAGGAACGCAAGACTCCAGAGCGCAGTCCTTGCATGAACAAGACCATGAGGGTCTAGCAACCTCCTCTGAGCAACCAGCAGCAGACGATGCAGGTCTAAAATGCTTGAGTGAACAACAGAAAGACTATGACGGGGCAGCACGCTGGCGCAGTGGATTAGCCCTGCAGCCTCATGGCACCAAGGTCCCAGGTTCGATCCCGGCTCTGGGTCACCGTCGATGTGGAGTTTGCACATTCTCCCCATGTCTGCATGGGTTTCTCCCCCACACCCCAAAGATGTGCAGGGTAGGTGGATTGGCCATGCTGAATTCACCCTTAATTGGAAAAAATGAATTGGGTACTCTAAATTTATTTAAAAAAAAGAAAGACTATGACAGTCTGCCACGCTTAAGTGCACAGCAAGAAGACTATGACAGTCTACCGCGCTCAAGTAAACGACAAGAAGACACTGAGGCTCTACCCACTGTATGTGCGACAAGTGACGACGGCATCCCACTTCCCATACCAGATGTGCAACATGACAGACCTCAGCTACTGCATACAGAGGCACTCGACAATCACGGTGAGACTATTGGCGACTCCAGTGACACCACGTTAATTCAAACCTCATCCGCTCGACCCCCTCAACAAGCAAATGAATTCCTGAACGTTTTGACTCCAGACGGGGAGCATCACGAAACCTCAGAAGATTCAAGTGAACCTGAAATGACTCCGGACGGGGAGCATCAAGAAACCTCAGCTGACACAGGTGAACCAGAAATGGCTCCAGACGGGGAGCATCGACAAGCCAAAACTGACTCAGGTGAAACAGACCAGACTCCAGATGGGGAGCATCGACAAGCCAAAGCTGATTCAAGTAAGCCGGACATGACTCCAGACGGGGAGCGTCGCAAACTCAGTGACGGCAGCTCAAGGAGACAGCAGATGCCACAAAGGCCGCTGACACGAGTAACTGTGTGAACGACTCGTATTATCCACAGAGTTTGGTCCTTGAGCGCAGCAAACACGACAACAAAACCAACCAACACAACACAACCTATGAAAACCATATCAAAGACAATAACAAGAAGCGTACCGAAGGCAACAACGTCGACAACAAGCGCAACAAACACATCAACAATGGAACTACGACTGGTATGACATGGTACAACTCTGCAAATGAGGGACACTATTACTGCTCAGCTCAGTACAATGACATACCATGGCAGGACAATGCATCTTACCAATTCACGTTTGCTGCACTACCAAAAGGCAACCTGGCTTTCAGGACAGATGCCATCAAGAATTGCTACCATAAGCATAAAAAAAAACAGACTCCAAATCAGTCAATGAGGTGATTTGAACACTTGAACACCTCCTGATGACCAAACACCAGGACACTGACGGGGTTCACAAGAGAATGGCAACGTCACCATTGACACTTCCATACCAGACCATATAAATTCATGAACATGGGACTCATAACTTTTATTTTGTATTGTCTTCTCCTCAAAGTCATCACAACTATTATTTGGTCTTGTATACTATTGTATAGTCATCACAGTCATCATAACTTGTACATAGCATCACTTATCTACCTATTTTTGTTCAATTTTCTTTAACACTGTACAGAAAATATGTAACACGAAAAAAGGGGGGATGTGGTGATATGCATCACTGTACACTAAATACACAAGGGGTTAATGTACATACACTACACCTAGCTAGACACTAGAGGGAGTACCAGAGACATGACACACAGACATTCAACCAATAGGCCAGTAAGATAGGACACGACCAATGGGCATTCAAGACACACCCAGATGTGACATTACCACAGCGGGGCATTAGACCAACCCATATAAAAGGACACAGCACACATGATCTTCCTCTTTCCAGTGGAGACACTTAGTGAGTACAGACAGGGTTGATTGAAACACATCACACCCACCACGTGGATTGTAGCATACTGGTTAGTTAGTCTGAGTAGCTATAGCAGGATTAACTGGAGAGTCGAATCCAAGTAGTAGAATTGTTAATAGTTTAATAAATGTGTTAAAGCTATCTCCAAGTCTGAAACTTCCTTTGTCATGGTGTACAACAAGGACGCAGCTTATGCTACGTCAAGAGCATAACAAAACACTATCGCTCTGATCGTCTGTATGCTTTTCTCTTTATAAGACTGTTTTTTCCATCTATTTTATTCTGTATTTGTTGCTTTTACCATGAATCCACTGACCCTTCCATCAGGTTTATTATATGACCACACTTTTTTCCATAGTGGTTTTCTCGTCTTAATATCTGTGCGAGCCGCCTCCTAATTGATACTCCTATCCTTTTAATAACAGGGTGAATTTGCAGAATGCTATTGGAAAGCTTGAAGTATCGTCAGTTGTAAATGCCGGGTCAGGAAATGTTTTGCATTGTTTCTTCTCTGTGCTAAAGCTTATTACCATTAAAAGGAAATGAATATGTCAGAGATTGACTAGGTTTCATGCAAATACTACATGCAAGGGCTACATAAACATTGCATTGTCAAGGATTACTGTATACAAATAAATTGGCATACCGGGGTATTTAATAGGGCGCTTTGATACTTTCACCTGTAAGCTCATAAATCACCTCATGAATATGGTGAGGTGAAGGACTCTGGTTGGGGTAGAGTGATAGAGCAGTAAGATGAAGTATGCAGATAATTAGTTTCCCACAATAGACAATGAAGGCACTGAACAAAGGTAACGTTCTTCACCATCGCGAAGATGAGAAAACATTAAGACTAATTAATCCAATGATTTTCATCCACCTCTGGTGAATAATTACATGGTAACATCAACAAAAGTTCAGAGCAGGTTGTTTGTCTTACCTCCCACTCGGATACTTGTTCCAAGACATTGTTTCTGACACCAGTAATCACATAAAAGATACTGGTAAAAGAAATCATTACTCCAATGTCAGATCAATTCCGTTCATGTGAGCACATGACAGTGTGGATTGAACTGGAAGTCACTTTGTGCTAGCTGTAGTAATATCAACTAGTTGTAGCTGAATAGATTATTACAACAGGGAAGTAAATGGCTAAATAACTTTATCTTATGAACAGGACAAAGTAAAAGCCTTATCTGATTATCCGTGAAGACTTTTGGTGAGTGGAATTCTCAAGATTTACCTCAATAATTTGGAACACTTACATTTTGAATTGTGCAAATCCAATCCTAAAAAGTTAATCATATCCCTCTGGGCCTGCAGTACTTGGAATGTCCCAATAGTCCAGATACTTATGGATGGTCTATAACTGGAACTGATATTCAGATGTGGAACATTTACTCTCTCCCATTACAATTGTGCTGCCTCAGGAATCTTTCCTCTTCCTCTATGAGCTGATTACTTACCCCCCCCCCAGCTCCCTGATATTAGTTTAGTTCAGAATTTATCTTTTCCAATTCTTACAATTTCAGTTTTCCTCAACCATGTATTCCAAAAGCAAAATGATGACATACATTTGGAAATTCAGTTGTAAAAGCAAAGTGCTCAGAATCTTATGTTTGGTGAAGTTTAAACTTTATTTGTTTCTTGTCGGCACCATATTAGCTGGGAAGGATGGAAGTGTTGTCAAATGGTCTCTATATAAAGACCCAGGAAGATGAACGAGAGGGTAAAGCGTTGGATTATTCACGGTACAAGACATCTGCCTATGGCACAAAGAGTAGAATCCCGTTGGGACAATTTACATGCCAGTCCCTCCACGGGCCGGCCTTTATACCAAGTTATTATGTGTCTCAGCTGGGCAGGCCTCCCTCCACTAATAGGGAAGTTCATATTCCACGAATACCAAGGGGAGATCAATCAGGCTTCTTGGGGGTTATTATACCCCTCCCCTCCAAGTCTGAAAGTTCCCCTCTGTAACCATCTGAAATTCCTTCTTTACCGCTTTGCATGCGGTTGTGCTTCTGCCATCAGCGGGTCAGGGCCGGGTGGTGTATAGCGGTTTGTAGACCGCCTTTTTCGAGGCTATCTCCGGAGGGACACTGCCGGGGATTTGGTTGCGCCACAACATCATTTATGAGCGTAGACGCTTCAGTGTCGATCTCTGAGCCTGACACATTATCATTTTGATATCCGGTGGTCATTATGCTTCCTTTCCATATCTTGCTGTCGCTCAACTTTTCTGCCGAAACTTGGGAAATTGAGACTTAAATAGGTTCAGCGGCGCGGCCAAACAGCAGCTTTGCTGGTGCTACCTCTGTCGTGACATGCGTCATGGTCCTGTAATGAAAAAAGAACCTCTCCTGCTGTATGTCCAGGGAGCCCGTGGTCTACTTCCGCATGCCTTGCTTGAATATTTGCACTACCCGCTCTGCTAATCAATTGTGCAGGTGGATATGAATCCCATCCTCATCGCCAATATAAGGACCCAGGAAGCTGAATGTTGGGGTGAGCTGCTGGTTTATTCGCGGTCACAAGAAGTCTGCCTATGGCACACAGAATAAAGCCCCGTTGGGACAACCCACGTGCCGTTCCTCTCCGGCCGGCCTTTGTAATATGTTACTGTGAGCCCCAGCTGGGCGGGCCTCCGCCCACAAGCAGAGAAGCTCATATTCCATGAAACTCATGGGGAGATCAATCAGGATGTCCCCATGGGCCTTGTGGGGGTCTTTACAGTCCCAATAAGGTGAATGGGTTTGGCTGGATTGCCATGTATTAGGGGAAAAGAACACCCATGCTCAGGGAATTTGGTGAGGTACATTGGGTCAGCTTAAGGATCATAAATAAGTTAATTGAAAGAATAAACTATTCAGAAAGCTGAAAGTTGACAGATGACTTGGCCATTCGAAGATGATGTCAGATCAAACAAACACAATAAAGGTGTGCCACGAACACCAGCTGATTTTCCAGCTTTAGGATCATTTGTATATTATTGATTAACTCCTGGACCATGCATTGGAGTTATCCTACAGTGTGACAAGAATTTGCTTCAACATGCTTCCAGACACAAAAGATTAATTGTGCATTTCCAATGGAATAACACAATGTTCGGCGGCACAGTAGCACTGCTGCCTACGGCGCTGAGGACCCGGGTTCGATCCCGGCCCCGGGTCAGTGTCCATGTGGAGTTTGCACATTCTCCCCGTGTCTGCGTGGGTTTCATCCCCACAACCCAAAGGTGTGCAGTTTAGGTGGATTGGCCACGCTAAATGTGGGCAGCACGGTAGCATAGTGGTTAGCACAATTGCTTCACAGCTCCAGGGTCCCAGGTTCGATTCCGGCTTGGGTCACTGTCTGTGCGGAGTCTGCACATCCTCCCCGTGTGTGCGTGGGTTTCCTCCGGGTGCTCCGGTTTCCTCCCACAGTCCAAAGATGTGCAGGTTAGGTGGATTGGCCATGATAAATTGCCCTAAGTGTCCAAAATTGCCCTTAGTGTTGGGTGGGGTTACTGGGTTACTGGGTTATGGGGATAGGGTGGAGGTGTTGACCTTGGGTAGGGTGCTCTTTCCAAGAGCTGGTGCAGACCCGATGGGCCGAATGGCCTCCTTCTGCATTGTAAGTTCTATGATAATCTAGGTTCTATGAAATTGTCCCTTCATTGGACAAAATAATTGGGTACTCAAAATGTTTTTAAAAAGGAATAACACAATGCCTGAAATGTTATTATAGGACAAATGACAGGACATATGCAGTATTTCCAACACCTAGATATAATTGCAATACATGCATGCATAACCAATTATATGTCACCTGTCATTTTCAGCATGAAATTAGAGGAAGGCTTAAATGGGCAGGGGTGCAGCAGAATATGTTGTGAACCCATTTTCCATTCTTGTGTTTTTTGCAGTTTCATAATGTTTTCAGTGAGCTACAGTCACGCAGTTTAATCGCACGTAACTCATTCTCCGAAGCATAGATCAGAACAATGGATTTCATTTTCACTTTGTTTGACCAATCATGCTACATTCTGAAATGTCTTGTTCAAGTAATTCTTACTGTAAGCAACAGCCTGTATAGCACAGTGGACCATTGATCCAAGAAATTGGAAACATCCTTTATCATTTAAATGCTTGATGCTTAATTAGTATATACATGGAGGTTTAAATTCATTATCACCCGAATATGATGGTGAAAAAGTTGGCATGTTCCCTTCAGGTGCCTCTTCACATGGGCATTGGGACCATGTTTAATTTGTATCTGTGAATGCTTAGCATGAAATAAATGAGCTGCCAGTGCTACTGGTTTTCTTCATTTACAGTTCGTCTAATAAGGAGCTTCAGAAGATTCACTGGCATCACTTAAAGGTAGCCAACAACTCTTAAAGGCAAAGTACAAATAGCTTCATTATGAGCAGGCAGGAATGATACTGGAATGGCTCCCTGGTTTTCACATGCAGCTGCGGAGGTGCTGACAGAGGAAGACTGCACAAGGAGGGACTTCATCTTTCTACCCAGTGACAAAGGTATCCCAGCAATAGTGGACAGACTTGGCAGAGCAGTCAGCTCCAGAAACATTGGACTGTATTTTGAACACCTGCCAGGAGTGCTTCCGGCAAGAGAGCATGTAAAGTAGGGCGGGTGCCTACCCCATCACCTTCCCATCCGCCTCTGAGCTCACCCCCATAATATTGAGGAATGGGTGCCTGAACCAACAGCTCAGCTATTGGCACTGATTGGCTGGCATCTCCAGAGGGCGGGACCTCCTCCCCAGTGAGAGACAGAAGTCCCGCACTGGCCTTGTTAAGCCTTCCCACTTATGATTATAGAGTTGGCTGGAGTGTGATGTGTTGGGTGTTCTGGATCACATACAGGTCACCAACACTTGAAGTAGTGCAACACTATTTTATTAAAAGCTTAACTATTTAAACATACTCCACCAAATTCCGCCGCCATGGTTCCAACCTGGTACCACCCGGGGTGGGGGGGGGGGATCAGACTCCGGGTGGGGGGGGGCCTGCACGACAGCCAGGCCCGCAATCGGAGGCTACCAATCAGCAGGTGCGCGCGATTTGGAGGGGACCTACCTCCTTCCGTGCGGGCCCCCTATGTCGCTACGCCATGTTGCGCGGTGCTGGCGCGGAAACGGCCACTACGTGCATGTGCAGGCTCGTGCCTGCAGTGCGTATCGGTGCTGGAGCAGTGCGGAGCACTCCGGTGCCGTGCTGGCCCCTGTGGGCCACTGAATTGCTGTGCCAAGAGGCCCGCTGACACTGGCGTGAAACACTTCGGTGTTTACGCTGGCGTCAACACTTAGCCGGGATTTTGGAGAATCCCGGCCAAGGCTTTTGAACAGAGATGTCCTGAGTGAGTCACTTCACCAATTAAGAGATGCTGATAAAATCTGAGACCAAAAACACTCTGCTGATCAAGATCAGAAAGAGAAAAAGTTGGAATTTCTTTGCCACATAATAGGAAATCATGGTCTAGAAAGTCTGATGCTGATGGGAAATGTCAATGGTAAAAGAGATGGAGAGAGGCAAAGAACATCTTTTTAAAGAGCCTCAGAAACTGAATGGATGTACCACCAACAAAGATGATTGACGCCTTCAGAGCAAGATTATCATAGGGAGTTCATGGTCACCAAGGTTTTCTCAGGTAATGGTGCTTCATAAGAGAGAGAATCTAACCATACTAACATTGATTCACTCTTGTTTTTCTTTCAGGAGAAGCTAGCTCACATGGCAGTACTAACCCCAAAAGGACACCTGCCATTAATACACTGAGGGAAAAATAGTCCCATGAAAGGGGCAGGACGGGGTAGTGGGGCAGGGAGCGTTATCCACTGTGGAAACCTTTCATTAGAAGCCTCTTTACTCATGCATCCATATCCCCTCGTGATGCAGACTTGATTGCATACATCCCGCCATCGTATCTGGGTGCTGTATCATTGACCCACCATTGAAGAAAGAACTTGGACCTACTGAAGAACGAAGAGGGGTCTACAGGAAAACTCTGAGGTTGGAAGTTGGAACTATTCGATAACACTGAAGCTGGAAGATCCACCTGATAGATACTCACCCCATGCACTTCTCGGGTGTTCCAGAGTCACTGGAGGCCTCCATCCTGAATTCCAAAGGCAACCCCAGGCATGCTTCAGGTAAGTCCAGACATGTTCTGGGCCAGCGTGTTTTTCTGCTGAAGAATTGTGTATGGAAGGAAGGCTCTATCTGATCCCGTTAACAAGATGCATATCAGTTTCTTACCAGTCAGCTGCAAGTTGCCACTGCATTGTCTTCTATGAAGAGCATTGGTAACTGCCAACCAATGCCTGAGACTAGATGGGGTAGTGCAAGTTGAGTGGATGAGCAAGGGAGGGAGTAAGGATTAGCAGGGAAGGGTGCATCAGTTCCTGGGCAAAAGTGGAAGGAATAGTGCAGGCCATCTGAGGAAAGAAGAGTGCTCATTGTCCGGGAGGGAGAGTGCAGGCCGTCTGGGGAGAGAAAGTGCAGGCTGTCTGGGGAGCGAGAGTGCATCTTGGCCTGGAAGGGAGAGTGCAGGCTGTCTGGGGAGAGAGAGTGCAGGCTGTCCGGGGAGGGAGGGTGCAGGCTGTCTGGGGAGGGAGAGTGCAGGCTGTCTGGGGAGGGAGAGTGCAGGCTGTCTGGGGAGGGAGAGTGCAGGCTGTCTGGGGAGGGAGAGTGCATCCTGGCCTGGAAGGGAGAGTGCAGGCTGTCTGGGGAGAGAGAGTGCAGGCTGTCCGGGAAGGGAGAGTGCCGGCTGCCTGGCGAGGGAGAGTGCAGGCTGTCTGGGGAGGGAGAGCGCAGGCTGTCTGGGGAGGGAGAGTGCAGGCTGTCTGGGGAGGGAGAGTGCAGGCTGTCTGGGGAGGGAGAGTGCAGGCTGTCCTGGAAGGGAGAGTGCAGGCTGTCTGGGGAGGAAGAGTGCAGGCTATCTGGGGAGGGAGAGTGCATCTTTTCCTGGAAGGGAGAGTTCCGGGTGTCTGGGGAGGGAGAGTGCAGGCTGTCTAGGGAGGGAGAGTGCAGGCTGTCTGGGGAGGAAGAGTGCAAGCTATCTGGGGAGGGAGAGTGCATCTTTTCCTGGAAGGGAGAGTGCAGGCTGTCTGGGGAGAGAGGGTGCATGCTGTCTGGGGAGAGAGAGTGCTAGGTGTCCGGGGAGGGCGAGTGCCGGCTGTCTGTGGAGGGAAAGTGCAGGCTGTCTGGGGAGAGAGAGTGCAGGCTTTCTGGGAGCGAGATTGCCGGCTGTCTGCGGAGGGAGAGTGCCGGGTGTCTGGGAGGGCGAGTGCCGGGTGTCTGGGAGGGAGATTGCAGGCTGTCTGGGGAGGGAGAGTGCATGCTGTCTGGGGAGGGAGAGTCCAGGCTGTCTGGGGAGGGAGAGTGCAGGCTGTCAGGGGAGGGAGAGTGCCGGGTGTCTGGGGAGGGAGAGTGCAGGCTGTCAGGGCAGGGAGAGTGCAGGCTGTCTGGGGAGGGAGAGTGCCGGGTGTCTGGGAGGGCGAGTGCCGGCTGTCTGGGGAGGGAGAGTGCAGGCTGTCTGGGGAGGGAGAGTGCAGGCTGTCTGGGGAGGGAGAGTGCAGGCTGTCTGGGGAGGGAGAGTGCAGGCTGTCTGTGGAGGGAGAGTGCAGGCTTTCTGGGAGCGAGACTGCCGGGTGTCTGCGGAGGGAGAGTGCCGGGTGTCTGGGAGGGAGAGTGCAGGCTGTCTGGGGAGGGAGAGTGCAGGCTGTCTGGGGAGCGAGAGTGCAGGCTGTCTGGGGAGGGAAAGTGCAGGCTGTCTGGGGAGGGAGAGTGCAGGCTGTCCGGGGAGGGAGAGTGCAGGCTGTCCTGGAAGGGAGAGTGCAGGCTGTCTGGGGAGGGAGAGTGCAGCCTGTCTGGGGACGGAGTGTGCAGGCTGTCTGGGGAGGGAGAGTGCCCGGTGTCTGGGGAGGGAGAGTGCCGGGTGTCTGGGGGAGAAAGTGTGCCGGCTGTCTGGGGAGGGAGAGTGCCGGCTGTCTGGGGAGGGAGAGTGCAGGCTGTCTGTGGAGAGAGAGTGCAGTCTGTCTGGGGAGGAGGAGTGCAGGCTGTCTGGGGAGGGAGAGTGCAGGCTGTCTGGGGAGGGAGAGTGCAGTCTGTCTGGGGAGGGGGAGTGCAGGCTGTCTGGGGAGGGAGAGTGCAGGCTGTCTGGGGAGAGACAGTGCAGGCTGTCTGGGGAGGGAGAGTGCAGGCTGTCTGTGGAGGGAGAGTGCATGCTGTCTGGGGAGGGAGAGTGTAGGCTGTCAGGGGAGGGAGAGTGCAGGCTGTCTGGGGAGGGAGAGTGTAGGCTGTCAGGGGAGGGAGAGTGCAGGCTGTCTGGGGAGGGAGAGTGCAGGCTGTCTGTGGAGAGAGAGTGCAGTCTGTCTGGGGAGGGAGAGTGCATGCTGTCTGGGGAGGGAGAGTGTAGGCTGTCAGGGGAGGGAGAGTGCAGGCTGTCTGGGGAGGGAGAGTGTAGGCTGTCAGGGGAGGGAGAGTGCAGGCTGTCTGGGGAGGGAGAGTGCAGGCTGTCTGTGGAGAGAGAGTGCAGTCTGTCTGGGGAGGGGGAGTGAAGGCTGTCTGGGGAGGGAGAGTGCAGGCTGTCTGGGGAGGGAGAGTGCAGTCTGTCTGGGGAGGGGGAGTGCAGGCTGTCTGGGGAGGGAGAGTGCAGGCTGTCTGGGGAGAGACAGTGCAGGCTGTCTGGGGAGGGAGAGTGCAGGCTGTCTGGGGAGGGAGAGTGCATGCTGTCTGGGGAGGGAGAGTGTAGGCTGTCAGGGGAGGGAGAGTGCAGGCTGTCTGGGGAGGGAGAGTGTAGGCTGTCAGGGGAGGGAGAGTGCAGGCTGTCTGGGGAGGGAGAGTGCAGGCTGTCTGGGGAGGGAGAGTGTAGGCTGTCAGGGGAGGGAGAGTGCAGGCTGTCTGGGGAGGGAGAGTGCAGGCTGTCTGGGGAGGGAGAGTGCAGGCTGTCTGGGGAGAGAGAGTGCAGGCTGTCAGGGCAGGGAGAGTGCAGGCTGTCTGGGGAGGGAGAGTGCAGGCTGTCCTGGAAGGGAGAGTGCAGTCTGTCTGGGGAGGGGGAGTGCAGGCTGTCTGGGGAGGGAGAGTGCAGGCTGTCTGGGGAGAGACAGTGCAGGCTGTCTGGGGAGGGAGAGTGCAGGCTGTCTGGGGAGGGAGAGTGCATGCTGTCTGGGGAGGGAGAGTGTAGGCTGTCAGGGGAGGGAGAGTGCAGGCTGTCTGGGGAGGGAGAGTGTAGGCTGTCAGGGGAGGGAGAGTGCAGGCTGTCTGGGGAGGGAGAGTGCAGGCTGTCTGGGGAGGGAGAGTGTAGGCTGTCAGGGGAGGGAGAGTGCAGGCTGTCTGGGGAGGGAGAGTGCAGGCTGTCTGGGGAGGGAGAGTGCAGGCTGTCTGGGGAGAGAGAGTGCAGGCTGTCAGGGCAGGGAGAGTGCAGGCTGTCTGGGGAGGGAGAGTGCAGGCTGTCCTGGAAGGGAGAGTGCAGGCTGTCTGGGGAGGGAGAGTGCAGGCTGTCTGGGGAGGGAGAGTGCAGGCTGTCTAGGGAGGGAGAGTGCAGGCTGTCAGGGCAGGGAGAGTGCAGGCTGTCAGGGGATGGAGAGTGCAGGCTGTCTGGGGACAGAGAATGCAGGCTGTCTGGGGAGGGAGAGTGCCGGCTGTCTGTGTGTGGTAGTACCAGGTATTGCGGTACCTAAGAAGCTGATGAGCATTGGTTAGACCCAGGAGTCTACCATTGGCTGTATTACGTAGCTCCGCCCTGAAGGCGGAGTATAAGAGATGGTGCCGTCCCAGCAGCCTTCACTTTCTGTACCAAAGTTGCTGGGGAACAAGTTCTAGTAGATTAAAGCCTTCAGTTATGAAATCACTTCGTCTTGAGTGTAATTGATCGTCTATCAATTTAATCTACTAGATTTAAGCTGGAAGGATGGATCTCCGAATCAAACCGGAGTGCCTTCAACTCAACCCCCACGCGGAGAACCCGGCTGCAATATTTAAACACTGGCTGGCGTGCTTTAAAGGCTACCTCGAGACGGGCGGAGGCACCCCCTCAGAAGGACAGAAAATGCATCTCCTGCGCTCAAGGGTCAGCCCTGGAATCTACACCCTTATCGAGGAGGCGGAGAACTATGATGCCGCGATCGAACTGTTGGAAGGACATTATATCCGCCCTGTAAATCAGGTCTACGCACATCACCTGCTTGCAACTAGACGGCAAAGCCCCGGGGCATCATTGGAAGATTTCTACCGGGTGCTACTGGTGCTGGGCCGAAAATGTGGCTGCCCGCAGGTTTCGGGGAGCGAACACACGGAACTTTTAATCAGGGATGCTTTCGATGCAGGTATGTGCTCCTCAGATATCCGCCGAAGACTCCTAGAAAGGGACACCCTGGGACTTAGAGAGGCACGGGCCCTGGCAGGTTCCATGGATGTTGCCTACAAAAACGCGCAGTCCTATGCACCCGACCACATGGCGGCCCCCTGGGCTGCGTGGCACCCCGCAGCGGCAGCCCCACAAACCTTCCCCCTGACCCTGCTGGCCTGCGCTACGAGACGGCCCGCAAATGCCGCCGGGCCCCGCTGTTTCTCCTGCGGGCAGGCGAATCATCCCCGCCCGCGCTGCCCGGCCTGCACCACCACCTGCAAAGGGTGCGGCAAGAAGGGCCACTTTGTGGGGGTCTGCCTGGCTCACGCCGTGGCCGCGGTCTCCAGCAACTCCGGACCGCCGCGGCAACCCCCCCTTCAGGCGCCGACCGCCCGGCGCTCACCGCCACCCCCAAATCGTAGCGCCACGTGCGACCCACGGGCATGGCCATCTTGCCCCCCCAGACACCACGCTGGACGGGTGGGTGCCGCCATTTTGTCCATCGCCGCCGCCATCTTGTTCATCCCCGGACACCATGTGCGATCCATGGGTGATGCCATCTTGGATGGGGCCCCAGGCCCCCAGCACGGCCGACTACACGCTGCCCGATGAGAACTCGCAACTGCTTCATCTGACCTCGGTGACAGTGGACCAAAGTCTCTTTACACTGTTCGGTTTCCCCGCGTACATACACAGTGATAGGGGGGTCCTCCTTCATGAGCAAGGAGCTGCGTCAATTCCTGCTCAGCAAGGGCATCGCCTCGAGCAGGACAACCAGTTACAACCCCCGGGGAAACGGGCAGGTAGGAAGGGAGAACGGAACGATCTGGAAAACTGTTCTATTGGCCCTACGGTCCATAAATCTCCCAGCTGGCAAGAAGTCCTCCCGATAGCCCTCCACGCCATCCGGTCGCTGCTCTGTACAACCACAAATCAGACACCTCATGAACGTCTCCTTGTTTTCCCCAGGACGTCCTCCTCTGGGACCTCGCTCTCAACCTGGCTGGCGACACCCGTCCTGCTTCGGTAGCACGTGTGGGCGCACAAGTCAGACCCGTTGGTCGAGAGGGTCCACCTGCTGCACGCTAACCCGCAGTACGCCTCCGTGGCATTCCCTGACGGCCGGCAAGATACAGTCTCCCTTTGGGACCTGGTGCCCGCCGGAACACCACGTGCACCCGAACCATTGCCTCCCCCGCTACCCCCCCCCCCCCCCCCCACAGCACCTCACTGAAGGGTCAGTACTCACGCCGCTCCTGCCTAGGCCCCCCCCCCGTCAACCTTTTGCCTTTGCCCCAACATCACCGCCTAGAGGTGACAAAGCTGCCAGGGAGGACGAAACCACGCTCCCGGAGTCGCAACCACCGGGACCCTCACCAGAATCACCACCGAAGCCCTGACGCTCCAGAAAGACGACCAGGCCACCCGATCGACTGATTGCTTCGCTGTGACTTTAACTGTGAACGAACACTTTGTAAATATCCTCAACAGCGCGATACCTCCATACCTGATCATACCATGTTAAAGGCGACTGTTACCACTGGCCACCACCCCCGCCAGACTCTTTTTAACAGGGGTGAATGTGGTAGTACCAGGTATTGCGGTACCTAAGAGGCTGATGACCATTGGTTAGACCCAGGAATCTACCATTTGCTGTATTACGTAGCTCCGCCCTGAAGACGGAGTATAAGAGATGGTGCCGTCCCAGCAGCCTTCACTTTCTGTACCAAAGCTGCTGGGGAACAAGTTCTAGGAGATTAAAGCCTTCAGTTATGAAATCACTTCGTCTTGAGTGTAATTGATTGCGCATCAATGGGGAGAGAGAGTGCAGGCTGTCCTGGAAGGGAGAGTGCAGGCTGTCCTGGAATGGAGAATGCAGGCTGTCTGGGGAGAGAGAGTGCAGGCTGTCTTGGGAGGGAGAGTGCAAGCTGTCTGAGGAGGGAGTGTGCAGGCTGTCCTGGAAGAGAGAGTGCACACTGTCTGGGGAGGGAGAGTGGAGGCTGTCCGGGGAGGGAGAGTTCAGACTGTCTGGGGAGGGAGAGTGCAAGCTGTCTGAGGAGGGAGAGTTCAGACTGTCTGGGGAGGGAGAGTGCAAGCTGTCTGAGGAGGGAGAGTGCAGGCTGTCCTGGAAGAGAGAGTGCACACTGTCTGGGGAGGGAGAGTGGAGGCTGTCCGGGGAGGGAGAGTCCAGACTGTCTGGGGAGGGAGAGTGCAAGCTGTATGGGGAGGGAGAGTGCAGGCTGTGTCATGATTTGCAGACATGCACATAATGAGATACAAACAGGCAGCTAATGAATACAGAGAACAGGACATAACCAATCAGCAGGCAGAACACTTTGGGGTGGTACCCACTATAAAAGGCAGGAGGCACTCACACTCCGTCTCTTTCCACTGGTAACATTCTTTGTTTAAGAAGGGTAGCAAGGATAATCTCGGGAACAACAGGCCGGTGAGCCTTACGTCAGTGGTAGGGAAATTACTGGAGAGAATTCTTCGAGACAGGATCTACTCCCATTTGGAAGCAAATGGACATATTAATGAGAGGCAGCATGGTTTTCTGAAGGGGAGGTCGTGTCTCACTAACTTGATAGAGTTTTTCGAAGAGGTCACAAAGGTGATTGATGCAGATAGGGCAGTGGATGTTGTCTATATGGACTTCAGTAAAGCTTCTGACAAAGTCCCTCATTGTAGACTGGTACAAAAGGTGAAGTCTCACGGGATCAGGGATGAGCTGGCAAGGTGGATGCAGAACTGGCTAGGTCATAGAAGGCAGAGAGTAGCAATGGAAGGGTGCTTTTCTAATTGGAGGGCTGTGACTAGTGGTGTTCCGCAGGGATCAGTGCTGGAACCTTTGCTGTTCGTAGTATATATAAATGATTTGGAGGAAAATGTAACTGGTCTGATTAGTAAGATTGCAGATGACACAAAGGTTGGTGGAATTGCGGATAGCGATGAGGACTGTCAGAGGGTACAGCAGGATTTAGATTGTTTGGAGACTTGGGCGGAGAGATGGCAGAAGGAGTTTAATCCGGACAAATGTGAGGTAATGTATTTTGGAAGGTCTAATGCAGGTAGGGAATATACAGTGAATGGCAGAACCCTCAAAAGTATTGAAAGTCAGAGAGATCTAGGAGTACAGGTCCACAGGTCACTGAAAGGGGCTACACAGGTGGAGAAGGTAGTCAAGAAGGCATACAGCATGCTTGCCTTCATTGGCCGGGGAATGGAGTATAAGAATTGGCAAGTCATGTTGCAGCTGTATAGAACCTTAGTTAGGCCACACTTGGAGTATAGTGTTCAATTCTGGTCGCCACACTGCCAGAAGGATGTGGAGGCTTTAGACAGGGTGCAGAAGAGATTTACCAGGATGTTGCCTGGTATGAGGAGCGGTTGAATAAACTTGCTTTGTTCTCACTGGAACGACGGAGGTTGAGGGGTGACCTGACGGAGGTCTACAAAATTATGAGGGGCATATACAGAGTGGATAGTCAGAGGCTTTTCCCCAGGGTAGAGGGGTCAATTACTAGGGGGCATAGGTTTAAGGTGTGAGGGGCAAGGTTTAGAAGAAATGTATGAGGCATGTTTTTTTACACAGAGGGTAGTGGGTGCCTGGAACTCGCTACCGGAGGAGGTGGTGGAAGCAGGGACGATAGTGAAATTTACGGGGCATCTTGACAAATACGTGAATAGGATGGGAATAGAGGGATACGGACCCAGGAAGTGTAGAAGATTTTAGTTTAGACGGGCAGCATGGTCGGCACGGGCTTGGAGGGCCGAAGGGCCTGTTCCTGTGCTATACTTTTCTTTGTTCTTTGTTTGTTCTATTGTGAGATCTACAGTGGAGTCAGGGTGTACATATCATATAACTCCGACAGCACGTGGCTAAGAGCTAGTCTGGTTCAGTCAGACAGATTAATCACACTAGGTTAGCAGAGAGTCAAACTGACAGAGGATTGAGCTAACTGTGTGACAGGTTCAATAAATCGTATTGAACTGAATCATATTGAAGATCCTATTGCTCTCAGGTAAAGCTGCATCCAGTTGCAGCCCGTGTTATCTTGCTGTGCTTAACACGACATGATACCAGGAGACTGCAATCCCTAGGTGATTTACCTCAATCTGTTCCGTGATGACCAGCAAATGTATCCTGGCAGCATGGAGAAGATCCAGGATCCTCAACAGTTCCGGACCTCCGGCAATCTCAGTGCCAACTGGCGGACTTTCAAGCAAAGCTTTCTGCTGTTCATCGAAGCCTCAGACCTCGAGGGTGCGTCTGATTCAAGGAAGATTGTGCTTCTCCTCTCAACTGCAGGGGATCAAGCCATCCAGCTCTTCAACTCGCTGAACTTCACCGAAGGCCAGGACAAGACAAAGTTTCAGACCGTCCTGGACAAGTTTGATAGTCATTGTGAAGTGGACACCAATGAAATCTTCGAGCGCTATATGTTCAAACAACGCCTCCAAGGTAAAGATGAATCTTTCAACTCCTTCCTAACTAATTGTCTTGTTGTACTCTAGGCGTAGCATAAGCGGCTTCCTTGTGGTACACTTGACAAAGGAAGGTTCAGACGTGGAGATAGCTTCAACGTGTTTATTAAACTATTTACACTTCCCCTACTCGGGTTCGCCACTACTGTTAATCCTTCTGTAGCTACTCAGACTGACTAACCAGTCTGCTACAATCCACGTGGTGGGTGTAATATTGAATCAACCCTGTGTCTCTACTCACTGACTGTCTCCACTGGAAAGAGGAAGAGTATGTGTGTTGTGTCCTTTATATGTGGGTTGGTGTAATGCCCTCTTGTGGTCGTGTCACCTGTGTGTGTATCGTGAATGCCCATTGGCCTATCTAACAGTTCTATTGGTTGAGTGTATGTGTGTCATGTCTCTGGTGCTCCCTCTAGTGTCTAGCTAGTCTACATGTATTTACATTAACCCCTTGTGTCTTTACAGTGATGCATATCACCACACTAATCTCCATCTACTAGCGCTGTCCTTCAACTTTGGTGATATTGCTGACTCCATGATCAGGGACCA
This sequence comes from Scyliorhinus torazame, assembly GCF_047496885.1. Classification (NCBI taxonomy): domain Eukaryota; kingdom Metazoa; phylum Chordata; class Chondrichthyes; order Carcharhiniformes; family Scyliorhinidae; genus Scyliorhinus; species Scyliorhinus torazame. The sequence goes on from NC_092721.1 coordinate 36,336,696, forward strand.
GATCATTTTCGGAGTTTACTCTGATCCTGAGAGGGCAGCTTTTAAAAATCAAGACTATGACCCTGCCAGTCGCGATTAAAACATGTTGTGCATGAGCACGCCAGAAACCGGTATTCCCAATATAAATCGGCTGAAAAGGAGAAACTTGCCTCCCACGAGGCAGAGAGTGTGCAGGCCATTGCCCGGATGCAGATCCTCAGCCTTGATGAAAGCGGCCATTTCGCGCGCTCTTCCCGGAGCCCCACTCATGCGCGATGCGATTGGGCCGATGAAGCGGCCGATCACCACTCTGCGCAGGTGCGAACGTCTGCCGACCGCACTGCGCATGTGCGACGACGCACGGAGCGTAATGACATCATGACGTGCCCGACCTGCGGCACCGCCCACTTAAAGAACCACTGCCCTGCAAGAGGCAGGCGATGTTTAAATTGCAGGAAGCCTGGACACTGTGCAGCCATGTGCAGGTCTGCACCACCAGTCAAGGGCCAACGCTCCCAATTCCAGCGCAGACGCGTTCGGAGTGTACAGCAAGGTTTACAGGATTCCGATCCTGGCAATACAACGGACCCAGAGGACGACTGCCTGGAGTCCCCCTACCATGTGGGCATCATTACCAGACTTGAACAGGCCTCACTGAAATCATCACGACGCCTGCCCATCCTCACTGTGAATTCTGCGGACGAATGGCGTGCGGTGCTGCAAGTAAATCAATGCTCAAACCAGTTCAAGCTGGACACAGGTGCGTCTGCCAATCTCCTTTCACAGGCGGATTTCAACCACATCAAGAAGCCACCCAAGCTCCTTCCAGCAGTCTGCCAGCTCCTGGCATATAACGGCAATGCCATCACAGCATTGGGATCCTGCCATCTGCTTGTCTCCAACAAGAGCATTCACCCAAGGCTACGGTTTGAGATCGTCAAGCCAGACAGGGCCTCCCTGCTCGGCGCACAGGCATGCGAGCAACTAAACCTTGTGCAGCGGGTCTACACAATGACCTCCCCCAACGGGGATCTTCAAGCCGGCATTGACGACATCCTAGCTCAGTATCCGGATGTGTTCGATGGGATGGGCACTCTGCCATATCGGTACAAAATTGTGTTACGTCCTGATGCCACGCCTGTGGTCCTCGCACCACGCCGGGTCCAGCTCCACTGAGAAGTGCCTGAAGGCACAGCTCAAGGCTCTTCAGGACCAGGGCATCATTTCTAAAGTTACAGAACCGACGGACTGGGTCAGCTCGATGGTATGTGTGAAAACGCCTTCGGGGGAAGCTGCGCATCTGTATTGATCCCAAGGATCTCAACCAGAATATAATGCGTGAACACTTCCCCATCCCGAAGTGGGAGGAACTCACAAGTGAGATGGCACACGCCCAGTTTTTCACAAAGCTAGATGTGTCACAGGGATTCTGGCAAATCCAGCTGGATGAGTCAAGCAGAAGGCTCTGCACCTTCAACACGCCGTTTGGCAGGTTCTGCTACAACCGTATGCCGTTTGGCATTGTCTCAGCCTTGGAGATCTTCCATAGAATCATGGAGCAGATGCTGGAGGGCATTGAAGGGGTTTGTGTGTATGTGGACGACGTTATCATATAGTCCACGACTCCCAAAGAGCACATCTCTTGTCTCCAGCAGGTATTCCGCCGTGTCCATGCCACTGGCCTCAAGCTGAACAGGGCCAAGTGTTGCTTTGACATGTCGACACTTAAGTTCTTAGGTGACCAGATATCTCAACAGGGTGTGCACCCGGATGCAGACAAAGGCAAGGCCATCAAAGCCATGAAGACCCCTGAAGACAAGAAGGCGGTACTGCGATTTTTAGGCATGGTAAACTTATTGGGCAAGTTTATCCCAAACCTGGCCTCACACACCACGGCCCTCAGACACCCGGTAAAAAAGTCCACTGCCTTTGAGTGGCAGGCAGCTCATCAAGCAGAGTGGTTGGAGCTGAAAGCCAAGCTCACCACTGCACCTGAATTGGCATTTTTTGACCCTGACAGGGAAATGAAAATCTCGACAGATGCGAGCCAGGACGGCATCGGCGCGGTGTTGCTCCAGCGCGATGACACCTCATCCTGGGCACTGGTTGCCTACGACTCACAGGCAATAACACCCACCGAGCAGCAGTACGCCCAAATTGAAAAGGAATGCCTGGGCCTGCTTACTGGAATTCTCAAGTTCCACGATTATGTCTACGGCCTGCCGACGTTCACTGTCGAACCACAGGCCTCTGGTCCACATTATCCACAAGGACCTGAACGACATTACCCCCCGGCTGCAGCGCATCCTCCTCAGACTCCGGAGGTATGACTTCGAACTCGTGGACACGCCTGGCAAGGAGCTCATTATTGCGAATGCCTTGTCCCGCACCATAACCTTGCCTGCTGACCCGCCGGCATTCGTCCAACCGATCGAATCACAGATACAGTTGTGGGCCAGCAACCTCCCGACGTCGGATTAAAAGGTGATTCGCATTCGCGAGGAGACAGCCAAAGACCCTCTTCTGCAGCGTGTCATGCGCCACCTCGCCGATGGCTGGCAAAAAGGGCAGTGCCCTCAATTCTTCAATGTGAAGGACAACCTGACGGTAGTTGATTGCATCCTTCTCAGGCTGGCCCGCATTGTCATTCCACTCAGTCTCCAGAGCTTGGTGCTCCGGCAAATCCATGAGGGACATCTGGGTGTCGAGAAGTGCAGGCGCAGAGACAGGCAGGCTGTCTACTGGCCTGGGATTAGTCAGGATATCTCAAATATGGTCCTCAACTGTCCGACCTGTCAACGCTTCCAACCAGCACAGAGCAAGGAGACGCTTCAGCAGCACAAAATCGTGACCTCCCCATGGTCCAAGGTGGGCATCGACCTCTTTCATGCCAATGGTCGTGATTATGTGTTAATCATTGATTATTTTTCTAACTGTGGTAATACCAGGTATTGCAGTACCTGAGAGGCCGACGCCATTGGTTGAGACCCTGGTGTCTACCATTGGCTGTGTGAAGTAGCTCCGCCCTGAAGGCGGGGTATAAGAGATGGTGCCATCCCAGCAGCCTTCACTTTCTGTTACGAAGCTGCTGGGGATCAGTTCTAGTGCATTAAAGCCTCAGTTACTGAATACCTTCGTCTCGAGTATATTGATTGCGCATCACTAACTACCCAGAAGTTGTGAAGCTCTCGGCCCGCACATCCAAGACCGTCATTAAGGCCTGTAAGGAGACGTTCTCCAGCCATGTTATTCCCCTCACTGTCATGAGTGACAACAGTCCTTGCTTCAGCAGTCAAGAGTGGTCAAGATTTGCCCAGGTATATCAGTTTCATCACGTCACTTCCAGCCCGCATTACCCGCAGTCCAATGGGAAGGTTGAGAAAGGGGTGCACATAGTGAAGCAGCTCATCTGCAAGGCCGCGGATTCTGCTTCTGACATCAACCTTGCGCTGCTTGCGTACAGGGCATTCCCTCTGTCTACCGGCATGTCACCGGCTCAACTCCTGATGAACAGGGACCTGCAGACGACTCTTCCAGCTATACACTTGCCTGATCTGGATCTCTTTCCGGTTCTGTAGAAGGTGCAGAAAATCAGGGACCGGCAAAAGCAGAGCTATGACGCTCATGCCACTGATTTGCCTGTGCTACTCCCAGAGGATGCTATTTAGATCAAGCTACCTGATGGAGGCTGGTCAGCTCCAGCTGTTGTTGTTCGACAGGCTGCTTCCCGATCGTATGTTGTGTGTATGGCTGATGGCTCTGTTGTGCGGTGCAACAGACGGGCCCTGCGCACAGTTGCCCGCCCGCAACCACATTCTTCATTGTTTCCATCTGTTATTGTGCCACCTCCTGATACCTCGAGCCACGAGTCCACCAGTCAGGCTTCAATCCCGCCTATCAAGGTGCCATCGTCCCCACCACCACCTCTCCTGCGGTCGACCAGGATCAGACGCAATCCCCAGAGACTGGACTTATGAACACTTATTTTGTTGGCTATGTTCTGTTTTTTGCACCTTAGACACCTGTTTTTACAGGTACATATGTTCCCATCTGCTACTGTATGTAAATAAGTTAGTTTTTCGGCCTACATATGTAAATACTTTCACATAGGCCATTGAAAAACATTTCAAAAGGTGGGATGTCATGATATGCAGACATGTACATAATGAGATACAAACAGGCAGCTAATGAATACAGAGAACAGGACATAACCAATCAGCAGGCAGAACACTTGGGGGTGGTTTCCCACTATAAAAGGCACGAGGCACTCACACTCCGCCTCTTTCGACTGGTGACATCTACAGTGTGAGTCAGGGTGTACAGATCATATAACTCCTACAGCACGTGGCTAAGAGCTAGTCTGGTTCAGTCAGACAGATTAATCACACTAGGTTAGCAGAGAGTCGAACTCACAGAGGATTGAGCTAACTGTGTGACAGGTTCAATCAATCATATTGAACTAACCTCAAGGTGTGGAGTATCTCTCAGGTAAAGCTGCATCCAGTTGCAGCCCGTGTTATCTTACTGTGCTTAACACAACAGGCTGTCTGGGGAGGGAGGGTGCAGATTGTCTGGGGAGGGAGAGTGCAAGCTGTCTGGGGATGGAGAGTGTAGGCTGTCTGGGGAGGGAGAGTGCAGGCTGCCTGGGGAGGGAGTGCCTTGCATATGCATATGTAATAAGCTGAACATCGCACAATTGTGTGTGGGCAGCCATTAAAATCCACCACAGTGTAGTGATCTGTACATCTGTACATGCATCTGCACATACACCAGGGACTGCAGACAGATGTAACAGCCACAGCATCACTAGAGGGCATCAGAGATGGGTATAAAGAGTCCAGCCCAAGGTAGGATCCACCTCTTTCAGAAGCACAGGGCTAGTGAGGAGCAGCAGCAGACAGAGACAGCTCAGCATTGGCAGCTTACCTTAGCTTCACTGGTCATACCTCTTGACTGTTTTGCATCTAGTTAAGCTCTGGAAACAGAACGAACCGACTGAATAAAGTATTTGTGTTAACTGGAAGTCTACAATCTTTATTCAGACTTAGAGAATAATATATGATATCAGGAGAGATTTCAGAAAGCTAGCGAGACATCAGCAAGAGAAGAAAAACTTAAACTGGATATTCGACTGTGGAAGACTTCGCAGCAAATGGATCCTCGACGACTAACTGATTCGATGGAACTTGTTGGAACTCCATGGCGGCTGGAAACAACTGGTAATTTAAGTTATAACTGGAAAATGTTTGAACAGATGTTCCAAATATTTATCACAGCTAATGATTTAAGCCATGCCTCTGATGCAACAAAAATAGCCCTACTTCTCTCAACAGGAAGGCATGAAGCTAGAGAAATCTATAATTGCTTTAATTACTTAGAAGATGAAGATAAATCCAAAGTAGAAATCATATTCAAAAAATTTGTTAAATGCTGCATCAGTCTGGCTGATGAGATGCTGGAAAGATTTAACTCTTGTCAGAGAAACGGAGGGCCCATCTCTGATTTTATTACAAATCTCAAGTTAATACCACAAGGCTGTGATTATGCTGGTTTCAGAGGCACTGTGATAATGCATCAATTAATTTCTGGACTATCTGCTAAAAATTTGAGGGAAGAACTGTTACAAAATAAGCATCTAGCTCTAGAAATCGCGATACAAAAATGCCTTGCTTATGAACAAAAACAAAATCAATACTGTCAGTCTTTACAAACACAGAATCAGTGTCTAGAAAAGAAAATCGGAAAAAATGGTGTCAAAACTTACCACGAGGCAGAGACAGGATTGAAGGAAGTTCTGAGCGGCAGCCATCTTGAGGAAGGAGCCGCACATGCGCAGTTGTGCCAAGAGCGCACAGTAAAGGAAACTCAAATTGCGCATGGGCAATCGAGTCTGGCACATGATGTCACTAGCGTCATGATGTCAGATGACCAGGACCACGCCCACTTAAAAGGGAAATGCACGAAAATGAACAAAAATAAATTTAAAGCTGCAACACCCAATTTTCTTGCCTCAAAAGATAGAACAATGCCCGAACTTACACCAGCAGTTAAAAATAACTTTCACAACACCCTGGAACAAGCAGTTAGCACCACCCTAGAAGATGATATGGTCCTTGTTGACTACGACTCAGGCGAAGCTTTCACCTTGGGAGATGGCTACCCGAGTATCAAATCCGATTCGCAACTAGTGGTGTTGTACCGTGAAGACCCCGACGATGAGTTCTTCGGATTGGAGAATCTTCAGCCCAGCATATATGACATCCCGACTCGTGAGTGCAGGATTTTGCTGCGGCCTGATGCCAAGAAACAGAGAGTGGTCCACGCACCACGAAGGGTCCCAGCTTCCACACAAGAAGATGATTTGTTCATTGAACATGAAGAGAACGTTCACAACTCCGAAACAAAAAGCGATGATTTGTCTATTGAACAATACACACAATACTGCTCAGACATGGCTGAGTTATTCGGATCCGGATCCTGATCACACATCAGCAACACGGTTGAACAGTTCAATACGGCTCTTCTCATGATAGATGAATCCAATACCATGGTGCCGTGGCAGATCGGCGATACATTGGATGACAGCAATACCCAAGATGAAGACGACACCAAACGGAGAGCACAGAACGACTCCGTTGAGAGCGCACAGATCGACTCCACAGCGGATACACTGCACGACTCCACAAAGAGAGCGATGACAGACTCCACAGAGAGAGCAATGACAAACTCCACAGAGAGAGCGATGAAGGGCTCCACAGAGAGAGCGATAACAAACTCCACAGAGAGAGCGATGACAAACCACAGAGAGAGCGATGAAGGGCTCCACAGAGAGAGCGATGACAAACTCCACAGAGAGAGTGATGAAGGGCTCCACAGAGAGAGCGATGAAGGACTCCACAGAGAGAGTGATGAAGGAATCCACAAAGAGAGCAACACAAGCCTCCACAAAGAGAGTGACGCAAGCCTCCACAAAGAGAGTGACGCAAGCCTCCACAGACAGCTCGGTGACAGACTCAAAAATGGAAGCAAGCAAACACTCCATAGCGAACGCCATGCATGTACAAGACCATGAAGATCTATCAAGCTTATTTGAGCCACCAGAAGAAGATACTGAATGTCTACCCACTGTATGTGAGGCAAGTGACGAAGAAATCACAATTCCAATACAGGATGTGCAGGATCACAGCGAGACTGACATATCTCAGCTCGTCTGCACAGAAGCACTCAATAATCAGAGGACGGCCACCCATGAGTCCAGAGAGACCATGTCAATAGAAATCCTGAAGATTTTGACTCCAGAAAAGGTGCACCACAACCCACAACAAAATAAAATCGTGAAGATTTTGACTCCAGAAAAGGAGCACAAAGAGATCACTGATGATTCAAACGAATCTGAAATGACTCCAAAAGAGGAGCACCAAGAAAACAATGATGATTCAAGTGAACCAGAAATGGCTCTAGAAGAGGAGTACCAAGTACGCAAAGACGAGGAATCAAATCCACCACAAATGACTGATGTCACCAACATCAATGCAACATCAGATCATTCTCACAATTCTCAAGAAGATACGCTCAATATAGCAGAGACCACAAAGGACACGGACACCAATAACTGTGACAATGACTCAAATCATCCACATGGCACACTAATTGAGCGCAACAAGAACAACAAAAACCGCACGAAGCACAGCAGACACAAGAACAACTACAGCAACAACAAAAATAACATGCAGCGCAACAAGAATGACAAAAACAACAAGAAACATCCCAGAAACAACAAGCACGACAAGAAAAAGAGCAGGAATAAAAGTGAAAACAATGAAAACAGAATCAACAAGCATGTCAAAAAGAACAACAAGAACGACAACAATGAAACAATGACCTGTACAACATTGTACAACTCTGCATGTGAAGGACAATGCCACAGCACACTGCGAAACAATGACAAGACTGCAAACATGCCATGGCATGATAACGAATCTCATGAATTCACATCTGCTCCAGAACAAACAAGCAAAACAGCTTTCACGAACGATGACATACAGAATCAATACCACAGACACAAGAAAAAGTCGAGGTCAGACAACGGTGCGACACAGAATCGCTACCCGCAATCAAATGGAACAGGGGAAAAAGGTGTCCAGATCATTAAACGGCTCATCAGCAAAGCAGCCGAGTCACGTTCCGACATCAACCTAGCTCTGTTATCTTACCGAGCAACCCCATTGAGCTCAGGACTGTCGCCAGCGCAAATGCTCTTCGGCAGAGACATCCGGACAACCCTACTGGCAAAGCAATTACGAGACCCCGGCAACGTATCGGTTCTCGACAACATGCGGGCACTATGCTCCAAACAAAAACTATACTACGATCAACATGCGATCCCACTCAAGCCACTGACAATAGGTGACACCATCTGAATCAGGGACCCAGGAGGCGGATGGTCTGAGTCAGCCACGGTGATCAGGCAGGAGGCACCGCGGTCCTACATTGTCAAATCGGCTGCGGGAGTTCTTTTTCGCCATAACCGCCGGGATCTTAGGGATTTCGACCTACGACACCAGTATTTCCCACACTGGACTTGACCGAGTCCATTTGTCCACAGGACGTTCCTCGCCACACAACGCCAGACAGTACTCTTGATGACATCAAACCATTATCCCTACTACCACCATTAAGACGCTCCAGCAGAAGCCATGAGGCACCCGACCGGATAGATTTATGATGACACCTCAACACACGCACAAGACGAATGTGGACATTTCTCACGATGGACTCACAACACAGTTAATTGTTTCTGTATTACTGTTATCATTTTCACAGTTTGCAGATTTGCATATTCTCACCACTTGTTATGTACAGTTTTCTTGAGGCCAGTCTAGAAAACATGTCAAATAAAAGGGGGGGATGTAGTGATCTGGACATACATCTGCACATACACCAGGGACTTCAGACAGATATAACAGCCACAACATCACTAGAGGGCATCAGAGACGAGTATAAAGTGTCCAGCACAAGGTAGGATCTGCCTCTTTCAGAAGTACAGGGCTAGGGAGCAGCAGCAGCAGACAGAGACAGCTCAGCATAGGCAGTTTACCTGAGCTTCACTGGTCACACCTCTTGACTGTATTACATCTACTTAAGCTCTGGAAACAGAACAAACCTACTGAATAAAATATTTGTGTTAAGTGGAAGTCTACAATCTTTATTCGGACATAGAGAATAATATACACAGAACGTAGACTCCAGAGCGGAATTTCTGGCCGAGACTTTGGAATAGAACTTTTCCTCTGACTTTGAAGACATGAAGGATAGCATGGTAACGGCTTTGAGAGCTTTACATCACTCCTCCCATTCTTTCTCATGCAGAGCATTTGGAGTGTTGAGACACAGGTCAATGAGAGTGGCATTTGTCCTTAGAAGGGGCAGATGTTGTCATCTATCAGGATGACAACAAAAACCTGTTCCGTTGCTGTTTGCAACACTGTGAGGTCACCTTCTAGGTCACCTGATATAATCACTGTGGATGCAACTTGTCAGAGAGCTAGAATAGTTAAGTGAGCATAAAAGACAGATATTCAGGTTTTTCAGAGGGGTGACAGATATCTTCAGGCTAAAGTTATTGTCAAATGGAGAGTAATGAAGCAGCTTTGTAAAATAAACTTACCTGGATTACTAATTCTGTGGATAGGTGGGCAACTGCCGTGAAGTTGTACTTTGCAATGGCACTCTGGGATGGATTTTCCGACGCCCCGCTGGGTCGGAGAATCCCCGGAGGGGCGGCGTGTATCCCGTCCCGCCGCTCCGACGCCGGCTGCCGTATTGAGAAATTGTTCGGGACACGGGAGTTTCAGAGCTATGGGTTAGTGCTGTGGACATCCCAGCGTGGAACTGCAACTTGTGGTTGAATGGGTGCCAGAGATCGATCACTCCCTCCCTGGGGAGCCAGTTGCCTGCTCCTCTGTGAAATTGCGGCAGGCAATCCTGTTTCTGTACAGAATCTGTAAGCCTACCCCTTCCTTTCCCTCCTTTTCCCTCTGCCAGCATGCTGCACGGATCTCTCGTGATCCGGGCAGCACAGTAGCACAGTGGATAGGGCAGTTGCTTCAAAGCTCCAGGGTCCCAGGTTCAATTCCCGGCTTGGGTCGCTGTCTATGCGGGGTCTGCAAGTTCTCCCCGTGCCTGGGTGCATTTCCTCCGGGTGCTCTGGTGTCCTCCCACAGTCCAAAGATGTGCAGGTTCGGTGTATTGGCCATGCCAAATTGCCCCTCAGCGTCCAAAAAGGTTAGGTGGGGTTATTGGGTTACGGGGATAGGGTGGAATTGTGGGCTTAAGTGGGTGCTCTTTCCAGGGGCCGGTGCAGACTCGATGGGCCAAATGGCCTCCTTCTGCACTGTAAATTCTATGGTTCTGACTTCCTCATTGCATCTGCCTATTCCAAAATCCTTCTTACCGCATATTGCAGCCTCAAAAGCAGAACAAACGGAATGCCGTGTCAGGATGGTAATATTTCTTGAAGGGGTGAACTCTTCCCAAAAATCAATCTCCGAGTTCACCTGAGCAAAACAGAACGCAAAGTTACAGTAAACAGAAACAGCATTCCTCTTGATTGTTTCATACCCACCAATTAAAATCAACCTCTCACCTTTCAGTGTTCATGCTATTCTTCTGTGATGCATTTTAAACTCATTCTCAGGATGTGTGAAAAAGCAAAATGCTGTTATTATATACTCTCACTCACTGGGATCCACCCAAGCACCGGCACAGATAATTTCACCAGTGTGAGGAGATTGATCCGGTGATGCACAAGGGAGGGCTCTGGGGGTGCTGGCAGCAGTACCTGAGGAAACAGGAATTCCAGCTGTGCCAAAGGAGGATCAAGGGCACTTCATCCAGATGGGAAATTTCTCGATGGTTAGCCTGGGGTGTCAGGCCCTTTCAAAGGAAGTTACTTTGTGAAACTCATCAGTGGAATGCCAAGAGTTGTGCTGAAGTTGAAGGTTTGCAGATTGGTGACAGATAATGTATGTGCTGCCTTGCATTGGTATTTTCCAATGCTCCAATCCATCATGGAATATGCACATTTAAAAATATCCAAACTTAAACCGCCAACCAAAAAACCTAAAGACAGTTATTTATCACCTTATTATTTCTTAGACCCACTGAGATCTGGGAATTTTAAGGTCAACACAGTGGTTGGTATTGTTGACTCACAGCGCCACGGACCCAGGTGCGATTCCGGCTTTGGGTGACTATCTGTGTGGAATTTGCACATTCTCCCCGTGTCTGTGTGGGTGTCCTCTGGCTGCTCCAGTTTCCACCCACAATCCAAAGATGCGTTAGGCGGGGTTGCAGGGATAGGGCGAGGGAGTGGGCCTGGGTGGGGAGCTCCTTCCGAGAGTCTGTGCAGACTCAATAGTCTGAATGGCCTCCTTGTGCACTGTCAGAATTCCCTGGAATGGGCTATCTCTTTTAGCTTTCATGTTAATTGTGCAAGTACATAAATGAACAACAAGGTCAAGCTTTACAGGGGGGGATTCTACGCCCCACCCCCCCCCCCACCCCCCCCCCCCCCCCCCACCCCCCCGCCGAATCGGAGAATCGCCGGGTGTCGGTGTGAATCCCGCCCCCGCCGGTCACGGAATTCTCCGGCACCGGGAATCACGCCGCGCTGGTCGCCCCCCCCCCCCCCGCCCTCCCCCCCCCCCACCCCCCGCGATGGGCCGAAGTCCCGCTGCTGTAATGCCAGTCCCGCCGATGTGAATTAAACCACCTCCCTTACCCGTGGGACCAGGCGGCGCGAGCAGGCTCCGGGGTCCTGGGGGGGCACGGGGCAATCTGGCACCGGGGGGTGCCCCCACAGTGGCCTGGCCCGCGATCGGGGCCCACCGATCCGCGGGCGGGCCTGTGCCATGGGGGCACTCTTTTACTACGCGTCGGCCCTGTATGTCCCCGCGATGCCCGACGTGTAGGTGACCCCCCCCTGCGCATGCGCGGGGGTAACGTCAGCAGCCGCTGACGCTCCCGCGCATGCGTGGACATCTGCCGGCCGGCGGAGTCCCTTCGGCCCCGGATGGCGTGGCGCCAAAGGCCTTCCATGTCAACGGCGGGACGGCAACCACTCCGGCGTGGGCCTAGCCCCTCAAGGTGAGGGCTTGGCCCCTAAAGGTGCGAAGAAATCCGCACCTTTGGGGTAGCCCGACGCCGGAGTGGTTCACGCCACTCCATCCCGCCGGGACCCCCCACCCCGCTGGGGAGGGGAGAATCCCGCCCCAGATCTCTTCAACGCCTCCAATTCTGAATTTACACTGATCGGTATCCATATTGTAGTAAGATCCAACATGGCTGGAATAGAAACTCATTCTGATGCTGTCAATTAGGATGACAGCAGATCCAGCTACCTCCAGCAACCAGTGCTATGTGCCACAAAGCGTACAGGGCCAGACCACACATGAGAGTGCTGAAGTGGTGGAGCTTGCAGCTCATTCTTTTCAGGAATTACCAATCTAGCAACAAGAGCCTATTTGCCAGAGAGTTTGATGGAGCGAGGATAGTCAGCAGGCTCACGTAGACCTGCCACATTGATGGCAGCCAGACAAAGTATCAGATTAGAGGACATATATCAAACTGTCAGCATGGAAAGCACCTTGAAACAAACATAAGAATCTGGGATTTTTGCTTTTGTCCCACTAAACTTGTGTGCTCAGCATTTTAATCCCAAAGTTTATTAGCATGTTTCATTACGTGGTGGAAGTGGAAAATGTGTGCATTGTCTGATATGTACGTGAATTATATCATACTTACAACGACCAAGGTAAATTATACACAGGACTGTTGATCTAGCAGATATCTTGCCAAGTTGAAAGGAAGACTTCTCTGTCAGACTTTGTCAAATAGCTCTCAATTCAGTTCCACAGCCGAGGCAAGCTCAGGCTTTCAGGCAGGGGTGACTGATGAGCGGTTTGATGGAGGACTCTGATGGAGGCCTAGTGGAGGAGGGAGTCTGATGGGGGGTCTGGGAGAGAGCCAACCCCTCGGACCCTTTGGGGACCCTCCCCCCACCAAAGTCTGGCAGCGGCAGAGCGGTACTTCATAAATGCCCTGCCACCCTTCACCTCCCTCGGGCTCCACCATGTCAAGATGCACATGACCAACCTTGCACCAAAACCAGCCCAGAGGAATTCTCGATGAGGGGGTCGGAGAACCACAGTTGGGGGGGGGGGGGGTGGAGGGATTACAAGCATTAACTGTATGCATATGTATGCTTAACATTGAATTACATGTTCCAGCCGACATGTGGCGCAGAGCGCAATGCACCACTGGCAGATCGGAGCATAGTAACTGGTTTGGCTCCCGGCGCTGATACCATTTTTTGGGTGACCTGCCATTCTCCGCCAGATCGGGAATCCTGACACCTGTGTCAGACGATGGAGAATCCACCCCAAAGAATCTGAACTGATAGAGGTTGTTAAGATTCTGAAAGGGTTTGAATGAATGGACACAGAGAAAATGTTTCATTCCTGGGAAAGGTAATTGTCAATCGATAAGTCCAATAAAGATTTCAGGAAATGCTTCTTCACCCAGAGTGGTTCGAACGGACAATTGCTACCACAAGGACTAGCTGAGGATACCTGCACAGGTAAAGTTTGGCGGGAGTGCCAAATCGGTTTCACACTGGCATCAATTTCCGGTGGCATCTTCTGCTAGTGCCCGCTATGCGGGACTGGGAAACCTGCTGGAGGCTAATTTACATCCCACCAATGGGATGCAGGTAAAGTCCTGACAAGAATCTTTCCCCCACGTCCACTTTCTGCTGCACCAGGGGGAAAACACGCTGCTCCCAATCACGTCTGGAACAAAATGGCATGCAGATGTTAGGGCTCACCTCAACAGTGCCTGGTGTTCATAATGGAGAATTCAGGCAACTGTAGACCCTGGAACACCACCACAGTGGGTGAGTGGAGCATTTAGAGGTGGGTCTTCTGGATACAATATCATTGAGAAGGTCCATCTTCCAGCCTCATAATTTTCCTGGAGATTCATCTTCCTTCTCAGGAGGTCCATCTTATTTCTTCAAAGTGGGGGAGTAATGTTGACTCAATATCATGCCCAATATGATGGCAGACTGCAAACTGTTAGGCCTGTCCCACCATGGAATATGGCGGAAAACACCCTGTTGCATAATGAATTAGGTTAGTGCCGGATGGTATAGCTTGGTTGCCGGCTGGAGCTACACAGCGGGAAACACTCCACATTCCCACCCCTGCCACAGGGACTTAGTGCTGGAGAGGAGAATTTCGCCCAGTGTTCCGATTATCACTCAGCGCAGACATTAGGTGAGGACAGAGCAGGAGTTTGTTTGGGGCGATGATATCTGTGGTCAAATAATCGGAAGCTTCTTTGTCAAGGCTACTGAGTGAATAATAACAGATGAAATCAGGTCCTGGATGGAGCGCAGCCCCTTTGAAACAATAATAGTGCATCGAGGCAATACCTTCAGAAGAGGAATCAGTGTGAAATTTTACCGGGGAAGAATGGCATAAGTCTCTTATATCTTAAATTCAGCATTTTTATTGAGTTCATTAACTCGGATGGATTTGCGTTATTATCATTGTTTAACAATCTGTTATCATTAATTTGAAAGTCTACACTGACTATCCCTGATAATTCCCACTTCCTACGGGGATAAAATTAATTTGCATTTACATTAGGAGAAAGTCATTGAAACCTGAAATAAATTCACCATCAAAATGATTCCATAGGATTGTACTCAACCGGTTAAGGCAAGACCAAATTAATTTCCAGATTTACAAAATCAGATTTTAATTAAAATGCTGCCCGCATAAAAAAAGACACTTGGCACAATGTTCGAAGAAATGAAGCACATGAGAAACAAAGTAGACTAAAATTCTTATAGCAAAGGGAAAGACGAGATAAAGCAAAATAATCTATCTGCTTTCAAGAAAATCAGCAGAAGACCTACAATCACTCTGGCATTGGACTCTCGTTCATTTACATAATCCTTCGACTTGTTTGATAAGTTCTTTAAAAAACAGAATATTTCTAAAAATGAATAATATCTAGAACCACACAAAGGGAAATGCATGTGCTTCTCTAAATCGTGTTTGCATCAATGTTTGATTCTCTCTATTCAATTCTTTCCTTCTCATTTTTTTCTTATTGATAAAATTATAATTGAAGTACTCTAGAATAATACTAATCAACAAATGAATATAGCATTGCAAATATGGTAACCTAGAAATAGCGTTGCTCATGTTGTATTCTAGTCAGATTAACAGTCCCAAATTTTAACAATTAATCAGGTGACTGGAGGACAGTTATCTCACAGTAGCAGAGCGGGCAGAGCCATTTTAGGTTTGCGCTCCCTTAAACCCACAAAATTAATGCAACACGTAACTTTCTGGGGCCTCGTCAATTTTAATGCCAGTCAAATTGGTTAGAGAGCACACATTATGCATGCACCAACTCTTCCTTAAAATGGCAACCGTGTCCTATGTTTATCATAGTAGTCCAGTTAGCACATTTAAAAAGGTTTATCGCCTAAAGCAGTGGTAGGCCACTGTGAAAAGTAAAATGAGCAAATCATCATAAGTGAGGTGAGAAGCCTTTCCCAATTTATTCATGGTTTTGATAAGTTGAAGTCACCCCTCTGAATTTCTTTCATCAATTTTCCCTCCCCCAATCCTGAAGGCACCTGAGATAAATTTGCAGCCTTCCCACATAGTAACCTGATGGATTGGATCACCTGCTGGTTAGTGATCCTTTGGTGAATTGGGTTGCCTGGCCACGATGGAAGCTGCTCGATTTTTATCCATTGCTTTTCGTCTGGATGAAAATCGGGCAGCTTCTGTTGTGAGCAGGCACACACATCACCAAATTGACACTCATGCAGCATAGAGAAAAATAAAATACTCTCCTGATTTTTCCTGGCCTCTGCTTTTATGCTTTGAGAAACAAAACTATGAAAGTTACCACCATCCCCAAAGGCCACAGGCTGCTCTCCCCTTTTGGAAAGGAGAGAGCTGGCTGGTGGTGATTTAACTTGAGGGTCCCCACACCTCAGACAAGGTTGAGAACATGGGGCCTTCCTCCATAACCTCAACCGGTACAGGAATTGAACCCATGCTGTTGGCAAGGTTCCACATCACAAACCAGTCGTCCAGCCAACTGAGCTAACCGACCCCCAGTATGAAAACACCTCCCCAACCTTTAACTCCAGTAGTAATTCTTCATATACAAACATATATTGGAGCGATCTCTATTTCCCATGGACTAACAGTGTGAAAGGGGCAGAGGGAATGGGAAAGTTAAATTGGGAGTCGCTCCATATGTGGAATTTTATGCCCCTCCTATCATGACAGGGTCATATAATTCCGTCCACCATCTCTCAGCCACTCACTACAGCATCATGTGTACAAGATGCTGGTACTATATTAATTCAGAATGATAGGTATTCCGTACCATTTCCACCTTAACAGTGCTGGTTGCTAGGATGAAAACAATGATTGCAACAATGTGACCAAAATTGTGGGGAGAGTAGGTTCAATGCCGACTGTAGTTTTCCTGTTCATCTGCCATGATTTTGTTGGAGGAGCCACAGTGGATAGCATGAGTTGTTTTTTCAAGGTTTCTGTGACTTTTCGCCTTAAGTAATATAGAAGGGCGGGAGAATCCCGAGATAATGTATCTGTGTGCCTTAGCATCATGAAAAAGTTGCTTTTATTGTCAGTTTGAGAAAGTTGCCAGACACTTGTTGCATTTGTTCAATTGGTCCCATACCTTTATTGATTGCCCTCATTGCCTTCTTCACAAAGAACAATGAGGGTAGGTTTTAGCCATATACTCATAGAGTCATAGAGGTCCACAGCACAGAAAAGGCCCTTCAGCCCATTGCTAGTCAAAATCAACCGCCAAACCATTCTAAACCCATTTTCCAGCACTTGGTCCATAGCCTTGTATGCCTTGGCACCACAGGTGCACATCTAAATGCTTCTTAAATGTTATGAGGTTCTCTGCCTCCACCGCCCTTTCCGGCAGCGAGTTACAGACTCCCACCCCCCTCTGGGTGAAAAGGCCTTTCCTCACATCCACTCTAAACTTCCAGCCCTTGACCTTAAATCTGTGCCCTCGGGTCATTGATCCCTCCACAAAGGGTAAAATTGTCTTCCTGTCTACTCTATCAATGCCCCTCATAATTTTGTACATCTAAATCACATCCCCCCCTCAGTCTCCTCTGCTCCAAGGAAAATAACCTCAGTCTATCCAATCTCTCTTCATAAGTAAAACGCTCCAGCCCAGGCAACGTCCTGGTGAACGGCCTCTGAACCGCCTCTGAACCTCTTCTGCACCCCCTACAAAGTAAATGTCACCACAACCCCAGGGGAACATAGGCTGCTCGCCCTTTTTGAGGAAGAGCTAACAGGTGATGATTTAACCTGAGAGTCACCACACCTCAAGCAAGGGGAAAGGTTGAGCCATCTGTCTTGAATAACCTCAGCCAGTACATGAACTGAAACAGTACTGCGCTGCTGGCATTGCTCCGTGTTACAAACTAGCCATCCAGCCAACTGAGCTAACTCAAAACATTGACAAATTGATAATCCAGTCTTAATTGCTCCATCTGTGGCTGAGGTGGTAACTAAAATATAAGAACAGAAAAACTGACAAAGGGTTAAAACCAAAATATTAGCTCATCTATTCGCTCCAAAGACATTGATTGACTTTCTGGGTTTTGTCATTATTTTTTGTTTTATGTTTGAGTTTTCCACCATTCGCCATATTTTAAAAAATACTTTGAAATGGAGAACCTCCCCTTTTGCTTCCTGCCCTATCAACACTCAATGTCTAGTTCTGTTTGGACTGCCTGGTAGTGACGCGGAGGTAAGCGATTTTTTAATAGCATTCTTGTGGGTCACGAGCAGCAGAAGTGATGTTCCTTGTGTAGTTCTCCAAGATGGCTAAAAGTCGTAGTGTTGACAAAGAACATCAAGCTATTTTTTTAAAACAAAGCTAGTTTATTTTACACAACTTCAAATGGTTTGCACACTTCACTAAGTAATTGCGAACAAAACAACACTATAAAATCTATGTCACAGAAATCTATAATATCTTTTTAGTACAGCTAACAATCTATCTCAACCTCTCACTATCCTTCTTCATACCCTCCTCCCAGAATACATTTTGAGGACATTACCAGTGCAGTCGCTAACGGGGAGCCAATGGATGTGGTATATCTGGATTTCCAGAAAGCCTTTGACAAGGTGCCACACAGAAGGTTGTTGCATCAGATAAACATGCATGGCATTAAGGGTAAAGTAGTAGCATGGATAGAGGATTGGTTAATTAATAGAAGGCAAAGAGTGGGGATTAATGGGTGTTTCTCAGGTTGACAATCAATAGCTAGTGGTGTCCCTCAGGGATCAGTGTTGGTCCCACAATTGTTCACAATTTACATAGATGATTTTGAGTTGGGGACCAAGGGCAATGTGTCCAAGTTTGCAGACGACACTAAGATGAGTGGTAAAGCAAAATGTGCAGAGGATACTGGAAGTCTGCAGAGGCATTTGGATAGGCTAAGTGAATGGGCTAGTGTCTGGCAGATGGAATACAATGTTGACAAATGTGAGGTTATCCATTTTGGTAGGAATAACAGCAAAAGGGATTATTATTTAAATGATAAAATATTAAAACATGCTGCTGTGCAGAGAGACCTGGGTGTGCTAGTGCATGAGTCGCAAAAATTGGTTTGCAGGTGCAACAGGTGATTAAGAAGGCGAATGGAATTTTGTCCTTCATTGCTAGAGCGATGGAGTTTAAGACTAGGGAGGTTATGCTGCAATTGTATAAGGTGTTAGTGAGGCCGCGTCTGGAGTATTGTGTTCAGTTTTGGTCTCCTTACTTGAGAAAGGACATACTGGCACTGGAGGGTGTGCAGAGGAGATTCACTAGGTTAATCCCAGAGCTGAAGGGGTTGGATTACGAGGAGAGGTTAAGTAGACTGGGACTGTACTCGTTGAAATTTAGAAGAATGAGGGGGGATTTTATAGAAACATATAAAATTATGAAGGGAATAGATAGGATAGATGCGGGCAGGTTGTTTCCACTGGCAGGTGAAAGCAGAAATAGGTGGCATAGCCTCAAAATACGGGGAAGTAGATTTAGGACTGAGTTTAGGAGGAACTTCTTCACCCAAAGGGTTGTGAATCTGTGGAATTCCTTGCCCAGTGAAGCAGTCGAGGCTCCTTCATTAAGTGTTTTTAAGATAAAAATAGATAGTTTTTTGAAGAATAAAGGGATCAAGGGTTATGGTGTTCGGGCCGGAAAGTGGAGCTGAGGCCACAAAAGATCAGCCATGATCTCATTGAATGGCGGAGCAGGCTCGAGGGGCCAGATGGCCTACTCCTGCTCCTAGTTCTTATGTTCTTATGTAATACCAAGAGAAGCAGCCTTTTAAAAGGCTACTCTGTGGTGCCATCTAGTGGTGAGATACATGAACATCATCTTGTTATCGCTTTACACTCCTTTACACTACTTACATTATACATATCATTACACCCACCACCGTTTGCCTTTTTGTTTCCAGTTGTGGCTGCTCTCTTTCCACTGTCGTGACTGGTGGCCCTGCCACCCAATCCCTAAAAAGTAGCCCTGTTTGTGATCACGATCCCACCCACCTCCTGGTCTCAGACCTACTCCACATCCAGAACCAAACTCAGCCCCCAACTATTGATTTCTGGGTCAGCCCCAGGTCTGGCGTGCACCCAGAGGATCCCTGACTGTAGAACCCTGATACTGATTTTACTTTTTTGGAGTCAGCTGACCCAGCCTGCCAATTTGTCAACAGAAGCAAACATGGCCAATTTCAGAAATTTGACTGACATTCTGCAGGCCCAGCATCAATTATTTTTTCCCCGCATCCCCCGGTACTCTCCCAACCAATATAAGGGTCAATGTTTACAAAGGTGCTGGGATCAAAAATGTGAGATCAGCATTTATAAATTATTTGCCATCTCCAATTTTGAAAATATCGATGTTTGTGCGCTTACTTTCAGCTCTGCATCCGATCTTCAGCCAATTGCAAGCAGAGGAAAAACTGTCTGTGTGTGCCAGATTTAAATATATTAAAATGACAACGTTGCTGAGGGCTGGAAATGCAGCTTCCAGTGCTGCATTAGTCATGGAAAGGTTCTCGTTTGGTCCTGTTTTATGCAAAAAGAGAATTCTGCCCAAGGAATAGAGAGAATATTGAGAATAATTTCAAACAATTGCTACAACAAGGTATCTATTGGTAAAGACTGACAAAACTGACTGAGCCTTTTAAATCTAGTTGCTGAAGGGAAGCTTAATCTATTGTTGTATGAAAGTATGTCTGTCCATTCATGGTCCCGGCTTGGGTCACTGTCTGTGCGGAATCTGCACATTCTCCCTTTATCTGCGTGGCTTTCCACCGGGTGCTCCGGTTTCCTCCCACAGTCCAAAGATGTGCAGGTTAGGTGGATTGGCCATGATAAATTGCCCTTGGTGTCCAGAAAGGCTAGGTGGGGTTACTGGGTTACGGAGATAGGGTAGGGGTGTGGGCTTAAGTGGGGTGCACTTTCCAAGGGTCGGTGCAGACTCGATGGGCTGAATGGCTTTCTTCTGCACTGTAAATTCTATGATTGTATTGGTGAATGAATTAGAATGGGAAGTTAGCAAAACATTTCTTCGTGGGGTTGGAGAGGGGTAACTGGTAAGAGTCGTAACTTTCAGCTGTCACTTGGAAAATGTGTCTCCAACGGAGAGGCATCAAGCTTTCTGTTCCTCATGTTCCCACAAAAATCTTCCGGCTGAATTGAAATAAGACCCGAATTTGAAAATGACTTTGGCCTCCTGACTGTGACTATGAATGAGTGATCAACACTGTTACCACCTGCTTCAGCTGAAGGTCATAAATCTCACCTATAAATATTTAGAGTCATATTTAGAGTTTTACAGCACAGAAAGAGGCCCTTCGGACCATTTAGCACTGCTGCCTCATAGCGCCAGGGACCCGGGTTCGATTCCAAACTTGGGTGAATGTCTGTGTGGAGTTTGTATGTTCTCCCCATGTCTGCATTGATTTCCTCTGGGTGGTCCTGTTCCCTCCCACAGTCCAAAGATGTGCTGGTTAGGTGGAATGGTCATGTTAATTTGCCCCTTATTGTATTGACCCCCTCTACTGAGGAGATTTTTTTTCCCCTATCTACTCTCTCTCTGTCCCTCATAATTCTGTACAACTCAATCAGGTTTCCCCCTCATCCTTCTCTGCTCTAAGGAAAATCCTATCGAACAAGCCTCTCTTCATAGCTGAAATGCTGCAACCCAGGCAACACGCTGGTGAATCTCCTCTGCACCCTTTCTAGTATAATCACATCCTTCATATATTGTGGTGACCAGAACTGCACATAGTGCTCTAGCTGTGGCCTAACGAGCATTTTATACAGCTCCATCAAGACCTCCCTGCTCTTGTATTCAATGCTTCGGCTAATGAAGGCAAGTATCCCACATGCCTTCTTGGCCACCTTATCAACTTGTCTAGCTGCTTTTAGTGACCTTTGGCCACGCACTCCAAGATCCCTCTGGTCCTCTGTATTTCCTAGCTGGGTTACTATGTTACTGAGGCTTAATACTTATGCTGAATGCATAGCTGCTACGGTTGCATCTTTGCAAGGATAATCACGGCATCAACTGATACGACCCCAGAAAAAAAAGTATCTTTGAAATGATATTAAACTAGTTAAAGCCGTTCTTTAAGTTTCTTTCAATCTACTAATTAATATTCATGAGTCCAGGGAGGGTGATTCTATCAGTGGTGGCATGGAAGAGAGCTTGTGGTTCAAATTCAATTCACCCTTTTTAGTCATTTTGCAAATTGCACTTTAGTGAGCTGTGCACAGTGGTTGATCAGCGAAGGAGTCAGGAAAGTTTTGAATGGACCAGAGCACGTCGATTGGTGTGGCAGAATACTCCAGTGGGTGATAATCTTAAATCAACAGATATATCATCAATTAGCTGCAAAAATGATTGTAACATATGGTCTCCTGTTATTATTGCAGTTGTAGATTAACGTGAAGTTTGGGAATTGCTGCCGAATTCAGTCGAAGGTTATAGTTGAATTACATTTCCCACCGGACACTGAAAATTGACAGGAGGCAAAAAACAACAAGAATTTCCATTAGATCTCAATTTTCCAATGAAAAGTACGACTGTAAATATATTGACTGAGCTAAAAGAGGGACCCACCTGCTTGTACGAGAGGATACTTGGCCCTCTTCTCCAAATTGCTCAGGACAGTTGTGCCATTTAAAAATAAACAGGAGTAAAGATTGACTTTGATATTTCAGTGGTTCCAATGTGGCTCTCACTTTACTTAAAGTTATTTCACGCTCTCAATGGCCAGGTAAGAAGATGGGCAAATAAATTCTCCAGGATCTCGTCCAATATCATTAATGGAATAGCTGTGAGAGATAATATAAGGATTGAACCTCAGAGAGTCTTTTGATGTAGTGGGCAGGATTCTCTCTGCTATTTTGACTTAAACTGGACTGTACAGAATGAAGAGAAATGGGAAGGAGAGGTGCACTGCTAGGTGCCCGAACCTGCTAGTGGCATCAAATAATTTATTTCCCTCCTCCAAAGCAAGGAAGTCCCATGCCCATCACTTAACCACCTTGATATGATAGTGAGGGTCAATATACAGCAAACCAGTCAGTTTCCCTGCCTCAAACGTCGAACCCAATGGCTGCCAGCGCAGAGATGGCAATGGCAGAAATGCTGCAATTGTTAGAATTAGAGTGACATGGTCTAATATTGTAAGACGTCTTACAACACCAGGTTAAAGTCCAACAGGTTTGTTTCAAACACTAGCTTTCGGAGCACTGCTCCTTCCTCAGGTGAATGAAGAGGTATGTTCCAGAAGCATATATATAGACAAATTCAAAGATGCCAGACAATGCTCAGAATGCGAGCATTAGCAGGTGATTAAATCTTTACAGATCCAGAGATGGGGTAACTCCAGGTTAAAGAGCTGTGAATTGTCTCAAGCCAGGACAGTTGGTAGGATTTTGCAAGCCCAGGCCAGACGGTGGGGGTGCATGTCATGCGACGTGAATCCCAGGTTGCGGTTCAGGCCACACTCATGTGTGCGGAACTTAGCGAGAAGTTTCTGCTCGGTGATTCTGCGTTGTCGTGCGTCCTGAAGGCCGCCTTGGAGAACGCTTACCTGGAGATCAGAGGCTGAATGCCCTTGACTGCTGAAGTGTTCCCCGACTGGAAGGGAACATTCCTGCCGGGTGATTGTTGCGCGATGTCTGTTCATTCATTGTCGCAGCGTCTGCATGGTCTCGCCAATGTACCATGCTTCGGGACATCCTTTCCTGCAGTGTATGAGATAGACAACGTTGGCCGAGTCGCACGAGTATGTACCGCGTACCTGGTGGATGGTGTTCTCATGTGTAATGGTGGTATCCATGTCGATGATCTGGCACGTCTTGCAGAGATTGCCTTGGCAGGGTTGTGTGGTGTCGTGGTCACATTTCTGAAGGCTGGGCAGTTTGCTGATGCACGGTATGAAATCTCCACAGAGATTTCCGGTTGGCAGCTCCACCAGGAGAGGTTGGTAATTCTGAGGCAGGTCGGGGACCTCAAGGGTGCCTCAAAACGAAGGTGCCCCTCTGAAGAACTATGAAACTGTAAAACGTGTGGCCCCAGGTTTCTGTCCATCAATATGAAGGGGTAACTACTCAACAAGGTGGCCTGGGGTTGAGGATTTGAAGGGAGCATTATGTCATCCCATCGCCTGGCCAGCTGGTTACGAGGGGGAACTCCGTGGGATGTTTACTCCTGACTACAAGTGAATCCTTCTGGTAAATGAATATGTGAGATGTTAGCTGAGACTGAGAGTAGGTGGGGTTGTAATGCATATCCCTCACTTCATCCTCATAGCCAGATAAAATCCTCACTTATACGTACACACAAAGACTGATTATACCTTAGCACTGCCCTGATGTTTTCAGGAAAGATAGATGGCATTTTGTGGGAGGAGGGAAGTAATGAAGAAGAGGAGTGAAATTGTAAAAGAATTACAGTGAATGGGAACTTGTCTGAGTATTTGGATTCACAAGCTTTATCTGTTCAGCATTACAAAAACTGTCAACTTTTCACTTTTATTGTTGTAACATGCATCTCAGTTTGCCTTTGCTCTGTCTCTTGTTGCATAGAAATAAAGAAAAATTACAAAGAGGCAACTTGGTGTTAATGCTCCACACAAACTGTTGACCTCTTCCTGTGTGCCTGTCTTGTTCCAATTATCTTTTATTTCACCTTTCCCTGACCAGCTATCAAGTTAATTCTTAAATGGTGACAAGAGCCAGGGCAGGTCTCTGAATTGGGTGAAAACTCTCGTCGTGCATTCTCCAGTCACATGGACCGCTGTCTCAGGGATGGTCAATCTTTCTGAATTTTAGAGCTGCACATGATAATCTCCAGACACTCGAGAGCTGCAAGACATGGACAACCTTCACAGGCACATTATGTGCGCTCCCTCCAATCCCCACACTCACTCACAGAATTATAGAATCCCTACAGCCCAAAAGAAGGCCATTTGGCCCATCGAGTTTGCACCGGCCCTTTGAAAGAACACACTATCTAGGTCCAAATGCATCCCTATCCCTGTAACGCCACCTCGGAGCAATTTAGCAAGGCCAATCTGTGAGACAGCAGTGCTAACCTTTAGACTCTGGTTCACTGATGCAACCTCAATGAAGTTTGCTTTAAGAAGGGCATCCTGGATAGCAGAGTGAACAGCTAGCGCTGCATTGCTGTTATTCTTCCTCCCCCTCGTTTTCCTCCTCCTCCGAATCTTTCCAAGAGGGTTGTGCTATGTGTCCTGTTCCTCCTGTATGTCCACACCTCATTGCACAGAACACAGCACTCCACAAGTGTGCTCATCGTTCTGAAGGAGCCATTCTGGACACTGATGTACCATCAATAATGACAGAAGATGAGTTGAGAGTGAAACTGGGGCTTTAATTAGCTTAAAGATACTTGCTGGCAGCTGGCCCCAGACTGAAGGCAGGGCTGGAGGTTGGCCACCTATATACCTGAGCCCAGGGGAGGAGCCACAGGTGGAGCCAGCAGGGGCAAGCCCGGGCATGTTAGATACAGCAGGTATAATACAATACTGTGGTTTACCACATTCACCCCCTGTTAAAAAGGAGTCCGGTGGGGGTGAAGTGGACGAGTTGAATTATATATTGAGTCTGTTGGGGGTTTTGACTTTCCGCAGTCCCGGCTGTGGTGTGGATACTGGTGTCGGATGAAGTGTTGAGGCCTGCGTGTTGTCTTCTGCGTCACCAAGTAGATGAGTACCTGGCGACGGACCCTGAGGCACTGGCATGCCATCCACTGGGACTAGCGGAGTATGCCGTGGCCCTGGTGCACCAAGGGTAGCTTTGGAGGGAGAAGGTGTAGGGGCGGGGGTAGTGGTGATGGTCTCTGGGGAACCTGCGGGTGCCAAATCCCGAAGGGAGACTGTGTCCTCCCACCCGTCATGGTATGCCATGTGGGCATATTGGGGGTTAGCATGGAGGAGATGGACCCTTTCGACCAGGGGATCCGACTTATGACCCTAACATGCTTCCGGAGGAGGACGGGCCCTGGGACCATCAGCCAGGACGAGAGCGAGACCCCTGAGGTGGACTTCCTAGGGAAGACAAACATTCTCTCATGAGGGGTCACATTGGTGGCGGTACACAGGAGCGACTGGATGGAGTGGAGCGCATCGGGAAGGACCTCCTGCCAGTGGGAGACAGGGAGACTTCTCGACCGTAGGGCAAGAAGGACAGCCTTCCAGACCGTTGCGTTCTCACTCTCCACCTGTCCGTTCCCCCAGGGGTTGTAGCTGGTAGTCCTGCTTGAAGCGATGCCCTTGGTAAGCAGGTACTGACGCAGCTCATCACTCATGAAGGAGGAAACCCGATCACTATGAATGGAGTTGGGGAAAGCGAACAAGGTGAAGAGGCCGTGCAGGGCCTTGATGACTGTGGCAGAGGTCATGTCAGGGCACGGGATGGCGAAGGGGAAACGTGAGTACTCATCAATGATGTTGAGGAAGTACACGTTACGGTCAGTGGAGGGGAGGGGCCCTTTGAAATCGACGCTGAGACGCTCAAAGAGGCGGGAGGCCTTTACCAGGTGTGCTCTACCTGGCAGGCAGAAGTGTGGTTTGCATTCCGCGCAGACCTGGCAGTCCCTGGTCATGGTCCTGACCTCCTCGATGGAGTAAGGCAGGTTGCGGGCCTTGATAAAGTGGAAAAACCGGGTAACCCCCGGGGGACAGAGGTCATTGTGGAAGGCCCGAAGTTGGTCTACTTGTGCGCTGGCACATATACCATGGGATAGGGCATCTGGGGGCTCATTGAGCTTCCCAGGTCGATACAAGATATCATTATTATAGGTGGAGAGTTCGATCCTCCACCTTCGGATCTTGTCATTCTTGATCTTGCCCCGCTGTGTGTTAGTGCCCGTTGGTCAGTGAGGAGAGTGAATCGCCAGCCGGCCAAGTAATGCCTCCAATGTCGCACAGCTTCCACAATGCCTTGGGCTTCCTTTTCGACGGAGGAGTGTCGAATTTGGAGGGTACAGGAGCGGAAAGCCACGGGCCTTCCCGACTGGTTGAGGGTAGCAGCCAGGGCAAAGTTGGACGCATCGCTCTCCACCTGGAACGGGATGGGCTCATCTACTCCATGCATTGCGGCCTTGGCAATATCCGCTTTGATGTGGTTGAAGGCCAGGCGGGCCTCAGCCGTCAGGAGAAAAAGGGTGGATTTAATCAGTGGGTGGGCCTTGTCCGCATAATAAGGGACCCACTGGGCAGAGTAGGAAAAGGAATCCAGGCATCTCTTCAGGGCCTTGAGGCAGTGGGGAAGAGGAAGTTCTAGAAGGGGGCGCATGCGGTCGGGGTCGGGCCCCAGGACTCCTTTTTACACAACATAGCCAAGGATGGCTAGGCGGGTTGTGCGGAAAATGCATTTCTCCTTCTTGTACGTGAGGTTAAGGAGATTGGCGGTGTGGAGGAACTTTTGGAGGTTAGCGTCATGGTCCTGCTGGTCATGGCCGCAGATGGTGAAATTACCCAGATACGGGAACGTGGCCCGCAGCCCGTACTGGTCAACCATTCGGTCCATCTCCCGTTGTAAGACCGAGACCCCATTGGTGACACCGAAGGGGACCCTGAGGAAGTGATAGAGGCGGCTATCTGCCTCGAAGGTAGTGTATTGGCGGTCCTCCGGGCGGCTAGGGAGCTGGTGGTACGCGGACTTCGATCAATGGCGGAGAAGACTCGGTACTGCGCAATCTGATTGACCATGTCAGATATGCGGGTGGAGCAGGGGTCCATTGAACTCAAAGGTAACACTTTTGAGATGGCACTGGAAATCGAGCCCCAGAAGCACGGCAGCGCAGAGTTGTGGGAGGACATAGAGTTTGAAGTTTTTGTACTCAACGCCCCGTACTGTAAGTGTTGCAACACAGTACCCATGGACTTCCACGGTATGCGATTCGGAAGCCAGGGAGATTTTCTGGGTCGTGGGTAAGATTGGGAGTGAGCAGCGGCGTACCGTAT
This sequence comes from Scyliorhinus torazame, assembly GCF_047496885.1. Classification (NCBI taxonomy): domain Eukaryota; kingdom Metazoa; phylum Chordata; class Chondrichthyes; order Carcharhiniformes; family Scyliorhinidae; genus Scyliorhinus; species Scyliorhinus torazame. Next base: position 36,364,336 of record NC_092721.1, read on the forward strand.
CTGGATGAACTAAACTCTCTGTGCTCCCGGAGTCGAAAAGGCAGGTCGTCTCGTGGCCGTTGATCAGGATGGCCATCATGGAGTTGGCGAGGTGATGCAGTCGAGACTGGCCGAGGGTGAGGGAGGCGAGCTGCGGAAGGTGGGCGGGCTGATCGAGGGTAGCGAAGGCCAACTTACGATCGGGTGAGCAGGAGTTCCGGGAGGTGGTGGGGTAATTCAAAGAGGGCGGCCCCCCAGAGATCGCACGTGGTGAGTGGCGGTGAAGATGGCGGCCTCCACGGGCTACATGCAGCGCTGCTGGGTTTAAAAACAGGACGGGCCTGGCAGACTTTAGCGAAATGGCCCTTCTTTCCCCGTTGCTTACCCTGGCCACAGAAGTAGCCCTTTGGGGCTCCGGAATTGGCGGGTTGCTGTGCGGCACAGGCTTGCGGCGGCCCCGGGTCGGATAATGGCGGCGCCCACGACGTCCATGAGGGTGCCGTGTGGTCGGAGGCATAGGCATCCATGTTGTGGAGGACCACTTCTCACAAGTCCAAAAGCTGTACTGTCTCTTGGAGGTCGAGTGTACCCCTTTCTAGTAGGCGCTGGCGGGTGTAATTTGACTTTATGCCTGCGACATAGGCGTCCCGGATCAACAACTGTGTGTGCTCGACAACCGATACCGCCTTACAATTGCAGTTCCGGCCGAGTACCTGCAATTCGCACAGAAATTCAGCCTGCAATTCTCCGGGGCGCTGTTGCCTCGTGACAAGGAGATGCCTAGCGTACACCTCATTGACTTTCCTGACATACTGTCCTTTCAACAGTGTTATCACATCTACGTATGAGGCAGCGTCACTGATAATAAGGTATACTTGCGGGCTCACCCGGGAGTTGAGATTCGCAGCTTGTGGGTCTCGGTGACGGCGATGGCAGAGGATTCGATGTAGGATTCGAAGCAGTGTAGCCAGTGTTCGAACGTGGTAGTGGTGTCGGCTGCTTGGGGGTCCAGCTCCAGGTGATCAGGTTTGAGTGATTGGTCCATCTTAAAACTTTAAGCTAATTAAATTGATGTACAATCAATAACGATAGAAGATGAGTTGAGAGTGAAACTGTGGCTTTAATTAGCTTAAGGATACCTGCTGGCAGCCGGCCCCAGACTGAAGGCCGGTGGTTGGCCACCTTTGTACCCGAGGGGAGGAGCCACAGGCGGTTACATACAGCAGGTGTAATACAATACAGTGGTTTACCACAGACACTCAAGCTGGTATTTACTGAAGATTCTTTTAGACACCTAAAGAATACTTCCAGCATAATGATGGCTCCTTCACAACGATGAGCACTGATAGCATCACCATTATTTGTAGAGCAAATGCCATGAAAAAGTACTAATGGACTAATTTCACAATAATATTAGCTTAATTAGAAATTCATGTAGCGTTATTATGTTTGCATATGTATTTCATGTGATAATCTCCACAGTCTTTTTCTCTCAATTACATATTGAACATGACCATTGATGACAACACTGAGCCCATCACTGTGTATGTTTTTGGAATCCAATGTTACCTTTAAATTGTTATCTATTGACCCAGCTCTTTGCTGTCAAAGTAAGTCCATTCATTTTCAGAAATGTTTAGGTACGAACAAAGGGATGAATTTTACTGGGGGTGGGGTGAGGATGTATCATTCACCAATCTGATTGGGTGGCAGCTGAACAGTCCCAGTAATGCCAGAACAGAGGGGGAGAGTCACAATTTGGGGGATAGGTTCTTTGTTGGGGAGGGTGCCCCCATTGGGCACAGGGCACCCCCCTTGGGCACAGGGCACCCCCCCCCCACCCCCCAGAGGTAGCACCCTCCCTTCCTTCCCATATTTTCACTTAGAAGTACTGGCTGGCCTCTTTCCTTCTGCCTTTCCCAGCCACACATATCAGGTGGAGTTGGAATGAGACCCTTGATTGGACATCACTTCACAAGTTAAGCACTTCTATAAGCAGTGGTGCTGCCGGAGCGTACCAGTGCACTGCTCTCGTCTTTTCTCTCCTGACCAGTGACAGCCCTGATTCCTCCCTATCAGATCGACTCCCCACTCGCCCAGACCTGCCGCAGCTTGTCTTTTGTCATTCCTTGGGCCAGGAAACGGCCCTGTTTTTTTTTCAATGGCCTGCTTTTGTCAATGTTGCAATGGCAGATTGGGGAAAAAATAGCAAGAGACTTAGAATGGTATAACGTGTTGATTTTATTCAAATGGTTTATCACCACTTTGAATATTTTGTGTTTTTAAATTTGAAATCAAAACAAAAAATTGTGAAGGCACCAGAATTACCTGCTACTACTAGTTTTCCCTCAGAAAAAGAAACTGTAATGCCTCCCAAGTTAGAGACATCTACTGGAGAACCTGAAAGTTCATCTAAGGTCGAGAATAACAAAGTCCCGGAAGTGCGCAAGCAACAAGCAAGAAATAGGCGGTCACCTGATCATCTGTCTTATTGACTGTGCTATTACACTATAATAATTTGATACCTGCACTTGTGTATATATATTTGTAAATGACTATGTTAAAATATTAGTTATTAGGTGTGTTGGACCTTAGAAGTAAAGGGGGAGGGATGTTATACATGTGAGTTAATGCAGTTGTGTGCAGTATCTCTTTAAGAATCGAGTCACGTGACATGGATGATGTCATCGGCTACTTTGTGAGCGTTTTCCCCTCGTCTAGTACCAACCCTTGTACAGTGAAGACCTATTTAACAAACCTCTGTCATGTAGTATTCAACCCACGTGCGTGTGCAATCTATTTCTTTAGTGCTGTTGATACAGAGATACAACACTTATTACCGAGCTCAAAACGACACACTTTATCTCTCACCACTTTGGCTTGCTGGAACTTGCAAATGGTATTGACACAGACGTTGAGTCGCATTCCCATTAAAGTGCTGCAGATATTATTGGCCACACAGCTGAAGAAGCAAGTTTGTCAGAATATCAAAGTAATCAAGGGTAAAATGTTGATTCTTCGTGATGAGTCCTGCAAGCCTAAATACCAAAATCACTCTGGTATTTTACCTGAAATGTGCAAGTGATGAGGAGGGTGATCCACACATCTTGGGCTGGCTTATCCGTTCCTGCGGCTAAGTGCTGACGCCAATGGAGGATCCGTGGATGTCCGCGATGTAAAAATCCGCGCCAGAGCCGCACCTAACCTGCACATCTTTGGACTTCAGCAGCCCTGCCCTCTTGTGATGCAGCAGCTACGGCAGCGCCCATTGAGGGCAGGCATTTAAACAGCAGACTTAAATTGAAGACAACAGACAACAATATTTAACAAGTGTTTTAAAGGTATGTAGAAGTTTTTTTTGCTGTTTCTTTTAAACAGGCATTACTGTAACTGATCCTTTTTAAGCAATTTTTAATTTTATTTTTTATGATTAAAGATTATTATTTACAAGTGAACAAAGGTTTGGTTATTTGTTTTAAATCTGTGAACTATTTAAATGTGCACTATATTATATAACTTTTCATGTGGCATGCTTAAAAATGTTTGTTTCAATTTAGATTACGGTCATAAGATTTTAAAAGCGCCCCAGGGCTTTTTACTGTCACTGTCCTTGTTACATCAGATTTATTTATTTATTTGCAGTGCAGAAGAAAGCCATTCGGCCCATCGAGTTTGAGCCGCCATTCTGAAAGAGCACCATAACCAAGCCCACGGCCCTGTAAACCCACTGAACCTTTGGACTCTAAAGGGCAACTTATCCAGGTTAATCCACCTAACCTGCACATCTTTGGACTGTGGGAGGAAACTAAAGCACCCGGAGGAAACGGTGGTGGCGCGGTGGCACAGCGGTTAGCACTGCAGCCTCACAGCACCAAGGGTCCGTGTTCAATTCCGGTTTTGGGTCGCTGTCTGTGTGGACTTTGTACTTAATTTTTTAAAATAAATTTGGAGTACCCAATTCATTTTTTCCAATTAAGGGCAATTTAGCATGGCCAATCCACCTAGCCTGCACATCTTTGGTTGTGGGGGGCGAAACACACGCTAACATGGGGAGAACGTGCAACCTCCACACGGACAGTGACCCAGAGCCGGGATCGAACCTGGAACCTCGACGCCGTGAGGCAACAGTGCTAACACGCTGCGCCACTGTGCTGCCCTGACTTTGTACTGTGTCTGCATGGGTTTCCTCGGAGTTCTCTTGTTTTCTCCCAAGGTCCAAAGATGTGCCGGTTTGGTGGACTGGCCATGCTAAGTTGCCCCAAATTGAACACAGGTCCCTCGTGTTGTGAGTCAGCAGTGCTAACCAGTGCCCCACCATGTTATTATGTTTCTGCCTTGTTTACTTCAGTTATCTTATCAATTCATAATTATCATAGAATTAAAGGTTGTGTGCTGATGTGTAAGACATTTGTAGAAACTTGTAAATTTAATGTGTAACATTTATTCACAAAATAGTTTTAAACATACAAAACTTTGAAATCAGTCAGCATTTAACTTAATGTTTAACTTTATCAGCTGGAAAATGACATTAAACTACCTCAATGTTTTTGAAATTTCTTCCAATAAAATTTATTTTCTCACTTAAACACAACGGTCATTGAAATATATTTTTCCACATCAAATCAACGGTTCTGTCTATTTGTAGAGAGGAGGGAGGGATGATGGGGGGAGCTGAAAGGAAGGAAGGGGGAGGGAAGAGTGAAGGGAGGGAAGAGCGAATGGAGGGAAGAGGGAAGGGAGGGAAGGGGGGGAAGGGGAGGATTTTAACATTTCAGATGTTAATGTCTGAAAGCAGCAGCTGCTGAAGCGCAGTGTCCTGTCACACATCTCCTCTGACATTATTTTGGGATGTCCTTTGGCAGGGCATGCTTAGGGGTGTGTGATTGATTTGATGCAATACCTGTTAGAGTGAAAGTTCACATTAGCTTACAGGAGAATTGCATATGTCAACTAAGACATCAAAATTTGAAAACATTTTAAGTCATCACTGAGGCTTATAAAGATGATCATTACATCAGAGAGACTCTGAAACAACACAGCTTAAAATACATTGCAACCAAATGTACTTTATCTCTGAATCAGCTGGGAGGACAGGCGTGCTAATGTTAGTGTCCTTGAGGGAGTCAATAGGACCAGTATCGAGGCCATTATCATCCAAAACCAACACTGCTTGGCCAACCGTGTGTTGAGGATGTCAGAGTCCTGACTGCCAAAGTAAATCTTCATTACCCCCAGCTCAAGGAAGGATCCCTAACAAGAGGACGACAAAGGAAGACACCATGAAGGCTTACCTCAAGAAATGGAACATAGACGTCAATGCCCGGGAGACCTTTGCTCAGAGGAGGCCTACTTGGAGGAACCTCCTGATTGAAAGGTCACAATTCTTCAAGAACAACTGGTGGCACAAGGAGGCCCAGAAAAGGAACCTGAAAAAGGAATACGCCCGACTTACGATCCAAGGACCGATCCCACCTTCTGGAAACTCCTGCCAAGTGAATGATTGAAGATGTGGCTCTTGGATTTGGCTCATGCAAGGATCAACAGAATCCATGGCCAGTAACATGGAGTATCTTGGGTGGACAATCATACTTGTTAGCGAGGGATCACTGCATTCTATCCATTATAGTTACTTTAATGGAACTAACAGCCTCATGCCAAACCAAAGTTAAAACAATCTTTCTTTCACTTTCTTTGACTTTACACATTAAATCACCCTTTTAATGGAATTAACAGCCTCATGACAAACCAAAGTATAAAAAATATATAGCTTCCTGACATTTCATTCGCATTTCAAACATATTTATAAATGTTAAGCATGAATAAGATGAAACATTAACCTCCCAAAAAAATGTCTCCCGATGTCTCCTGCTTCTGCTGGACTGAAAAATAAAAGTGCAAGTAAAAAGGTGTAAAAACTTAACAAACATCGGGGTAAGTGATGCAAGTTAGCACAGTCCCTGGATTTTTCATTGAGCAGTTCCAGCTTCAAGCAGGCAAAGAAAAAAACGACCAGGGGTTAAACACTGTGCGCTTTTCCAGCGCACATGCCTGTACGCCCACACTTCCGAGTCGTCACGTGCAGCGGACCAGCGACTTAAGTCACTGGCTGGAGAGTAAGTTACAGGCCATTGTCTCTGAGACCGGAATTCTGTCCTATCCATTAGCCATGGAGAGACAGATCATTCATGAACACATGGACCACTTGAGTAATACAGAGATACTCGAACAGTCAGTATTAAGACCATAAGACATAGGAGCAAAATTAGGCCACTCGGCCCATCGAGTCTGCTCCGCCATTCAATCATGGCTGATATTTTTCTCATCCCCATTCTCCTGCCTTCTCCCCATAACCCCTGATCCCCTTATTAATCAAGAGCCTATCTATCTCTGTCTTAAAGACACTCAGTGATTTGCCTTCCACAGCCATTTGCGGCAAAGTGTTCCACAGATTCACCACCCTCTGGCTGAAGAAAGTCCTCCTCATCTCTGTTTTAAAGGATCGTCCCTTTCGTCCGACATGGTGTCCTCTGGTTCTAGTTTCTCCTACAAGTGGAAACATCCTCTCCATGCCCACTCTATTCAGGCCTCACAGTATCCTGTAAGTTTCAAAAAGATCTGCCCTCATCCTTCTAAACTCCAACGAGTACAGACCCAGAGTCCTCAACTGTTCCTCACACGACAAGTTCTTTATTCCAGGGATCATTCTTGTGAACCTCCTCTGGACCCTTTCCAAGGCCAGAACATTCGTCCTTAGATACGGGGCCCAAAACTGCTCATAATACTCCATATAGGGTCTGACCAGAGCCTCTTACAGCCTCAAAAGTACTTCCCTGGTCTTGTATTCTAGCCCTCTTGACATGAATGCTAACATTGCATTTGCTGTCTTAACTGCCGACTGAACCTGCACGTTAACCTTAAGAGAATTGTGAACAAGGACTCCCAAGTCCCTTTGTGCTTCTGATTTACTAAGCATTTCCCCATTTAGAAAATAGTCTATGCCTATATTCCTCATTCCAAAGTGCATAACCTCACACTTTTCCACATTGTATTTCATTTGCCACTTCATTGCCCACTCTCCGAGCTTGTCCAAATCCTTCTGCAGCCCCCTTGCTTCCTCAATACTATCTGTCCCTCTACAGATCTTTGTATCATCTGCAAACTTAGCAACAGTGTCTTCAGTTCCTTCTTCCAGATCATTAATGTATATTGTGAAATGTTGTGGTCCCAGCACAGATCCCTGAGGCACACCACTGGTCACCGGCCTGAAAAAGATCCCTTTATCCCAACTCTCTGCCTTCTGCCAGTCAGCCAATCCTCTATCCATGCCAGGATCTTATCCTTAGCACCATGGGCTTTAAACTTATTTAACAGGAGACTTCCCGTTGCGGCGATGCGGAGCTAAGCCGCACATTTCGGCAGCTCCCGCTATCACGGACCTTTGGACAGAGGAGCCCCAACGGAAATTTTTTGATTGAATCCCGTGTGGGAAGGTGAAGTAAGGTCCCCCTTACGTTGTATGGCAGGGATTAGCGGTGGAGCGTCGGAGAAAGAGGCTTTGGAGCAGCGGCAAAAACGAGGGGGAAAAAACAAGATGGCGGAGATCGAGCAGCATGGGGGCCGGACCAGCAGGAATTCCTCAGGCGCTGTGTGGAGGAGCTTAAAAAGGAGGTGCTGACGGCAATGCTGTTGGCGATCGAGGGGCTGAAGGAGACCCAGAAGGCCCAGGCGGTGGAGCTCCGTGAGGTGAGAGATAAAACTAACGAGAACGAGGACGAGATCCTGGGCCTGGCGGTAAAGATGGAGGCGCACGAGGCGGTGCACAGGTGGAGGGCCGAGAGAGTCGAGGTCCTGGAGAACAGGTCGAGGAGGAAGAATCTCCGGATTCTGGGTCTCCCCGAAGGAGAGGAGGGAGCTGATGCCGGGGCGTACGTGAGCACGATGTTCCATTCGCTGATGGGTGCGGAGGTCTCTCCGAGCCCCCGGAGCTGGAAGGAGCTCACCGGGTCCTGGCGAGGAGACCCAGGGCTGATGAGCCGCCAAGGGCGATAGTGGCGAGGTTCCATCGCTTCGCGGATGTGGCGCACAAAGACTCCATGAGACAAATAGAGTGAAGTCGATGAGGCTTTATTAAGCGTGTCTGTTCCCCAGCAGCCCGATAGTAAACTGGCATGCGGGGGAAGGCACCGGCTTCTTATACTTCGCCTTCAGGGCGGAGTATGAGGTCAACGGCCAACCAGGACCCGGGATCTGTCAGCCAATGACATTAGGGCTTCCAGTCCCACATGACCCCCAATACATACTACCACATTCACCCCTTGTCAAAAATGAACCCGGCGAGGTGATGCCTCGTATGGTGGTAAGGGTTTACAGTACTGGTCCTGGGAGGAGAGAACAGTTACATGGTAGTACCGTATTGGACAGTATCGTCCTGTTACAACTATTTGCAGAGGATATAGGAAAAACAAAATGTTCATTGGACAGTCCATCTTCGTTTTACATCGACGCCACGAGTCGGTCGGGCGGTCTGGTCGTCCGTGTCGATCGCCTCGGCCCCGGCGGTGGTGGTAGTGCTTGTACCAGCGTTGTCGCCTCCGGGAGCCGCACGGTTTCAGCTGTCGGTGCAAAGGGGAGGGGGACTGATCCTCCTGGGAAGGGGGCTGTCGCGGGGTGCGGCGGTGGCAGGAAGGGGGGCGGTTGGGTTGATGGTGCCGGGGGGGTGTGCGTGGTGCCGGCGGGCGCCAGATCCCGCAGGGAGACCATGTCCTGTCGGCCGTCGGGGTACTCCACGTAGGCGTACTGGGGGTTTGCGTGGAGGAGGTGAACCCTTTCGACCAACGGATCCGCCTTATGTGCCCGCACGTGCTTTCGGAGCAGGATGGGTCCTGGGGCCGCCAGCCAGGTCGGCAGCGACGTTCCAGAGGAGGACCTCCTAGGGAAGACAAGGAGACGCTCGTGGGGCGTTTGATTAGTGCTCGTACATAATAACGACCGGATGGAATGGAGAGCGTCCGGGAGGACCTCCTGCCACCGTGAAACTGGGAGATCCCTGGACCGTAGGGCCAGTAGGACGGCCTTCCAGACCGTGCCGTTCTCCCTTTCTACTTGCCCGTTCCCCCGGGGGTTGTAGCTGGTCGTCCTGCTTGAAGCTATACCCTTGCTGAGCAGGAACTGGCGCAGCTCGTCACTCATGAAAGAGGACCCCCTGTCGCTGTGGACGTATGCGGGGTAACCGAACAGTGTGAATATGCTGTTCAGGGCTTTAATGACTGTGGCCGCGGTCATGTCGGAGCAGGGAATGGCAAAAGGGAAGCGGGAGTATTCGTCCACTACATTAAGGAAATACGCGTTGCGGTCGGTGGAGGGGAGGGGCCCTTTGAAATCGAGACTGAGGCGTTCAAAGGGACGGGAAGCGTTAATCAGGTGCGCTCCATCTGGCCTGAAAAAATGCGGTTTGCATTCTGCGCAGATGTGGCAGTCTCTTGTGACTGTACGGACCTCCTCTAAGGAGTAGGGGAGATTGCGGGACTTGATGAAGTGGTAAAACCGAGTGACCCCCGGGTGGCAGAGGTCCTCGTGGAGGGCTTGGAGGCGGTCAATTTGTGCATTGGCACATGTCCCGCGGGATAGGGCATCAGACGGCTCGTTCAGCTTTCCGGGCCGGTACAAGATCTCATAGTTGAAGGTGGAGAGTTCGATCCTCCACCGCAAGATCTTGTCGTTCTTGATCTTGCCCCGCTGTGCATTATCGAACATGAAGGCTACCGACCGTTGGTTAGTGAGGAGAGTGAATCTCCTGCCGGCCAGGTAATGCCTCCAATGTCGCACAGCCTCCACTATGGCTTGGGCTTCCTTTTCCACTGAGGAGTGGCGGATTTCTGAGGCGTGGAGGGTTCGGGAGAAGAAGGCCACGGGTCTGCCCGCTTGGTTAAGGGTAGCCGCGAGAGCGACGTCAGAGGCGTCGCTCTCGACCTGGAAGGGGAGGGACTCGTCGATGGCGCGCATCGTGGCCTTTGCGATGTCCGCTTTGATGCGGCTGAAGGCCTGGCAAGCCTCTGTCGACAGAGGGAAGGTCGTGGTCTGTATTAGGGGGCGGGCCTTGTCTGCGTACTGGGGGACCCACTGGGCGTAGTATGAAAAGAACCCCAGGCAGCGTTTCAGGGCTTTTGGGCAGTGCGGGAGGGGAAATTCCATGAGTGCGCGCATACGTTCGGGGTCGGGGCCTATTATCCCATTGCGCACTATGTAGCCCAGAATGGCTAGCCGATCGGTGCTAAAAACGCACTTGTCCTCGTTGTACGTGAGGTTCAAGGCTTTGGCGGTCTGGAGGAATTTTTGGAGGTTGGCGTCGTGGTCCTGCTGATCGTGGCCGCAGATGGTTACATTGTCGAGGTACGGGAACGTGGCCCGTAACCCATGTTGATCAACCATTCGGTCCATTTCCCGTTGGAAGACCGAGACGCCGTTTGTGACGCCAAAAGGGACCCTTAGGAAGTGGTATAATCGCCCGTCTGCCTCGAACGCTGTGTACTTGCGGTCACTTGGGCGGATGGGGAGCTGATGGTAGGCGGACTTGAGGTCCACGGTGGAGAAGACTTTATACTGGGCAATCCGATTGACCATGTCGGATATGCGGGGGAGAGGGTACGCGTCTAGTTGTGTGTACCTGTTGATGGTCTGGCTATAGTCAATGACCATCCTTTGTATCTCCCCTGTCTTCACTACTACCACCTGCGCTCTCCAGGGACTATTGCTGGCCTGGATTATGCCCTCCTTTCGTAGCCGCTGGACTTCGGAGCGAATGAAGGTCCGGTCCTGGGCGCTGTACCGTCTGCTCCTCGTGGCGACGGGTTTGCAATCCGGGGTGAGGTTCGCAAACAAGGACGGGGGTTGCACCTTGACGGTGGCGAGGCCGCAGATAGTGAGTGGGGGTATGGGGCCGCCGAATTTAAACGTAAGGCTCTGTAGGTTACATTGAAAATCTAAGCCCAGCAAGGTGGGGGCACAGAGTTGGGGAAGGACGTTAAGTTTGTAGTTTTTGAATTCCCTCCCCTGTACCGTTAGGGTAACTATGCAGAATCCCTTGATCTGTACGGAGTGGGATCCTGCAGCTAGGCAAATCTTTTGTGCGCTGGGGTAGGTAGTTAAGGAACAGCGTCTTACCGTGTCGGGATGTATAAAACTTTCCGTGCTCCCGGAGTCGACTAGGCATGGCGTCTCGTGGCCGTTAATTAGGACCGTTGTCGTCGTCGTCTGGAGAGTCCGGGGCCGAGCCTGATCGAGTGTAACCGAAGCGAGCCGTGGTTGTAGTAGTGGGGTGGGGTCCGTTGTTGCCGTCCAAGATGGCGTCGGGGATGGATAAAATGGCCACCCCCATACCTCGCCCGTAGATGAGGGGTCACAAGATGGCGTCGGGGGTGGACAAAATGGCCGCCCCCATGCGTCGTACAGGTCTGGGGCGGTCCAAGATGGCGGGGCCCCTCCTCCCCTCGTGGTGGTCGGGACCCAAAATGGCGGTGTCTGCGGGTCGCACATTGAGTGCTGGGGGGTCTGGAGGGCGCTAGGACCGCGCGGAGTTCCCGGCCGCGGGCGCCAGGGCCGCGGGCGCTAGGACCGCGCGGAGCTCCCTCGCTGGGGACCGCGGTGTTCGGGGCCAAGGCCGGCAGGTCAGTACTGCGAGCGCTGGGACCGTGAGGAGGTCCCTCGCCGGGGACGGAGATCGGGGTCCAGGTAACTTGTATTGCCGGCGGGTCAGGCGTGGGGCGCGGGACGGGGGTGAGGGCCCAGGTCGGCGGCGCTGGCGGGTCAGGCGTGGGGCGCGGGACGGGGGCGAGGGCCCAGGTCGGCGGCTCCGGCGGGTCAGGCGTGGGGCGCGGGACGGGGGCGAGGGCCCAGGTCGGCGGGTCAGGCGTGGGGCGCGGGACGGGGGCGAGGGCCCAGGTCGGCGGCGCTGGCGGGTCAGGCGTGGGGCGCGGGACGGGGGCGAGGGCCCAGGTCGGTGGGTCAGGCGTGGGGCGCGGGACGGGGGTGAGGGTGGCGTTCGGGAAACAAAAAACCCCTTCCTCTCCGTGGAGAGTGTTGGCTGGCACCCAAATCGGGAGCGCCGGCGGCGGGTCGTACATGGGCTGCGGGGAGGGGGGTTGGGGAACGTAGGCGGCGTGCAGGGCTCCCAGTTCTCCCGGGGCCGCGGCGGGTACGTACGGGGCCCAATGGCCTGCCGCGCGGTCGGGGCTGTAGGCGCGGGTATTACGCGCGGCTACGTCCAGCGAGGCTGCCAGGGCCCGTGCCTCTGAGAGTCCTAGTGACTCTTTTTCTAGAAGCCTTTGGCGGATTTGGAAGGATTGTATACCTGCAACAAAAGCATCGCGCATTAACATGTCCGTGTGATCGTTTGCGTTCACCGACGGGCAGCTGCAGGCTCGTCCCAAAATCAGCAGCGCGGCGTAGAACTCGTCCATCGATTCTCCGGGAGCTTGCCGTCTCGTCGCGAGCTGGTAGCGAGCGTAGATTTGGTTAACTGGGCGAACGTAGAGACTTCTGAGTGCTGTGAAGGCCGTCTGGAAATCGCGGGTGTCTTCAATGAGGGTGAAAATCTCCGTGCTCACCCTCGAGTGCAGGACCTGCAGTTTTTGTTCGTCTGAGACTCGGCCTGTGGTCGATGTGATGTAGGCCTCGAAGCAAGTCTGCCAGTGTTTGAAGGCTGCTGCCGCATTCACTGCGTGGGGGCTGATCCTCAGGCATTCTGGAATGATCCTGAGCTCCATAGTCCTTTTTAGACACGCTTAATAAATTGTGGCGCACAAAGACTCCATGAGACAAATAGAGTGAAGTCGATGAGGCTTTATTAAGCGTGTCTGTTCCCCAGCAGCCCGATAGTAAACTGGCCTGCGGGGGAAGGCACCGGCTTCTTATACTTCGCCTTCAGGGCGGAGTATGAGGTCAACGGCCAACCAGGCCGGGATCTGTCAGCCAATGACATTAGGGCTTCCAGTCCCACATGACCCCCAATACATACTACCACAGCGGACAAAGAAAGTGTCCTGAGATGGGCGAAGAAGGTGCGGAGCAGTAGATGGGAGAATGCGGTGATCCGAGTCTACCAGGACTGGAGTGCAGAGGTGGCAAAGAGGAGAGCTGGCTTCAACCGGGCCAAGGCAGTGCTGCACAAAAAAAGAGTCAGGTTCGGAATGCTGCAGCCAGCGCGGCTGTGGGTCACTTATCAGGACCGACACCACTATTTCGAAACGCCAGAAGAGGCTTGGACCTTTATCCAAATGGAAAAATTGGATTTGAACTGAGGGGCTGTGGTTGTGGGGGGGATGTTGACTGTATACAGGGTTGTAAATATGGGTGAAGATTGTTTTATGGGTGGGATGATGGACGGAGATGTGGGAAGAGTTCTTGTTAATTTTTTTTTCCTGTTGACGAGATAGTGGGAAATGTGGGCGTCGGTGCTGGAGGGAGGTGAGACTCGGGGATGGGGGAACTGGGATAAGCACGCAACAGGAGCTGCGCCACAGGGGGCGGGGCTAGCTCAGGAAAGTGCGGGTTTTTTCCCGCGCTAGGGAGGGAGGGGATGGAGGAAGGTAAGGAGGAGGAGAGACTCCCACACGGCAGAGATCAACGGGAAGGCGGGGGAAGCCGGGGTCAGCAGAAGTCAGCTGACTCACGGAAGTAGTATGGGGGGAGCAAAAGAGCTAGATGCAGATCTAGCGGGGAGTGGGGGAGAGGGGGGGACAATAGGGTTGCTGCTGCACTGGCCGAGGGGGAACTGAAAATGGAAGAGGTGGTCGGGGCGGGGGTTCCCCGTCTGGGGGACTGGAGGGTGCGGGAGGCGCGGGCACGGGACTGGCCTAAGATAGGAGATGGCTAGTCGGCGGCGGGATAGGGGGTGCGGGTAGCTCCCCAATCCGGCTGATCACGTGGAATGTGAGAGGCCTAAACGGGCCGGTTAAGAGGGCCTGAGTGTTCGCGCACCAAAAGGGACTGAAGGCAGACGTGGTCATGCTTCAGGAGACACATCTGAAGTTGGCAAATCAGGTCAGGTTAAGGCAGTGATGAGTAGGACAGGTGTTCCATTCGGGGCTGGATGCGAAGAATAGATGGGTGGCAATACTGGTAGGGAGGCGGGTGTCGTTTGAGGCCAAGAACATAGTAGCGGACAATGGAGGCCGATACGTGATGGTGAGCGGTAGGTTGCAGGGGACGGAGGTGGTATTGGTAAGTGTATACGCCCCGAACTGGGACGATGCTGGATTCATGAAACGGATGTTGGGGCGTATTCCAGACTTGGAGGTAGGGAGCTTGATAACGGGTGGGGATTTCAACACGGTGTTGGACCCAGCATTGGATCGTTCCAGATCTAGGATGGGGAAGAGGCCGGCGGCGGCCAAGGTGCTCAGGGGGTTTATGGATCAGATGGAGGGAGTAGATCCGTGGAGATTTGCCAGGCCTTTGGCCAGAGAATTTTCTTTTTTCACCCATGTACATGAGGCCTACTCCCGGATAGATTTTTTTGTTTTGGGCAGGGCATTGATCCCGAAAGTGGAGGGAACGGAGTATTCGGCCATAGCCATTTCAGACCACGCCCCGCATTGAGTGGAGCTAGAGTGGGGGAGGAGAGGGACCAACGCCCGTTGTGGGGGTTGGATGGGGGACTGTTGGCAGACGATGAAGTGTGTGGGAGGGTGCGGGGGTGCATCGAAAGGTACCTGGAGGCCAACGACAACGGGGAGGTGCAGGTGGGAGTAGTATGGGAGGCGCTGAAGGCGGTGGTCAGGGGAGAGTTAATCTCCATCAGGGCTCATAGGATGAAGAGAGAGGGCAGGGAAAGGGAGAGGTTAGTGGGGGGGATTTTAATGGTGGACAGGAGATATGCAGAGGCTCCTGATGAGGGACTACTCAGGGAGAGACAAAATCTCCAGACGGGGTTCGACCTGTTGACCACAGGGAAGGCAGAGGCACAGTGGAGGAAGGCACAGGGACGATATATGAATATGGGGAGAAGGCGAGTCGGATGCTGGCACATCAGCTCCGTAAGAGGATGGCAGCGAGGAAATAGGTAGAGTCAAGGATGGCAGGAGAACTACGGTGTGGAGTGTGGTGAAAGTGAATGAGGCATTTAAGGCCTTTTACGAGGAGCTGTATAGGTCCCAGCCCCCAGGGGGAAAAGAGGGGATGCGACGATTCTTGGACCAACTGGGGTTCCCGAGGGTGGAGGAGCAAGAGGTGGCTGGTTTGGGGGTGCCCATTGGGTTGGAGGAGCTGGTTAAAGGACTGGGGAGCATGCAGGCGGGTAAGGCCCCGGGGCCGGATGGGTACCCGGTGGAAGTATAGGAAGTATGTAGACCTGTTAGCCCCGTTGCTGGTAAGGACATCAATGAAGCAAGGGAGGGGGGGGGGACCCTGCCCCCGACAATGTCGGAGGCAACGATCTCTTTGATCTTGAAGCGGGATAAAGACCCACTGCAATGCGGGTCGTATAGACCGATCTCGCTCCTCAACGTAGATGCTAAGTTGCTGGCAAAAATGTTGGCTACGAGGATTGAGGCCTGTGTCCCGGGGGTGAGTCACGAGGACCAGACAGGATTCGTTAAGGGTAGGCAGCTAAATACCAATGTGCGAAGGCTCCTAAATGTGATAATGATGCCATCGCTGGAGGAAGAGGCGGAGATTGTGGCAGCTATGGACGCGGAGAAGGCCTTTGACCGAGTAGAGTGGGAGTATCTCTGGGAAGTGTTGAGGAGGTTTGGGTTCAGGGGAGGGTTTATTAGTTGGGTTAAGCTCCTGTACAGAGCCCCGGTGGCGAGTGTGGTCACGAACCGGCGGAGGTCAAAGTATTTCCGGCTGTACCGAGGGACGAGGCAGGGGTGCCCCCTGTCCCCTCTGCTGTTTGCATTAGCAATTGAACCTTTGGCCATGGCGCTAAGGGAGTCGGGGAAATGGAAGGGGGTGGTCCGAGGGGGAGAGGAACATCGAGTGTCGCTGTACGCAGACGACTTGTTGCTGTATGTGGCGGATCCAGTGGAGGGGATGGTTGAGGTCAAGCAGATCCTAAGTGAGTTTGGAGACTTCTCGGGCTATAATCTCAATGTGGGAAAGAGTGAGCTCTTTGTGGTGCAGCCGGGGGATCAGGGAAGAGGGATAGACGACCTACCGTTGAGGAGGGCAGAAAGGAGCTTTCGATACTTGGCGATTCAGGTAGCTAGGAGCTGGGGGGCACTGCACAAACTTAATTTGATGTGGCTGGTGGAACAGATGGAGGAGGACTTTAAAAGGTGTGACATGTTGCCACTCTCGCTGGCGGGCAGGGTACAGTCGATTAAAATGGTGGTTCTCCCGAGGTTCCTTTTTGTATTCCAATGCCTCCCAATTGTCATTACCAAGGCCTTCTTTAAGAGGGTAAGCAGGAGCATTATGGGATTTGTGTGGGTGAGCAAGACCCCGAGAGTAAGGAGGGGGTTCCTAGGAGCGTAGCAGAGATAGAGGAGGGTTGGTGTTGCCGAATCTGGGTGGCTACTACTGGGCAGCCAACGTGGTGATGATCCGTAAGTAGGTGATGGAGGGAGAGGGGGCGGCGTGGAAGAGGTTGGAGATGGCCTCCTGCAAAGGAACGAGCCTGGGGCGCAGGTGACGGCACCGCTGCCGTTCTCGCCGACAAGGTACACCACGAGCCCAGTGGTGGAGGCAACGTTAAAGATCTGGGGGCAGTAGAGACAACATAGGGGCGCGATGGGAGCCTCGGTGTGGTCCCCGATCAGGGATAATCATCGGTTTGTCCCAGGAGGGATGGACGGGGGGTTTCAGAGCTGGCATCGGGCAGGGATTAAAAGAATGGGGAACCTGTTCATCGACGGGACGTTTGCGAGCTTAGGGGCGCTGGAGGAGAAATTTGGACTACCCCCGGGAAATGCTTTCAGGTATCTGCAAGTGAGGGCGTTTGTGAGGCGGCAGGTGAGGGAATTCCCGCTGCTCCCGGCACAGGGGATTCAAGACAGGGTGATTTCGGGCGTATGGATCGGGGAGGGCAAGGTGTCGGCGATATACCAGGAGATGAAAGAAGAGGGGGAGGCTTTGGTAGAGGAGCTGAAAGGTAAATGGGAAGAGGAGCTAGGGGAGGAGATTGAGGAGGGGCTGTGGTCTGTTGCCCGAAGTAGGGTTAATTCCTCTTCCTCGTGTGCCAGGCTTAGCCTGATACAATTTAAGGTAGTTCACAGAGCGCATATGACGGGGGCGAGGCTGAGTAGATTCTTTGGGGTGGAGGACAGATGTGGGAGGTGCTTAGGAAGTCCGGCGAACCATGTCCATATGTTTTGGTCATGCCCGGCACTGGAGGGGTTCTGGAGGGGAGTTGCGGGAACAGTATCTAAGGTGGTGAAAGTCCGGATCAAGCCAAGCTGGGGGCTAGCACTATTTGGAGTAGTGGACGAGCCGGGAGTGCAGGAGGCGAAAGAGGCCGGTATTCTGGCCTTTGCGTCCCTAGTAGCCCGGCGAAGGATCTTGTTAATGTGGAAAGAGGTGAAGCCCCCCAGTGTGGTGGCCTGGATAAATGATATTGCAGTGTTTGTCAAGTTGGAGAGGATAAAGTTTGCCTTGAGGGGGTCTGCGCAGGGGTTCTACAGGCGGTGGGAACCTTTCCTAGTCTATCTCGCGGAGCGTTAGATGAAGGTCGGGCAGCAGCAGCAGCAACCCAGCGGGGGGGAGGGGGGGACATCTTTCTTGGGGGGGGGGGAGGAGGGAGGGAGGGGGAAGGGGGGCCTTTCTGGGGGGCATTTGAACAGGAAAATACATGAATGATCCGGGAAACTGAAATGTACGGGAGGAATCCAGTGTACAAAGTTCTGTATCATATTGACTTGCTATGTTCATGTCTTGCTATGCAAGCTTTTTTTCTTTTGTGTTACGGGGGCGTGGGGGGGGGGGGGGGGGGGGTTTGGTTTGTATGGTTGAAAATTTTGTTTAAAATTCATAATAAACATATTTTTTGAAAAAAAACTTATTTAACAGTCTCCTATGCGGCACCTTGTCAAAGATCTTCTGGAAATCTAAATAAATCACGTCCACTGGTTTTCCTTTGTCTAACTTCATTTTTACCTCCTCAAAGAACTCTTACAAATTTGTCAGACACGTCCTCCCTTTGACAAAGCCATGCTGACTCAGTCCTATTTTACCATTCACTTCCAAATACTTCACAGTCTCATCTTTAATAACAGACTCTGTTGCCATCATGAAATGTTTTTGAACCTGTAAGCATCGAGATACCTGATAATAACTGATGTCTACGTGGAAGCAGGGAGTAATGAACTGATGGTGCCAGAAGAGGTGCCTCTTATTGCAGTTCCTGTTAATGTCGATCCAATGGAAGCATCTCAGACAATAAAATTACACCGCTCTACCAGAAATAGAAAAACACCTCAAAGATTTATAATTAACAACTCTTGTGTGTAACATTTATTTTGAATTTAGGACTGGGTAACGTAGACATCGAAGATTGTATAAAAGAGTTAAAGGGGAGGTATGTGGTGATTGTGTTATTGTGCCTTTAAGGGCAGCACATCAGAAGAAGGTCACCAGGCTTCGGGCAATAATTGGGACCGAGAGCGAGTAATCACCCCAGGGAATGGAATCCTCTCTTGGGCAGAAGACAGCTAGCAGCAGCTGTCGGGCTGTTGGCCTCTGTGCAGTTTTTCATATTAATGGCTTGTGCCATCCTCAGAATGGCAACCTCCAGCGCTGGAATCCCATCGTCCCTGTCTCACCTAACATTCCTCACCCAGGCTGGGTGAGACAAGAGCAGCGAAGCTTAACCCGGCTGCATCAGCGTGGAGTCACTGGGGTACAGAGATGTAAGAAATGTCCCCATTTTATGACACCATCTTCTGGAAAGGAAGTGTTTAAGGGGAATATGGAAAGAGCGGGGTAGTCTAGCTGCAATTATTCACTGCTATGGTGAGGCCACACCTGGAATATTGTGCACATTTCTGGTCTCCTTATCTGAGGAAAATGTCCTTGCTATAAAGGGAGTGCCAAGAAGGTTTACCAGGCTAATTCTTTTGATGACAGGGATGAGGAAAGATTGAGTCCGTTAGGATTGTATTCGCTGGAGTTCAGAAGAATGAGGGGGGGGGGGGGGTGGGGGGGGGAATCTCATAGAAATCTATAAAATTCTAACAGGACTAGATGCAAGGAGGATGTTCCAGGTGGTGGGGGTGTCCAGAACCAGGGGTCACAGTCTGAGGATATGGGATAGACAATTTAGGACTGAGATGAGGAGAAATGTCTTCACTCAGAGAGGGGTGAGCCTGGGGAATTCACTGCCAGATAAAGTAATTGAGGCCAAAAACAGTGTATGTTTTTAAGAAGCACTTGAGGTGAAGGATATAAAAGCATTTGGGGGGGAAGGCAGGATTAGGCTATTGAGTTAGATGGTCAGCAATGATCATAATGAATGGCGGAGCAGGCTTGAAGAGCCAAATGGTCTCCTTCTTCTCCTATTTTCTATGTTTCTATGTAACAGTAATTCTGTCTCCTTAAATAATAGTCACACACAGAATATAGCTGCTCTCTTACTATCCCTGATCAGTACATTTTCTGTGGAAAGCGGTTTGTTTTTCTTACCCTTGGAGTGTATATTCCAATACAAAAATCAGCAGCAAGCTTTTGTGCATTTAAAAGTAAATAAGGTTATTTATTCTCACAAACCTACCCCAAATTAACACCATGCTACACACAGTCTCAAGTGTACACACACAGATCACAAAGGTATGATACAGATAAAAAATTATGGACTGTACTTTTACAGATTACAGATAATTCAGTCTCTGATTTACATTTTCTGGCCACCACAGTTGCCGATCTATGGTTTCTTGAATGGGTTAGATGATTTAAAATTGAAGTGTAAGTTTTGTAAAGTGCAGACTTGATAGCAGGTTGAGAAGTTTCTCATAGTCAATATCTAGGAGGTGGTTCTCAAGTGATGTGAATCCTCACCTCAGCTTAGGTATCCCTCTCTTCTCTGATTTCACAAACCCCTATCCTCCTTAAACTTCCATAAGTGTCTTTTACCCATATTCATGGCGACATTAACTTTTGCTATCTCACATTTCCTCTCGACTCCCATATTTTTGAGCAAAGAAAAGGGACAAAGACCACCTCTTCATAATCTTCAGCAACCACAATCCCATAACCCTTCTAATCTCTTCCTGTTACTGACCACTGAAAAAATGCTCCCACAATTACAATTGTACTTTAAAACTCTTCACTTTTGACATTATGGGCATTCACTTCACACAATGCTTCAGCGACTGTTGATCCGTTCAGCCAATCCCTGACCGCTACTTTGTACATCCTTCCTTCCAGTGAAAGCTTTACTGTTTCCTGTCTGATCAGTTCTATTGGTGTTGTCCTTATATTACTTTGCTCAGGCCCGAGGAGTGCAGCCTTGAATGTAACTGGTAGACAACTGGTTTAACCTTCCATTGCCAGATGAAATTAAAAAATGAAAATCTGATTGGACGCATCAAGCAATTTAAAGCCTCACACTCCTCTGCTAAAACACTTCTTCTTGTTCATCAACACTGCCAAATCTCCCCCTCACCCTCATCTTGATCCCATTTATATTCCCTCATATCCCTTCACACCCCTTGGTGCTCACTTTATCCATGAAATCCAACTCCTGCTCGCTTGACCTCATTCCCATCAAATTGCTGACTTCCTCATTTTGATCCCTGGCCCACATTTTGGCTGCCATTTGAGATGTTTTCTCCTCAACAGCTTCTGGCTCATGCCCCTTCATAAACATCAAAACCACTCTTTAAAAATCCGACTCTTACAAATCACTCCACCATCTTTAACTTCCTTTTCCTTATCCTTAGTAACTTGTTGTTTCTATCCTATTCACCATACTACGTTTGAATCTTTTCTGTTAGATTTTTATCCTGGCTGCAGCACTGCAATTACCCTAATTACAATCCCAGATTATATCCTCTGTGACTGTGATCATGATGCACTATTTCTCCACATACTCCTCAACCCCTCTGCAGCCACTGATTAATACCGGCACAGCACAGTTCACCAACATCTCTACTCTGTTGTGAAGCTCAGTAAGATTGTCTTATCGGTTCCACTCTTACTTAGCCAATCATAGGTTGTACATTTCCAACAATTGTCCTCTTCCTGCTTCTGGGCTGGTATTCATAAATCTCTTTATACTTTACCTCTGTCACCCTTCTTTTTCTCAGCCACATACTCTGATTCTATCCAAAAACATGGGATTCTCAAACCAAAGAGAAAATGCTGGAAAATCTCAGCAGGTCTGGCAGCATCTGTAGGGAGAGAAAAGAGGTAACGTTTCGAATCTAGATGACCCTTTCACAGGAATCGCGTTCGGCGATCGGCCGGAGAATCAAAGTTCACAACCGAATCGGGGGCGGTGCCGCTTTCACAATGCTCCGCCCCCTCCAAAGCGGCATACTCAAAGAGTACGCCACGCCACGTATTGGCGGCCGAAGGACATTGTCTGAGGCCCGCCCCACGATGGTCCACCCCCGAAGGGCCGAGTTCCCGACGGCGTGGGTCTCTCATGGTCTCACCCGTCAGGAGCTCGGCGTGGCGGCTGCAGACTCAGTCCAGCGCCGCCATAGTTGGGGGAGGGCTTCATCAGGGGATGGGGGCACTGCGGGGGGGGGGGGGCTGGTCCAGGGCGCGTGAGCCGCCGAAAAGGGGGGGAATATTTTGCGGGCCGGGTCCATGAGCGGCCGCCTGCAGGACACCGCCGTGCGCCTGCGTGGCCACGGACCTGGCAATTCTCTGGGGCGTATCGTGGGGACACAGCCTCAGAATCGGAGAATCCAGGCTATGGAGTCAGTTTCTACATAACAATATCCAGGGATCCATCTTCAGCATTTTGCTTTGATTCCTCTGCTTCTTCTGTGTTGACATACTTCTTAGCAAACGTCAAGCTTTGGAAAGGGCATAACGTCTGTCAGTTAAATATAAGGAAGACCAAAGGCATCTTCCATGATCCCAAACAAAATTTGCCACCCTTGCTGTCAGTTCCATGTCCCTTTCTCGCTATTGTTTCAAGTTGAACAACCTCTAAATTCTATTCTACCTTCCAAATCCATGGCATCCACCACCAAAAAGGAGAAGGACAGCAGGCCTTCAGGACAACACGGCCTTCTCCAGGACAATTCAGGTCGGTGATTAAAGTTCCCCCATCTGTAAGTGAGAGGTATGTCATAAAAACTAATAAATGCAAATTGAAAAAAGACCTTGGGATCATCTTACATCAGTGTTACAAAGATTTCCACCTGCTTATCATAATGTGGCTTCACCTGTTCGGCATTCAATCTATTGCTGAAAGTCTATTCTTCGCCTTTGTCTCAGATATTGCATTGTTTTCCAGGCCATATCCAAAAAATCTTTCTGTCCAAATCCTAACCCATAACAAGTCCCACACATCCAGTATTCCCGTCCTGGCTGACCTACATTGGTGTTGAGTCACTCGACCAGCCATCCTCCTGTTTGAAACTCTTTTTGACCTGGCCCTTCCCTACACCTGTAATCTCCACTAATGTTACCATCCCCCAAAATGTTCTTTGTTCTTCCAACTCTAGGTCCTTGCACATCCTTGGTTTAAGTTCACTGTATCTCCAACAGCCAGCGGGAGATAGAGGAGCAGATAGGTAGACAGATTTTGGAAAAGAGTAAAAACAATAGGGTTGTGGTGATGGGAGACTTCAACTGCCCCAATATTGACTGGGACTCACTTAGTGCCAGGGGCTTAGACGGGGCGGAGTTTGTAAGGAGCATCCAGGAGGGCTTCTTAAAACAATATGTAGACAGTCCAACTAGGGAAGAGGCGGTACTGGACCTGGTATTGGGGAATGAGCCCGGCCAGGTGGTAGATGTTTCAGTAGGGGAGCATTTCGGTAACAGTGACCACAATTCAGTAAGTTTTAAAGTACTGGTGGACAAGGATAAGAGTGGTCCTAGGATGAATGTGCTAAATTGGGGGAAGGCTAATTATAACAATATTAGGCGGGAACTGAAGAACATAGATTGGGGGCGGATGTTTGAGGGCAAATCAACATCTGACATGTGGGAGGCTTTCAAGTGGCAGTTGAAAGGAATTCAGGACCGGCATGTTCCTGTGAGGAAGAAGGCAATTTTCGGGAACCTTGGATGACGAGAGATATTGTAGGCCTCGTCAAAAAGAAAAAGGAGGCATTTGTCAGGGCTAAAAGGCTGGGAACAGACAAAGCCTGTGTGGAATATAAGGAAAGTAGGAAGGAACTTAAGCAAGGAGTCAGGAGGGCTAGAAGGGGTCACGAAAAGTCATTGGCAAATAGGGTTAAGGAAAATCCCAAGGCTTTTTACACGTACATAAAAAGCAAGAGGGTAGCCAGGGAAAGGGTTGGCCCACTGAAGGATAGGCAAGGGAATCTATGTGTGGAGCCAGAGGAAATGGGCGAGGTACTAAATGAATACTTTGCATCAGTATTCACCAAAGAGAAGAAATTGGTAGATGTTGAGTCTGGAGAAGGGTGTGTAGATAGCCTGGGGCACATTGAGATCCAAAAAGAGGTGTTGGGTGTCTTAAAAAATATTAAGGTAGATAAGTCCCCAGGGCCTGATGGGATCTACCCCAGAATACTGAAGGAGGCTGGAGAGGAAATTGCTGAGGCCTTGACAGAAATCTTTGGATCCTCGCTGTCTTCAGGGGATGTCCCGGAGGACTGGAGAATAGCCAATGTTGTTCCTCTGTTTAAGAAGGGTAGCAAGGATAATCCCGGGAGCTACAGGCCGGTGAGCCTTACTTCAGTGGTAGGGAAATTACTGGAGAGAATTCTTCGAGACAGGATCTACTCCCATTTGGAAGCAAATGGACATATTAGTGAGAGGCAGCACGGTTTTGTGAAGGGAAGGTCGTGTCTCACTAACTTGATCGAGTTTTTCGAGGAGGTCACTAAGATGATTGATGCAGGTAGGGCAGTGGATGTTGTCTATATGGACTTCAGTAAGGCCTTTGACAAGGTCCCTCATGGTAGACTAGTACAAAAGGTGAAGTCACACGGGATCAGGGGTGAGCTGGCAAGGTGGATACAGAACTGGCTAGGCCATAGAAGGCAGAGAGTAGCAATGGAAGGATGCTTTTCTAATTGGAGGGCTGTGACCAGTGGTGTTCCACAGGGATCAGTGCTGGGACCTTTGATCTTTGTAGTATATATAAATGATTTGGAGGAAAATGTAACTGGTCTGATTAGTAAGTTTGCAGACGACACAAAGGTTGGTGGAATTGCGGATAGCGATGAGGACTGTCGGAGGATACAGCAGGATTTAGATTGTTTCGAGACTTGGGCGGAGAGATGGCAGATGGAGTTTAATCCGGACAAATGTGAGGTAATGCATTTTGGAAGGTCTAATGCAGGTAGGGAATATACAGTGAATGGTAGAACCCTCAAGAGTATTGAAAGTCAAAGAGATTTAGGAGTACAGGTCCACAGGTCATTGAAAGGGGCAACACAGGTGGAGAATGTAGTCAAGAAGGCATACGGCATGCTTGCCTTCATTGGCCGGGGCATTGAGTATAAGAATTGGCAAGTCATGTTGCAGCTGTATAGAACCTTAGTTAGGCCACACTTGGAGTATAGTGTTCAATTCTGGTCGCCACACTACCAGAAGTATGTGGAGGCTTTAGAGAGGGTGCAGAAGAGATTTACCAGAATGTTGCCTGGTATGGAGGGCATTAGCTATGAGGAGCGGTTGAATGATCTCGGTTTGTTCTCACTGGAACGAAGGAGGTTGAGGGGAGACCTGATAGAGGTCTACAAAATTATGAGGGGCATAGGCAGAGTGGATAGTCAGAGGCTTTTCCCCAGGGTAGAGGGGTCAATTACTAGGGGGCATAGGTGTAAGGTGAGAGGGGCAAGGTTAGAGTAGATGTACGAGGCAAGTTTTTTACGCAGAGGGTAGTGGGTGCCTGGAACTCACTACCGGAGGAGGTGGTGGAAGCAGGGACGATAGTGACATTTAAGGGGCATCTTGACAAATACATGAATAGGATGGGAATAGAGGGATACGGACCCAGGAAGTGTAGAAGATTGTAGTTTAGTCGGGCAGCATGGTCGGCACGGGCTTGGAGGGCCGAAGGGCCTGTTCCTGTGCTGTGTTCTTCTTTGTTCTTTGTTCTTTGTTGTGTACAAAATGGAAGGAACCTCAGCCATCATGGCCCCATGTTGTGGAATTCCTCCCCTGAATTTGTCAACCCCTTCTGCTTTTAAGATTCCCTCAAAATTCAAATCTTTGAACAAGTTTTTAGTCATCCTTTCTGGTACCTCTATCTTTGGCTCAGTGTCCGCTTTTATCTAATTGTAGCATTGTGTGAAGTACCTTGGGATTTTCTTTTCCTTGTTAAAGGCATTTCATATGCTAATTATTGCTGCCGTTAAATAATAATCAGAATGTTCAAATGGATACACAGACATGTTGGTCACTTGTCAAGAAACAAGGATATATCTTTGACGATATCCAATGCAATGTATCACATCACAGTAACTTCATTGCAGTAGCCTACTTGCGACACTAATAAAGATTATTATTATTGAAAAAGTAGGTTTCTTGAAAGTGTTCACAACATTTTTACCATACCACCTCACAATTATCAGTAACATCTTCGCCTAGTTCAATAGGAAGGAGGTCTTTATGGTTTTCTACTTCATCTTAGGCGTGGCAACAAGCAGCTTTGTAATCATCAGATTGTGAATAGCTTTATGCTGTGAACTTAGTGTTATGATTTTGGGTTTCACCCAATATTTCCTTTGAGTAAAACATCTAGCACCACTTCGTAAATGCGGCCTCATTTGTAACAAACCAATCTTACTTTCTTGGCACAGTTATTCAGGGGTCAGAAATTTTAGTGGAACATGTTGACTAGAATTTCGCAACCCTTCATCAATTTCTGCCTGCCTTCAGATAGTGGAAGAAACTAACATCCTTGTGAGACCAGCTAGACTGTAAACCTGACTTATTGGCGGTAAAGATTAAAGGTAGGATGAAAGCAAAAGAACAGATGTCCCTTGATTGCACAACATTAAACTGACACCTCCTCGAATACAAAAATAATAAATGACACACCACTTTGCTTGCTCGCCCAATAAAACTAGACCTGGATTAACTTCTGTAACTAAATTTATGCATGTTGCATTGTGCACTCCTTCTTGCCTTCAAATATGCACCTCTGCACACACTATAAATACAAAGAAGCCAGTCTGCTGCAAGCTGGGATGAACTATATCCCGGTCTACTTTGATGTACAAAATGGTACAAAGGGAATCAAGAAGTGTCCATCATCATTAAAGTGGCAATCATCCATGGGACGTAAAACAAGCAGGTAGCCTGCCAATTTATATTACTAGTGAGACATAGCCATAAATGATGGTTTCCAGAAATGCCATGATTAAAGCAAGCTGTCTTCCGCGCTGAAGTAACAAGGCTTCTTCTCATGTATTGGTTAGTTTTCCAACTTGACCAATTTGGGAGCAAACTAAATAACTTTATATCGACAGAATGTGTGATAAAGGGCGAAGTTTTCTGGGATTCCCACCATGAGGTCTTGGGGTCCCATCAAAGGCGACATGCCCCCCCCCTACCACCACCCCCCCCACCACCACCACCGCCCCCCACCCCACCACCGCCGCAGCAGGTCCCTGGCGGCGAGGTAAGCAAGTCACTCAAAATTCCATAGACGATGGCAGCATCAGAAGATCCTGTTGCCGGCCAATTCCTCACCGCACCCACTGAAGGAAATCCCGCCACGGATTGGGTCCAGTATTTCAGACAAGGTTCAATGTGGTTTACTTTTCAAGACATTTGGAAACTTTGTGGGATTTCTTAAAGATATCTCTGGCCTTTTGTTTTACTCTTTTATTCAAGAAACGTTCATCAAATACTCTGTGGCATCTGTCAAGGTTTTTCCTGCTGGGAAATTAGAGATGAGGTCCTTGATGGCTGCAAAATAGGCTTCACAATGAAAATCTATTTTTATATTATGTATATTTCAAAGGAGAAAGGAGCAGAAAGAGCCATTAAGCTAAAATGGAAGAATTAGGGAACACTGGCAGAAATCCATATGCTGGTCATTACTCATTGAACAGAAAGTATCAAAATAACAGCAAATTACTGGGGATGCTGGAATCTGAAACATAAACAGAAAATCTCAGCAGGTCTGGCAGCATCTGTGGAGGGAGAAGGGAGCTAATGTTTCGAGTCTGGATGACTCTTTGTCAAAGCTGGCAAGAACTGGAAATGGGGACAGATTTATAATGGTGCTGCCATTCTTCATTCTTCCTTAATTGTGATTTCCCACACACTGTGGTCAACAAAGCTCCCAACCGATCTGACCCATCTCCCACACCTCTGCCTTCACCCCCTTTCCTCTCTCCCAGAACCAAGATAGCGTCCCCCTTCTCCTCACTTTTCACCCCACCAGCCTCCGCATTCAAAAATCATCCTCCGCCAGTTCTGCCAATGCGAGCATAATTCTACCAGTAAACATACCTCCCCCTCACACCTCGTCAACATTTTGCAGGGGCCATTCCATCCGGGATACTCTGGTACCTAGACCTTCCTGTCGCTTGCCATTTCAACTCCACTTCCTGTTCTCACGTCCACATGTCCGTCAATATCCAGCTGCAATGTTATAGTGAGGCCCAGCGCAAACTGGAGGAACAGCACCTCATCTTCCAATTAGGCATATTACAGCCGTCCAGACTTAACATTGAGTTCAACTACTTTGTCATAGAATTTACAGCGCAGAAGGAGGCCATTCGGCCCATCGAGTCTGCACCGGTTCTTGGAAACAGCTCCACCCTATCCTCATAACCCAGTAACCCCACCCAACACTAAAGGCAATTTTGGACACTAAGGACAATTTATCATGGCCAATCCACCTGCCCTGCACATCTTTGGACTGTGAGAGGAAACCGGAGCACCCGGAGGAAACCCACGCACACACGGGGAGAATGTGCAGACTCCACACAGACAGTGACCCAAGCCGGAATCGAACCTGGGACCCTGGAGCTGTGAAGCAATTGTGCTATCCACAATGCTACTGTGCTGCCCCTTAAGTCTACTTCAGTCTATGAATGCTGTCCTCCACCTTCAACCCATTTTTATTTCTGCCAATTTATTTTCATTTCTTCCATTAATCTGTTTTCCCCCTCACCATTGTTCCCCTTCCACCATCCCACTTGCGCCAACTGTTCCTAGTTGCCATTTTACACACTGTTCACCTTTGTTCTACCATTCACACATTCTAATATATTTATGTGCCACTATCAGCACCCTTCTTACCCTTAATCACCTCCATTTACATTCCTTTGTTTTTCTGTTCTCGACATCTTTGTCAATCTCCATCTATTGCTGGTCCTTTATCCAGCCCCACACCGCTTCGCGCCCCCTGCCATTACAATATTAATCTGACCCCATTTCCAGTTCTCTCTAGCTTTGGGAAAGAGTCATCCAAAATTGAACCATCAGCTCCCTTCTCTCTCCACAGTTGCTAGCAGAAAGTATCAGTTTGCTTTGTGAATGTTTCAAGTGTTTTTCATGAGCTGAGTTTAAGGAGGGTGCACTTAGCTTTTGGAAAAACTCTCATTAGTTGCAGCAGCCAGATTGACAAACAAGATCAATCACAGAGACAGCTCTAATGCTGATAGAGCAAGTGGTCACAGCAGTGAAATTCTACGCTGCGGGCTCATCCAGGAAAACACTGAACACTTTTATTTGCCAGATTCAGATTTATTGCAAGTCACCAATGCATTCTTTACAGAAGAGGTTCAGTTCATATAATTCAACACTGGTCCCAGGTAGGGACCAGGAGCAGGATATTCATTTTTATTGAAGAATCACTGGATTCCACACATTGTGAACCTTATTCTGAACATCGATCTGGTATTGTCTGTCCTACATGCATGCCGCCATTTTTACATCAACAGCTGAGCCTTTATTCCCATAAAAATGTTACTCACTTATGGTCAGAGTCATAGACGCTTGAACGTGGATTCACAATATGGTGGAAGGTGTCATTATACTCTAATATGTTGTCAGTCCAGTGCCTTGACTCTATGGTAACAAAAAAATAACCAAATTGGCTGATAGGTGACAAGACACATCAGGTGCTCCCTTGTTTCATGATGTTCATTTATTGGACCACCAGTGCTGCAGAGAACTGCTCAGATGCAGACAAGAATTGCAATTGATCAAGTCGTCAGGTTGCTTAAAGGAAGACTATGGTGTCCATTTTTGCTCTGTTTCGGTCCCAACAGCGTCGCCAATACTGTGGATATTTCTATTTATCTTAGTGAACCACAAGCCTTCACTTATATCGATCAAATGACCACACAACCAGTTAGTTAGTTCAAAAGATGGTTTGTTTACATACACAAGAGTTATCTCAACATGCAAACACAATATCTACAATGAGTTAAACTACACCTATCAGCTACAATAACCGACACTTAACTTCAGGGCGACCGGCACTGTGCAAATGGATAAGGCCTTTATCTGGATTTATCTGGCTGGTTCAAAGAAAGTGGCTCTGTCTCTGCTGGGCTCATCCATCAGGTAGCGATCGTTGGTCTTGAACTTAGCTGGCTGTTCCTGCTGCAATTGGGTTGGCAGAGGCCGGATACAAAAGCAACAGAACACATGGCTGTGTCCTCTTTTATCCCTCTGGGAATTCACGCTCCTTGGGGCGGTCCTTAACCTTGGACCCAATAGTTCGACAGGGCTCTGATCACTGTCTTCGATTTCGGCCAATAAAGGGGCGGGTCCTTAGCGGTCATTGACCTTGGCAGTTGTACTTTCTGAGTAAGGGGAGTGACGCCGAACAGTCTGTGGCTGTACCGATTGCTTGATTGGAGTTCTATTGTCCTGGGCAAATGGGCCATTAACATGCAAATGAGCGGGGGTTTCGATCAGGTCTGGTTACCTATGTTTTAGATACCCGTAGGCTGTGTAACTGTCTGAGTCTGGGTTGGCCATAATTCCCATGGTCCTTTGCAGAAAGCTGTGCCGTAAGTACCAAGCATTTCCTTAAATGGTGGCAGCATATTGCGCGCTACCCAAACAGCAGTGATAACAGGTACCTTGGAGATCCGATACTGGATACTGGTGCTCTGAAAGACATGAATCAAGTGCAGTGACTGATGCTGCTCTTTGTAACAAACAATCACATGCTAATCATAGCTTCAACATAAGCTGAGTACTTGGACCTCATTTTCCGATAAACTCCAAGCATTCCAGTGATTTGTTACAACGTGTGATGGTGGTTGTTGGAAGCCCCAGGTGAGTCCTGCAGGATTTCAAAAGGGTAGTCTCAAGGCTGAGACACCTTCAGCTGTTTCATAAATGACCTTTCCTCCATCATAAAGTCAGAAGTGGGGATGTTCACTGATAATTGAACAATGTTTCGACAACATTCTCAACTTCTTACGTAATGAAGCAGTACAGGGTGGACTGAAGCAAAATATGGACAGCATTCAGACTTGGGCGAAGAAGTGGCAAGTATGATTTGCACCGCACAAGCACCAGGCAATAAATATCTCCAACAAGAAAGAGCCTAACTACTCCCCCTTTTTGTTCAATGGCATTACTGTGCTGAATCTTTCAAAATCCTTGAGGGGGTGAAAGATCCTCTTATCTCTGACTCAGGATAAGGCACTCAGTACGGCTGAAGAGGTATACAAAGCACTCTTTATTTTCAATAATTCACGTGGTACATTTGCACAAAGTTAAATCTGAGAGTACATTGAAAAGTCTTTGAGCTACTGAAGAGTGAAAGCAAAAAGCTTCAAGATAAAAGTAACTCCAGATTTACGAAGTAAAAGACATTTCAACAAAAAGGTTTTTAAAAAGTAATTTTCACGAGGCTAAAATTCTTCGACTAATCAGTCATACAGATCACATTTTTAAGGGAATCCTTATCTATGGTTTAGCCACATATTTCCTTTCATTGGTTCTAATTCTCAGCTGAGACCCCCCCTTGATTCTTTCAGGAACGTGTCAGTCACTTAACAGGTGATTGGTTAATGAAACATTAATCAATTACTCCAATTAATCATCCTTTCTTTGATATCGTATGATTCTCATGCCTCCTGACCCGTGGTCAAACTCCCTACATCATGTCTGGTCTAGTCATGTCGAGATCGTTGCAACTTTGTGGAATGTAGCCTCATATTGATTTGTACAGATCATCTTTTGCAACATTTATAGGCAGTCATGGTCAGGATTCAATAATTTAGCCAAACTTTTATAACTTGATCATATTTCTGCAGATTCTGTAATTCTCAAGAATCATTTTACTTTCTAGTATATTTTAGCTAATTATCTTAGAGGACCTCCTCTATACTTGTTGAATCCAACAGGGGGTGATCATTAATCAAAAGATTAACTTGATGTGACACATAAATATTGTAGCTACAAGGACAGGTCAGAGGATGGGGATTCTGTGATGTGTAACTCACTTCCTGACTACCTTTCCACCTACATGGCCCAAGTCAGGATTGTGATGGAATGCTCTCCACTTGGCTGGATGTGTGTAGCTCGAACAACACTCAGGAAGCTCAACGCAATCCGGGGAAAAGCAGTCTGTTCGATTGGCAGCCTATCCCTCTCCTCAGCCACCAAATCAGGCACACTGTGGCAACAGTGTGTTCTATCCACAAGATGCAATCCAGCAACACATCAAAGCTTCTTCGACAGCAACTTATAAATCTATGACTTCTACTACCTGCAAGGAAAAGAGCAGAAGACACAAGGAACACAATCACCTGCAAGTTGCTTCCCAGTCATGCAGCATCCTGCTTTCTGATTAGATTGTTGCTCCTTCATCACTGCTAGGTCAAAATCTTTGAATTCCTTACCTAGCAGCATATGTGTGTATCGCCACCACACAGACAGCCCAGTTCAAAAAACAGTTCATTGTCAACTTGGCAGGGCCATTTAGGGATGGGCAATAAACGTCAGCCTTGTCAGCAATTCTAATATCTCATGAATAACAAATTAAAGTGCATGTTTTCTTGATGATGTGTTCTCTTTCTGACTACCCAAATGTTCCCCAATCCTCTTTTGACACTTACTGTTAATGCCAAAAAAGGGTCTGAGGTTTGCAACACAACGATCTGCACAAAATAATTTTTGAGTCTCTCGGGATGGAAGTAGGTCTCCTTTCGTGTCCCTGGCAGGTTTGCTAATGCGTTGATTTTCACAGCCTCAATTTCCGTGACCTCAAAATGTGGTTAGAACCCTTATCCTCCTGGTAATGCTTGCAAGGCAGTGGCTTCATTTCAAAAAGCCCCTGCCAGTAGGTTTCTTAGATTCATAGACAGCACTGATGGAGGCCATTTGGCCCATTGTGTCCATGGCTGTCAACAAAGATCTGACTACGCTAATCCCTTTTCCAATGAGTGGCCCATTGCCCTGGAGGTGATGGCGGCGCATGTGAATATCAAAATACATCTTCAGTGTGATGTGAGTTTCAGAGTCCCGCCAACCTCTGAGTGAAAACATTTCTCCTCAACTCCCCTCTTAGCTTTCTAGCTCTTTACCTTAAATTTATTCCCACTGGTTATTGAACCCTCGGCCAATGGAAAAAATGTTTGCACTCCACCTTATCTATGCAACTCATAATCTTATACATGTTTATTTGGTCCCCTCTCAACCTTTACTGCTCCAAGGAAAGCAGCCCCAATCGTTACTCATAGCTCTGACCCTCCAGTCCAGAAGGCATCCTGGTAAATCTCCTCTGCACCCTCTCCAGTGCAATCCCATCCTTCCTATAATGTAGCCATCATGACTGCACACAGTACTCCAGTTGTGACTAAACAAGTGTTGTATACAGTTCCAATATGACCTTGCTACTCTTGTATTTTATTCCTCAGCTAATAAAGACAAGTATCCCATATGCCTTATTCACCACCTATTCTACCAACCCAGCCACCTTCAGGGATCTATGGATATGCACTCTCTATGATCTTCAGTACTTTCCAGTGTCCTACCATTCATTGTATAATCCTTTACCTTGTTGGCCCTCCCCAAGTGAATTACTTCACACATTTCCAGGGTGAATTCCATTTGCCACTGTTCTGCCCACCTGGCTAGTCCATTGATGTCCGTCTGCAGTCAACAGCTTCCTCACTATTTACCACCGCACCAATTTTCATGTCATCCGTAAATTTCGTAGTCATACCCCCTAGTCCAAAGTGCTTGTCTGTTCCAGGCAATATTGGTGTCATTAAAAATCAGTTTCCTATCACATATATGATTCTAGGTTAGAACCAAACAGGCCCACCAGAGATAAGTGTTCAATTATTTCTGCGGGCTCAGGGTCAGAACAGGGGTGCTCCTCTGGCCTGACAAAAATAATATTGGCCGCGGCCACATGGATACCCTATCCCTCTGTTTGACTGTCATCCTGCCATAACGTCTGCAATTTACCTTGCTGATGCCTGATGTGACCTGATCTCGAGGCCTCAACCTCTGAACTGTATTGGGACACCTGTTTTGGCGCCTAGTGGTTTGCCCTCAATTTTAACCGAGTCTGGTACTTAAAAATCACTGGAGCTTTCTATTTAGCATTTTAAATTGGTCAGTTATCCAAAAATCAAAATTGCCTCTTTGTGTTATGCTCTGTGTCTGCATCCCAAAGTGCTTAAGGAGGTGGCTCTAGAAATAGTGGATGCATTGGTGGTCATCTTCTGGGTTTCTATGGACTCTGGAACTGTCCTTGCAGATTGGAGGGTAGCTCACGTCACTCCGACATTCAAAAAGGGAGGTAGAGAGAAAGCAGGGAATTATAGACCAGTTAGCCTAACAACGGTAGTGGGGAAAATGCTTGAGTCCATTATCAAGGACTTTATAGCAGAACATTTAGAAAGCAGTGGCAGGATGAGTCAGAGTCAGCATGGATTTATGAAGGGAAAATCATGCTTGACAAATCTGTTGGAATTCTTTGAAGATGCAACCAGTACAGTTGACACTGGGGAGCCAGTCGATGTGGTATATTTGGACTTTCAGGAGGCGTTTGATAAAGTCCCGCGTAAGAGATTATTGTGCAAAATTAAAGCACATGGGATTGGGGGAAATGTATTGAGGTGGATCGAGAACTGGTTGGCAGTGAGGAAACAAAGAGTAGGGATTAATGGGTCATTTTCAAATTGGCAGGCAGTAACTGGTGGAGTACCACAGGGATCGGTGCTGGGACCCCAGCTATTCACAATATATATTAATGATTTGGATGAGGGAACAAAATGTAAACATCTCAAAGTTTGCAGATGATACCAAGTTAGGCAGGAGTGTGAATTGTGACGAGGATGCAAGGATCCTGCAGCATGATCTGGACAGGTTGGGCGAGTGGGCAAATCGATGGAAATGCAGTATAATTTGGATAAGTGTGAGGTTATTCACTTTGCAAGCAAAAACAGGAAGGCAGGTTACTACCTGAATGGTTAGAAATTGGGAGAGGGGAGTGTGCAGCAGGACCTGGGTGTCCTTATGCACCATTCGCTGAAGGTGAGCATGCAGGTGCAGCAGGCGGTAAAGAAGGCTAATGGTATGTTGGCCTTCATTGCGAGAGGTTTTGAATATAGAAGCAGGGATGTGTTGCTGCAATTATACAGGCCTTGGTGAGGCCACACCTGGAGTATTGTGTGCAGTTTTGGTCTCCTTCTCTGGGGAAGGATGTCCTTGCTTTTGAGGGAGTGCAGCAAAGGTTTACCAGACTGATTCCAGGGATGGCAGGACAGTCATATGAGAAGTGATTGACTAGGTTGGGATTGTTCTCACTGGAGTTCAGAAGAATGAGGGGGGAATCTCATAGAGACTTATAAAATTTTAACAAGACTAGACAGGGTAGATGCAGGGAAGATGTTATCAATGATGGGTGTGTCCAGAACCAGGGGTCACAGTCTGAGGATTCAGGGTAAACCATTCTGGACAGCTATAAGGAGACATTTCTTCACACAGAGTGGTGAGCCTGTGGAATTCATTTCCACAAGAAGTAGTTGATGCTAAAACTTGAATATATTCAAGAGGCGGCTAGATATGGCACTTGGGGAGAATGGGATCAAAGTTTGATGATCAGCCATGATCGTGATGAATGGCAGAGCAGGCGCGAAGGGCCAAAAGGCCTCCTCCTGCTCCTATCTTCTATGTATCTGTCTGTCAGCAAAGTTAGTGGCTCCTGGCGTTGAGTTAATCGAGTGTTTCTCTCAGCAGCTGCCATGAGGGAAAACTCCTTCAACACCACATACACCAGCTACTCCACTGGTATTTGATCAGGATCCACTTCCCAATGACCAGTGGGAAAATTAATGTTATAGGAATAGCATTATCCTTAAATCCCTGAGAGACCATATACTGGGCGGCATGGTGGCAAAGTGGTTAGCAGTGCTGCCTCACAGCGCCAGGGACCCAGGTTTGATTCCAACCTCGATTGACTGACTGTTTGGAGTGTGTACAATTCTCCCAGTGTCTACATGGGTTTCCCCCAGGAGCTCCAGTCCCCCTACTGCACCATCCCCCCCCCCCCCCGCCCCCCATGCCTCCCCCGGCTACCAAACAAGCAATTCTTTCTGGGCTGCTGAGTGTATAGGGGAGGATGAATGACAACCAACTGGTGAATGGTGTTGCCTGAAGGAAGGGGGAATTGTAATCCCTTGGCCATCATCATACTTGTTCCTTAATTCCTGGCTTCCAATCTTGGGGGGGGGGGGGGGGGGGAAGAGGGGGGGGGCGTGGAGATGTGGTGGGTAGAAAAATAAATAGGTCAGCAAATGTATGACACAAGACAATAATGTTCAATATGAGTTCTAATATGCACCACTTGCAATTTTTTCTGAACACATTTATTCTGTTACGGGACGCTGGGAATTCATGCCAGCATTGCAAATGAGTTTTTCTAACTCTCGGTAATGATTGTTGTAGCTGTGGTATTCAGGAGGAATTGATGTCTTCACAACTGCATCAAAGCCATCCCCATGCACTTATTAAGGAAGAACCTGAGCTGTTCAGGCATATCCCTATTACTAACATGCAAATTTCCCACACCTTATATTTTCTTCTGTGATAAGCAAAAGGAAAACACTATGGATCACCTGACATATTAAGCCAAAGACTCATGGGGTTGCCATAATATACACCAGTATATCATGGTGCAGACACACACTGATGGACACACAGTGGGACCAATCAACATACACAACACCGCAGCCAATCACCAGTGAGAGCACACGCACTATAAAGACAGGGGGCATCAGAGTTCCTGCTCATTTGAGTAGCAGCTAGCTAGGAGCACAGAGCTCACAGCAACACAGACATTCACCATGTGCTGAGTGCATCAACTGGTTAGGACAAGGCAAAGGTCTTTAGTAAAAGTTGGTGTCGTATTTACCCACAGTTCAAGTATGTTTAAATAGTTAACCTTTTAATAAAATAGTGTTGCACTACTTCAAGTGTTGGTATGTGATCCAGAACACCCAACACATCATGATACCAGGTGTGGTTGCAGACTAGCACTTCTTAGACCTACCTGCAAGTGATCTGCCTTCCGCCAGCATTCCGTCATTCTGCGACATGGACAACATCAGCCCGCCGCCGCCGCTCCGCATTGTCGGCAACCTCGGGGCCAACTGGAAGATTTTCAAACAGCGCTTCCAGCTCTACCTCGAAGTCACAGATAGGGAGGGCACCTCGGACACCAGAAAGATTGCTCTTCTCCTCTCCACGGCCGGGGACCATGCCATCCATATTTTCAATGCTCTCACCTTTGCAGATGACGAAGATAAGACGAAGTTCAAGACGGTTCTCCTCAAATTTGACACTCACTGCAGCGTAGAGGTGAATGAAAGTTTTGAACGCGACATGTTCCAGCAGCGTTTGCAGGGTAAGGGCGAACCTTTTCAATCCTTTTTAACGGACCTCCGCATCCTTGCGCAATCTTGCAGCTACGGGCCCACCTCCGACTCCATGATACGCGACCAGATCATTTTTGGAGTTCAGTCGGACCCCCTATGTCAGCAGCTCCTCCAAGTAAAGCAACTCACCCTAGCGACCGCCATCGAGATCTGTGTCCTACATGAAAACGCCACCAGTCGGTACTCCCATATACAAGCGGCTGAAATGGCGTGGCAAGGTCCCCACGAGGCGGAACGGGTCCAAGTGATTGAACACCTCCAGGGCCTCAGCCTGGATAAGGGCGGCCATTTTGCACACTTTTCGCGGACTCCCGCGCTTGTACGCACCAAACGAGGGGACGGCGACATGGAGGAACATAATGCGCAGGACCGCACCGCGCATGCGCAGTGGCGCAGCGAACGTGCTGACGTCACGACGTGCGGCAACTGTGGCTCCGCCCATTTAAAGCGGCAATGCCCCGCAAAATCTCGACAATGCCTACGATGTGGAAGACTTGGCCACTATGCTGCCTGCTGTCGAGCAGCTCAGCCTTCCAATTCATATCGCTTCAGCCAGCCTCGCAGGAATGTTCGGGCAATTCAACCCACAGTCACCGAGTCCGATTCCGACCTCCCCCACAGCAGTGACACTGAGGACCTGAAGTACCTGAAGGAGCCTTTTCGAGTCGGTGTTGGAACGAAAAACAGGCTGTCCCCGAAGCAAAGACACCAGCTGCTGTCGGTATACAGCATCGATCCAGACGATGAGTGGTGTGCCACCCTGACGGTCAACCGGTCCCAAATACGATTCCGCCTGGACACTGGTGCCTCCGCCAATCTCATGGCGTGGTCTGCTTTCCAAAGCCTTCGTGTCAAACCAACCATTCTCCCATCGGCCTGCCAGCTATTGGACTACAATGGCAACATCATTCCTGCTACCGGCTCATACCAACTCAAAGTGACGCACAAGTCACGAAAAGCCATCCTTCCTTTCGAAATCGTGGGCTCCTCGAAGGACTCTCTGCTTGGCGCACAGGCGTGCAAATTGCTAAACCTCGTTCACAGAGTTCACTCTCTCTCTCCTGATGACACGTCGGCCTTCCAGGATGTTGACTTCAGGGCGCAACTCAACGCCATCATCGACGTCTTCGAAGGCACATATGCACAAGATCATACTCAAACAGAACGCCACGCCTGTGGTGCATGCACTTCGCAGAGTCCCAGCACCCCTCAAGGACCGCCTCAAGCAGCAGCTGCAGGACCTCCAAGACCAAGGAGTGATCTCCAGAGTTACGGAACCAACCGACTGGGTCAGTTCCATGGTGTGCATAAAGAAGCCTTCCGGCAAGCTCAGAATCTGCATTGATCCAAAGGATCTGAATCGGAACATAATGAGGGAGCATTACCCAATCCCCAAGCGTGAAGAGACCACATGCGAGATGGATCGGGCCAAGCTCTTCACCAAACTTGACGCCTCGAAAAGTTTCTGGCAAATTCAACTAGACAGCTCGAGCAGGAAACTGTGTACTTTTAACATGCCTTTTGGCAGATAATGTTACAACAGGATGCCGTTTGGGATCATATCGGCATCAGTAGTATTTCACAGGATCATGGAACAAATGATGGAGGGTATTGAAGGTGTTCGCGTCTATGTTGACGACATAATCATTTGGTCCACCACCCCGCAGGAGCATATCAGTCGCCTCCAGCGCGTGTTCAAACGCATACGGGAGCAGGGCCTATGCCTCAACAGAGCCAAATGCTCCTTCGGCCAGACGGAACTCAAGTTCCTAGGGGACCACATCTCCCAGTTGGGTGTGCGGCCGGATGCGGACAAGGTGGCTGCCATCACAGCCATGAAAAAGCCAGAGGACAAGAAGGCGGTCCTCCGATTTCTGGGCATGGTCAACTTCCTAGGGAAGTTCATCCCTAACCTCGCCTCTCATACCACAACTCTCAGGAACCTGGTCAGGAAGACGACAGACTTCCAATGGCTTCCTGCCCACGAGCGCGAATGGAGAGAACTTAAAACCAAACTTACCACGGCCCCGGTATTGGCCTTTTTTGATCCAGCGAAAGAGACAAAAATTTTGACCGATGCCAGCCAATCTGGCATTGGGGCAGTGTTCCTGCAACGCGATGAGGCCTCATCATGGGCCCCCGTTGCATATGCGTCACGCACCATTACCCCCATGGAACAGCGCTACGCGCAGATAGAAAAGGAGTGCCTGGGCCTGTTGACCGGTGTCATCAAATTTCCTGATTATGTGTACAGCCTTCCCCAATTCACCGTCGAGACCGACCATCGTCCGCTGGTCAATATCATACAAAAAGACTTGAACGACATGACGCCTCGCCTCCAGCGCATTCTGCTCAAACTCCGGCGATACGACTTTCAGATCGTACACACCCCGGGCAAAGACCTGATCATAGCCGACGCTCTGTCCAGGGCAGTCAACACCTCGTGTGACCCAGCGGGATTCGTCTGCCAGGTTTAAGGAGCAGTCACCTTGTTAGGAGTTTTCTATAGGCCCCCCAATAGTAGCAGAGATGTGGAGGAACAGATTGGGAAACAGATTTTGGAAAGGTGCAGAAGTCATAGGGTAGTAGTCATGGGCGACTTTAACTTCCCAAATATTGAGTGGAAACTCTTTAGATCAAATAGTTTGGATGGGGTGGTGTTTGTGCAGTGTGTCCAGGAAGCTTTTCTAACACAGTATGTAGATTGTCCAACCAGAGGAGGGGCAATATTGGATTTAGTACTGGGTAATGAACCAGGGCAAGTAATAGATTTGTTAGTGGGGGAGCATTTTGGAGATAGTGACCACAATTCTGTGACTTTCACTTTAGTAATGGAGAGGGATAGGTACGTGCAACAGGGCAAGGTTTACAATTGGGGGAAGGGTAAATACGATGTTGTCAGACAAGAATTGAAGTGCATAAGTTGGGAACATAGGCTGGCAGGGAAGGACACAAGTGAAATGTGGAACTTGTTCAAGGAACAGGTGCTACGTGTCCTTGATATGTATATCCCTGTCAGGCAGGGAAGAGATGGTCGAGTGAGGGAACCATGGTTGACAAGAGAGGTGGAATGTCTTGTTAAGAGGAAAAAGGTGACTTATGTAAGGCTGAGGAAACAAGGTTCAGACAGGGCATTGGAGGGATACAAGATAGCCAGGAGGGAACTGAAGAAAGGGATTAGGAGAGCTAAGAGAGGGCATGAACAATCTTTGGCGGGTAAGATCAAGGAAAACCCCAAGGCCTTTTACACATATGTGAGAAATATGAGAATGACTAGAGCGAGGGTAGGTCCGATCAAGGACAGTAGCGGGAGATTGTGTATTGAGTCTGAAGAGATAGGCGAGGTCTTGAATGAGTACTTTTCTTCTGTATTTACAAATGAGAGGGGCAATATTGTTGGAGAGAACAGTGTGAAACAGATTGGTAAGCTCGAGGAAATACTTGTTAGGAAGGAAGATGTGTTGGGCATTTTGAAAAACTTGAGGATAGACAAGTCCCCCGGGCCTGACGGGATATATCCAAGGATTCTATGGGAAGCAAGAGATGAAATTGCAGAGCCGTTGGCAATTATCTTTTCGTCCTCACTGTCAACAGGGGTGGTACCAGGGGATTGGAGAGTGGCGAATGTCGTGCCCCTGTTCAAAAAAGGAACTAGGGATAACCCTTGGAATTACAGGCCAGTTAGTCTTACTTCGGTGGTAGGCAAAGTAATGGAAAGGGTACTGAAGGATAGGATTTCTGAGCATCTGGAAAGACACTGCTTGATTAGGGATAGTCAGCACGGATTTGTGAGGGGTAGGTCTTGCCTTACAAATCTTATTGAATTCTTTGAGGAGGTGACCAAGCATGTGGATGAAGGTAAAGCAGTGGATGTAGTGTACATGGATTTTAGTAAGGCATTTGATAAAGTTCCCCATGGTAGGCTTCTGCAGAAAGTAAGGAGGCATGGGATAGTGGGAAATTTGGCCAGTTGGATAACGAACTGGCTAACCGATAGAAGTCAGAAAGTGGTGGTGGATGGCAAATATTCAGCCTGGATCCCAGTTACCAGTGGTGTACCGCAGGGATCAGTTCTGGGTCCTCTGCTGTTTGTGATTTTCATTAATGACTTGGATGAGGGAGTTGAAGGGTGGGTCAGTAAATTTGCAGACGATACGAAGATTGGTGGAGTTGTGGATAGTAAGGAGGGCTGTTGTCGGCTGCAAAGAGACATAGATAGGATGCAGAGCTGGGTTGAGAAGTGGCAGATGGAGTTTAACCCTGAAAAGTGTGAGGTTGTCCATTTTGGAAGGACAAATATGAATGCGGAATACAGGGTTAACGGTAGAGTTCTTGGCATTGTGGAGGAGCAGAGAGACCTTGGGGTCTATGTTCATACATCTTTGAAAGTTGCCACTCAAGTGGATCGAGCTGTGAAGAAGGCCTATGGTGTGCTCGCGTTCATTAACAGAGGGATTGAATTTAAGAGCCGTGAGGTGATGATGCAGCTGTACAAAACTTTGGTAAGGCCACATTTGGAGTACTGTGTACAGTTCTGGTCGCCTCATTTTAGGAAGGATGTGGAAGCTCTGGAAAAGGTGCAAAGAAGATTTACCAGGATGTTGCCTGGAATGGAGAGTAGGTCTTACGAGGAAAGGTTGAGGGTGCTAGGCCTTTTCTCATTAGAGCGGAGAAGGATGAGGGGCGACTTGATAGAGGTTTATAAGATGATCAGGGGAATAGATAGAGTAGACAGTCAGAGACTTTTTCCCCAGGTGGAACACACCATTACAAGGGGACATAAATTTAAGGTGAAAGGTGGAAGATATAGGAGGGATATCAGAGGTAGGTTCTTTACCCAGAGAGTAGTGGGGGCATGGAATGCACTGCCTGTGGAAGTAGTTGAGTCGGAAACATTAGTGACCTTCAAGCAGCTGTTGGATAGGTACATGGATTACGGGAAAATGATATAGTGTAGATTTATTTGTTCTTAAGGGCAGCACGGTAGCATTGTGGATAGCACAATTGCTTCACAGATCCATGGTCCCAGGTTCGATTCCGGCTTGGGTCATTGTCTGTGCGGAGTCTGCACGTCCTCCCCGTGTCTGCGTGGGTTTCCTCCGGGTGCTCCGGTTTCCTCCCACAGTCCAAAGATGTGCGGGTTAGGTGAATTGGCCAATGATAAATTGCCCTTAATGTCCAAATTGCCCTTGGTGTTGGGTGGAGGTGTTGAGTTTGGGTAGGGTGCTCTTTCCAAGAGCTGGTGCAGACTCAGGGAGCCGAATGGCCTCCTTCTGCACTGTAGATTCAATGATAATCTATGATTAATCTAGGACAAAGGTTCGGCACAACATCGTGGGCCGAAGGGCCTGTTCTGTGCTGTATTTTCTATGTTCTATGTTCTATGTTCTAAGCCCATGTGGCCTTCGTGGCCTCCAATCTACCGGCCACGGATGAACGCCTCGTCCAAATTCGCCACAAGACTGCGGCTAACCCCCTGCTACAGCGTGTCATGCTCCACCTAACAGACGGGTGGCTCAATGGCCAATGCCCGTAGTTCTACAACATCAGAGACGATTTGGCGGTAGTCGATGGTGTCCTCCTGAAGCTGGACCGCAGTGCTTTCCCGCTCAGCATGCGCCAGCTCGTCTTGGAACAGCTTCATGAGGGCCATCTTGGAGTGGAGAAGTGCCGCCGACGGGCCCGAGAGGCAGTGTACTGGTCCGGCATCAATGACGACATCGCCTACACAGTGCTCAACTGATATACCTGACAGCGGTTCCAGCCGGCCCAACCACGTGAGACCCTACAGCCCCATGAGTTGGTCACATCCCCTTGATCCAAGGTCGGATGGGACCACGCGCTGGGCAAGGACTATGTTCAGATTGTAGACTATTTTTCAAACTACCCGGAGGTGGTACGTTTGCGCAACATCACATCGTCTGCAGTCATCCGTGCCTGTAAGGACACCTTTGCTCGTCACGGCATCCCACTCACTGTGATGTCGGACAATGGCCGCTGCTTCGCAAGCCAGGAATGGTCCAACTTTGCCAGAAGGTATATCTTTGTGCATGTGACATCCAGTCCCCTGTACCCCCAGTCCAACGGCAAAGCGGAGAAGGGCGTCCACATAGTCAAACGGCTCCTCTGCAAGGCTGCCGATGCGGGATCTGACTTCTACCTTGCCCTGCTGGCCTATCGCTCGGCCCCACAGTCAACTGGCCTGTCGCCAGCCCAGCTGCTCATGGGTCACACCCTGAGGACGACGGTGTCGTCCATTCACGTCCCAGACCTCGACCACGTTCCGGTCCTTCAACGAATGCAACTATCTCGTGCACAGCACAAGGAGGCTCTTGACTCCCGTGCAGCTGATCTCCCTGCTCTGGCTCCAGATGACAACGTCCGCATCCATCTTCCGGATGGTGGCTGGTCTGCAACTGCTGTGGTTCTTCGGAAGGTGGCTCCCCGCTCGTTCCTGGTTCATCTACCGGATGGTTCCATTCTGCGCTGTAATCGGCGTGCCCTTCATCTCGTTCCGTGCTCGCTACATGATCCTCCGCCAGTGCCACGCCCTCCTGTTGTCCCTGACCTGGACTATGCAGAGATTCCGGTTACTCTGCACCCTCCTCACTCTGACGCAGTCCAGCCCACTCCTCAGCTGGTGGCTCCTGACCCACCCTTGAGGCGGTCAACCAGAATTCGTCGCCCACGTCAGTGACTTAATTTGTGAACTTTGTGCACTAATGGACTCTCTGGTCTGTTCTGATCTTCCGTTTAATCGTTCAAGTGGTTTGTATAGAACATAGAACATAGAACAATACAGCGCAGTACAGGCCCTTCAGCCCACGATGTTGCACCGAAACAAAAGCCATCTAACCTACACTATGCCATTATCATCCATATGTTTATCCAATAAACTTTTAAATGCCCTCAATGTTGGCGAGTTCACTACTGTAGCAGGTAGGGCATTCCACGGCCTCACTACTCTTTGCGTAAAGAACCTACCTCTGACCTCTGTCCTATATCTATTACCCCTCAGTTTAAAGTTATGTCCCCTCGTGCCAGCCATATCCATCCGCGGGAGAAGGCTCTCACTGTCCACCCTATCCAACCCCCTGATCATTTTGTATGCCTCTATTAAGTCTCCTCTTAACCTTC
Organism: Scyliorhinus torazame; assembly: GCF_047496885.1. Classification (NCBI taxonomy): domain Eukaryota; kingdom Metazoa; phylum Chordata; class Chondrichthyes; order Carcharhiniformes; family Scyliorhinidae; genus Scyliorhinus; species Scyliorhinus torazame. Next base: position 36,408,423 of record NC_092721.1, read on the forward strand.
TTCTCTCCAACGAAAACAACCTCAAGTCCGTCAGCCTTTCCTCATAAGATTTTCCCTCCATACCAGGCAACATCCTGGTAAATCTCCTCTGCATCCGCTCCAAAGCCTCCACGTCCTTCCTATAATGCGGTGACCAGAACTGTACGCAATACTCCAAATGCGGCCGGACCAGAGTTCTGTACAGCTGCAACATGACCTCAAGACTCCGGAACTCAATCCCTCTACCAATAAAGGCCAACACTCCATAGGCCTTCTTCACAACCCTATCAACCTGGGTGGCAACTTTCAGGGATCTATGTACATGGACACCTAGATCCCTCTGCTCAGCCACACTTTCAAGAACTTTACCATTAGCCAAATATTCCGCATTCCTGTTATTCCTTCCAAAGTGAATCACCTCACACTTCTCTACATTAAACTCCATTTGCCACCTCTCAGTCCAGCTCTGCAGCTTATCTATATCCCTCTGTAACCTGCTACATCCTTCCACACTATCGACAACACCACCGACTTTAGTATCGTCTGCAAATTTACTCACCCACCCTTCTGCGCCTTCCTCTAGGTCATTGATAAAAATGACAAACAGCAACGGCCCCAGAACAGATCCTTGTGGTACTCCACTTGTGACTGTACTCCATTCTGAACATTTCCCATCAACCACCACCCTCTGTCTTCTTTCAGCTAGCCAATTTCTGATCCACATCTCTAAATCACCCTCAATCCCCAGCCTCCGTATTTTTTGCAATAGCCTACCGTGGGGAACCTTATCAAACGCTTTGCTGAAATCCATATACACCACATCAACTGCTCTACCCTCGTCTACCTGTTCAGTCACCTTCTCAAAGAACTCAATAAGGTTTGTGAGGCATGACCTACCCTTCACAAAGCCATGCTGACTATCCCTGATCATATTATTCCTATCTAGATGATTATAAACCTTGTCCCTTATAATCCCCTCCAAGACTTTACCCACTACAGACGTGAGGCTCACCGGTCTATAGTTGCCGGGGTTGTCTCTGCTCCCCTTTTTGAACAAAGGGACCACATTTGCTGTCCTCCAGTCCTCTGGCACTATTCCTGTAGCCAATGATGACATAAAAATCAAAGCCAAAGGTCCAGCAATCTCTTCCCTGGCCTCCCATAGAATCCTAGGATAAATCCCATCAGGTCCCGGGGACTTATCTATTTTCAGCCTGTCCAGAATTGCCAACACCTCTTCCCTACGTACCTCAATGCCATCTATTCTATTAGCCTGGGGCTCAGCATTCTCCTCCACAACATTATCTTTTTCCTGAGTGAATACTGACGAAAAATATTCATTTAGTATCTCGCCTATCTCTTCAGACTCCACACACAATTTCCCATCCCTGTCCTTGACTGGTCCTACTCTTTCCCTAGTCATTCGCTTATTCCTGACATACCTATAGAAAGCTTTTGGGTTTTCCTTGATCCTTCCTGCCAAATACTTCTCATGTCCCCTCCTTGCTCGTCTTAGCTCTCTCTTTAGATCCTTCCTCGCTACCTTGTAACTATCCATCGCCCCAACCGAAACTTCACACTTCATCTTCACATAGGCCTTCTTCTTCCTCTTAACAAGAGATTCCACTTCCTTGGTAAACCACGGTTCCCTCGCTCGACGCCTTCCTCCCTGTCTGACCGGTACATACTTATCAAGAACACGCAGTAGCTGATCCTTGAACAAGCCCCACTTATCCAGTGTGCCCAACACTTGCAGCCTACTTCTCCACCTTATCCCCCCCAAGTCACGTCTAATGGCATCATAATTGCCCTTCCCCCAGCTATAACTCTTGCCCTGCGGTGTATACTTATCCCTTTCCATCATTAACGTAAACGTCACCGAATTGTGGTCACTGTCCCCAAAGTGCTCTCCTACCTCCAAATCCAACACCTGGCCTGGTTCATTACCCAAAACCAAATCCAACGTGGCCTCGCCTCTTGTTGGCCTGTCAACATATTGTTTCAGGAAACCCTCCTGCACACACTGTACAAAAAACGATCCATCTATTGTACTCGAACTATATATTTTCCAGTCAATATTTGGAAAGTTAAAGTCTCCCATAATAACTACCCTGTTACTTTCGCTCATATCCAGAATCATCTTCGCCATCCTTTCCTCTACATCCCTAGAACTATTAGGAGGCCTATAAAAAACTCCCAACAGGGTGACCTCTCCTTTCCTGTTTCTAACTTCAGCCCATACTACCTCGGAAGAAGAGTCCCCATCTAGCATCCTCTCCGCCACCGTAATACTGCTCTTGACTAGCAGCGCCACACCTCCCCCTCTTTTGCCTCCTTCTCTGAGCTTACTAAAACACCTAAACCCCGGAACCTGCAACATCCATTCCTGTCCCTGCTCTATCCATGTCTCCGAAATGGCCACAACATCGAAGTCCCAGGTACCAACCCATGCTGCCAGTTCCCCTACCTTATTTCGTATACTCCTGGCATTGAAGTAGACACACTTCAAACCACCTACCTGAACGCTGGCCCCCTCCTGCGACGTCAAATCTGTGCTCCTGACCTCTATACTCTCATTCTCCCTTACCCTAAAACTACAATCCAGGTTCCCATGCCCCTGCTGCATTAGTTTAAACCCCCCCAAAGAGCACTAACAAATCTCCCCCCCAGGATATTTGTGCCCCTCAGGTTCAGATGTAGACCATCCTGTCTGTAGAGGTCCCACCTTCCCCAGAAAGAGCCCCAGTTATCCAAAAATCTGAAACCCTCCCGCCTGCACCATCCCTGTAGCCACGTGTTTAAATGCTCTCTCTCCCTATTCCTCATCTCACTATCACGTGGCACGGGCAACAACCCAGAGATAACAACTCTGTTTGTTCTAGTTCTGAGCTTCCATCCTAGCTCCCTGAAAGCCTGCCTGACATCCTTGTACCCTTTCCTACCTATGTCGTTGGTGCCAATGTGGACCACGACTTGGGGCTGCTCCCCCTCCCCCCTAAGGACCCGGAAAACACGATCCGAGACATCACGTACCCTTGCACCTGGGAGGCAACATACCAAACGTGAGTCTCTCACGCTCCCACAAAATCTCCTATCTGTGCCCCTGACTATAGAGTCCCCAATTACTAATGCTCTGCTCCTCTCCCCCCTTCCCTTCTGAGCAACAGGGACAGACTCCGTGCCAGAGGCCCGTACCCCATGGCTTACCCCTGGTAAGTCGTCCCCCCCACAAGTATCCAAAGCGGTATACTTGTTTCTCAGGGGAACGACCGCAGGGGATCCCTGCACTGACTGTTTTTTCCCAGTCCCTCTTACAGTTACCCACCTATCTCCAATCTTTGGTGTAACTAATTCCCTGAAGCTGCTATCTATGACCCCTTCTGCCTCCCGAATGATCCGAAGTTCTTCCAACTCCAGCTCCAGTTCCCTAACTCGGTCTTGGAGGAGCTGGAGATGGCAGCACTTCCTGCAGGTAAAATCAGCAGGGACACTAACTGCATCCCTCACCTCAAACATCCTGCAGGAGGAACATTGCACTCCCTTCCCTGCCATTCCTCTAACTTTCTACCAAGATCTGGCTAACAACTAAATTAAATTTTTATAAAAAATAATAATAATATAATAAAAATATGGTACTTACCTCAGACCAATGGGTTTTATTATTAGGTTAGAGGAGGAGGGCGGGAGGGAGACACTACACGTGTAGTGTCTCGGGTTTCCTCTCCACCAGAATTTATTGGTGAGGGTCTTCCCAGACGTCCGCGGGTCGACTTCCTTATCCCGCCTAAAAAACTAATTTAAAAAAAAAAGAAAAATTCTCAGCTCCTGCTGAAATTGACTAACCAGCTGCTCTCACGCCCCGAAATCGACTGGCCTGCCCCTGCAAAGAGAAGTGCTTTTAAGGGTTGACTTACCTCCCAGCAACCTCCTTCCGCAATGCTCCCGCTGAAACTGACTAACCAGCTGCTCTCACGCCGCCGAAATCGACTGGCCTGCCCCTGCAAAGAGAAGTGCTTTTAAAGGTTGATTTACCTCCCAGCAACCTCCTTCCGCAATGCTCCCGCTGAAATTGACTAACCAGCTGCTCTCACGCCGCCGAAATCGACTGGCCTGCCCCTGCAAAGAGAAGTGCTTTTAAAGGTTGACTTACCTCCCAGCAACCTCCTTCCGCAATGCTCCCGCTGAAATTGACTAACCAGCTGCTCTCACGCCGCCGAAATCGACTGGCCTGCCCCTGCAAAGAGAAGTGCTTTTAAAGGTTGACTTACCTCCCAGCAACCTCCTTCCGCAATGCTCCCGCTGAAACTGACTAACCAGCTGCTCTCACGCCGCCGAAATCGACTGGCCTGCCCCTGCAAAGAGAAGTGCTTTTAAAGGTTGACTTACCTCCCAGCAACCTCCTTCCGCAATGCTCCCGCTGAAACTGACTAACCAGCTGCTCTCACGCCGCCGAAATCGACTGTATATAGTGTTCATCTCGTTATTTGTGTGACACACTGTATTTTTCTGCACCAGGCACCTTCCCATGTAAATAGCTTAGTTTTATGTACATAGTCCTGTAAATATTTTGCACACACGTAGTCAGGAACATTCACCACACACTACTTATTGTCACGCAGGCACAGTTTTATATAGAAAAGGGGGGATGTCATAATATACGCCAGTATATCATGGTGCAGACACACACTGATGGACACACAGTGGGACCAATCAACATACACAACACCGCAGCCAATCACCAGTGAGACCACACACACTATAAAGACAGGGGACATCAGAGTTCCTGCTCATTCGAGTAGCAGCTAGCTAGGAGCACAGAGCTCATAAACTGTAACACAGGCATTCACCATATGCTGGGTGCATCAACTGGTTAGGACAAGGCAAAGGGGCGGGATTCTCCCCTACCCGGCGGGGCGGGGGGTTCCGGCGTAATGGAGTGGTGGGACCCACTCCGGCGTCGGGCCGCCCCAAAGGTGCGGAAGTCTCCGCACCTTTAGGGGCCAAGCCCTCACCTTGAGGGGCCAGACCCGCGCCGGAGTGGTTTTCACTCCGCCGGCTGACAGGAAAGGCCTTTGGCTCCACGTCAGCCGTGGCCGAAAGGTCTTCGCCGGGCGACGCATGCGCGGGAGTGTCAGCATTCCGTGCATTCCGCCTCTGCCATTGTGAAGACCATGGTGAAGGCAGAAGAAAAAGAATGCCCCCACGGCACAGGCCCGCCCGCGGATCGGTGGGCCCCGATCGTGGGCCAGGCCACCATAGGGGCACCCCCGGGGGCCAGATCACCCCGCGCCCCCCAAAGATCCCGAAGCCTGCCCTCGCCGCCTTGTCCCGCCATTCAAAAGGTGGTTTAATCCACGCTGGCGTGACAGGCATTCCAGCAGCGGGACTTCGGCCCAACGCGGGCCGGAGAATCGGCGGGTTGGGCCCGCCGACCGGCATGGCACGTTTCCCGCCCCCACCGAATCTCTGCTGGCGGAGACTTCGGGACACGGCAGGGGCAGGATTCACGCCAGCCGCCGGCGATTCTCCGACCCGGCGAGGGTTCGGAGAATCCCGCCCCAGGTCTTTAGTTAAAGCTGGTATCGTATTTACCCACAGTTCAAGTATGTTTAAATAGTTAACCTTTTGATAAAATAGTGTTGCACTACTTCAAGTGTTGGTGACCTGTATGTGATCCAGAACACCCAACACATCTCGGGTGGGTGGGGGGGGAGATTCTCCAATTTAAACAAAATGAGATGTAATGGATAGTGGTGCAAGCATTGAAGTAGAGCCAAGATTTCTTATTAAGAGTGGAGATCTCTGGCAATTAGTTTAAATTGGCAGGAAGAAAAAACACATTTGAATCTATTGCTGCCTCATTTCAAATAACTTTGTTTTAATATTAGTTAACGCAACATGAGTTCTAACAATATTGGAAGGTTTGAAGAATTGTATTGTTACTTTGACAAAGAGTCATTCAGGCTCGAAACGTTAGCTCCCTTCTCTCTCCACTGATGCTGTCAGACCTGCAGCAATTGTCCAGTAATTTCTGTTTTTGTATTATTAATGCCACGGGTTGCATTTATGACATATTTTATGCTACTTTCCTTTGTGTTGATTCACATTTGACACAATAGACATTTGTAAATCCCTATCTTTCTATCTTTAAAAAAAAAAATGTCCAATTAAGGGGCAATTTAGCCTGGCCAATCCACCTACCCTGCACATCTTTGGGTTGTGGGGGTGAGACCCATGCAGACACGGTGAGAACGTGCAAATTCCACATCGACAGAGACCCGGGGCAGGTATTGAACCCATGTCCTTGGCGCCGTGAGGCAGCAGTGCTGACCACTTTGCTACTGTGCTGCCTTTCCATCTTGGTCAGTCCCTTATCAGTGTTGAAGTTTGGCACAAATGTTCTGTGTGAAAGCTACAAAATAAGGTGTTGATGCGATAAAAATAAACAATGCAAATCACAAGGAATGGAGCTGACTCTGGACTCCGCAGAATAGACACAAAATGACTAATAAATAAAGCATCTACAGCGGTGGTATCAAGTTTTTTTTTGTGTGGTAGAGGTGCGAAAGTTAAGATTTTTATTTTCTAGAATAACAATTGAAGGCCCAAAACATAAGAGCATAAGTGAAGATAAAGGAGTTGGTGGTCCCTAAGCTCACTCCCTTTTTTTTCTGATGTGGAGATGCCGGCGTTGGACTGGGGTGAGCACAGGAAGAAGTCTTAGAACACCAGGTTAAAGTCCAACAGGTTTGTTTCTCATTGAGCATGCAGTTATATTTTGAATGTTCATTTTTTTTATTGAATAGTTTTATTAAAACCTGTGCAATCGAATATTTGGATTCTGCAAGTTAAACACCTGGAGGTTGAAATTCCTCTGTGCACTATTTTAAATTGTGTGCTTAACACATATGTTTCCAATTCCTGTCAGTACCATTTAACAACTTCAATCAATCAGCACTTACTGGAATGTGACTTTTACATATGAACCTGTGTCGTAATCAAAGCACACAAAAACAATTAAAATCCCGAGACATATATCCTGAAGTCTTTCAGACACTCAAAAATCTATCTTATTTGTGTCAACTAGCCGAAATAAGGAGGTAAGGAAAGATTTGTCTTTATCACAAAAAGAGGATGATTGAAATTACCAGGATCTGCAGGCAGTAATCGCATTATTCTCGGGCTAAGAACACAAGGCATGTTTATCATGATGAATAGAACAAGGCAAGGGTCTGGTTCGCGCTAACACTTCTGGTGAGCCTGCTACAGAGGACGCATCAAAACCTACAATTACTCACTCATTTCTAAATAAGAATCATAGCAGTGTTTACCATGCTCAAGTTGCAATCGCAAACATTTGGTATGATGCAATATAGCAGTCATTTCACATATGATGTAATTTTCCAGTTTAACATCACACTTGTTTGTTGAGGCCCAGTTGCAGCTAATTGCTGCTATGTATCATCCTGGGAAATATGGGAAGACGTATTGATTACGACTTGTTATGGCACCAGACCAGATCCCAATTTATGTAAACAAATCGGACAAAACTGCAACAGTTTTTCAAATTGTGAAACTGTGAGGGAAGGATACTTCACTCCAGGGGTGATTCCACTGACAAATAGAGATCTTTTATATCAAAACAAACTTTATTATTAACACAGGAGTAACCACATTAACATCACAGAAAATCACTTTTGAACTAACGGTTAAATAAGTCTTAAAATAAAAGGAAACACTTTAACTACTAATTAACACCTTCCCTTTCTCCAATTAAGCAACACCCATTACAGGTCAAAATCCACTTCTAAATACAGTTAGAAAACATATAGTTGCTGTCTTCTTGTGTAGGGCTTGCTTGAAAAAGCTGCCTGTAAAAAGAGGAACCTGCAGATCCTTCTGTCTTTATTAGACTAAAGAAATCCAATAGCCAAAACTGCTTGCTATAGACCTGACTCTTCTCATTAATTTCATCATCTTTCTCCCACTCAGATGTCCCATGACCAAATTACCTAAGTCTAAGCACAAAGGTCTCAAGTTATCGACTTTCCAAGGAATCTCCAGCAATTATCACAACGTTTCATTACACATCTCTTTGTAAGCAGGTGAATGGTTACAATTAATCATGATCCCACCATTTATGACCTCTTAATTGCAGCTTTAGCAGACACAGAGATTGGATACCTTAGCCTAAGTTCTTTACTGATATTACAGCAACAGAAAATTATACCTTAACCCTTTAATACCATTACTGAGACATATATATATGATATAATGTATATTTAAAAATTCCAACATGCATCAGATACCATAATAAAACAGGAAGTGCTGGAAATGCTCAGCAAGTCTGGCAGCATTTGTGGTGAGAGAAATAGAGGGTGAGATTCCCTGGTCTCCATCGGCATGTTTCTCGGCGGCAGGAAATGGCTCGCCATTGGCGGGTATTGGGATCGTGTAGTCCTGCGACTATCAATGGGATTTCCCATTGAATCTACCCTTTTCCGTCGGGAATACTGCAGCTGGGGTGCACTGCCAGCAGGACTGGAAGATCCTGTCGATGAGAACAGCTGGAAGATCTCATCCAGAGTTAACTTTTCTAGGCGAATAGAAAAACTGGTTCTGAGGAAGTGTCATATGCAACTCAACATTAACTCTGGTTCAGTCCCCAGACGTGCTGTCAGACCTGCTGAGCTTTTCCAGCGCTTTATGTTTTTATTTCAGATTTCCCACATCCGCAATATTTTTATTTTACTGATTCCTACTATCCATTGAGCTGTTGTCTTATGCAATAATATCATTAATTTGGCAAAACACAAGAGTTCTTTGGATCTCTTGGGGTGGGGGGAATATCCTCATGTCAATAATTTTTAACTTCACAAGTTGACAGGAGTTCTCTTTATATAAATTGACAGGTTAAGTTGACAAGAAGTGCTTGGACCCCTTTGGGAAGACGCATCTGAAAATGAAAATGAAATTTGCTTGCAATGTTTCAAAAGGAAATTAGACGGCTATAGTTAATTTAAAAAAATAAGATAGTGGCTGTCAGTTAAAATTAATCTGAATTATGTGAAGAATACTTATGAAATGAAAAATGAAAATCGCTTATTGTCACAAGTAGGCTTCAATGAAGTTACTGTGAAAAGCCCCTAGTCGCCAGATTCCGCCGCCTGTTCGGGGAGGTTGGTATGGGAATTGAACCCACGCTGCTGCCTGCCTTGGTCTGCTTTAAAAACCAGCTATTTAGCCCGCTGTGCTAAACCGGCCCATCTTCCCACAATTTAAGTTGCCCATCCCCCAACACACTACTCTTTTTTAAACCAGCAAGGCAATGTGAAGATGGCAACTGATATATATGGCCCACATATTCCTGTGGTGGCTTGAGAAAATGCTCTGGAGGCTTCTCGTAAGAACAAAGGGGTTTATTAATGCAAGGCAAAGGATGGCATATAAACTGGCACAGATCATTAAAGGATGGTCTTGGCTCTCTGGCTTCAGGGTCCCCGCTGCCTGGGCCCCTGCTCCCAGAGCCCCACGCTTACTCGCTATAGCCGGGGTTCACGCATTTCCCCCCCTCCCCCCACCCCGTGCGATTGGCCCCAAGCCAGTCACAAGGGCCGCCAGGGCCACCCCATTGAAGGGGCCACTCTACCATCCCCATCCCCTCCCTTATTACATTTTGCACAGTAACTATGTACAGGCTCTATATACATGGTAAACTAGAACTAGGGGGCACAGCCTCAAAATAAGGGGGAGCTGATTTAGGACTGAGTTGAGGAAGAACCTTTTCACCCAAAGGGTTGTGAATCTGTGAAATTCTCTGCCCAGTGAAGCAGTTGAGACTACCTCGTTGGGCGGCATTATAGAACTGTTGGTCCACAGCGCCAGGGTCCCAGGTTGGATTCCCGGCTTGGGTGACTGTCTGTGCGGAATCTGCACTTTCCCCACATGCCTGCGTGGGTTTCCTCCAGGTGCTCCGATTTCCTCCCACAAGTCCCGAACGACGTGCTGTTAGGTGAATTGGACAATCTGAATTCTCCCTCAGTGTAGCCGAACAGGTGCCGGAGTGTGGCGACCAGGGGATTGTCACAGCAACTTCATTGCTGTGTTAACGTAAGCCTACCTGAGACAATAATGAAGAATATTATTATTATTGAAGATTTTTAAGGCAAAGATAGATCGATTTTTGAACATTAAAGAAATTAAGGGTTATGGTGAATGGGCGGGTAAGTGGATCTGAGTCCACAAAAAGATCAGCCATGATCTTATTAAATGATAGAGCAGACCCTGCTCCTGCTCCTAATTCTTATGTTCTTATGTGAAAGACATCAAGGGAGAGAGAGTTCATCAAAGAGTCAGTCGGTCCAGGGACCTTTCAGTCCCCCAGGAGATCCTTAGTTCCCCTACTGGCTCAACAGCCTCTGAGATAGTCATGTTGTCAGTGGCAGGTGACAGTTCAGGAGACACCATCTCCTCAATAGGAAACCTGAATCCCAATTTGGCAAATTGGATCCAGAATTGGCTGAGTGGCAGGATGGCTATGGGGTGTTTTTCTGACTGGAAACCTGTGTCCAGTGAGGTCCCATAGGGATCAGTGTTGGGGCCCTTGCTGTTTGTGGTTTATATACATGATTTAAATATGAATGTAGGAGGGTTGATCCCCTTGATCCCCGACCACCTGATTACCCTCCTGACCCAAACACCCCTTGACAACCTGACTATCTCCTGTTCAGACAACCACCTTACCCATCTGCTGCTCAGCCACCTGCCATCGCACCCACCTACCATCTCACCCACCTACCACGACAACCACCTACCATCCTACCAAGTAACCACCACACCCACCATACCTACCTCAACCCTCACCCACTTACCCACCTAGATACCTTAATCCATCTGGTTCGCTCATGTCCTTCAGGGAAGGAAATCTGTCGTCCTTACCTGGTCTGGCCTAAAAGTGACTCCAGATCCACAGCAATGTGGTTGACTCTTAAAAAATGCCACTCAATTCGAGGGCAATTAGGGATGGGCAACAAATGCTGGCGTTGCCTGCGACGCCCACATCCCATGAAATAATTTTTTAAAAACTCATTCCCACTCCACCCACCCTAACTACCTTCCAACTTATCTCACTCACTCTATCTTTTACCCACTTAATTCATCTACCTACCCACCCTAGATATTTGTCATTGATTGATTGACAGATACACTAACATCTAATAATAATAATAATCTTTATTGTCACAAGTAGGCTTACATTACCACTGCAATGAAGCCACTGTGAAAAGCCCCCAATTACAACACTCCAACCCCTGTTCGGGTACACAGAGGGAGAATTCAGATGTCCAAATTACCTAACTGCATGTCTTTCGGGACTTGTGGGAGGAAACCAGAGCACTAGAGGAATCTCACACAGACACAGGGAGAACGTGCAGGCTTCGCACAGACAGTGACCCAAGCCGGGAACCGAACCTGAGACCCTGGCGCTGTGAAGCAACAGTGCTAACCACTGTGTAAACTGCCATACGGCAGTCAACATTATAATAAAGGGGCTTGTCCTGTCTCTTCCCCATAACTCTCCTCCACCACTCCCCCTTCCCCTCCCTCCCTGACTCTGCTCCACAAAGTTATCCTGCATCTCTGGAAAAGCTGCAAAGAAATGAGGAGTCACTTGGGGGGGGGGGGGGGGGGGGGGATTTTTCAAGCTGAGTGACAAGCTGACAACGATTGCTGCTCCTCAGAAGATCTGATCCGTAATGTTTGGAATTTTTAAGGCCCCGCCAGAGGGTGTTTGGCAGAACGTTTGGAGAAATGATGTAAATGGCTAGGAACGTTCGTTTTCCTGCTGCAATCTGCCGCAATGTGCCACCGCAACTTTGGCAGAAGGTTGACCAACACCATGTGTAAGTATGTTCCTGCTCATTGTCCACTGGAAGCATACTGACTAACTGGGACAATCTGGAAGGAAATGGCTGGTGTATCTGTTTAGTTCAGGTCATAGTAACTGACTGTTCACGACACCATACTACACCTGAGCTACAGTTTATATGCATCAGACCACGCTGTGTTAATTCATTTTACAAAATCGTTTGAGATAAAACCATTGCAATAACATTGTTACCGCAATACAATTCGCTATTCCTGTACATTGAGTCAAGGTTTACCTTAACTGCATTTTCATCTCACCAGAGGTGAATAAGTGACCATCACTGTGCTATACCCCAACTGTATAGAAGGAAAGCAACTCTAAAAATTGTGATGGTTAATTCTATTCTTGTTCTTTTTCTCCCAATGTTTATGCTGATCAAAGTATTCCCATCAGTGACGAAGGATTACAATAGACTCATTGCAGACACCCAGTGTGATGATGCTAGTCACTGCCACGTCCTTAAAACTCATTATCGCCTGACTATCAACAAATCTGTATTTTAGATAAATATATTTCAAACTATTGATGAAATAACAAAAAGAAAAGCACTCCAGGAAATTAAAAAGTAGATGACAGGCCTGCAGTACTTTGCTTTCAAATTCAGAATTGTGCTACATAAACAGATTCTCTCTATTAATGGTGCTTTGACAATGTGCTGGAATGAAGTTTTATGACACGGGCTTCAAATGCTATGATTTACTTGCTGAAAGTGTCAAGTGCCTGTGAGAAAATTACTCCATATATATTAACAGAACAAAAATTATTCTAATCAGAGTACGAATTTTCGTAACATTGAAAGTCTGAAGCTTCATCATTTCAAAAAGAAAGCGTGATTAAAAATAATCGCATAAGCTCTGAAAAGAGGATCCTGAACTTTGAAGATTTTATTCAACTACCAGCCTGGAAAAAGTGGTCTTAAACCCTTAAAAACCCTTTGGATAACTGCAGGTAAATGGATTTAATTGTCTTCGCCACATGGGATTGGATAATATGACAGTTTCACACTACATTCATTTTGCAAATGCTGAGATGGGGGCATGATGAATTCATGCTTAGAGGAGAAATTTGACGCATGCAATTTATTTTACAATTATAGTGCTGACCAAGTCAAGATTTGGTTTCTGTGTCCCTGATGAGTTCAGAGAATGGATTGTGCAATGTAAACACAAAACACAGTGTAATGGTCCACAAAATACTTCTGAGCTTATCAGGTTCTTACCATGTTGAAAAAAAATTAAACTGCGTCAGAGATTTAATTATCTTCTCGGCGGTAGTCCCAAATCAAATGATATTTTATCCTTCAAAAGACCTGCTGCACTTTTTGTCAATTCTATGTTGGCTGAAAAAAGCCATTTAGCCGGGTAAAAGCTAACAAAGGCCTTTTTAGAAATGATGGTTAAAATATGAGAAAGTCATATATTTTTAATTTCCTAAAAAGAGTTACTTTAAGTGCTGTAAAAAAAGTTAATTACAATCATGTTCTGGCCTGCTGCCGAAGAAATAAAAAGGTCACTTGAAAACGCAATCCTGAATGGTGCAGAATAACTCAAGAAGAGAGTATAATAACAGGGTTATTTTGATAATTGAATTAATGTATAATTAAACTTAAATTGCTTACACTAAATAGCATTGGGCCATAGTTTGCTGTAAAAAAAAACTAATGTTGGGGTTAATCACACTCACCATTACTTATTTGCAAATGGCACAGCAACTTCAGGAATACAACAGATGGATAGTTAAGTTAAATATCCAAACGTTGCTCTCTGGGTTGTGTCTCTCCACCATTAGCTCAGAAATGTGTTGAATGCCATGAAGTTGCTGCATTTTTACAGTAGATACAAAAAGAACCGTTGACCAAAAATTAAGTTTTGACTATTCCAGTCTAAAAATGCATTTAGTGACATGGTAAATGCTCATTACTGTCAGTTAACCACTCTGGAATGGAAAATTAACTATTAAACACATGAAATTACATTCCTTTCGGTTTAGATATTTGTTGGAGATTCTCTCTGTCTATTTGTCTCTCTCACTCATCATCCAATTTCCTTTCTCCTTATTTTCTGTACCTGATTTGACATTGAAATCAGCCACTCCAGTTCACCCTCCTTCTTAACCTTTTATACTGTCAATTTCACAACTGTCAGTCAGATTGTTGAAGGAGATACCCATTCACCTGTCATGTTCACTCAGGTCCCAGATGCTAAGTTAGACACCTTGCAAAGTCATCCGTTTGCACTTTCAGCAACTTGTCATGTTGAAATATTGAACAACTTAAGTACTAAGGGCAAGTCTAACTAACAAAGATGCTGTTCGATGCCCTGTTTTATCAAGACCTAAATATTTGCCATTGAGCTGCGCTTATGTCGACAGCATTAATAATTTAATAAGGTTAAGTACAGTGCACATGAAAATGGTGTTCAGCTAACCAGTAATGATCCACAACTCTTGCAATACTCATGTTGCCTCATGGTGGAATATTGTGTGCTGGCAGCTAAAGTAGAAATTCAATAGATTCATTCTTAACCACTGTTTGAATTTTGAGTTTGGGATTGCGCTGCTTTCTGCACTGCCTTTTCTCTTTATCACTGATGTACCAGTAATATCTCATACATTTGACTGTTGAAGCTAGCTTTACATATTAACAGGATGGAAATGGTAAAACTACTGTTCTCTGCACTTGCAATGCAGTGGTATTGTAACTGGACAAGTAAACCAGAGGACCAGAGTCATGTACTGGGGACCCAGGTTCAAATCTGGCCACTGCAGATGGTGAAATTTGAACGCAATGAAAAAAAAATCTGGAATTAAAAGTCTAATGATGACCATGGGCGGGATTCTCAGGCCGCGTTTGCCCGGTGACCAGAGAATCCCGCTTGAGGGCACATGATTTTTCCATTGTCGGCGTCTCACCCGTGGCGTTCTTGTGATGGGCAGGGCGGAAGAATCCAGCCCCATTAAACCATTATTGATTGTCAGAAAACCCCATTTGTTACACTAATGTCCTTTCGGGAAAGAAATCTGCCTTCCTTACCTGGTCTGGCCTACATGTTACTCCAGACCTACAGCAATGTGGTTGACTCCGAACTGCCCCCTCAAGAGTAATTAGGGATGGGCAATAAATGCTGGCCTTGCCTGTGTCACCCACGTCCCATGAATGAATGAAAAAAAACATTCACCTTATTATGGACAGGCACCTGTAATGATATGTATATATGTAGACAAGTAAAGGGTTAATTATTACATCTCAATGTAATACAAATACTAGAGGGCACTACTAGTTCCCAGTATCAATATGAGAACTCAGGAAATCTTGTGTACTAGTCAGTTGAGTGTAAGCAGAGAGAGAGCTAGATCACAAAGAACAAAGAACGGCCCGCCAAGCCTGCGCTGACGATTTTGCCCGTCTCAGCTAAAATCGTCAACACGTCCGGGGTCTGTATCCCTCTATTCCCATCCTATTCATGTATTTGTCAAGATGCCCCTTAAACGTCACTATCGTCCCTGCTTCCACCACCTCCTCTGGCAGCAAGTTCCAGGCAGCCACCACCCTCTGTGTAAAAAACTTACCTCGTACGTCTCCTCTAAACCTCGCACCCTAAACCCATGCCCCCTAGTAACCGAGCATAGTTGAGCTCAGACAGGAGCAGCACGTGTAGTTTAATTAGTTATTACTTAAACAAAAATTACTTTATTAATAGTTATAGTTCTGTGGTGTGTGCAAACTCAATATTAATCAATCGTTATTCAATAAATCAGTTTTTCTTTAAGTTAGAGATTGGTGGTTTCTTTATAATCACATGATCAGACCATTCTGGATTACGAAGCAAAGAGTCATGATATATTACCGAAGAGTAATATAACAGCACCTATGTTAGATAAGTGGCACTTAACCATTTGCCATCTCCACTAAAGGTAACTCACTATAAAGGCACTGTTTAGGACACTTGGATTGGATTGGTTTAATGTCATGTGTACCGAGGTGTAGTGAAAAGTATTTTCCTGCGAGCAGCTCAACAGATCAGGAAAAGTACCTGAAAAGAAAAGAAAATAGAAAGAAAATACATAATAGGGCAACACAGGGTACACAATGTAACTACATAAACACCGGCATTGGGTGAAGCATACAAGGGTGTAGCGTTAATCAGGCCAGTCCATAAGAGGGTCGTTGAGGAGTCTGGTAACAGCAGGGAAGAAGCTATTTCTGAGCCTATTCATGCGTGTTCAGAATCAAAAACAGCTTCTTCCCCGCTGTTACCAGACTCCTAAACGACCCTTGGGAAGATGTTGATATGGACTTTAAGCATACCAGCAATTGTGGCAGACTTTGTTGGCATCGCTATCCTTTTTCCCATACTCTCTCACTCAGTTGAATAAAAAGTTGTTTCCATATGCTTGTACGCAGTGAAATAGTTTTATTAAAGTTGAACTTTGCTCCTTCAGCTCCTGCAGTTGCATGATTGAAGTCGAGAGAAGGGTAATTTAAGGTGATCGGAAAACAGAAGTGCATGCATTTATAGCTCCTTTCATAGAGAGACACATTTTGAGAAGCTTAAATTAAGGAATGCCTTGCAAATTTAAAAAAAGAAGATCATTGCTGTTGAACAGTCTTATTAAAATTCCATTTCAGCTTTATCACAAACTCAGAAGGACTGTCACATTAATTTGAATATAATATAATTTGCACAATTTTCACAGATGTTACTGTCAGAGGACAGGTGTTGTTCGTCGCATAGCTGCCTCCTGCCTTCGCAATATATAGAACAACAAAGAACAAAGAAATGTACAGCACAGGAACAGGCCCTTCGGCCCTCCAAGCCCGTGCCGACCTTGCTGCCCGACTAAACTACAATCTTCGACACTTCCTGGGTCCGTATCCCTCTATTCCCATCCTATTCATGTATTTGTCAAGATGCCCCTTAAATGTCACTATCGTCTCTGCTTCCACCACCTCCTCCGGCAGCGGGTTCCAGGCACCCACTACCCTCTGCGTAAAACACTTGCCTCATACATCTACTCTAAACCTTGCCCCTCTCACCTTAAACCTATGCCCCCTAGTAATTGACCCCTCTACCCCGGGGAAAAGCCTGTTTTAAAGCCTGTTATATGTTATAAAGCTCGCTACCTATAGCGGGCTGGTGAATCCTTGCGCTTATGAATACCTGAATATTAAAGGTGTTGCTTGAAGAGCTCTAGACACCACCAAAAGTAGAGATGGGACTGCAAGTGACCACTGAGTTGGCCAGAACATCTAATCTATGTGGCTTCAGCTCCCTTCAGACAACCAGAGTTGTCAAATAGCAGCAGTGCCAATCAACTTGTTTACACTTGGACAAGTATCAAGGGACCAAAGTACGCAAGCATGCATTTATGATGGCTATGATGCCTAACTGGTTGAAATTTTGAGGAGGTGACTAGAACAGAGGAGAAGGGAGTGCCTCGGGAAGATGTTGATATGAATTTTCAGAATACATTTGGAAAGGCTCCGTACAAGAGATTATTTGCATGGCATTAGAAATAATATTGTGAGATGAGTTGGTAATTGTCTGAGAGGTGGGAGAAAGAGAATGGGGACAATAAAAATGTATGTTAATTGGCAACATGTGCCAAGCTGTGTTTCACTGGGATTATTACTGAGGCCTCAGTTTTTCTTTTTTTTAAATAAATTTAGAGTACCCAATTCATTTTTTCCAATTAAGGGGCAATGTAGCATGGCCGATCCATCTACTCGGCACATCTTTGGGGTTGTGGGGGTGAAACACAGGCAAACATGGGGAGAATGTACAAACTCCACACGGACAATGACCCAGAGCCGGGATCGAACCTGGGACTTTGGCGCCGTGAGGCAGCTGTGCTAACCACTGCGCCGCCATGCTGTCCGAGGCCTCAGTTTTTCATATATTTAGATGTGAATGAAGGAATAAAAAGATGCTGATGGACATTTGTAGATAACACTAAGTTAAGAGGCACAGCAATCTGTTAAGATGGGGGCATTATGTTATGGACGGACCAAGGGACGAAGGGAGATTGACAAATTTTGTGATTTGGCAAAGCTGGCAGCCGTAGTTCTACATGAGAATGTGTGAGGTCATCCTCTTTCAATTCAAGAAAGATGAAATTGAATATTTCCTTAATTATGACTGATTCAGGTTGGTGAAGCAGCAAATGGATTTAGATGTCTAAGTTCACAAATTACTAAAAACTGCAGAACGCAGACAAAACATAATTGAAAAGGTTAATGGATCATTGGCCTTTATCTTAAGGGTCTGGGATGTAAGTAAACTGGCTCTTTCATTGTACAGAGTCTTGGTCAGATCCTATCTGGGGCACTCTATTCAGTTTTGGGCACCACATCTCAATAGTGGTTAGCCCCGCTGCCTCACTTTGCAGCGGTTCAATTCTGGTCTCGGGTCACTGTCTGTGCAGAATTTGTAGTTTCTCCCCATCTTTGGGATTTTCCTCCGGATTTTCCGGTTTCCTCCCACAGTCCAAAGGTGTTAGATTAGGTGGCATAGGCCATGCTTAATTGCCCCTTAGTGTCCAACGTTTCGGTGAGGTTACAGGGATACGTTGGGGATTGGGCCTGGTTGGGGTGCTCTTTCAGTGGGTCGGTTCAGACTCAATGGGCCGAATAGCCTTTTTTTTTGCTGTAGGGATTCTATGATTCTATGAAGTACAGTGGCCTTGGAGGATTTGCAGAATCATCTGAATGATGCCAGGTTCAATGACTTAAAATATAATAATTTGCAAGAACCTGGCTTATATTTTTTGGAGTTTAAAATGTTGAGGGTGACAAAATTAACGTGTTTAAAATAATAAAGTGATTTGATAATGGAGATAGTGTGCAACCATTTCCTCTGATGGAAAATGCAAAACAATCTTAAAATTGGAACTGGTCTACTTATGAGTGCAATCGGCAAGCATTTCCTTTTTATACAATGTAATGGAAATCTTGAACTCTCTCCCGAAAAAACTGTGGATGTTTACTAAATTGAAATGTTCAAGACTAAGAACAATAGATTTCGATTAGGCAAGAGTATCTTGATATCTTGAACCAGTGTTGCACATATCTGGACAGATCAGTGGATGCCTCAGAGTATAACCCTCCGAGCGTCCCTAAAATCATCACTGCAACTAAAATGCCTGCTAAGTTTCTAAATTAAATGTGTGACCATGGAGGAGAAGAACAAATTGGAATCAAATTCAGAGAAGGAAGCAGACTTGTTGATATAAATTCCAGCTATAGAAACCTATTCCATCAAGTGCTTATTCAAGATACCATCATATAAGCACCTGAAGTCCTCCTTAAAATAACTCTTTGTCCACAGGCACAGAAAAAAGTGTACTTAATGCGACACTATCATTTTAACTTCCTCACGACATTGATTCCTCATCCTTTGTTTACTGCTCCATTACACTGTGCCAACATAAATAGAGGGGTTGAAATTGATCTGACGTCATGTCTGACTGGTTGAGATTTTGAGGAGGTGACAAAAGTGGTGGAGAGGGGAGTATCTAGGGAAGATGTTTATCTGGTTGATTATGAATCAGGCATTCAATTCCTTTTCCATTGAAATCGAGCAGGAGTAAACCTTGCTGTCTTTTCCCTATAATTCATTTTGCCCGACCATCCAAGTCCAATTTCACAGTCAAAATCACCGGAAAAAATTCAAGTACAGTTCTACTTATTATGCTGTGTGAGTGTCATGTGTGAGCGAATGCAATGATTTTTCACACGATGATTGTCCTTTGTGCGGATATTTGCTTCATGTTGACTGCTTCTTTCTCTTATACTGTAGCATTCATCTCTTCCCAAAAAAACAACCCCTTCCATCTTGTTCAAACCAGCCAATTGCACATGTTCAAGTTTCACCCACACATGCGTCTTTACTTTTAGTCCTTCCTGTGACAATTGCATAAAAGATGGATTTATTTGTGGGAGAAGGTAAAATAGTGAAGTGACTGCTGCTTATAAGACGTGTGGGCAAATCCTATTGTCCCGCCCACTGCGGGAATCATCACGGGTAGGACAGACAATTTGATGAACCACTTAAAGTTCCGTTCACCCCGGGCGGAATTTATGGTCTCCCATAGACCCATTGATTTAAGACTAATTGGTGATTGCTATGATGTAAATGCCCTTGGAGCCTTTAAAGTGCAAAAACAAATGCCTGCATGTTTCGCATTCAAGTATTGATTTTTAAAATTTTTCCCGAATGGTATATGTAGCCTTTGGCAAGATACATTTATTCAGTCAAACCTATTGCCAGTTTAAATTCTCAACCAGAATAAATTTTAAATCATCTTAAGTGCTTAAGACCGTGGGGGCACCCCCGGGGCCAGATCACCCCGCGCCTCCCCAGGACCCCAGAGCCTGCCCACGCCGCCTTGTCCCGCCGGTAAGGTAGGTGGTTTAATCTACGCCGGTGGGACAGGCATTTTAGCGGCGGGACTTCGGCCCATCCGGGCCGGAGAAACGCGGGGGGGGGGCCCGCCAACCGGCTATGCTAGGTATTGACTTGATTTGAAGATGAAGTGTTCTCTCTCCCAGTTGTATCGGGACTAAACAAATAAATCTCAGACTAAAACATGCACTTTGCATGTAATAATAATCTTTATTCGTGTCACAAGTAAGCTTACATTAACAGTGCAATGAAGTTACTGTGAAAATCCCCCAGTCGCCACACTCTGGCGCCTGTTCGGGTACACTGAGGGAGAATTCAGAATTTCCAATTCAACGAACAAGCACGTGGGGCGAGAATCGCTGGGGGCTGGCGTGAATCCCGCCCCCGCCGGTTGTCGAATTCTCCGGCACCGGAGATTCGGCGGGGGCGGGAATCGCGTCACGCCGGTTGGCGGGCCCCCCCCCGCGTTTCTCCGGCCCGGATGGGCCGAAGTCCCGCCGCTAAAATGCCTGTCCCGCCGGCGTAGATTAAACCACCTACCTTACCGGCGGGACAAGGCGGCGTGGGCAGGCTCTGGGGTCCTGGGGAGGTGCGGGGCGATCTGGCCCCGGGGGTGCCCCCACGGTGGCCTGGCCCATGATCGGGGCCCATCGATCCGCGGATGGGCCTGTGCCGTGGGGGCTCTCTTTTCCTTCCGCCTTCGCCACGGTCTCCACCATGGCGGAGGTGGAAGCGACTCCCTCCACTGCGCATGCGCGGGAATGCCGTCAGCGGCCACTAACGCTCCCGTGCATGTGCCGCCCGGAGATGTCATTTCCGCGCCAGCTGGCAGGGCACCAAAGGCCTTTCCCGCCAGCTGGCGGGGCGGAAATTCTTCCAGCGCGGGCCTAGCCCCTTCAGGTTGGGGCTCGGCCCCTCAAGGTGCAGATGCCCGAATGATTTGCGCCGTTTTGTGGGCCAGTCGGTGGACATCGCGCCGATACCGGAGAATTTTGCCCGTGTTCCGGGACTTGTGGGCGGAAAACAGTCTGTCCGGAGGAAACTCTTGCAGACATGGGGAGAACATGCAGACTCCGCACAGACAGTGACCCAAGTTGGGAATCAAACCCGGGTCTCTAACGCTGTAAACCAACAGTGCTAACCACTGTGCTACCGTGCCGCCCATATATGACAGAACAAAATTAACCCTCTATCAGAATTTAGAATTCTAGAAGGAAGAATTACAGAAGTTTAGGGTCCTTGAGGTTTACAGAGTGAGACCACAACATTTTTATAATAGTTGCACAATGATACTTAATTATTGAATCCATTATACTATTGTTTTGAATATTACAGAGTGTAAATACTAGATAAAGTAATTCATCCATATATAAATGCAAAGTAAACATTTACTTAAATGAAATGAAAGATTTAAACTCACTCAGATATGCAGGATATTCAGAGAAACAACAACAAGTTTATACACACAATCAAAAGGATAAAGTGCATTTTTCTACTTCCTTTGTTTCAGCTTGAGTGGAAAGCAGATAAGTGGCAGGATTCTTTATTTGGGAGACAATGTTCTCCCACTGGGGAAGAATCAGGATGTTGACAAATGTTCTTCTGAGTCATGCTTGACTTGTAACGGCAATCTTGAATAAGCATCAGCATTTATGTGTTGCTCTGCCTTGAGACATGGGACTCTCCGTCCCACCGCACCCGATTTCTGATGCAGCGTGGACCCGCTGGCAGTGAAATTCTCCATCCTGGCTGCCGGCCAATGAGGTTTCCCATTGTGGCCACCCCCACGCTGTCGGAAAATCAACGGCCATGAGTGTGCTGCTGGAGACACAAAGGATCCTGCCGACAGGGAATCCAGCCCGAGATATTAGATATCATATGTGTGTGTCAACAATGACAAAGATCATCTTTGTAACTTCCCAGTTGCTTACAAAGTATTACCATTATCTAGTCCAAAGATTGTCAAGGGGCGATGATCCGTTAAAAGAGTAAAATGATGTCCATAAAGGTGGAACCTTCTTACCCTCAGATTATGCTCAAAGCCTCTTTTTCTATATGAGTGAAATTTGTTTCTGTGCTAGTTAATGTTTATGAAGCAAATGTTATTTTCATTCCTTCCCTAAAGGCATTATGTAAGAGACAACTGCACCAACCCCATAGAGTGACACATCACAAGCAAGTTCTAACATAAGCTTGGAATTGTAGTGAACCGATAGCTTTGACTTCTAAGGCATCTTTTACCTCATTGTATGCACTTTTGCATTTCTCTGATGAGTGCCATACCTGTATGGCACATTAAGTGTGTAAAGGCTTCAATTGTGTTGCAAAATCCGGCACTAATTTCCCATAATAATTGATCAATCCTACAAAATGCTTAAGTTGCGTCACATTTTGAGAATGTGGTGCTTCTACGATTTCTGTCATATTCGTCGGCTCCTTGTGTAAGACACCCTCATCAATGATGTGGCCCAGATAATTCATGTATGTCTTGAAACTTGAACATGATGGTTTTCAAGACATTTTAGAGTAGCTTCCAACTTCTTCAAGTGTTCCTGTTCACTTGAACTGATGATGAGAATGTTACCTAAATAACATTGCACCCCATTTAGCCCACTTAGAATTTGATCCATGGACCTCTGAAAAGGAGGATGAACAGATGTTATTCCAAATGAAAGTCATCTATAATGGAACAGACCTTTTTGTATCACAATAGTGATTAGCATCTGTGATTTTGCAGCCACTTTCACTTATAAATATGCCTGTGATAAATTAATCTTACTGAATTTCTGAATTCCAGGAAGTTCAGCAAACAAATCTTCAATCAATGGCAGTGGATAGTGATCTGCGCCAAATATCGGATGAACAGTTGTTTTAAAATCTCCATATATTCTCACTGAGCCATCACATTTCAATACAGGAACTGCTGGTGTTGCCCATTCACTTGTAGCAATTGGTTCAATGATTCCTATTTGAACTAGTCTTTCCAGTCCTTCGCTTTTTGGCCTGATGGCGTCGCACAGTTCTGGCTTTGAGACATTTTGGTGTACTGTTTGGCTTGATCTTTAATTACATTTCAACTCCAGTCATGAAGCATAGTGGATCTTTGAACATCTTCTCATGCTTCTCCAGAATTTGTTATAGGTTGTTATTTGACCCTGCTAGTTTACTGACTGCCGAACAGTTGAGTTCAAGCTTTGTTAGCCGGGATCTGCCGAATAAAGTCAGAAATTCCATGGATAAAATGAAGAGGCAACTCCTCTGTCTGTCCTTTGACTTCTACTTTCACCATGATGCATTCTTTAATGGTACAACCTCTTGTACGTATGTCCATTGGATCACATTTGATGGTTTTATAGACACATGCTTTAGCTTTTGATTATATATTGTCTCAGGTATTAGTGATACAGCTGTGCCTGTATACACTTCCATCTTAAGTTGTTGACCATTAAGACATCTATGAAATCATAGAATCTACAGTGCAGAAGGACGCCATTTATCCCATCAAGTCTTCATCGGCCCTTGGAAAGAGCACCCTACTTAAGCCCATGCCTCCACCCTATCCCCATAACCCAGTAACCCCACTGAACCTTTTGGACACTAAGGGGCAATTGACCATGGCCAATCCACCTAACTTGCACATCTTTGGACTGTGGGAGGAAACCAGAACACCAGGAGGAATCCCTTGCAGACACGGGAAGAAAGTGCAAACTCCACACAGACGGTCACATGAGGCCGGAATTGAGCCCGGGTCCCAGGAGCGGTGAGGCAGCACTACTAGCCACTGTTCCACCTTTTTGGATATGGCCAAAACGTTGTTAAATACCCTGCACAGACAAGATGCTTAGTTTCAACTCCAGCAGTTGTTCGGGTATGTCAACTTCTGAGTGGTCTTGAACTTCATCTACTAATTTATAGACACGACTAGTCTGTTTCGATGTGTTTTTTCTCTTGCACATCCTTGGTGTCGATGAGGTTTACAGAGGCCAACATGCCTTGGCAATATGACTCATTTTGCCACAATTCTTGTACTTATTTTCCCTACTCCAGAATTCCCCTGCTAAGTGTCCATACTGTGCACATCAGTGTCATTGTTGACCCCTTGCAGCCTTATTTCTTGTGGTGTTTATTTTGTGGATCTTCACTCCAACCCCTTTCTGTGAAGCTTTGCTTATTGCTAGCTCCATAGATGTGGCAACTTCTACAGCAGGTTTGAGAGATAAATTGCTTACAGTCAGCAGCTTCCTCTGATTAGCTTCACTGCAGAATCCACAAACCAGCCAATCACGAAGAGTTTTGTCAAGTGCTACACCAAACTCGCAGTATTTTGCTGACCTTTGTAAAGTCGCTAGGAATTGGAAAATGTTTTCACCTTCTTCCTGAACTATGGTAGAACTAAGGGACGAAATTCTCCCCCAACGGCGCGATGTCCGCCGACTGACGCCAAAGACGGCGCCAATCAGACGGGCATCGCGCCAGCCCAAAGGTGCGGAATGCTCCGCATCTTTGGCGGCCTAGCCCCAACATTGAGGGGCTAGGCCGACGCCGGAGGGATTTCCACCCCGCCAGCTGGCGGAAATGGCGTTTGTTGCCCCGCCAGCTGGCGCGGAAATGCGGCGCATGCGCGGGAGCGTCAGCGGCCGCTGACAGTTTCCCGGCGCATGCGCGGGAGCATCAGCGGCCGCTGAAAGTTTCCCGCGCATGCGCAGTGGGGAGAGTCTCTTCCGCCTCCGCCATGGAGGAGGCCGTGGCGGAGGCGGAAGGGAAAGAGTGCCCCCACTGCACAGGCCCGCCCGCGGATCGGTGGGCCCCGATCGCGGGCCAGGCCACCGTGGGGGCACCCCCCGGGGTCAGATCGCCCCGCGCCCCCCCCCCCCAGGACCCCGGAGCCCGCCCACGCCGCCTGGTCCCGCCAGTAAATACCAGGTTTGATTTACGCCGGCGGGACAGGCAATTTCTGGGCGGGACTTCGGCCCATCCGGGCCGGAGAATTGAACGGGGGGTCCCGCCAACCGGCGCGGCCCGATTCCCGCCCCCGCCCAATCTCCGGTACCGGAGACTTCGGCGGGGGCGGGGCCGGGGTTCACGGCGGCCAACGGCCATTCTCCGACCCGGCGGTGGGTCGGAGAATGACGCCCAAGATCTTTCTGCAATCAACAATGGTGTCGGAGAGAAATTCACTTCTAAAATCTTCATTAGTTCGCTATCAGTCTTTTCTCCCGGTTTTGCTGGGTGAACTAAGCTTTGTAGCAACATTCAAGTTTTACACCCTACTGACCTGCGAAAAGTTGCGACCTTTAGGTCCTCCAGTGTTTGATTCACCCTAAGATATAATTGCAATCTTTCTTCGAGTTCCAAGCCTCGCAGTCTTCATCAAATGCATCCATGGTACACATTTTTCCTGCCATTCCAAATACCAGCTGATGGGGTATGTACTTCGACCAATGTCCTCCCTTCCAATTATTTTGGATGTATGGCACAAATGATCCCCTTATGCACAATGCAGCTTAGAATTTTTCATTTTTCCCTGACTGTGGTTTGACTTTTTACCAGAATAGTGGGAAAAAGTCGGAGGACTTCTGTATCCCCGTTCTCACAGCTCGTGTAGTTTTGCCATGTGCACAGTCTCTGCAACCCAGACTCTATCTCTTCAATCTCAGGCAAGTTTCCAAACCTTCGTTCTTCTTTCCTGACTCTTGTTGTCGATTTTTTTTTAAAGTTTCAGCATTAGCGGCTTGCTTCAGCCAACGTGTGTGCGGCAACTGTCCCGGCAATCTTCTCCGCTTTCGATGATGCCTGCACTGATTTAGTCAACTATTTGTCTTTTTTTTCAGCTATTCCATTTTCTTGCCTCAACCCTCGTCACCAGTTTTCTCTTTTGTTATTTCTTTCAGTTGCCGCAAAGAGAAAAGGTATGGTATACAAACACAATGAGAGGGTCTATTAAGGGCGTTGCTTATACAATTCAAAATGGAGAACTGAAGCTCGCGTAAACACTTTCTGCTGATGTCACTGCAAATCATGTGAAGCTTCACTAGCAGGAGTGTGTTCTCTGATATGTAACATGATCTAACTTTTGCACTGACATTCAAACATAGCACACTATAGCATCCTTCAAAGTCAGTACTCACATTTCAACCGCATCGCACAGTCAAATAACCATGTGAGGCACAAGTGTACCTGGCAAGACATTCATTCACAATCAGCACTCGTTCTCTTGCAGGGCAATCTAAGATATAACGGGGGCAACACGACCAGGCCAGAGGGGAGGGGAAGCATGATTGCATGATATCACTCCGTCTGAGGAGACACTGCTGACAGTGATCAGGAGAGAGTGGCTGATGGTGCGATGACAGACAGACTAGGGGCATATCACCTCAAGAGAATGTGGCTATCTTACGGGCATGTAACTATTTCTGATCCCTCAAACCTATCCTAACTACTGCCTCATTCTTTGTACCTCATATTTTATGCCAGTATTTGTTACCCATCCTTAACTGCCCTTGAGAAGGTGCTAATGAGCCCCCATTCAAGTATAGGTACACCACAATGATATCTCATGATCCGTCCAGTGTTACTCTTATTTGACTTTTTTGATGCAGTTTCTGAGTGCAGTTCAGAGTCATATGTAGGTCTGAGGACGTGGGCTGGATTCTCTGATTCTGGATTTATGTCCCCACACTGGCGTAGGAACGGTTGTGTTATACGTCAGAAAACAATGGCGTGAAACTGCCACCGATTACCCGTTTTGCTGGCGGCTAGCATGCCAGCAACGTAGAGCACCCGGATCTCGCTGCCGATACTGCCCGGAGAATTGCTGGTCCGTGGCCACGCATGCTCAAGGAAACGATCTGCAGCGGCTGCACTGTGCTACATGGCAGAGGCCGCTCGCGGACCCGGCCTGCAAAATAGTGCCTCCCCTTTGGCCGGCCCGCGTGCCCTGGACCACTTCCCCCACAGTGCCCCCAGTGTGGTAGTATGTATTGGGGGTCATGTGGGACTGGAAGCCCTAATGTCATTGGCTGACAGATCCCGGGTCCTGGTTGGCCATTGACCACAAGCTCCGCCCTGAAGGCGGAGTATAAGAAGCCGGAGTCTTCCCCCGCAGGCCAGTTTACTATCGAGCTGCGGGGGAACAGACACGCTTAATAAAGCCTCATCGACTTCACTCTATTCGTCTCATGGAGTCTTTGTGCGCTACAATTTATTAAGCGTGTCTGTTCCCCCGCAGCTCGATGTAGTGGACGAATACTCCCGCTTCCCTTTTGCCATTCCCTGTTCTGACATGACCGCGGCCACAGTCATTAAAGCCCTGAACAGCATCTTCACACTGTTCGGTTACCCCGCGTACGTCCACAGCGACAGGGGGTCCTCTTTCATGAGTGACGAGCTGCGCCAGTTCCTGCTCAGCAAGGGCATAGCCTCAAGCAGGACGACCAGCTAGAACCACCGGGGGAACGGGCAAGTAGAAAAGGAGAACGGCACGGTCTGGAAGGCCGTCCTACTGGCCCTACGGTCCAGGGACCTCCCAGTTTCACGGTGGCAGGAGGTCCTCCCGGACGCTCTCCATTCCATCCGGTCGTTATTATGTACGAGCACTAATCAAACGCCTCATGAGCGTCTCCTTGTCTTCCCTAGGAGGTCCTCCTCTGGAACGTCGCTGCCGACCTGGCTGGCGGCCCCAGGACCCATCCTGCTCCGAAAGCATGTGCGGGCACATAAGGCAGACCCGTTGGTCGAAAGTGTTCACCTCCTCCACGCAAACCCCCAGTACGCCTACGTGGAGTACCCCGACGGCCGACAGGACACGGTCTCCCTGCGGGATCTGGCGCCCGCCGGCAACACGCACACCCCCCCGACACCATCAACCCAACCCCCCCCCTTCCTGCCACCGCCGCACCCCGCGACCGCCCCCTTCCCAGGAGGATCGGTTCCCCTCCCCTCAGCACCGACCAAGAATCAAGCCCGAGCTGAAACCGTATGGCTCCTGGAGGCGACAACACTGGTACAAGCACCACCACCACCGCCGGGGCCGAGGCGATCGACACGGATGACCAGACCGCCCGACCAACTCGTGGCGTCGATGTAAAACAAATATGGACTGTTCACAAGAACATTTTGCTTTTCTTCCTATACCCTCTGTAAATAGTTGCAACAGGACGAAATTGTCCAATACTGTATTGCCATGTGAATGTTTTGTCCTCCCAGGACCAGCCCTGTAAACCCTTACCACCATACGAAGCATCACCCCGCCGGGTTCATTTTTGACAAGGGGTGAATGTGGTAGTATGTATTGGGGGTCATGTGGGACTGGAAGCCCTAATGTCATTGGCTGACAGATCCCGGGTCCTGGTTGGCCGTTGACCTCAAGCTCCGCCCTGAAGGCGGAGTATAAGAAGCCGGAGTCTTCCCCCGCAGGCCAGTTTACTATCGAGCTGCGGGGGAACAGACTCGCTTAATAAAGCCTCATCGACTTCACTCTATTCGTCTCACGGAGTGTGCGCTACACCCAGCCCCTAATAAAGTCCCCTCCTGCCCACGGATCGGCCCTCCCCCCCGACTGTGGCGGCGCTGGACCGAGTCTGCAGCCGTCACGCCGAGTTCCCGACAGATGAGACCACATGCGAACGACGCCGTCGGAAACTCAGTCCGTCTGGGGCGGAGCATCGGGGAGCAAGCCTCAGGCAATGTCCTGAGGCTGTCAATACGTGGCGCGTTTTGAAATGGGGGGGAGCATCGCGAAAGCGCCGCTGCCCCGATTTGGTTGGGAACTGTGATTCTCCAGCCGATTGCCGAACACGATTTTGGAGTCGGCGACCAGAGTCCAGCCCCATAGGTAGGATACAGTAGTTAAGCATGGCAGACTTTCTTCCCGAAAGGGCATTTGTGAACGAGATGGATTCACATTAGTCCAGTTGTTCCACCATCACCATTACTGAGACCAGCTTTGTTTAATTTCATATTTTTAAAACAATTCAATTAAATTTAGTCAGCTGCCCTGATAAGATTTGAACTCTTGTTTCCAGAACAGTAATCCATGCTGTTAAATTACTCATCCAGTAACATTATCACTATGCTACTGTTCCCTTGAGACCGTGGTGGTGGGCTGTCAAGTCGACATGCAATGTAGGTTACAAACAGTGCTGTTAGATAATGAGTTCTAGGAGTGTGACACAGTGACGATGAAGATCAGTGAGACATGTGTGTGACTTTTAATGGGAATTTGAATGGGGTTATGTTGTCATCAGCCTGTTGGCCTTGTTCTTCTGTATGGGAGAGGTTTGAATTTGAAGGTGCTGTTGAAGAAACCTTGGAAAAATTACTGCAGTGTATCTGGTACATCGTACACAATGTAGCTAGGGTGAAACAGCGATGGAGTGAGCAAATGTTTGAGTTGCTCAGTAGGGTGCTGATCAACTGGGCTGTTTCAAGCTTCTTGACTCTTGTTGGCGTCAAATGGCAGGTTCACCATCACCATCACAATCTTGCCTTGGGCCTTAGAGATAGTGGAAAGCCTTTGAGGGAGCCAGGAGGTACATTATTGAACAAGATTCCCAACCTCTGACAAATGTGGCGGAATTCGCCGACCTCCCGCCGGGCCGGAGAATCGCCGGTGGGTGGCGTGAATCCCGCTCCGCCACCCCGACGCCAGCTGCTGAATTCTCCAGCGCCGGGGTTTTGGCAGGGGCGGGAATCGCGCCGCGTCAGTCGGCTGCCGCTGGTAGCGGCCCCCCGGCGATTCTCCGGCCCGCGATGGGCCGAGCGGCCACCCGTTTGTGGCCGGTCCCGCCGGTGTAGATCACAACAGGTCCTTACCGGCAGGACCTGGCTCTGCGGGTGGCCTGCGGAGTCCACGGGGGGATCTGGCCCGGGGCGGCCCCCACAGTGGCCTAGCCCGCGATCGTGGCCCACCGGTCCGCGGGTGGGCCTGTGCCATGGTTGCACTCTTTCCCTCCGTGCCAGCCGTTGTGAAACTCCGTGATGGCAGGCGCGGTGATGAAACCCCCTGCGAATGCGCTGGGATCACGCCAGCGGTTCGGCACATGCTCCAGAACACGCTGGCGCTCCCGCGCATGCGACAACTCATGCCGGCCGGCGGAGAACCTTTGCCACCTGTTGGCACGCCGCCAAACACTCCGGCACCGGCCTAGCACCTGAGGTGTGGAGGACTTCGCGCCTTCGGGGCGGCCCGATGCCGGAGTGGTTCACGCCACTACTCGGCACCGGTACGGCCCGCCCCGCCGGTGAGCGGAGAATCCCGCCCATGATATCCACAGTATTTCTGTGGCTCGCCCAGTTAAGTTTCTGGTCAAGGATGACCTGCAGGATGTTGATGGAGGAGATTCATTAATAGAATTTTGTTGAATGTGAAGGGGAAGATGCTAAGATTCTGTTGCTCTGGAGATGACCATTGAGTGGGACTTGTGTGACACTAATGTTATTGCCTCTTACCACCCCAAACGTGAATGCTGCCCAGTCTTGCC
Organism: Scyliorhinus torazame; assembly: GCF_047496885.1. Classification (NCBI taxonomy): domain Eukaryota; kingdom Metazoa; phylum Chordata; class Chondrichthyes; order Carcharhiniformes; family Scyliorhinidae; genus Scyliorhinus; species Scyliorhinus torazame. The sequence goes on from NC_092721.1 coordinate 36,439,211, forward strand.
ATGTAGGCACCAACTGCTTCCCTAACCAAGGAGTTGCAATTAGTACTGAACATGGTGTGATCATCAATGGACATCCCCACTGCAGATCTTATGATGGAGGGAAGTGTGATGATATGCATAAGATTAGTTTGTACATAATTTTACGCACAACCTCCGACCATTAGGTGGCGTTGTAAACCCATCACGTCACCATGTGATCTGGGAGTTGGGAGTTGTTCGTGCTGGGAGATAGACGTATTTGCAGTAGTTCCATAATAGTTGTTTAATGTTAGTTGTTTATTATTTTATTTATCCTAGTTATCTTACCACGCAGTTGTTCTACAATAAATTATTTTAAACTACATGTTCTGGAGTTCATCATTCACTTCAGCCAGTCTACAGAATATGACAGGAAGGTTGTGGATGAAGCTGCTGATGAGTTAACACACTGTCCTGAGGAACTCCTACAGTGAAGTCCTGAGGTTAAAATGTTTGGCTTCAACAACCACAACAATCTTCATTTGAGCGAGAGACAATCCCAGCCAGTAAGACTGTTTGCCCTGATTCCCGTTGACTTCATATTTCACTAGGGCTCCATCAAATGCTGTCTTGCTGCCAAGTGTAGTCACTCTCACCTCTGGAATTCAACTCTTTTATCTATGTGTGGATTAAGGCTGCATTGGAGTCTGAAGTCGAGTGGACTTGGCGGAATCCAAGATTGCCTTATGATCACCAGATTTTGGAGCATGCAGCAAACATGAATCTGGGCATGTTCTCAGTCAAATATTGCAGGGTGCCTCCTGAATGATCAAGGCATCTGAATGTTTGCAAATGGACCCCAATAGTCTGCGGAATGATATTGCTGGTGGTGGAGCTGATGTATGGGTTTTCCGTGGGGATATCTGAGTAATGGCATGAGAGGGTATCACAGTCACCTTGTAATCAGCCATGTGCATTGATCTGTGGGATGGTCTCAGCACGAAAGGATCATGGCATCTGCAGCTGGCTTTCAGCTCCATGGTGGGCTGTCGGTGGTCCTCCATGAACTACATATTGAGGGAATGGAATCTCTTTCTGTTCATGTACACCTCAGAGTATTTAAGAGAGGCTCACATGGCCACTTGTACAGTCAATGACTCTCTGGACAATGGATAATCCTATAATCCAGTTGAATCCAAGAGTTCTCTGCAACTGGTGTTTTCTGACAGTTGAAAATATATTTTATTCATTCTGCAGAGAATGAAATGAAATGAAATGAAAATCGCTTATTGTCACAAATAGGCGTCAAAAAGGAAGTTACTGTGAAAAGCCCCTAGTCGCCACATTCCGGCGCCTGTTCGGGGAGGCTGGTACAGGAATTGAACCGCGCTGCTGGCATGCCTTGGTCTGCTTTAAAAGCCAGCTATTTAGCCCAGTGTGCTAAACAAGAATGGAGAGACTTTGTACAAAAGATTGTGTTGTGCCACTGATACCAACTCTGGCAGCTTAGAATGTTCATAGGATGGTCACACAAGAGCTGCAAATTGAAGAAATGGAATCTCTTCCTGTTCCTGAACACTTCCACGTTCAAATATGTCCCAGAAAGCCTCTTGATATATTTCCAAAAATCTTATTCAACCACACGCTTGTCGGTAAATCTTTAGTTGAAAGAAAAACAAGGTGAACGTGGGTTCAATATAGCACTCAAAATCCTCCTCACCAACTTCTTTACTCCTGTACATCTAGTTGTTGTTCAGAAAGGTCACGAATAGCGGTACGATTCAAGAAAACGATGTGAAGGCTAACATTCAATTTAATCGTCAATCAAAGCATTCACAATTCTCTCGATGGCAGTTCCTAGCATGTATTTCAACTCAATATGGCGCCTTACACTAAAAGGCTGGCTGAAATGCTCAAATAGCTCAGAATCCCAGCTTGACACCTCTTTAATATTGCAAGTATTGGAAGAGAATTGTCTTTATATCTTCTTTGTTGGTTGATGATTTTCAGATTGGTTTTCAATTTGAAATTCTGGCTTGCGTTTTACCTGGTGCTTCACATGCACTTTCAAAGTCTGATTTATGCAATTTATAATTGATGTAATGAAATAATTGTGTAAATTTCAACCTAACCAGCTTATCTGGTTAGACAGAAACTGACAGAAATGGTCAAATGGTGAGTAAATTAGGATGGGGTGTCAAAATGGTTCGTCATGACCTTGTCAGTTTCTCGTGCGATGGTTATGTTAAAATTGCTCTAAAATTTCAAGACAGGGTTAGAGGAATGTATGGCTTCAACTCGTTCTCTTCTCCTTCTTCTTTTCGAGCTCAGGATTGAAGGATCAACAAAAATTTCCACTGTGCGGTTTCTTACTTTGCCATATGCATTGTTAGACGTTTAGCTGCTGTTGTATAAAGAGTCAAATGTACTGCTCCTTTTCAACAAACACCTTTAATTTACTCCAACAGACTCTGCACAAAACTCGAACATCACATCACCTGACACAAAGGCCACCTGAAGCCCCTTTACATATCAGTGTCAATTATTGGATACTGAACATAAATGAGACAACTTATTGGAATATCTCTTAACCCATTACTTAACATGCATTTCACAATTTCCTGCAACCGCTAGTGAGTGTAAAATGCAATCAACTTTCTTGGACATTTGAGCTGTGAGAACGCACTAATACAGTCAGTGTGGAGGGGAGCTTGCATAACTGCGGTGAATTGAGTTGATCCGATCCATGCATCGGTCAGAAACTTCTGCAGTAGCACTTTCTTAGAGCAGGCAAAGAAATAGATTACCTCTGCATAAAACAGTCTCCACCTAATCTATTTCCTTCCTCACTTCAAGATAACATGGTTTAATTAGAATCTTTAAGGCTGACAATTTCATAAACCTGTCACAAAGAATGATCACCTGTCTGTGAGTCCGTGCTGATCACTATCTGTTGTGAACTTTGGAAGAAATCAACCCATGAATTCTGCTGTTCTACCCGATTGTTAATTTACCAATACGAATGCAGTGACAGTCATTGCTTAGATAACAGTGCCCAAAAACAGGCCCTTGTTTACAGCTTGTAAATCACATCATGCGTAGCCTGCCACCGTATAAATTGTAGGTTAGAACAATCCTGTGAAGTCACGATCACCCATCGCTTAGTTGTCACTCTCTCCCTCTATAACAAACACAGGCTGCAAGACGGACTTGGTATCACATTCTCACAACTTGCTTTAACATTTTCCTGCAACATTTTCTATTTCTTTACTTCATTGTGGCACATCTGAATCATAAAAAACAACATACATTTGTGCCGTTGTAGGTTTAGTATTGTCCCTTTATGGCGAACAAACTATTTTTCTAATTGTAATGGTCCTCCCTGGTGAAGTTTTGAACCTATTTCTAATCACTTTTCCATGTGGTTAACCCTGAGGCATACTTTACATTTTGCTCAGTTATTTGCCACTGAATCAGTGAAAGCAACTTCATAGACATAAATTACTGTGATTTCATGCTTCAGTGGACTCCATGCTGAGAAAGGGACATTGTGTCTGTATAGATCAAATATATGATTTTATTAAATAACAGAGCAGATTTGAAAGGCAGGACGGAGGCACGTTGTATTGTCTTTATATTGCTGGTCATGTCATGAGACCTTCTGCAGCTGCTTTGACTGCCCTATCGCACTTCCGTTACTCTTCTCCTTTGGTGTTTTGTATTTTATTTTTCTTTCCCTCCTTTGCACACTGAGGGAAGAGGCATACCCCTGTGGTGTCGGGAGTGACCTGCAGAATGCAATGGTTAAGTTTGGTGCTGTGTTACGAGAGGGGAATATTAGGAAATCGGGTCCAGAAATATGATTGGAGCCGTCGTTGGCAATTTAGGCCTTGATCAAACTGAGGAAATAACTGCTAGCATGGAGTCAGAGGGATGCACTCACTCGTGGCCTGAGTTACTTGTTTCATTCCGACTTAAACTCGTTAGTGGGAATACACAGTATGCCCCTGTTCAGCCATAGTTGATTCACTCGAGATCCATTGTCCTTCGCAACATTCTTGTTTGACCAGTCTTCAGCCCATTACAGAGTCAGATGGCCTCTTTTGTCTGAAAATGGGAGGTTAGTTGCATATCAATAGCATGGCTCTGTTTTTTTGTATAAACGAGAGTGGGAAACCAAACAGCCAAGATAATGAATGGGTTCAACTCTGGACATCCTAGGGGAGAACCTTTGCTTGAGGAGCCAGATGGAGCTCAGAGAGAGAGAAAAATAATCCTGTTTGAACAGGTTGAGAGAAGGATTTGAAAAGTGACCAAAACAGATCAATGACAGGTATCTTGGAGACAGACTTTTGAAAAGACTCCTGAAGGAACTTCATTAACAGCAGAAAAAACAGCTTCGTAAATGCAAGTATTACCTCTGCCTGTCCGTGTAAGTGGGATGAGAGCTGTATGTTCTTTTGAAGTGCTGTTTAATGGGAACTCGTGTCTTAGGGTTAAGAAACTATATGTCATCTGTTACTGTTAGGGGTGAAGTTTAAACGTTTAAATATTGTTTGTTTTGTTTTAATGAAGTTTCTTTATAAAATAACCAAGCCCTATTTCTGAAGTTCTTGCACCTGGAACAAATCGATCTTTCCGCACTGCCTTAAAACTTTAAAGTGCCATGGTTGCTGTGCGCATGCGTGGCCTCTGACCCGGAAGTGCAGGGGGCCATAGCTGCAGCTGGAGCTGGGAGCTTCACGACGGCTCCCTGCTAGCCCCCTGCAGGGCTGTGAATCTGTGGCCTTTTGACGCCAGTTGTTCTGGCGTAAAAGGCCACAGTTTTCATGATGGCATGGGGACATAGTCCCTGAAACAGAGGATCTAGCCCATGGACTCCTCTCTAAAGATGGCTCAGCCAACACCTGTCAGCAACTTGGAGCTATATGCTCATCCTCCCAATCGTGTACAATGGTAGGTGGTTGAGGCGAAGGCTGCTACTTTTCCTTTAGTTCCCCATATGAGGTCTATGATAGAGCTACCTAAATGGCTCTCAAACTGCTGATAAGCTAGGGAAGCACAGTTCAAAGGCTCTCAAACTGCTGATAAGTTAGGAAAGCACAGTTCAAACTCAAAACTGGTAGAAATGACCCTCAAAGGGGCAGCACGGTGGCACAGTGGGTTAGCCCTGCTGCCTCACGGTGCCGAGGTCCCAGGTTCGATCCTGGCTCTGGAGTGTGGAGTTTGCACATTCTCCCCGTGTTTGCGTGGGTTTCACCCCACAACCCAAAGATGTGCAGAGTAGGTGAATTGACCATGCTAAATTGCCCCGTAATTGGAAAAGATGAATTGGTTATTCTAAATTTAAAAATAAAATAAATTACCCTCAAAGAATTGGAAATTACCTCAAAAGCAGTGAAAGCATACTCTCGGAACTGGTCCTGTGTGCAACTGCCTTTCACTTAGTTGAGGAAGCTGGCGACATATCTCAGCATTTAAATAAAAGCAAAATACTGCAGTGCTGGAAATCTGAAACAAAATCAGAAAATGCTAGATAAGCTCAGCAGGTCTGGCAGGGTATGTGGAGAGAGCAACACACAGTTAACATTTCGAGTCCATTGAATCTTCGACAGACCAAATGAGTAACTGCTGGAAAATCTCAGCAGGTCTGGCAGCATCTGTAAGGAGAGAAAAGAGCTAACGTTTCGAGTCCAGATGACCCTTTGTCAATGCTAAAAGGCATAGAAAGTGGGATATATTTATACTGTGGGGTGAGGGAATGAAAGGTGAGTCTTGGCCACACAAACCAAGGGAAGAGAGTGCTAAAGGCAGTCCCCAGAGAGAATAAAAGGTGTGAAAGGCCAAACGGCAGAGAAACTAAAATCAAAGGGTAAGCTGTGACAGATGTAGATGTGGGAGGAGGGGGACATGGGTGAGAGAGAGGTAAAATGAGAAAAAAGGGGGGGGGGGGGGAAAGCAAAGGGGAGAAAAGGTAATGAAAGGGGGATGAGATCGGGGGAAAGAGTCGTGGGGGGGGGAATATATAGAAAGAAAGACAAGAAAGAATTAAAAGGTAAAAGACAGTTAAAATGAAATTGAATGAAAACAAAGGGGTTGAGGTGGGGTAGAGCTATTAATCTGAAGTTGCTGAATTTGATGTTGAGACCGGAAGGCTGTAGCGTGCCTAACCAGAAGATGAGATGTTATTCCTCCAGTTTGCATTGAGCTTTACTGGAACATTGCTGCAGGCCAAGGAAAGACATGTGGGCATGGGAGCAGGGTCTTGTGTTAAAATGGCAAGCAACGAGAAGGTCAGGGTCCTGAATGTGCACAGACCAAAGGTGCTCAAAAAGCAATCACCCAGTCTACATTTGGTCTCTCCGATATAGTGGAGACCACATTGGGAGAAGCGAATGCAATAGACCAAATTGAAAGAGGTGCAAGTGTATCACTGCTTAACCTGGAATGAGTGTTTTGGGCCTGGGATGTTAAGCATTGAAGAGGTAACGGGCAGGTGTTACATCTTCAGCAATTGCATGGGAAGGTGCCATGGGTGATGGGAAAGGTGTTGGTTATTGTGGAGGAGTGGACTAGATTATTCCGGAGGGAATGGTCTCTATGCAATGCTGAGAGAGGGAGTGAAGGGGAGATGTGGCATCACGCTGGAGTTGGCGAAAATGGCGGACGACGGAGGCTGTTGGGGTGAAATGTGAGAACGAGGGTGACTCTATGCTTGTTCTGGGAGGGAGGGGAGGGGGGCGAGGGTAGTGGCGCGGGAGATGGACCACACATTGTTGAGGGTCCTGTCAACAACTGTAGGTGGGAAATCATGGTTGAGGAACAAGGAACACATTTTCAAAGCACCACTTTGGAAAATGGCATCATCAAAATAAATGCGACGGAGGCGAAGGAGCTGAGAGAAAGAGATGGAGTCCTTACAGGATGTAGGGTGCGAAGAACTGTAGTCCAGATAGCTGTGGGAGTCAATGGGCTTGTAATGGATATTAATAGATAGTTTATTGCCGGAAATGGAGACAGAAAGGTCAAGGAAGGGAAGGGAAGTGTCTGAGGTGAACCAGGTGAAAGTAATGGAGGGGTGGAAACTGGAAGCAAAGTTGCTGAATTTTTCCAGGTCCGTACGAGAGCATGAAGCGGCACCGAAATAGTAATCGATGGAGTTGTGGGAGGGGGCCCGGCTAGGCTTGGAACAAGGACTGTTCCACATACCCCATTAAAAAGGCAAGCGTAGCTAGGACCCATGCAGGTACCCATTGCTAAACCTTGGATTTGGAGAAAGTGGGATGAGTTAAAGGAGAAGTGGTTGAGAGATAGAGCGAGTTCAGCCAGGCGGAGGGGAGTGGCAGTGGATGGAACTCTTCGACAGAACTCCCTGCTGGTGTCTCAACTCTCACAATTCCTGCGGCCCCCTCATCTGGCCTCTGCCGATTTCCAGGAAGCGTGGGAAACTAATAAGCACAGAGTTAATGTCAGAATCCTGGGTTAAAACAGCAGCTCGTGATGATGTAACATCTTTGGATAGCAGATCCCTATCCATTCAGTGCTATTTGAGTGAAATTTTCAAGATATCAAAGGAAACAGATGAAGTTGAGAGAAACAATTAGCTTCCATAGGTTGGGAGTCTAAGTCTAGGAGGCATAGTTGGAGTACTAAAGATAGACTTTTCAGAAGTGTAATTAAGAAATATCTCTGCATTCGAAGCCAAAGGTGCCGCTTAAACTATATATGTATCTCTGATGCAGTGAGATGGCAATGGTCCTTAATGGACCACGGCTAATTACTCATTACTACTCTGTATGCAAAGGGTGCTAGACGTTTGGAACGCTCTTCTGCAAACACTAATTAATGCTTCGTCAGTCATTAATTTTAAATGTGAGACTGAGAAATTTATGTTAATCAAGGAAAAGAAGGGGAAAGGAGTAAGGTCACAGAACAGCCATGATCTCATTGAATGAACAAGGTGCTGAATAGCCTCCTCCTGTTCTGACGCTCCTCATTCCTAGCCCCAGCACTAATCCTCATCCCAGTGTGAGTCTCTTTCTCATCTCCCTCTTCTCATTACCTCCTGATTTTTCCTCTTCTTCTCTGCCTTTTCTTTTAATTTATCATTGAGCATGCTGTTGCTCATTCCTTTTCTCTATGCTGATGATACATTGTGGCACACTGGGCTGCTCTGAAATGCTTTCAACCTTTGTTGGGACACTTATTGAAACTCTCCTTTGCGACAGATGAATCAAAGTTCCATTTGGTCATGGGAGAAGTGCATTGAGAAGACAGGTCAATGGACTACCACAGGGTTCAGTGCCCGTCCCAATCCTCTTTAATATATACATATAAATGATCTAATAACAACCATGACCTACAAGTTCAAAAATGCTGATAAAGCCTGCTAATTCCCCCCAGGCTCTATTACAACTATAGAATTCTGACAGTACAGAAGGAGGCCATTCAGCCCATCTTATCTGCCTAGATCCACTCCCGCACCCTACCCCATAACCCCACCTAACCTGCACATCTTTAGACACTAAGGGGCAATGTAGCATGGCCAATCCACCTAACCTGCATATCTTTTGACTGTGGGAGGAAACCAGAGCACCCGGAGTAAACCCACGCAAACAAGGGGAGAACATGCAAACTGCACACAGACAGTGTCCCAAGGTTGGAATTGAACCTGGGCTACTGGTGCTGTGAGGCAGCAGTGCTAACCACTGTGCCACCATGCTGCCTGGTACAGCATTCTTCTGTAATCTTTACCAGATCCTTAACAAAAACATTACACGCTTGACGGACTACTGCAGCACATGGTGCCTCAAACTAGATCCCTCTAAAACCATATCCAATGTATTCCACCTCCACAGTATCAGTGCCAAAAAAGAATTGAATATCTATATAGATGGCTAGAGACTAAAACATGATGCCTAACCAACAAACATAACTGTAGATCGGACTCTGACCTTGGGGGAACATTTGAAAAATACAGCAGCAAAGATCAAAAGCAGGAACAATCTACTAAGCAAAATTGCTGGACATACACAGGATGCTGCTGCTGCAACCCTCTGGACATCAGCACTTGCCTTATCTTATGTTACAGTGATGTGGAGATGCCGGCGTTCGACTGGGGTGGGCACAGTAAGAAGTTTTACAACACCAGGTTAAGGTCTAACAGGTTTGTTTGGAATCACTAGCTTTCGGAGCGTAGCTCCTTCATCAGGTGAGTGAAGAGGTGGATTACACAAACACATATATAGACAAAGCCAATGATGCAAGATGATGCCTTCCAAACAAACCTGTTGGACTTTAACCTGGTATTATAAGACTTCTTTATGTTACAGGATGACTAACACCTTTGCAATAGCCTAACTTCAGCAATGACAGCACTTGTACACACAATTGCAAGGCCACAGCAGCATTGTTACACACTACATTTATATGTGCTAACTGACCTTCGACCGCAGGTCAGGTGATCCCATGACATCCAGAGGGTTCAGTATTACCTCTAATACTGAAGTCCACTACCACAATCTCCCTACTATCATGACACCACTTGCTCTATCATTCTCTGCAGCAGAGCACTGTGCACCAGTCTAGGAAAGGTTATCACACACACACATATCATGCTGACACTCAATTGAATGTAACAATGTGCATCATTACTGGGAATCTAGTGTTTTGTGCTTAAACAAAGGAGATTACAATGGGATGAGAGAAGAACTAGCTAAGGTAGACTGGGAGCAAAGACTTTATAGTGAAACAGTTGAGGAACAGTGGAGAACCTTCCAAGTGATTTTTCACAGTGCTCAGCAAAGGTTTATACCAACAAAAAGGAAGGACGGTAAAAAGAGGGAAAATCGACCGTGGATATCTGAGGAAATAAGGGAGAGTATCAAATTGAAGGAAAAAACATACAAAGTAGCAAAGATTAGTGGGAGGCTAGAGGACTGGGAAATCTATAGGGGGCAACAGAAAGCTACTAAAAACGCTATAAAGAAGAGTAAGATAGATTATGAGAGTAAACTTGCTCAGAATATAAAAACAGATAGTAAAAGTTTCTACAAATACATAAAACAAAAAAGAGTGGCTAAGGTAAATATTGGTCCTTTGGAGGATGAGAAGGGAGATTTAATAATGGGAGATGAGGAAATGGCTGAGGAACTGAACAGGTTTTTTGGGTCGGTCTTCACAGCGGAAGACACAAATAACATGCCAGTGACTGATGGAAATGAGGCTATGACAGGTGAGGACCTTGAGAGGCTTGTTATCACCAAGGAGGTAGTGATGGGCAAGCTAATGGGGCTAAAGGTAGACAAGTCTCCTGGACCTGATGGAATGCATCCCAGAGTGCTAAAAGAGATGGCTAGGGAAATTGCAAATGTACTAGTGATAATTTACCAAAATTCACTAGACTCTGGGGTGGTCCCGGCGGATTGGAAATTGACTGACTACTGCAAACGTGACACCACTGTTTAAAAAAGGAGGTAGGCAGAAAGCGGGTAATTATAGGCCAGTGAGCTTAACTTCGGTAGTAGGGAAGATGCTGGAATCTATCATCAAGGAAGAAATAGCGAGGCATCTGGATGGAAATTGTCCCATTGGACAGATGCAGCATGGGTTCATAAAGGGCAGGTCGTGCCTAACTAATTTAGTGGAATTTTTTGAGGACATTAACAGTGCGGTAGATAACGGGGAGCCAATGGATGTGGTATATCTGGATTTCCAGAAAGCCTTTGACAAGGTGCCACACAAAAGGTTGTTGCATAAGATAAAGATGCATGGCATTAAGGGGAAAGTAGTAGCATGGATAGAGGAATGGTTAATTAATAGAAAGCAAAGAGTGGGGATTAATGGGTGTTTCTCTGGTTGGCAATCAGTAGCTAGTGGTGTCCCTCAGGGATCAGTGTTGGGCCCACAACTGTTCACAATTTACATAGATGATTTGGAGTTGGGGACCAAGGGCAATGTGTCCAAGTTTGCAGACGACACTAAGATAAGTGGTAAAGCAAAAAGTGCAGAGGATACTGGAAGTCTGCAGAGGGATTTGGATAGGCTAAGTGAATGGGCTAGGGTCTGGCAGATGGAATACAATGTTGACAAATGTGAGGTTATCCGTTTTGGTAGGAATAACAGCAAAAGGGATTATTATTTAAATGATAAAATATTAAAACATGCTGCTGTGCAGAGAGACCTGGGTGTGCTAGTGCATGAGTCGCAAAAAGTTGGTTTTCAGGTGCAACAGGTGATTAAGAAGACAAATGGAATTTTGTCCTTCATTGCGAGAGGGATGTAGTTTAAGACTAGGGAGGTTCTGCTGCAATTGTATAAGGTGTTAGTGAGGCCACACCTGGAGTATTGTGTTCAGTTTTGGTCTCCTTACTTGAGAAAGGACGTACTGGCACTGGAGGGTGTGCAGAGGAGATTCACTAGGTTAATCCCAGAGCTGAAGGGGTTGGATTACGAGGAGAGGTTGAGTAGACTGGGACTGTACTCGTTGGAATTTAGAAGGATGAGGGGGGATCTTATAGAAACATATAAGATTGTGAAGGGAATAGATAGGATAGATGCGGGCAGGTTGTTTCCACTGGTGGGTGAAAGCAGAACTAGGGGGCATAGCCTCACAATAAGGGGAAGTAGATTTAGGACTGAGTTTAGGAGGAACTTCTTCACCCAAAGGGTTATGAATCTATGGAATTCCTTGCCCAGTGAAGCAGTAGAGGCGCCTTCATTAAATGTTTTTAAGATAAAGATAGATAGTTTTTTGAAGAATAAAGGGATTAAGGGTTATGGTGTTCGGGCCGGAAAATGGAGCTGAGTCCACAAAAGATCAGCCATGATCTCATTGAATGGTGGAGCAGGCTCGAGGGGCCAGATGGCCTACTCCTGCTCCTAGTTCTTATGTTCTTATGTTCTTATCTCCATTCAACATCCCTTCTCTGGCTTCCTGTCTTGCAAACATCACTCCTCCACACATCCGTCAACTGATAAAACACAAACTGGTTGAAACCATTCATTTTGCATCTTACCTGCAACTCCTCGATGATCTGTTTGACCCGCATGCTGTTTTCCTTCCATCTCAATGCCCATATGGAACACATTTCTGGTCTTTTCTGTGTGGAGTTTGCACATTCGCCGGCGTCTGTATGAGTTTCCTCTGGGTACTTTGGTTTCCTCCATAGCCCAAAGATGTGCAATTTAAAGTGAATTGGCCATTCTCAATTGCCCCCGATCATCCAGGGATGTGCATGTTAGGTTAGGGGGATAGGGTGGGGTGGCTAAAGTGGACCTGGATGGAGTGCTCTTTCGGAGGTTCATTGCAGACTGAATGGGCAGAATGGCCTACTTCTGCACTGTTGTGTTTCTACAAAGATCAACCAGCAGACTTTCTCTGTATCAAGGAATGGAAAGCATGGGAAGTCACGAACAAGTTCCTTGTGACAAACGCCATCTGTTGAATTGCTTTGAACTACCCTGGCAAAATTGATCCTTGGAAAATAGGTTTCGGACAGGCCACGACCACTGTGCAGCCAGCCACCCCTGCTGGGGCCTCAGTTAAGCATAAATCCTTCTGCACTTGTGGAAGGACACAAAGAATGACACACATTAGCGAGAAGTGTCCCCTCAAAAAACTGGGTGGCAGACTCATCACTTCCATCTCATCAAATAAAAATGCTATCACTTGGCTTTGGGGATTTACATTTGCTAAAATAAATGAATACATTTCTCTTCCACTTATTCCACTTCCATACCCTATTTTTTTCTCATGCCCCTTTTGTCAGCCAGCCTGTTTTTTCACTGCTTTCAGCAATGCCATTAAAATATCCAAGTTTTCCTGGGTTGCCAAATATGTGGCGGTAATTCCACATATTGGGCACCCCCAGCCCAGAACAGCGCTCACACACCGCACAGCACAGAGCTTGGTTTTAGATTCAATAAATTAATAGACATCCACCAACGAGCGGGGACAGCAACTTGCTAAGCTGGCACTTCCTCATCATCATTGGGAGTGCACTGTTCAAGAATCAGCCCCTTTGGGTACTGTAAGTGCTCTGATAGATTACCTGCCTGTTACCAAAGCTCAGGGTCCACAGGGATCAGGGCCGGAATTCTCTGACCGCTCATGCTGGCGGAATTCTCCGGGCCTGCTGCAGTGAATGGAGTTTTGGCTGAACGCCAAATTCTCCATTCTCGCTGGTAGCAGTGTGGGGGGAACTCGGATCGGAGCGTCCCAGCCCAGCACATGTTGGTGAGCGGATCCAAAGGCAGGAGGCAGTATGCTCAGGAGGGAAATGTTCTGAGATGGACCCTCCTGTCTTGGAATCTAGGCATGGGGTTTGATTTTTGACAGACTGTAGAAATACTCTGGCATCTGTGTAACACTTGCTTATTCGTGCTACATCTACATGAAGGCCCCGCCTTCTCAAACTTGCCCCTCGCCTGAGGTTGCAGTTTGGTTTCACTTCTGATTCTGCATCCTGGAGGAATCTAACCAACTCTCTGCAAAAAGACCAAACTAATACTCTCCATAAGGCCCCTGTGAGAGCTAACTCTCTCTCCAGCAAGCATGGGTGCAATTCTCTCGAGACTGCAAAGGCTGGAAGTCAAACCACAAACTGAAAGCAAGGTTTGATGTGAAGTCAAATGTCTCTCTGGAAAGATAGAGGCCTGGATGTGACTCTCCAGCTGATGGCTCAGGTTATTGAGAAATAAAGCACCTCTCCTGAAAGCCTGCTCTCTGTAAGTGCTGTCTCAAGTGAAGGACTCAGCAAGGTAGACCATTACCAGCTGTAAATCAGAGGCTTTGATCAATCAGCATGCTGTGAGGAAAGTGTGCTAAAGAACCACCATTTGAAGAAAATATTCATCTTTTGATCTTCATCCTTATTATTATTACCCCTCCCCCCCACCCCCCCTTCTGTTTTGTCTGTGTTGTATGTGGGTAAAGGGTGGGACAGTTAAAGGGCTAATAGGTTAGCTTGTTATTATGTAGTTGTGCTTACACCGTATTTCATCATCATTATTATTATAAATAAAGAGCAATGTGGTAAACCACTGTTGCACCTGTATTAGGTGATGTAAGGTAGGACCCGTACAACAGGTTCGCCGGTAGTCCCTGCCTGCTGGCTCCGCCCAGTAGGCAGATGATAAATATGCGTGTCCTCCATTCAGCAGCCATTTCGCCAGCTGCTGTGGGAGGCCACACATCTTAGAGCAATAAAGCCTCAGTTGTATCCAACTCTAGTCTTTGTTCAATTGATCGTGCATCAAGCAATTGTGTTTCTACTTACAAACTTGGTGACTGTAATCTCTGGGCTGTCAAGGGCCAAGGACTTCGGGAATTCTGAACTTGGACTATAACTGACCAGTCGTCTGAATTAAGACTCTCTACGTTCTCAAGGAACCTCTCTAATGTCATCATTTTCTGGACTTTCCATTTCTTCAAAGGAATGTATTTTATCAATGCTTGCTGAGTTTTAATTCAAATTTCGAGATGTGCAGAAATGCTTACAATGTTCAGTTTTTGCCACACTGGAAACATTCTCTGCGCACAGCGGGGCAGCCCGGACATCTATGCTGGGTTTTCATGTCACATTGCAAGCGTCAGAAAATGGCTGCCGGCATGGAGTTTCGCACCCTTTCGCTTGGTTTAGTGAGCTGTTGTGTGGGTAGGGCCACAGCCTGTGATCCAACCCAATCTGGCGATTTGAATGAAGCCTCAGTGCTGGCACAAATTATAGCTCAATAAAATGCTGAAAGATCATCCTACCTCACATGCTGGACTACTTGATCCAATGAAAGATCATCTTCGTCCTGTGAAAGTTAATGAACACCCACAACTATGACACCACATATTAGCTTCTCCTTCAGGTCCCGAATCTTCAAGAAGTAGCTCGATGGTTTAGGTCAGTTTGAAATAATTTAAACAATATCCCTCGGTTGTTGTGAGCACTGGTTAAAATAAGCCCATTCAATGACTAAATTTTGCTTTGTGCTAAAGTATGGAATCAGAGGCCGCAGTGGACTCCTGCATGAACTGCCTTCGGAGAACGTTGCCTGCAACCGGACCTACTGCATAAAGAAAGAACCTAACTTGAAGTTCCGGCTCTTTTTCATTAAGACCTGATGATGTTCGTTACCAAAGAAAATGGGAACTCCAGAACTCCAGTTGCTGACCTCTCTGTGGACCCAAGAGGCAATCAAATGGGCAGGGCAAGGGCAGGCTCTGCTCACTAGGTTACCTCTCTCCACTATTTCTCTTTCTACTGCCAAAATTTCTCAAGCTGCATTCAATGACTTTATCATTCTGTGGTTCTTTCGATAACATGGATATGGTTTTTATATCAATGTCTCCTCTGCTCCCACGATGTTCTGAGATTGGGTCATTCTCTCTTGGAATCTAGCCATGGGACGTGGTATGACTATAGGCATACCCTGGTATCTGCTTAACACTTATTTATTCATACTAATGAAGTGGGTTCTAATGTTAGCCCCTTTTTGGCACTATTTTGGGGCAGGCGTACAGATGATCACTCTCATTTAAGTTTGAGGAAGATAGACCTCACAGACACTTAAATGGGTGTGTGGAACTGAACTAACTCTCCCTGATGGAAAGGAAGCAGCACACAATATTACTGTGCTCCAGATAGCCTTTTTAATAAGTTGTAGCTGGGTTTTGCCAACCAGGATATTATAAGACTCCGACATCTTTCCTCAACAATGTCCTTCCCCACTGAAAAGTGTATATAGATGGGCTCTCGAATTTGGACACAGAAGATTATATGAGACAATATACTTTCTAAATTATATAAAGTTTATTCAAGAACCCAACATGCAATTCACTTTTGATGATAGTCACAACATTGATAGCTCTGGGAAAAGTAAGTATAACTTTGTGTCTATTAGAGAATCCAAGACTTGTTAATGTTACAGAGCAATACTTAAGATTTTTGTCAATATTTCAATTAATATTTAACTTAACTCTCTGAGTAGAAAGCTACAGAGTCTAGCAAGATATCCCTCTCCCACTTAAAGCAGGCATTATCACCACGAGCCTACAGCAGCTATGTCTTTGAACTGACAGATGTTTTTATACCATAAAAGAACTGAATAAGCAGGAAGGATAGTGAGGACTCATGCTGGACAACATCCTTTGTTTTTGTCAACATCCTCCATTTTAACCCACATCCTTCAAACAAACAGGGTACTGAGAAGTACAGATAGTGGCCATTTCACTCAGTTTCCACAATCAGTTAACAAGTTATTTGGGATCATCTTAAGGTTATCCTTTCTTAGATTGCAATATTTTACAATTTGCTAGTGCCTTGCTCAGGTAATGTTTCTTTTATTTTCAGAATTTCCTTCTGTTAAATGATATGCCATATTCTATGCTACAGGATGTTGGTGTTCTTGAGCACACAATTGTCCCCTGGCATGTTGAGAATCTTTTAAAACTTTGTCCAGAAGATAAATTGCGCTTTTAATTTTTAATCCCTACTTCATAGGAGAATCACTACTTTAGTCTTATAACTCCATATTTATATCTGAATTCTCTTATAACTCCATATTTATATCTGAATTCTCTCATAACTCCATATTTATAGAACATTTCTTCAGATTATATCTATCCACGTTAGAGGGTAGGCAGGCAACATATGGGCATGATTCCAACCATTCAGTCAAAAGGCTAACACGTGACTGACTAGTGTTGGTGGAGCATCATCATCGATGTCATACATTAGCATATTCTATCTGTTAACCCTTTATATGACAAGAAAGCTGAGACATCTGGCTTGTAGCTCATGGGGAATGATTTACATCAGTCTAAGTGTGGGAGGCAAGGAGGCAACGGGTTTTGTGTTAGTGGCTTATGTCCACCAGGAGTGTTGCACACACAGTTGAACCCAGGTCAGCAGAAGGTGTTGACAAGCCAGCTGGTAATAGGTGTTACAAGGTGAGGAGTGGGGGGAATGGTGGGGAAGGGGGGTTGGTTGTGGTGCACAGTGTGGGGTCAAGAGGAGGCAGTTAGTCTAGGGGGGGCGAGAAGTGGACCTGGCGACAGCACTGAAGGCTGTGCTGAAGACTCAGAATTGGATAATGATAGGGGAAGCCCAAAAAACTTTAATAAAACTGAAATAAAAGTCATCGAAACTTAAACACATTTAAAATGAAACTTTTAAATTGAAATTGGAAGAAAGCTTGGAGGCAATTGAAAACAGATAGGCACCAGAAGAGGAATGAAAGTTAGTAAAGCTTAATAACTATAAAATAAAACTCATAAATTTTAAATAAATATCTTACCTGCAGCGAACGTGGCAGCCAGAGAAGTTGAAAAGCTAAAAATACATGTAAAGTTTAAATAAAATTTACCTTCAGAGGTGATCTGAGGGACAAAGCGTGGAGGCTGCGACAGTGCAACTAGACATTGAGAAGACTGGAAGGCAAGCATGTTGCCATGGAAACAGATCCTACAATTCATTATACAGAAAAGGGATAACAGCGAATGTGCCGGGCTGGGCTAAAGTCCCCCCTGGTCCTCTTCTTGCATTGATCCCGTCAGCGGCCAGCTTTCCCTAAAAGCTTTCTGACTGAGCATTGCACCCTGTGATCCCCAGTTAAACTTGATATGGGGTCTGATTAAGTCCCTCAGACCCTGGCATTTTCACATGAATGAAGCCTGAGCCTGTCTGTGTCTGGCGGCCTCAACCCGAATGTTAAAATGAAGGAGGGTGGGGAGTCATGGACCTTGGTTAAAATTAGCTATACGATAATGAAAATATTCAAATGATTGGTCAGACAGTTTGAGTCTTTGTCACAGGTAAAGTTTTGCTTATTTGACCAACAGCAAGTATTGCCGAGCTCGAGTCCACAATTTACATAGAAACATACACAGAAAATAGTAACAGGAGGAAGCCATTCGGCCCTTCGAGCCTACTCTTCCATTCATTCTGGTCACGGCTGATCATCAAATTCAATAGCCTGATCCAGCCTTCCCCCCCCCCCCCCCAAATCCCTTGATCCCTTTCACCCCCAGAGCTATATCTAACCCCTTGAAATTACACAATGTTTTGGTCTCAACTACTTTTTATGGTAGCAAATTCCACAGATTCACCACTCTCTGGGTGAAGAAATTTCTCCTCACTTCAGTCCTGAAAGGTTTACCCCTTATACTCAAACAATGACCCCTAGTTCTGGACTCCCCCACCATCGGGAACATTCTTTCTGAATATACCCTGTCTAATCCTGTTAGAATTTTGTAATTATCCATGAGGTGCCCTCTCAATCTTCGAAACTCCAGTGAATATAATCCTGACCAATTTAGCCTCTCCTCATATGACAGTCCTGGCATCCCAGGAATCAGCCTGGTAAACCTTAGCTGCACTGCCTCCATCGCAAGAACATCCTTCCTCAGATAAGGACACCAAAACTGCACACAATACTCCAGGTGTGGTCTCATACAATAGCAGTAAAATGTTCCTGTTCCAGTACTCAAATCCTCTTGTTATGAGGGCCAACATACTATTTGCCTTCATTACTGCCTGCTGTACCTGCACGCTTACTTTCAGCAACTGATGCACAAGAACACCAAGGTCTCACTGAGTATCCACCGCTCTCAATTTACACCCATTCAAATAATAATCTGTTCATATATTTGCGACAGAAACGGCGAACCTCACATTTATCCACGTTATTCTGCTTCTGCCATGCTTGTGCCCATTCACTCAGCCTGTCCAAATCCCACTGAAACATCTCTGCTTCTTCCTCATATCCCACCCTCTCAACCAACTTGGTATCATCTGCAAATTTGGAGATAATAGATTTTGTTCCCTTGTCCAAATTATTAATCAGGCAGCATGGTAGCACAGTGGTCAGCACAGTTGTTTCACAGCTCCAGGGTCCCAGGATCGATTCCCGGCTTGGGGAACTGTCTGTGCAGAGTCTGCATGTTCTCCCCATGTCTTCGTGGGTTTCCTCTGGGTGCTCTGGTTTCCTCCCATAGTCCAAAGATGTGCAGGTTAGGTGGATTGGCCATGATAAATTGCCCTTAGTGTCCAAAAGAGATTAGGTGGGGTTACTGGGTTACAGGGATAGGGTGGAACTGTGGGCTTAAGTGGGGAGCTCTTTCCAAGGGCCGGTGCAGACTTGATGGGCCGAATGGCCTCCTTCTGCACTGTAAATTCTATGATCTATATATAATGTGAACACCTGGGGGACCAGCTCAGATCCCTGTGTTACCTCACTAGTCACTGTCTGCCAATCAGAAAAAGACTCATTTACTCCAACTTTTTGTTTCCTGTCTGCTAACCAACATTTTATCCATATCAAGACACTACCCGTAATCCTATCCGCTTTAACTTTACATAGTAACCTGCTGTCTGAGACCTTGTTGAAAGTCTTCTGAACAGCTAAATAAACCACATCCACCGGTTCTCCCTGGTAAACTATACCAGTTACATCTTAAAAGAATTCTAGTAGATTTGCCAAGCATGATTTTTCTTTTGTAAATCCATGCTGACTTTGTCTGATTATACCACTGCTTTCCAAATGCTGTGCTATGAAATCCTTGATAATGGACTCTAGCAACTTCCCTACTAACGACGTTAGGCTCACTGGTCTATTGTTTCCTGTTTTCTATCCACCTCCCGTTTTAAGTAGCATGGTTATATTAGCTACCCTAGAACCTGAAGGAACCATTCCAGAATCCAAAGAATTTGGAAAATGACCACCAATGGATCTATTATTTTGAGACTTAAGTACTCTGGAATGAAGATTATTAGGCCCTGGAGATTTATTCGCCTTCACTCCCATTAATTTCCCAAAAAACATTTCTTTACTGATACTAATTTCCTTCAGGGGCTCACTAAATCTTGTGTTATTTAGAATTTCCGGTACTTTATTCATGTCTTCCTTTGTGAAGATAGAAGCAAAATACGAATTTAGTTCCTCAGCCATTTCTTTGTTCCCTATTCTGAATTCCCCCATTTCTGCCTGTAAGGGGCCAACTTTCGGTTTTATCAATCTTTTTCTCTTTACATACCTATAGAAACTTTTACAGTCAGGTTTTATGGTCCCCGCTAGCTTACTTTCATATTGTATTTTTCCCTTCTTAATCAATTCCTTGGTCAGCCTTTGCTGAATTTTAAACTGTTCCCAATCATCCGGTCTATTGCATTTTCTTGCTAATTGGTATGCCTCGTCTTTGAATCTATTACCATCTAATTTGTCTTGTAAGCCATGGTTTGGCCACAGTTTTTTTCTACTCTTGCGCTAAATAGGAATAAAGAACTTTTGGAATTCATCTATTCGTTCCTTGAATGCCTGCCATTGCCTGTTCACTATCCTTCCTTTCAGTAATGTCTCCCAGTCTATCATAGCCAACCCATGCTTCATGCCATCAAAGGGGCAGGACGGTAGCATAGTGGTTAGCGCTATGGCTTCACAGTGCCAGGGTCCCAGGATCAATTCCCATTTTGGGTCACTGTCTGTGCAGACTCTGCACATTCTCCCCCTGTCTGCGTGGGTTTCCTCCGGGTGCTCCGGTTTCCTCCCACGACTCCTGAAAGACATGCTACTCGGTAATTTGGACATTCTGAACTCTCTCTCTGTGTACCGGAACAGGAGTGTGACGACTAGGGGCTTTTCACAGTAACTTCATTGCAGTGTTAATGTAAGCCTACTTGTGACAATAAAGATTATTATTATTATTATTATTATTATTATTAATAAAAAGTTCCCTTTATTGAGATTCAGGTCTCTGTTCTCAGAATCAACTACCCCACTATCCACCTTGATCAAGAATTCTATCATATTATGGTCACTCATCCCCAAGGGTTCTCTCACAACTAAATTGCCAAGTACTTCTTTCTCATTACACAACACCCAGTCCAAGGTGGTCTGTTCACTTATTGGTTCCTCAATGTATTGGTCCAGAAAGCCATCCTGTGTATACTCCAGATTGATGAAGTTTGATATTTACAAAACTCCATTAACCATCAAATACATATTAGAGGGTAGATTTACAGAATCCTAATTTGTTATGTACCTTGCATGGCATGAGCATACTTTGAAAAATTGTGGGTGGAAATCTCCCGTTGGGAGCCAAGTCCAGTGGCGGGAGCTGGTACAGGGACCGAGAGTGTTTCCCACTGCAGAGCCAAAGAAAACCTGTGGTATCTTACTGCCCAGGTATCATTAATTATGCAGTTGGTAATTTCCCCACATCTCTCTCAGACTGGATGACATCCCTTGCTGCCATATCTAGGTACCCTCTTTGAAAGGCACCTGGACATCCAGCTTACTGACAAGGCCTATGGAGAAAGCAGGAAGGGGACCGACCATGCCTAAATTCAGTGATACATCCCTGTGCATCCTCCTTGACTAGTTGAAGGCCAGGAAGAATGTTCTTTGTCCGGCTGATGGGAGAAGGTTGGCAAGCAAGGTACCCAACCCTACATGGGCGCAGGTTGCCGACGCTGTAAATGCCCAGCCTGTCCAGCACAGGTCAACCCTGCAATGCCGGAAGTGAATGAATAACCCAATCCACTCGCCCAGGATAGATGAAGTTTCAGCTGCCCACACGAACCACAATGAATGGCAAGGGACATGGCCCTCAGTGGTAATGGCATACGGCCATGCCTCATCCCCCCAGTGCAGTCCTTCCACTCTGCACTCCAGTGACCACTGTACCTCCTTTCAGCCTTCCACATTGATGCACGATCAATTGCACAGAGACGAGAGTTAAATGAGGCTTTATTACTCTCAGATGTGTGGCCTCCTACGGCAGCTGCCGAAATGGCTGCTGTATAGGGAGCACACATATTTATACTCTGCCTACTGGGCGGAGCCAGCAGGCAGGGAATACCCCATACCTGTAGTACAGGGCCTTACCACACACCTCCTAATATATACTGTGATTACCACACACACAGTGAGATCAATGCTGTATGGAGGGGGAGAGGGAAGGGTGGGGGGAGGTGCTCAGATGCAGTGGGCACCAGAAACCTCCGCAAATTTTATGCTCTCTGAGCCTTCCCCTTGTACGTGGATGGACTCCTAATTCTGGAGGGTGCAGGCTCAGAATCCTTCTGGACAACATGAAGTACATTAATGCCATGCCACTCAATCCAGTGGGTTATCTCTAAGAGTGAAAGCATGGAAAATGAATGTGAAATTGTACAAATGGATGTTAAATACTATTCTTCTCAACCCCTCCTTCTCTGTTGTTTCTGAGCAGGATAAATTAAGCCATAACCGACGAGAATGTCAAATGATGGGAAGCGTCGCCCACAACCGAACGTTTTGACAGAGTTAGAGGACAGGACAATCCAAAGGCCAGGTTTGGTGAGGACCAAGCCATTGGAGAAATGGAGACTGGATTTGGACCTCCACTCAATATGGATCCATGCATGGACTAGAAACGACAGGGCCAAAGGTTCCTATATGTTGGAGAATGCTCATGCTGTGCCTTGTTCTCTCCTCTCTCACGTATGGTTGCCACCAGGAAGATGCCAAGACCAAAGCCACAAAAAGCCCCATCAAGCCTTAGCACAAGCCCAG
This sequence comes from Scyliorhinus torazame, assembly GCF_047496885.1. NCBI lineage: Eukaryota > Metazoa > Chordata > Chondrichthyes > Carcharhiniformes > Scyliorhinidae > Scyliorhinus > Scyliorhinus torazame. Next base: position 36,461,714 of record NC_092721.1, read on the forward strand.
TCCTGGAGCGGAGTATAAAGAGAACACAAGGATAGAGATGTATAACTGTAAAGGCATGACAACAGGCCGCCTGCACCCTCCACCAGCCTAGAGACACACAGATCAGTATGCGCTCTGGTGCAGTAAGCGTCTCCCACTGTGGTGGTCACCACATAGAAATGTGTCCCCAGCAGGTGGAGGCAGTGTCAACCGAGCTCAATGGCACTTGGATGAGTTTTGGGAAGCGGCCTCTGCAAGGTCTCAGTCTGAGCATCAGCCTTTGGAAGCTGCCTTCCAAATGATGCTGGTGATTCAGAAAGAGGTGGGGGGTACATTTTGCAGTGGTGTCGGTGGCCCTCAGCAGGGTGACAAAATGAGGCCAAGGAGTCAATCCTGGCTGATGAAGTGGCTCTGATATGGACATGCATCAAGATCTGCATGGAGAGGATGGCGGAGTTCCTAGTCCAGCAGATTCTGCCAGAGATACACGCAGGCCTGCTGTCCAACCCTGGTAGCCATGGGGGAGTTCCTGCAGTGGCTACTGAGAGGGGAACAGGGCGCAGCGTCTCGAGATCTCAACCATGAGGCTCTGCAGAGATTGGATCAGAGCAGCAATGGTGGTAGTCACATTTTCCTTGAGCTTATTATGATCCCAGACTCTGGCGAGGATACTGGACCGAAACCCCAATATTTTAGTTCAATTTGTAAGGCGCTGCAGAAAGAATGATTTGCTCCAGCAACGATTGCATGAAAAAATAGGACTTTAGTATTTTAAAACAAGATTTTATTATGAATACAATATTAAACTGTTTAACTTCACACCGGTAAGAATATCTTACAGTTACTCGTTAACACTTCCACTCAATTCCCCATTAAAGAACAAGAGAAGAAAAATACAGCTCTCAATCCATCTGAAGTTGTTGCTTTGCCGAGCAAATCTGGGGCCCGGTTAGAACCCCTTCAGATTCTTGTTGAATACTTTCAACTCGCTGCTTCAACTGGCTTGTTTCAGCCTCTTCGTGGACTTCAGACAAGACTGCTCTGTTTTAAAATATTATTCCCATTTTTTTAACTATCCTACTGGGATAGTAAACTGCCTTTACTTGTGGACTCTGTGGTAGCCAGATCAGACCTTAACTCTTCTCTCCAAAAGCTTAACTCTCTCTCCCTTTGCTCCAGCCAGCACAGACACCGTCTTCCAAAGCTGGAAAACAAATTAACTTTCCATGGGATTGAAACTACATTAACTCCCCGTGGACTGTGCCCAGTCAAACCACAGTGCATTAGCCCCCGGATGAAGGTCCGATCCCCCTGGGTGAAGTCCCTGTAAAATGGTACGGCACAGTGGCACAATGGCAGGATGACACGATGGCACAGTGGTTAGCACTGCTGCCTCGCAGCACCAGGGATCCAGGCTCAATTCCGGACTTAGGTGACTGTCTGTGTCGAGTTTACATATACTGTCCGTGTCTGCGTGGGTTTCCTCTGGGTGTTCAGATTTCCTCCCACAGTCCAGAGATGTGCAGGTTATGTGGATTGGCGATTCTAAATTGCCCCTTAGTGTCCAAATATTGGATAAATTGCCCAAAGGTTAGGTATGGTTATGGGGTTACATGGATAGGGCGGAGGAGTGGGCCTCATTAGGTTCTCTTTCACAGGGTCAGTGTAGACTCAATAGGCCGAATGGCCTCCTTCTGCCCTGTAGAGATTCTATGATTCTATGGTCCAATCCTTATGCGAAGTTGCTACACTGGGGATAGCCACCTCCTGAGTGCTGCTTTGCGCAGAATTTCCACATGGTTGAAGCTCCACTAACTTGGTGCTGCGCATTATGTTCTATGGCCCGGTTCCAGGAGGCCTCCATCTTTTCATTGGATCTCTGCCAGAAGCCCAAGGCCTTACTAAGGTGAGTGCTGACTTTTGCTAGGCACATTCATCCAGACATGTTCTGGACTGGCGCGATTTCCCCCTGGTGTACAATCAGGTATAGGGCAGGTACATTTCTGGTTGGGTCTGAATCTGCATCCCCTTAGGCCCATTCAAATAGGTTTCACATCGTCCTCTAGTGGGAATCGCGACCGGCCATAGCGGGTAGTAGCAGAAGATCCGGTTGTCATTTCACATTGGTGTACAATTGATTTTTGGACCTCCTGTTTAAATACGCCTTCTTGCCCACCAACAGGCCCATGGGAGAATTCCACCTTGTGGCTTACATTATTCAGATGTATGCCTCTGGCATGAAAGTTGCTTGTGGTTTGCGAGGGTTATAGAGTTATGGAGGATTCTAGCATGGAAACAGGCCCTTCAGCCCAACTTGTCCACGCCGCCCAGTTTTCACCACTAAGCTAGTCCCAATTGCCCACATTTGGCCTATATCCCTCTATATCCATCTTACCCAAATAACTGTCCAAGGCCATTTGATCACCAGATGTGTTCCATAACAAATTACATCTGATAAAAAGCATTGGGGTACAGAAATAGACATTAATCCAAAACTGATCTCAGAGAAGAATATTATTTATGTTAACCTGCTATTTCGTGATCTTCAACTATGAGATGTGTTCATGCCTATAAAAAGATCCGGGCGCATACTGTACTTTGAAACTGCACTCATTGAAGAAGTGATTTGTGCTCCTTTTTCTGCTCAACTCATTTGCTTCCTTACCATTAAATGTAAAATCTTCTGGGAACCAACACAATTGGGCAATGTCTTTGAACAGTTTTTTAAAAAACTTCCATTGAGACGCATTCCATGGCATATCCACAATCGACAGTCCGGTGCAGATTTATTAATACAACCAAAAATGGATTTAATTTTTAAAAATACACTTATAATTAGATTGTCTCGTCCACCACCTATTTAAATAACTCAAAATGTATTTTCAAAGCTATATGTTGCCTGCTCATATTGATGCACAGCCATCAGTTTCTTAGCATGTTAAAACAAGCCTTGAAAATATGCTTGCTAATGTCCTTGCACCCACAAGAAGTTTAATTTAAAAAAAAAAATCTTAGCATACCCAATTCATTTTTTCCAATTAAGGGGCAATTTAGCGTGGCCAATTTACCTTGCCTGCACATCTTTTTGGGTTGTGGGGGAGAAACCAATGCAAACACGGGGAAACCCACGCAAACACGGGGAGAATGTGCAAACTCCACACGGACAGTGACCCAGAGTCGGGATTGAACCAGGGACCTCGCCGCCCTGAGATAGCAATGAAGAAGTTCAATTTTAAGTCTCGCCTCCTGCAAAGGCTCTCAAATAGGTACAAAAAGCGAAAACCCATTATGGTGACTCATTCGATGGGAGGCGATGGTGCAGTGATAATGGTACTTGGCTAGTAATTCAGCCATGTGTATGCAAAGAGATAAGTTAAATTCCACCATAGCAGCTGGTAGAATTTAAATTCAATTCGTAAAATCTGGATTGAAAAATTATTTCAATAATGGTGACCATGAAACTATCACTGATTGTTGTAAAACATCCATCTGGTTAACGAGTGCCCTTCAAGGAAGGAAATCTGCCTTTTTAGCTACATGTTACACCAGATCTGCAGTAATAGGGTTGACTCTGAACTACTCACTGAAATGGCATCGTAAGCCACTCAGTTCAAAGGCAATGGGGGATGGGTAACAGATTCTGGCCTTGCCAGTGATACTCACATCCCATCAAACTACTTAAAAATAATATTGGGGATATGGCCTGAATTGTGAGCAGGTCTTCCTTCTAGCATGATGCTAGTCGACTACTGAAGAAATGGTGGATCTAACTTGCTCTTGATATTCCTCAGATGAGCTGATGTGGCTGATTTCAAGATGGATTGAATGCGAAGAAAAAACATGCAACCTATTTGAAACTGCACCCATGATTTGAATCCTGACCAGCTCCAGTGTGGAATTCTCTCGTTTTCAGAGTGTTAACTTGGGGGAGGGGAGTGGGGGGGTGGAATAGGGAGTAAGTGGTGTGTAGCCCACCGGCTGCCCTGCATGTTTTTCCCTCAGAATATTTGGACACTGTAAAAAGAAAATCATGGCAGCCGGTCCCACGATGGCGGGATGAGCTCTCAATTGTCTTTCATGGGGGGAACCCCATTCTGTCATTAGCGTGGGGTGGGGAACATCTGAACAGGAAATCACACTGTGGTAAAAGCCACCTCGGGGGGGGGGGGGGTGTCCTAATGGATTCTCCGCCCCTACTTGCTTTCTCGCCCACTGGAAGCGGGTGTGGAGCATCCCGGCCCGAGTCTATTTGAAGCTTTAATGAATGTTTCATGTCAATATGGAACTATTGTCAACAAACCAACTGCCTTATTCCAATAGGTTTTGAATGCTTTTAATTATATGCTAAATCAAACTACATAATCCTATCTGGATCACCGATGGGCAGGTTAAACCTTCAATCAAAAATTTTGAAATGTCTAAGGAATTTTGTCTTAGCTTCAAAAGGATATTGCCGAATTGGCAAGAATACAAGACAGCAGCAACAATTCCAGGATTTCGGGTCCCTGAAAAGACCATTCTTGAAGAAAGGAATTATCAGCTGGTTATGATTCAAATGTGTAATGTGTAGGGGCACAGGCATTGTATAAATCAACAGGTTATTTAATCTAGATTGTGGGCACGGTTCTAGGATTACAAAGAGTGACATTTATAGCATCTAGAGATTTGGGAAGTTTAGTGATACTTTTTTCACCCACATAGCATTCAGTTTCTCCAATGGGCTCTGCACAAAAAAGTTAATGTTATGGTAGCTTTGTCATTTAACAAAATTAATTCCTGCACCAGACGTTGTTCAGGAATTGGGTTGAAGATTACACGTTATTAGTGAAGAAGGTTGAATCCTCCACGAATCCAATGGTTTGTGTTCTAATAAGACGAAGAAAATTCTGCAAGGTGAAGGATTTGGAAAAGTTAACAGCAGGCCCAATCACCCTGGTATCAACTGAAATGTTATTATGCGGGGAAAACTCCTGTGGGCACAATCGCATTGGAATTTGACATTTCTACTGTTTGTCTATTTATATTTGGCTCATTCATTTCTGCTGTCTTTCAACATTCATATCAAAGTTCAGAAATTGTTTTCTGTAAAGCTTTCAGTCCACTACTATCCAGGCCTTGCTCCCAGGTCAAAGATCTGCAACAACTGGGCGATTATAATTTTGAGTCTGCTACAGCGTGCATGGACAATAAATTGTACAAATCAAAATAGTGATATATTTTATTCTGCACTTGTCAAACTGGTGAGCAGTACTTGGAAGGTGATGCTGTGAAACAAAATACGATTTTCGCCCAAATTCTAAAGCAAACTGAGTGAATTGCATATGTGGCCCAATAGGGCAGCTGCCATCAGTGTGCCTCATATTAACTGTTTGGGTTCTGTTCCTCTCCTTAAGCTAAGAGAGAAAAATATGAGCGAATAAAAGGTTCAGGCATTTGAATCCATGCATGAATTGATTTGGCCGAGAAGGCACCATGATCGGCTGCATTGAAGAACAGTAAATTACTGGAGAAAATAGATCTGAATGTACGAGACCAAAAGGAAAATGTATCAAAGTACAGCCTGGTGCAATTTTACTTGACAACACTATTCTGTGCAGTATTCTACTGCATGTGGAATATCTGCTTTCCTCTAGTAGTTCAACACAACGCTTTTCAACCATTTGAGGTGTCAAGGGTCTATATGAGCAATTGAAGTTGCAAAGGTAAAGTGGAACCTCCATTATGTTTCTCAATGCAAGAATCTATTTTGATGTTATTTACTTGTAACATTATATGATTTTCAAATCAAAAAATCATTTGCTGATAACGTTTTTATTAATAGGATCCCCCTCTTGAGTATTTAATATTACAGGGTTTCTTTCTGTTATCATTTCCAGGAGTAGTTATTTTTACCATAACACCGTTCCAATGAATCAAATGTGTGGAATGTTGCCAACTGAGGCCATAGGTCTTTCTGGATGTCTGATCATGTGGCCCCTATCATGTGATATTTGATTATGGGTACCTGACACACGTGACATCAGTTTGTGATATCTGTTCATGTGATGACCTCAAATGTTATAGCATTTATTGGATAGAAGTTGTGGATCTGTGTGGATGAATTATCTTTGCTCATAGTTTTGAGTGTGAAGCAGTTGTTGGCATTAAGTTCTGGGATGCAAGTGGCCTCCTCCTCTGACATGTGAAGTAACAAAACTGAGAGTTGGGAAGAAGGGAAAACAGGAGGGATAGTGATGATGTTCACAGGGAGAAAAAAGGAAGTGAGAGGAACATTGATTCCAATCTCAACAATTGTAACTCACTGAAATTGCCATGTTAATAACTAATAGTAATTCTGGCAACATGCAGCTTCCCTCACATTAAGAGTAACGCAGTAAATTATTGATCATCTATAAATAACTGGCAGTCATGGGTGAAATGTTCCATTGTCCAACTATAACTAGTATTACTCCTTTAACCCACTAATATTCATCCAGTAGCTGGAATCTGAATCCCCATGTATTTGACATAGTAAAGCATGCCATTGATGTCACTTTTAAAAATAATAATAATCTTTATTATTGTCACAAGTAGGCTTAATTTAACACTGCAATGAAGTTACTGTGAAAATCCCCTAGTCACCACACTTCGGCATCTGTTTGGGTACACAGAATTTATGGGCGGGATTCTGCAACCCCCCGCTGGGTCGGAGAATCGCTGGGGGGGGCAGCGTGAATCCCGCCCCCGCCGGCTGCAGAATTCTCCGGCACCGGGGATTTGGTGGGGGCGGGAATCGTACCGTGCCAGTTGGCGCCCCCCCCGGCGATTCTCTGGCCCGCGATGGGCCGAGCGGCCGCCCATTTTCGGCCGGTCCCGCCGGCGTATGTTACAACAGGTACTTACCGGCGGGACCTGGCTCCGCGGGCGGCCTCCGGGGTCCTCGGGGGAGCGAGGAGGGATCTGGCCCTGGGGGGTGCCCCCATGGTGGCCTGGCCTGCGATCAGAGCCCACCGGTTCATGGGCGGGCCTGTGCTGTGGGGGCACTCTATTGCTCCGCGCCGGCCGCTGCATCAGTCCGCGATGGCCGGCGCGGAGATGAACCCCCCCTGCGCATGCGCTGGGATGATGCCAGCAAACACTGGCGCTCCCGTGCATGCGCCAACTCATGCCGGCCGGTGGAGACCCTTCAGCGCCAGTTGGCGTGACGCCAAGCCCTTCTGCGCCAGCCGGCGCGACGCAAACCACTCCACCACCGGCCTAGCCCCTGAAGGTGCGGAAGATTTCACACCTTCGGGGCGGCCCGACGCCAGAGTGGTTCACGCCACTCCTTTGCGCCGGAGTTGCCCGCCCCGCCGGTTTCCAAAGAATCCCGCCCATAATTTCCAATTCACCTAACAGCATGTCTTTCGGGACTTGTGGGAGGATACCGGAGTACCCGGAGGAAACCCACTCACTCACGGGAGAACTAGTTGTCATCATTTTGGCTTCTCGTTTGAACTTAGATTTTGTGTAAGGGTGACAAATCTGAACTAGAAGTCTCAGTCCCAATGGGAAAAATGGGTCATTTTCAGGTTGGCAAACTGGAAGTAGAGAGATGCAATAGTGATCAATATTGGTCCTCAACAACTTACACTCTATGAATTGGATGAAGGAACTGGATGCAGTGTAGACAAATTTATTAATAGTACAAAGATAGAGGCAGCACGGTGGCGCAGTGGGTTAGCCCTGCTGCCTCCCGGCGCTGAGGTCCCAGCTTCGATCCCAGCTCTCGGTCACTGTCCGGGTGGAGTTTGCACATTCTCCCCGTGTTTGCATGCGTTTCGCCCCCGCATCCCAAACATGTGCAAGCTAGGTGGATTGGGCACGTTGAATTGCCCCTTAATTGGAAAAAATGAATTGGGTACTCTAAAAAAGTTTGTTTTTAAAAAATAAATAAATAATACAAAGGTAGATAGGAAAGAGTCTGCAAAGGTGGACAGGTGAAGTGTGTGACTATAAATTTGGTAGACAGAGAACTTTAGTGGAAATGGAGAGAGACTGCAGAATACTCTGGTACAGAGGGATCCCAACATCCTTATACATGAATCACAAAAAGGTAAATAGAATACTAACTTTATTGCAAAGGGGTTGCAGTATTAAAATATGGATGTCTTGCTACATCTGTACAGGGTATTGGTGAGAACGCACCGACAATACTGCATAGAATTTTTTCGGAACATAAGAACACGGGACTTAGGAGGAAGAATAGGCCGTTCATCTTTTAAGCACACTCCACCATTTGGTAAGATTATGGTTTAATGTGGTCTGATTTCCACCATCCTGCCCCCCCCCCACTCCCCCATAGCCTTTGGTTCCCTTGTCTATCAAAAATCTATCTAATCCAGCCTTGAATAAATTCAATAACCCAGACCCCATTGTTCTCTGGGGAAGATTCCACAGACTAAAGATCCAGTGAGAGAAAGAAATCTGCTTCTCTATCTTGAAAGAGACAATGCTTATTTTTAAACTGCATCTCCCAGTTCTAGTCTTTTCCACCTGTTATGATCAGAGCATACATTATTCCTGAGCAAGTCAAGTCCAAGAGAGAAGCCTGTCTTGAAATTTTGTATTTTGAAAATGAGGAAGAGCTACTGACCCCAAAAGCATAGAGTTACCGTTTGACCTTGGGGATTTTAGATATGAAAAGATTTTATTAAAAAGGAAAATAAATCTTAAGCTCATAAGATTGTGCACAGTTCAAACAGTCTTACAGAACAATTCCCCCCAAAAAACCCACTTGGTTTAAACACACAAGTAAAATACCCTCTTGGCAGTGAGTCCTTTATAGATTTTAACTTGAAAAATCTATAAATGTCACCCAGAGCAAATAATTGTCATCATTTTAATGAAAGTGGAACAACAACTTCTCAACCATTTTTACTCTGATGTGAAAGTCAAAAAGGAGGTCCAATTCAGAAACAAACTACTTTCTGAGAACAAAAACTGTTCTGACTTGAAACTGGGTGACTGCTTCAAATTGGCTTCTAACTTGAATTAGATTCTGTGTAAGGATGACAAATCTAAACTGGAAGTCTCGACATACAATCTCTGGTCTTCAGGGCTTGCCCCCAAACAGCCACACAATTCAGCTAAACATCTTTCCTTAAACAATTTTCCCTCTTTCATCTCAAGCTCGATTGTCCTCAAACACCTCTTTGAACTCAACTTTGCCAAAAACATCTTTAATGTGCTGTCTCTATTTTCTGGTCAATGAAATTTAATATAACTTCCCCGCGAAACCTGTATAGATGTAAAATTTCTTTCTCACCTCTGAACTCTCCTTTGAAATTCAGTAACTCAAAAAACAAGTGTCCACCTATCTCAGAATGGAGATTTTAGATCCAACCTGATTCCTTGTAAATCAAATACACCATAACCCCTCAGTACAGCTTATCAACCGAAAACCTTGACCCTTTTATCTCTCAGTTCTCACAGGCAAACTATCACTATTACCCTTCCCAGTTTTTTTAATCATGGTTGCACACACACACACTTAAATATACAACACATCCAGAATTTGACAAAGGTGAGGAAAAATTGTTAAATGTTTGCATTAGACCTTAAATTCACCATTAGACAATTTATTCTGCGTAGTCGTTCCCTGAGATCAAGTGCCACAGTTTTGGAAATGCTAAAATGCATTGACAGTTTGAATTTCTTGGACATGTGCAGAAGATACTCAGCTGGGGTACTGTGTGCAATTCAAGTTGCCACATTATAGGAAGGATGTGATTGCACTGGAGGGAGTGTAAAAGTGATTCACCAGAATGTTGCCTGGGGATGGAACGTTTAAGTTATAAGAGAGGTTGGATCGGCTTGGGTTGTTTTCGCTGGAGCAGAGAAAATTGAGGGGTGACCTGATTGAGGTGTACAAGACTATAAGGGGCATGGACAGGGTGGATAGGGAGCAGCTGTTCTCCTTAGTTGATGGGTCAGTTACGAGAGGGCACAAGTTCAAGGTGAGGGGGAGAAGATTTAGGGGGGATTTGAGGAAAAAACATTTTACCCAGAGGGTGGTGATGGTCTGATCAGGTGTTTTTCATGCATTGATGCAGGCTCGATGGGCCGAATGGCCTCTCCTGTGATCCTGATTCTGTGAAAAAGGCGAATGAAATGCCTGCCTTCATAGCCAGAGGACTCAAATACAAATCCTAGACATGACACTGCAGCTAAACAATGAACATGTTGGATCACACATGGAGTACTATGTTCAGTTTTGTCTTGCTGCAAATGACAGTCTATTTTCTCTTCAATTCGATGTTAAGCGTTGGTAGAATTTTACCTGATTTGTTAAATGATCTTCTCCACTTTGTTACTTACACGACAGAGATGTGGGATAATTTCCCACCTTTCCCACCACTTGGCTGACTACAACAAGATGTATTTTAGATAAGTGTTTTAACCCCTTGAGTGCTGTGACACAAAACAGAGTTTCACATAAGTTCAAATTAAAATAAATAATAAATGTTTACTTTTCTCAGCATCCAAAATGTTAACGTAACAGTACCCACTCACTCAGTCATATAAGACTTACACAAACAAGAAAAAATGATGATATTAGATGTAGCATGCACTAAGATTTATGAAAGAGTCCAAATAGTCGATGGCTGGTATTTTCTGGACCTACCTTGACGGGGAACGGAAAATGCAGTGAGTCATCCAAAGGTTCATTGACTTCAGCAGCATCAATAAACCCCATCAGTGGGAAAGGCTGGAAGATCCTGCCAAGTGTTACTATTAATTCTGAATATAGTGGTTAGAAATGTTGCAGGCTTGAAGATCCTCTCTTAGATCACAGAAGACAATGGAAGTTGAAGGTTTTATGGTGATGCAACATTAGGGTCTGGCTTTTCCAATCAAAGTTGTGGTCAAGCCCCTTTAGAGAAGATATAACCTACAAGTGAGAAAACAGCGTTGGGGAAAATTTGGATCGGTGTCTGGTGGAATCCGTTTCCGATGTTCAGGCCCCCCCACTGCCGTGGGGATCAGGGTTCATGCCCGACACCAGCAGGAGGGTACAAATGGGTAATTAAGACCCATTTGCATCCTATTAATGGGCCGGACACCGGTCCTCATGATTCTCTGGTTCTAGGGACTGGTCCTCAGGATCAGTAACAATTCTCATGCACATGATTCCTGGCATGGTGGAGCTCATGGTGGGCCAAGGATATTAGATATTAAATGTAGCATGTTCTTTCAGGGAATTTCCCCCAAGGTCCATAGGAGGGCCACCCTCCCCACACAATGCAAGACCTGACCACCCCGCCCCTACCACCCCCCACCCCAGTGACCCCTAATTAAAGAGACCCCGCAGAGGTCTAATTAAATAGATGCCCCCTCAGAGATTCCCCTAGAAGAATTGGATTGGATTTGTTTATTGTCACGTGTACCAAGGTACAGTGAAAAGTATTTTTCTGCGAGCAGCTCAACAGAGACCCCTCTCTTGAAGTTAGAGAGCCTTCCAGGCAGATGCGATGAAAAAAAAAATCGCTGCTTTACAACTCACCTGTGCAATATACCTGCTGGCTCAGGCAGAGGAAGCAGCACCTATCAATTCATGGACAAAGCAATCAGTTGGGTTTAAACCACCTCAGATCTTTGATTTCTCTTTGGAATTGATTTTACTCAGCTGCGATTGGCAGCTTGCATCCCCACTCCCCCTCCTTGCTGTCAGCATTGTTCCATTCATCTCCCTTCATGGTTGAGTAATTCTGAAGTGGTCAGCTGTAAAACGAATTGCAATATTTATAAACATCGAGCTTTGCTTAACATCTCCTGGACCACTTCAAAATAGTTAAATGTTTTCCATTCATCTCCCCTCACAGTTGAGTGATTTTGAAGTGGTCAGCTGTGATATTAACAGAAACCACTTAACTCTGCATGGCTAAGGATTCAGAATTGATCCGAGCGGGAGCGCAAATCAGGTGCAGTTCAGCTCCATTGGGAGAAAATAGGGTGGGATTCTCCATTGCCCGACACCCAAATTCTCCGCCATGACATTTATTGCCGGCATCCTCTTCCACCCACCCCCCAACATTTCTTGTCAGCATCCCCTACCCCTTGCCCACTCTGAAATTCATCGTCGTAAACACCTCCCCCCTCTTCAATCTGATCCTCCCCGCCGACCCCCACCTACCACTGATCAAAGCCCCCAACCCATGACGTCACAGGCGAAGGGGCAGGATAAATGGGGAAATGTGATCTCTCCAGCGAGAATCCTGGTTTCCCGGTTCTGGGGTGGTTTTCAGTCTTCACTGCAAATCCCGTGGGAGGTGAGTGAGAGCTGAAGGTTCTGCCCTCCACGAAAGCCATAATGAGCAAGCTAAGCATTGTTGTGCTGCTATAAAACAAGCCAAAGTCTCAATGGTTTGCATCAATGGGAAATTGCTGGTGTGAATGAAATCAGTGTACTGCTGTGCTAAGTTCCTGTAAACCCACATTACAGCAAACATTCTAACACACCATTGACAGTGATTCCTTGGAAGGGCATCTCAGAAAGTTTGTGCTTTCTTGACTCTGTCAAGGGTTTTTGAGTGAGTGAAAACTTGTGCTAAATGGGCATGGTGTTAATAAGGTATACCTGTCTGAAGGTTTGTTTTTAATTGGCAGTTTTTGTCCTAATTGTTGACTACTATGATTCGAACTTGCCTGCAAATATTAAATCTACTGCACCTCAGGTTTAGCACTCATGCACTGAGTAGACACAATTTATGTGGAACAGGATTAAGCCATTGAGTCCCTTGAGCCTGTTCCAGCATTCAATGAGACCGATAGTTTAGATTTGAAACCTAATTCTGTTTACCTGCCTTTGTCAATATCCCTTAATACTTTTGGATAACAACAGTCTATCAATTTCAGTTTTAAAATTCCAGATAATCTTGCAGGTTTTGCAGAAGAGATCTCTAATCTTCGACCGCACTTTATTCACAAAACGGTATCCTTCAATCACCATAGAAAACTGTCCTTCCAATTATCAGACCATGCCCTCCAGTCCTATGGACCCCAACTAGCATAAATTGTTTGCTTGGATCTACTTAATTGGTTCCCCTTGATATCACGGAAAATAAGGCCTAAATTTGATGGAATGCTAACCCCAGTTTGAGCAATCTCACCTCCCAATTTAACCCCAGTTAAGTATAATTCTTGTAAATCTATGCTGCACTTTCTCAAAGGTCAATAGATCCTTCCTAAAACCTTACACCCACAACTGCGCACCGTACTCCAGGTGTTAGTCGTACCATGGCTTTGTATAGCTACCAACCTTTATATAAAAGCCAACATTCCATCGGCCTCATTTGATTATTTTCTGTAATGTTCATAGCATTTACATAATTTATGCACCTGGACCAGTAGGTCTCTGAGGAACTTTACTGCTCCTCACGTTTCAATCTTCAGGAGGTGTCCTTCCTGCTCGATCCTATCGGGCCAAAATGGATGACCATAGAGTTGCCCACTTTGAAATCCAGCAGCAACTTTCCCAATCACTTCACCTATTAATTTTCTTCTTCAGTTCTTTGGTTGAAGGCAGATCATTGGTGATTATTTGGCAGACTGTGGCAAAGTGCGCTGACTTTTTCCTACAAGTAGGGTGAGGAGGCAGTCTCTGAGTTTACCTCAGCTAGAATGGCGATCAAACAATGTGTTGTTGGCATCAATCAAATCCAGATGACAACCAGATGAGCTAACCACTCCTCCCCCGCCAACTCTATTAATATCTCTATATTTTTTCACTTTCATTAACACTGCTTATAATGCAACCTATTTTTGCATTGGCAACTTATTCATAGATACAACACTTTAGAATCAAATTCCACCCAGCCTTAATCTGCTTGGCAAACAGCGCTGCTAATCTTTAATCAAGGCTTCGCAGAACTGGCCGATGTCCAATGTTCTTGTCTCAGGGAGATCAGTGAACCTACACAGTGATTCCCTCCAGCAGAAACATGCAACTATTAATCAGCCATTAGGAACCTGATTGTCATAACAATGACACATCCAGGCCAAAAAGTGTCTTTATGAAAGTGGTGTGCCCAACAAAATACAGCACTTGGCAGCACGAGCAGAATGTGGAGGTCAGCAGCTCAGTGGCAAGGTCCTCTGGGTTCAATGTATTTTGAGGGCTTATACTGCCACAACGTTCGTGCTTGCAGAAAAATTGGGTGAAATTTTATCAACCTCCAGGTGGTGGGCTAGGAGGTGGAATGGGGCCAGTAAAATGCCAGCGAGTAGCGTTGGGGCATTGGTGAGGCCACAATTAGAGTGCCGTGCTCAGTTTTGGTAACCTTACTTAAGAGGAACATCATTGCATTGTTTGGAGAAGGTTCACTAGGCTGATCCCTGGGATGAAGGTGGGGGGTCTTGGGGTTGGGGGAGAGTGGGTGGCGTTGAGCAGGTTGTGCCCATACCTGGGCCTGAACTCTTTGGAGTTTCGGAGAATGAGAGCTGAACTTATTTAAATATGTGAGATCCTGAGAGGACTTGACAAAGTGAATGCGGCGAGGATATTTTCCCATAGAGGAGAGACTAGAACTAGGGGACATAGTTTAAATAATTAAAGACGGAGATGAGGTGGAATCTCTTCTCTCAGAGGTTTTTAGAGTTCCGAATTCTCTCCCCCGGCAAGCAGAGGATTTTGGCTCAATGTTGAGGTAGACAGATTTCTGATTGACAAATGGGGCAATGGTTATAGGGAGCAGGTGGGAAAGTGAAATTCTGGGCGCAATCAGATCAGCCATGATCATACTGAATAGCGGAATCTGCTCAAGGGGTAGAAGGAGCTGATCCTGCTCCTATTTCTGATATTCCTTTTTTGGGATAGCTTGTCAAGGCTGTCAGCCATCACAGCAGTTTGCAACCATGGTTACAGCAGTGATTCATTGCCTGCCAACCAGAGACGGGCGGCCAATTGAGTTTGAGAGCTTTGTGGATAGCACATTTACAGAGATGGTCACCCTGCAGCTTAATAATCTGCAACGGGGATGTGGTGACAGAATGGTGCTGTTATTGGACTCGTAATCGAGAGTCTCAGGGTAATGCTCTGGGGACCTGCGTTTGCATTGGGCCACGGCAGATGGTGGAATTTGAATTCAATAAAAACCTGAATTAAAAATGCCTCAGGTTCACTAATGCCCTTTCGGGAATGTCCTTGTCATACATGTGACTCCAAATCCACAGCAAAGTGATTAACTCTTAACTGCCCTCTGAAATGGCAAGCAAGCCAGTTAGGGATAGACAACAAATGCTGTTGTGCCAGCCACACCGAGAATTTTTAAAAAAGCAGAGGATGGGTAACCATCCAGTAAAATAGAAACAGGAAAGTAGTGCAGGATACTGATGCAAGTGATGGTGCATCCGGGGAGTGCAGCCTGATCCAAGTCCACAGAAACATGGTTGGCTCAGCTGTATAGGACATGACAAAGAAGACTGGAAGAGAATTCATGCTCGGTGATGTTATATTATCTGCCTGCATGCCATTGCAAAGGAAAGGTGACTGGCAAACAAAGTTAAAATGGGCCTGGAAATGTGCATGACCCATGGTATGATGTATCGAGTCACATAGTATTAGACTGAGTGATCGGACTAGAGAGGGTAAAGGAGAAAACAATAATGCCTAAATCAAGGTCACTGTGCATGTATTTATTTTCATTCAAGGGATGGGGACTTCTCTGGCTCGGCCAGCATCTATTGACCATCCATACTAAATAAGAGTTGCAGATGCAATATTAATTTGGAAATATCATTTTGTGGTGATCACAACCTAACTCAAGGAAGGGCAGGACTAGATGTTAAATATTCCAGAATACAATGTTCAAGGAAAATAGGAAAAGAAGAAAAGGGGGAATTGTGGTAGCATTGATATAGGGGAATATTGTGTCGCTGGAACGAAAGGATGTCACAAACTGGCCAAGGACAGAATTGAGTACAGGTCTGAGCACATCTCCAACATAAACTGGGCTTTCTGCTAGACCAGGTTCTCCTTGCTATCTGCCACCCTCCCCATGGAGACTTTCATGCACTCCCATGTTGGAGCCACTGCAACAGTGGGGACACAGATGGACTCCTTCACCTCATGCTGAGGACCTCTGACAACGCTGCCTGATGTTCCCCTCCCTCTCTATCATACTCCAATATCTTCTCCAGACTTGCAGCTGGAACACCAAGGGCAACAGAGGCATGGCATCAGTAGCATCTACAAGTTGCACTCTACTCCAGTCTCCATCACCACAATGGCTGTGCTTTCAGTGTGGCTGGGTCAGAAACCCACAGTTCCATCCTCATTAGCAGACCACATGGATTGCAATGGGGCAATGCGGCAGCATTTCTCAAGGGCTTTCATGGATGGACAGTACCGATGCTGGCCTTGTCACCTCTTCGAAAAATTCAGTCTAGTTGGTCAGACGTGATCTTCCCTTAACAAAACCATGCCGACTGTTCTTGATTAATCCTTGCCTCTCCAAATGCAGATTAATTCTGTCTCTCAGAATTGCCTCCAATAGTTTCCCCACCACTGAGGTTAGACTGACTGGCCTGTAGTTTCCTGGTTCATCCCTTCTTCTCTTCTTGAATAATGGTACCACATTGGCTATCCTCCTGTCCTCCGGCACCTCTCCTGTGGCCAGAGAGGAATTGAAAAGTATTGCCAGCACCCCTACTATTTCCTCTCTTGTCTCACTCAAAAGCCTGGGATACATTTCCTCTGGCCCTGGAGATTTGTCTCCTTTTTAAGCCTGCCAGACTACTCAGAGCCTCCTCTCCTTTTATGTCAATATCTTTAATTTTATTACATTTCTTCTTCCGATTTCTGTACCTACACCGTCCCTCTCACGAGTGAACACCGACGCAAAGTATTGATTTAGAACCCTGACCATGTCCTCCGGCTCTACACACAAATTACCTCCGTGGTCCTTAATGGGCCCTAATGTGTTCCCCTTTTATCCTTAATGTACTTGTAAAGCAACTTAGGATTATTTTACCTGCCGGTATCCTTTCAAATTCCCTTTTTGCTCTTCTAATTTCCTTTTTAAGTTCCCTTTTGCACATTCTATATGCCTCTAAGGCTTCTGCTGTTTTGAACTCTCGACATCTGCCATAAACCTCTCTTTTTCTCATTATCCAATACTGTATAACTTGATATCCAGGGTTCACTGGATTGGTTGGACCCATCCTTTTTCTTGATTGGAACATGTTGGTCTTGTATTCTCCCTATTCCTTGCGTCCCACTGTTCTGTCACAGATTTACCTAAAAGTGTCTGCTCCCAGTCTATTCTGGTCAAATCATATCTGATCTTATTAAAAGCAGCCTTGCCCCAGTTTAGCACATTGATCTTAGGCCCATCCTTGTCCTTTTCCATAAAACAACCTTGAATCTAACAGAGTTATGATCACTGTCTGCAAAATGCTCCCCCACTGGTACGTCAAACATTGCCCGGCTTTGTTACCTAAAATTAAGTCCAGGACCGCCCCCTTTCTCGTAGAACATTCTATGTACTGACTTAAAAAGCTCTCCTGGATACATTTTAAGAATGTGTTCCTTTTAAACCTTTTACATTATGGCTACCCCAGTTAATGTTATGGAAGTTGAAATCCCCCACTATCACTACCTTATTACTTTTACACTTCTCTGAAATTTGCCCACATATCTGCTCTTCTATTTCTCTCAAACTGTTTGGGGGCTTGTAGAACACTACCAACAATATGATTGCTCCTATTTGGTTTTTAAGGTCTACCTATACAGCTTCAGTTGAAGAACCTTCTAAGATGTCGTCCCTCCTTACTGCTGTAATTGATTCCCTGATCAAAATTACGACCCCCCCCCCCCCCCCCTCCTCTTTTACTTCCTTCCCTATCTTGCCTGAAGATCCTGCATCCTGGAATATTGAGCTGCTAATCCTGCCCCTCTCTCAACCATGTTTTAGTGACAGCAATTACATCATACCTGCATGTTTTAATTTGTGCCCTCAATGCACCTACGTTATTCGTCAGACACCTTGCATTAAAATAAATATCATCCAATCTTGCCAAACTCCCTTGTGACTTAACTGGCCTCGACATTCTATGCCTTCCTGACTCACTCAACGTCTCTTCTAATTTTGGTTGTGCATTGATCCCTGCTGAACCTTCTCTCAGGATCCCAGACCCCTGCCACGTTAGTTTAAACCCTACCCAACAGCACCAGCAAACATCCCTGCAAGGACACCGGTCCCATTTTGGTTCAGGTGCAAACCATCTGCCTTGTACAGATCCCACCATCCCTCAAAACAGTCCCAATATCCCAGAAATCTAAAGCACTCCCTCCTGCACTATTTCTCCAGCCACACATTCATCTGGAATGAATAGCACATGCTCTGTACTAACCTCACAGTGTCAGCATCTGAGTTGGTGGCTGTGTGTGTGACATCAAGATGGCGTCTCGTTAACTTCACTTTCTTCCCTCTCTTCGACCATCTTTGTGCAAGCTTCAGTTCTTGATCATCTGAAATGAATAAGGGACGTTGGTTGGGTAGTGATGAGGGGAGCAGAGAAATGAAGAAGTGTATGTTAGCATCATCTGCAGCTTGTAAATTAAAAGTGATTGTGAGGTGAGGGGAAAGTGGATTATCGGAAGGAGGATATGACACTTCAATACCATCATCTTCAATGACTTTGACTCGTCAGTGATCCACAATGGCTCGCACCGTCTCCTCCGTGAGCTTTGGAAAATGCAGTAGCATTTTTTTTCCCTCTGGTTAGTTCCTGCTGCCTCCAGTTGTACATCATCTTCTTCAACAAAAGTAAGGGAAGTGCAATGAGTGTTGGGAAAGATATTGGGTGATGTAGATGGTTAAATTGTTGTGAGTGTAAACTGTTATATCCAAATGCAAATTGCAACAACAGTTCTGTGTATATGTGAGGGGAAGGGTATGAGAATGTTAAGTATGGTGTTGATTGATAAAGATTTTTCTTGGTAGAATCATAGAATCATAGAATTTACAGTGCAGAAGGAGGTCATTCAGCCAATAGAGTTTACATCTGCCCCTGAAAGAACACCCTACCTAAGCCCACACCTCTACCCTATCCCCATAACCCAGCAACCCCACCTAATTGTTGGACACTACAGGGCAGTTCAGTGTGACCAATCCACATATAATGCACATCTTTGGACTGTGGGTGGAAACTGGAGCACCTGGAGGAAACCCACGCAGGCAGAGGGAGAACATGCAAATGCCGCACAGACAGTGGCCCAAGCCGGGAATCAAACCCAGGTCCCTGGCACT
This sequence comes from Scyliorhinus torazame, assembly GCF_047496885.1. NCBI lineage: Eukaryota > Metazoa > Chordata > Chondrichthyes > Carcharhiniformes > Scyliorhinidae > Scyliorhinus > Scyliorhinus torazame. The sequence goes on from NC_092721.1 coordinate 36,480,964, forward strand.
ATGAAGCAACAGTGTTAACCACTGTGCTACCATGCCGCCTTGGTAAGTGATGAGAATGTGGTGAATTGAACAGTGGCTGGAGCTAACGGTGCATTTTGTATGTTATGGCATTTGAACTGGTATTCGTTGACCGTAGCTACTTGTGTGAGGTCATTAAACTTCCCTGAAGCTGCATCCGAGTCCTTGTCACTGCACTCTGATCAATCATTTCTCTGACTATCTGTTCCCACTGCCTCCTCATCATGTGTCCGGAGGGTGTCTTTCCACCAATCACCCTACCCCAGCTCTAGCTTAGATCAAGGAAATATATCCTCCTTCCTAGTGCCGCCGCCAAGACTCCTCGTGCAGCACTGAAGAACATGATCAACCTTATCTTTCCCCGGTCAGATTCCTTTGTACAACAACTCCTTATTGCAGCCACAACATACCTCCCCTTTAAGTGTTGCAGGTTAGCTGTAAGTAGTGTAAGCCACGAGCGATATTGTGCACTGCTCATGAGCAGGAAATGCAGATTACTTCAGAAATTATTAGTATTAGCAGGCAGTACAAAATTTGAGTACTTCCTGCATGCTATTCAAAAAGACACAGGTTATTCATGTATAACAATCCCCAAAGCCATTTTCAGCTACTCACAATTTATTGCCCAGTAACATTTATTGCCAGCTCAGTACCACACTGATATTAGATCAAATATAAATCTCTTTATTCAGCAAGTACTCCGGCTCAATCACAATCTCCCAATTTAACTTCTCTCCTATGGGAAGAGCGCAGGACTCGGGGATTAGTTTTGCATTGTTCGCAAAAAGAGCCAATATAGATATGACTTCACAAATGGCTACCTGTAATCATAGACATTCGCTCAGGGACTGCTCCTTAAACATTCCTAAAAAAGAACCGGTCATAGGTTTAAGTGACGGGATCGAGGTGTGAATGGGCATTACGGAGACGGGGCTGCAGGATTATGAGGATTGACTCCTTAAAATTCAGGGGCATATGACATTCAAGAAGAACAGGAATCGAGGTAAAGGTGGAGGGGGAGCACTGTTAATCAAAGATGGCATTGTTCAATAGTTAAAGATGACCTTGTTCAGGAGATCAGAATGTGGCATCAGTTTGGGTGGAGTTGAGGAGTCTTTGCTACAGAGGATACCAGTAATAAAGGGAAGGGGTACAAAGAAAGCTGATGCAGTTGTGGACTGAGAAGTCTTTGTGTCCACATGGATATCATCCTAAGGTCTTAAACAAAATGGCTGATCAGGTACTGGATGAGATAGTGTTACTTTTCCAAAATTCCATAGAGTCTGTACATGTTCTGGCAAACTGGCAAATATAACACCTCTATTCAAGAAGGGAGAGAGGCAGAAAATAAAGGACAATGTGGGGGCGATTCTCCCAAATGGAGCCCAAGTGTTCGCGCTGTCGTGAACGCCGTCTCGTTTCACGATGGCGCGGACCGGGCCCGGGTACGACCGATTCTGTCCCCCACAGGGGACCAGCACAGCGCTGGAGCGGTTCACGCCGCTCCAACCTCCCTTCCAGGCGCCAAATGGGCGCCGCGCAGGAAAGTAGGCCCGGGGTGGGAGAGGCTGGCCCGCCGATTGGTGGGCCCCGATCGTGGGCCAGACCCCATCGGAGGCCCCCCCAGGAGACGGAGATCTCCTCCCCCCCCCCCCCACAGGCCATCCCCTGACCATTCGCACAGCGTTCCCACCGGCAGCGACCAGGGGTGAACGACGCCGGCGGGGCTCTGTCCTATCCGAGCGGCCGCTCAGCCCATCCGGGTTGGAGAATCGGGGGTCCCGCCAATTCCAGCAGCCCGCGGCTCGTGCCGCGCCAACTGGGCCGGCGCAATTGGCAGCGATTCTCCGCACCTCGGAGAATCGCGCGCCAGCGTCGAGGCACCATGGCGCGGTTGCGGCGATTCTCCGGCCTGCGCGAGACTCGGAGAATCGGCCCCTATAGGCCAGTTCGGTTGCAGATCGTCATGTGGAAGGTGCTTGCATCAGTTGTTAAGTAGGTTCTAGATGGACACTTTTATGAAAGGGAAACCTTGGCCTGGATTCTCCGATCCCGCGCCGGATCCCAATCCGTTGAAAGCGCCCCTCCTGGCGATTCTCCACGCTCGACGGGCCGAGTGCCCGCCGATTCCCGCCGCCGTCGTTTACGTATGGTCCTACCCGGCGGACCTCGGCGTTCGGGCTTCGGGGGCCTCCTGGCTGGTGGGGGGGGGGGGGGCGCGGGGGGAGCCGACTCCGGGGGGGCCTCCATGGTGGCCAGGCCCACAATCTGGGGCAACCGATTGGCGGGTGGGCTCATTCCGGGGGGGGCCTATGTTCTTCCATGCCGGGCCCCTGTAGGGCTCGGCCATATTTCCCAGGGGCCGGCGCGGAGACGGCCGTGGCGCGCATGCGCGGACCCACACCGGCCGTGGCGCGCCGGCTTTTGGCGCCGGAGCAGTGGACAGCACTACGGCACCGTTCTAGTCCCCTGGGAAGGGATGAATGCCTGGGCCTGGAGGCCTGTTGACGCCGGCGTCGCTCACGCCGGTTTTGACGCCGGCGTCAACACTTGGCCAGGATTTCAGAGAATCCCGGCCCATGTCTGATCAAATTATTGGAGTTTGTTAGAAGGTGTAACATGCGCTGTGGATAAAGGGGAGACTGAAGCTGTGCTGTACTTTGAGCTGAGGAAGACATTTGACAAGATGCCCCATCAAAGGTAATTGTGAAAATAAAAGCTCATGGTGTAGGGGGTAACATTTTAGTATGGATAGAAGATTGGCTGGCAGAAAACAGAGAGAATGCATAAATATTCCTTTTTCTGATTGGCAGGATTTGACAAGTGGAATCGCATCCAGGGGTCAGTGCTGGGGCCTCAAGATTTTGCAATTTCAATCATGACTTAGATGAGGGAAGTGAAGGGATGGCAGTGACATTTGAAAATGGCACAAAGTTAGGTCCGAACGCATGTTGCCAAGGGGACAGAGCTTTCAGACGGATATAGACAGGTTGAGTGAATGGGCAAGAGCCTGGCAGCTGGAATCTAATGTTATAAAATGTGAAGTTGGTCAGTTTGGCCGGGAGAACAAAAAATCAGAGTTCTACTGAAATACACAACAACTGCAGAATTCCGAGGTGCAGAGGAATCTCGGTGTTCGAGTGCATGAGTCTCAAAAAATTACTATCCAGGGACAGCACATAATTAAGAAGGCTGATGGAATACTACTCTTCGTTACAAGAGGAATTGAATATCAAAGTAAGGATGTTATTTATGCTTAGGTTATATATGGCACTGGTGATACCCCATCTCGAATACTGTGAGCAGTTTGTGCCTCCTTATTTAAGGAGGGATGTGAATACGATGTTGTGTTACGAGGAGAGGTTAGACTGACTGAGCTTGTTTTCACTGGAGTTAAGAAGAATGAGGGGTGGCGTAATTGACGCACAAGGGGCGGAATTCTCCCCCCCCCCCCCCACGCCGGTGGGAGAATCGCCGGGGCGCCGCGCGAGTCCCATTATGCCGCTCCGACACCCGCACGTGACTCCCCCCCCCCCCAAACCAGCGCGTCGAGAATCACGCTGGCCACTCGGAGAATCGCCGCTCGCCATTTGCAGAAAGGCGAGCGGCGATTCTCCGGCCGCCCCAACACGACAGGTTCCCGCCGGCGCCGTCCACACCTGGTCGCTGCCGGCGGGAACTGCGCGGGAACGCTGAGGGGGGTGGCCTGTGGAGGAGGGAAGGGGGTTCCTGCACCGGCGGGGGCCTCCGATGGGGTCTGGCCCACGATCGGTGCCCACCAATCGGCGGGCCAGCCTCTCTGAAGGAGGACCTCCTTTCCTCCGCCGCCCCGCAAGATCTATCCGCCATCTTCTTGCGGGGCGGCCTCGGGGTGGACGACAACCGCGCATGCGCGGGTGACGTCATTTACGCGGCGCCGGCCGCATCATTTACGTGGCGCCAAGGCCCAGCGCGCGTAAATTACACGACGCCGCTCCTAGTCCCACGGGGGCGGGAGAATAGGGGGTTGGGAGCGGGCTCCGACGCCAGAGTGAAACCTCCGGTTTTCACTCCGAAGTCGGCAATTAGACTCCATTTCGGAGAATCGCGCCCAAGATCTTGAATGGTCTTGACAAGGTGAGGGTGTATCCTCTCGTGGGTGAGTCGGGAACCACGGGGCACCTTTTAAAAATTAGAGGTAGCCCTTTTAGCACGGAGATGAGAATATATACATTTTTCCGAGGGTTGTTCAACTTTGGAACCCTCTGCCTCAGAAGGTGATAGAGGCGGGGAAGTTGATTATATTTAAGGTGGGAGTAGATGGATTCTTAGCAGTCAAAGGAGTCAAAGGTAAATGGGGGTAAATGGAAAGGTGGAAACTGAAACACAAGCGGATCAACCATGATCTTATTGAAGAATGGAGCAGGCTCATGGGACCTGACAGTCTAATTCTGCACCTACCAGTACTCACCGACTATGACCATATACTTTCTGTGCTTCTTTTTCATATAGGCTATCATCTTCTCTTCTTCCTGGTCCTCCTCAGATAAGTTCTATACCGGTATGTGAATTTCTCACTTGAACACCAAACACATTAGTGTGTCTGGGTACATCTATTTTGCCCTGGGAGAGACTTAGCAGGTTCGCAGTTGTTGTGTGCTAGTTTTTCATTGTACACTTCCGGCTAGCAGCAATGTGAAAAGGAGAGCTTAATTCATAAGTCTCCCCCAATCGGTGTGTATCTCACACTCATCTAGTTCTCTGCTGTGCCTCCTCGTGGTGATGCACAGAAACTGGGTACCTTGCAGCCCAAGGGTAAAGATTCACAATAACTTGTAGGGGATTGGCTTCCAGACATGCAGTTCCACAGGCATGTGGGCACGCCCAAACGCTCATGAATCAAACTCCCAACTACTGGGGCAAATAGCCCCATTGCCATGAGCATGCCCCAGGAGAGATGGTGGTTAAAGGAGTAAACGCGGACAAAACAATTTGGAGTGGAGCCCAAAGCAGACGCCTATGTCATCTTTTACAGAATTTACAGTGCAGAAGGAGGCCATTCGGCCCATCGGCTCTTGGAAAGAGCACCCTACCCAAGGTCAACACCTCCACCCTATCCCCATAACCCAGTAACCCCACCCAACACTAAGGGCAATGTTGGACACTAAGGGCAATTTATCATGGCCAATCCACCTAACCTGCACATCTTTGGACTGTGGGAGGAAACCGGAGCACCCGGAGGAAACCCACGCACACACGGGGAGGATGTGCAGACTCCGCACAGACAGTGGCCCAAGACGGAATCGAACCTGGGACCTGGAGCTGTGAAGCAATTGTGCTATCCACAAGGCTACTGTGCTGCCCTTCCGGATCCTCCGACATCTAAACTGATGTTCGACATAGTGCTTTTTTGCATTCTTTTACACCCAATCAGTGAGGTCAGGAGGAGTTTAGGCTGCTGTTTAGGCAGCCCAGGGGCTCCATAAATGTTGCAAGGCTTGCACACTGGTGAGGACACTCCAATTTTGCTGCACAGCTTGGAAGCAACATAGGAGATATCAGTTACGAATGCTGAACCCATCTCGATTGGCGTAGAGAATGGGCACTCTTGAGTTTCTCCGATGTTGGGACGGACCATCACGTCCCACTGGTCAGTTACTGTGCACCTCAAGCTGGGCAGCCTCGCCTATTACATTGCCCTTCCCTCCACCTCACCTCCACCTCCCCTCCCCCCTTGACTAGTAAGGGGCCAACCCACCTTGGGTTACCTGTTTCAATAAGTGATTGGTGCTTAGAGTCACGGCTCGGCAGTGGACCAAATCCTTTGCACCAGGTAAATAAATGAAGCAAACAGAGGGAAGATGCCAGCCTTTTGATTGGCAAGCTGGAACTTCAGGACCATCTGTATGGGATTGACAGTTACCTTGCAGCTAGATGTCCACAAGACAGTCATGATTGACATGGATTGGAAAGATTGAGAAATATAACCCATTCGTCTGGAAGGGAAAGAGTTCATAGGAAATACATTAGCAGGGTGCAGACCTCATTGTAAGGATTCGCTGTTCTTGTTTATAGAATCCACAACAAATGGTTGGAGCTGTCGTTCTCTCCGTCTGCCTCTGAAATCAAACAAGGCCTGTTAATCTCAAGACTACCTATGCTCCAATATGAGGAATGTGACTCTGATATTACCAGATACCCTAAATCAGAATACCTTTATCTGCTGGGGATTTCAAAGCAATAGTGGGAGTGGTTCGTGAGGCATAGTCCACTTGTATCGGATATCATGGCCTGGGAACAGACAGATACTACATTAGTTTGGCTGCTACCGTGATCCCTAATTAAAACTTTCTTTCAGAACAAACCCTGTGATACGATACTTGGAGCCACTGAAGGAGAGGACATTGACATCACCTGGGCCTGATCATCACCACACAGAACTCTCACAACAACACGCTTACTGCACACAACCACCATAACGCGGACAGCAATACACATCACGTCCGAGTGTGCACCAGGGTCAGAATGCCGTGTTACCATTCAGGGTGGAAAAGCTGTCTCAATAGCAACATCAGTCCCATTGTCTAACCAGGTAAAAACCAACAGTTACATAATTACGTTGAATAGGCCCTCTCCTACATTCACACACAGAGTGTAGAAGCAAAACAAAACATTTTTTGAGCCACTATTTACAATACTACACTCTCAATATATGGGCAACAAGAATGGAAAAATGTTGACATTGAAACCAGGTGATCACCGTTATTGATTACAAGAGATATATGGGAAAAACGATTCTGAATGCACTTACTGCTCAGGTAAAGCCCAACAGACCGCTGAGCATTGTGCCAATGACTACAGCTTACAATTTTGACACAATACCCTGATATCCTTTGACACAGGGAACTTCTACATCGATAAGTTGAAACATTGATTGGAGCGACACCTTTATTCAGCCCACAGACATGACCCCGAGGTTCTGATGGCCCGTCATTTTAATTCTCCACTTTGTTCTCATGCTGATATCTCTGTCCTCTGTCTGCTGCACTTTTCCGGTGAGGCTCAATGTAAGCCTGAGGAACAGCGCCTTTTCTGGTGGGAAGGCAATTTGCAGCCTTCAAACTCAACATTAAGTTCAACAATTTCAGACTTTAATCCATGTCCCTGTGGTAAACCACTGTGTTCTGATATTAGAGGTTGTACGGTAGTACCTGCACTACAGGTTTACCTGGGCCCCTGCATGCTAGCTCCTCCCAGAAGGTGGGTTATAAATATGCGTGGCCTCCAGCACGCAGCCATTTCGCCAGCTGCTGTGGGAGGCCACACATCTGATACTAATAAAGCCTCAGTTTGGATTCAACTTCGTCCCCAGTCAAATTGATCGTGCCTCAGTCCCATTTTGTTTCCTTCCATTTGCTTGTTTCGTCTTTAAAGTCAGCAATACTCCTGCTCTAGGCACGTCGGTTTTGCTTCATTGCTTCTTTTTTTTGTCCCATCACTCTTACCATTGGCCCTGAAAGACTAACTCTTCTATCATTCAATCTCTCCTCTTCTTCCACCCTATCGCAGACTTCCATTTTGTCCAGTCCCACCCGCTTCTTGCTCAGAAACTATTACATCTCCATCTTACCCATGATCTGGTGAAAGGTCACAGACCAGAAGCGTTAACTCTGTGTCTATCTCCATAGATGCTGCCATAGTTTATTTAATATTTCCAGCATTATTCATTTTTATTTCAGATTTCCCCATCCGCAAGATACTGCTTTTTTATTAGCATCTACCCTGAATACCAGTGTTGTTTCAGAACAATTGACATGGGGCTGGATTCTCTGATCCTACGGCTATGTCCGCAGGAGCGGTCTGGTCTTACAACCAGAAAGTCGGCGCCGCTCCCCGCACCGATCCTCCGTCCGGTGGGGGGGGCTAGCAGCTGCATAGCGTAAAGCCTCTCGCTTTACCTGCAGAAACGGCCGCAGAATGGCCGGGTTCATGGCCACGCATGCACACAGCGGCGGCCTGTGGCAGCCACGTCGTGCAATATGCGACGGCCGCGCACGGACCCGGCCTGCCAAGAACTGCACCCCTGTAATCAGCCTCGCAAAAACCCCCTTTCAGTGGAACAGCTCCCCCCAGCTGTGGCGACGCTGGACTCAGTCCACAGCCACCACGCGAGATCTCCGAACAGTGTGCGCACGTGCGAGCGACGGAGTTGGGGACTCGGCCCATCGGGGGTGGAGAATCGGGGGAGTGCCTCAGTTGACGTCCTGAAGCCATCCATACGGCATGCGGCATAAGTTTTTGAGGGGGCAGAGCATCGCAAAAACAGCGGCGCCTCCGATTCCGGCGTAAACAGGGATTCTCCGGCTGATCGCCTAACGCGATTTCGGTGTTGCAGATCATAGAACCCCGCCCATGATCAGTCTGGCAGCTACAGCAGAAGTAAGGTCAACAAAGGAGACCACTATATAGTATTTTCATCAACTGCACCAAGGCATTCAACCATGTGAGTGTTGTAATATGCCTTTAAGAGATTTAAGCGTGACATCACTCGAAGGGAAATGTATAATGTGATCCAGCCTTCGTTTCCATTTTACTTTGAGCAGAGCACACACACGCACACAGCCCTGATATCTTCAAACTTTACACCAATGTATAACTGTTCTCATGTGCCTCGTCTTAATAAGTCTACCCACAATGTGTAGACAAAAATCCCTTATGACTGATTGGTGCCTGTGTCTTGGACAGTAAATAAGGCCAAGGCCTCATAATATTTACAAAGTGGTGATCAGCAGTAGTCGACAGGTGGCAGCAAGATTAAGCGTAAGTACAACATGGTGAACAGCTTTCAATTGGCCTCCATGGCAGGAGAAAACCCTCACGTTGTGGTCAGATCGCAACAAAGGCACAGCATTGGGGAGTGTCGAGAATGCAGTTTTGTGACTACGAAGCAAAACTATGGAGACACAGAGCTGAGTTAGTGCTCAGTTAATGAGCTAGTAAACAGATGGATCCCATGTGGAGGTATTGCAGCACACAGTTGGTCAGTCCCGTGAGTGGGAAAGCGTGTTGAGAGCAGCAGCACTGGGTTAGCTCAGTTGGGAAAGATGAGTGACCAGGGTGTGGGGCATATCGATAGCAAGCAAAGGAGAGTCAAACAGAAAAGTCATAAAAATAGGGCCAGAGAAGATTGCAACTATGATGGGTGGCTTCGGGAGTTGCTGAACAATAAATTGACTAAAAAGCAAAGACGCCACTACTCCGTGGTGCGTTCTTGCCACAACCCGTCTTCATGGGCAGAGTTTAAGAAAAGTGCATGGAAGCGGCTCACCCAAGGGACCGCAGAAGAAGGAAGGTCAAAGGAATATTGTTAGTGTCCTCAAAATTCCACAATTGTAATTGGGATGCAGCTGAGCTACTTTCGAAATTCAAAATGTTTAAACAGAGTACAGGTTTCTTGATTCAGGCCTGTCTGAACCGAGTCGTGTTGGGTGCTCTGCTACATAGACGAACCAACACGGTTGCGGATGGTACAACTCAGTTTTATTACTAACAATAATAACATCTGTAAACTGGTTACTGTGGTTCGTTCATTACCCTCTAACCGGTGGACCTAGCCCTAACACTATCTTGGAGAAGCACTCAGCACATGGTAGATGTCTGAGTGCCTTGCTGTGAGCTCTTTGCCCTGAGCTGTCTCCTGCTGGAATGCACGGGAAGTGTCGTGTTTCCCCTTTTTGTAGTGTGTATGCTCTTGCCTGTGATTGGCTGTGATGTTGTGTGTGTATTGCTTGGTCCGTTGATCTGTCCATCAGTGTGTATGTATGTTTGCACCATGATGTTTATCTGAATATCATGACACAAACCATCAAAATTCATCTAACAATTGAGAATGCAGGTCTACACAGGCTGAACGCATCAAGACTAACAGAAGAAGAGCTAAAGGATCCTCAAAAGATATGGACAACATTAGAAGAACTGATCAGAATCAGGTTAAACTTCTGTAGTCATCGGCTCAAGTCTATGTCATTCTGAAAACAGCCTACCGGATCTGTCGACCACTTCATTAGCAGATGCAGACAAAAGGTACGTATTGTGATTTTTGAAACTCAGAGATAGCCAAGGGAATTGTTGAGTTGGTGATTACATCCACACCCATGGAAGCACTCCGCAGACGATCCGCTGGACAAGCTGAAAATGTATAGCATTTGAGGGTGGCATGATAGCACAGTTGGAAGCACTGTTGCTGCACAGCTCCAAGGTCATAGGTTCGATTCCCAGCTTGGGCACTGTCGGCCCGGAGTCTGCACGTTCTCCTCATGTCTGCGTGTGTTTCCTCCAGCTGCTCCAGTTTCCTCCCACAGTCCAAAGATGTGCAGGTGAGGGGGTTTGGCCATGCTAAATTGCCCTTAGTGTCCAAAAAGGTTAGGTTGGGTTACTGGGTTATGGGGATCAGGTGGAGGTGTGGGCTTAAGTGGGGTGCTGTTTCCAGGGTCCGGTGCAGACTCGATGGGTCGAATGGCCTCTTTCTGCACTGCAAATTCGATGATACTCTATGATACAAAGAGCTACTTGAGGATGCATGTAAGTACAAAGCAATTCTCGCAGGTTAAGAAAGCTTACACATCGTAAGTACAACCGTAATCGTTGGCGCACTCAAATTGGCTGACAGATGAAGCTGCTCAGTGTGATCGCCTCAATCCTAAAAAGTAATCCATAAAGGCAGGTATGACAGTGCAACAGCAAACCCGTTGAAATCCACACTGGTGTCAACACTCTTTGGCATATTCTTCATTTTGCTGCTGTCATATCCGTTCAGTTCACCTATATAGACTGTCAACTTACATACCAGAGCTGGCGGAAAGCCCTTCAGCCTTGAAAGACTGAGATCCAAGAGGAAACTCTGACACGTCTTCATTCAAGATTTGCTCTATTTGATGATACCACACTCTACATTCTACACCAAGAAACACCTTGTGGCAAATGGACAAACTTTCTCACATCTGCAAAGAATTTGGTTTGACTATTAGCTTCAGGAAGATAAACGTCATGGTCCATGACATTGCCATGCCATTGATCCCATTGACAAGGGGAGGCTAGATGTTGTTGACCACTTCACAAATCGAGGCTTCACAATCATCAGTAATCTATGTCCAAGCTGAGTAAGAGTGTCAAGCAGCAGTAACCTGACTGAGAATACCAAACTGTATGTCTATCAAGCCTGTGTCCTCAGCACACTCCTCTGCTGTGCTGAGACCTGAACTAAATTTTTTGGGCAGGAGAAATGTTTGAACAGTTTTGACCTTTGCTGCATCACTGTATTACCCTCCCCAACCCACCTCTCCCCACGTGCCTTCTCTTGATGGGATATGATCATCACCTCAGAAATCCTGGACGACTATCAACATGTGGTCATTACTAAGCCAATGGCGCCTGCAATGGCTCAATTACGCTCATGGGAACAATTAGATGCCCATGCCTCTGTTATAGGGCAGCATGGCAGCACAGTGGTTAGCACAGTTGTTTCACAGCTCCCCGTGCCTGCGTGGGTTTCCTCCGGGTGTTCCGGTTTTCTTCCACAGTCCAAAGACTGTTAGGTGGATTGGCCATGCTAAATTGTCCTTAGTCTCCAAAAAGGTTAGGCAGGGTTACTGGGTTACGGGGATGGAGTGGGCTTAAGTGGGGTGTTCTTTCCAAGGGCTGGTGCAGACTCGGTGGGTCAAATGGCCTCCTTCTGCACTGTAAATTCTATGATTCTAGACTTTTGTGTTCAGACCCCTGATCTGCGTGCGAAAACCGGGCTGGCCAATTGGGTCACATGACCCTTCACAACCTCACCCCTTCAAGGGACCCGCGACTACATGTCCCTTCACATTATTAGCAAGATAGAGGCTTTGGACAACATATAGAGGAGAACCGCACAATTAATTGCCACATCTTGGCTAATCAGGTGTAAAGAGCTCCGTCTACATTCTTTAAATGAACATAGATTCAGGGTGATTTTGTAAAAGTTTGTAAAATAGTGAAAGAACTTCATGTAATTTACGTGGACAGATTATTTCACCTACATAAGTTAAAAAGAACCAGGGGTCAGACTTATCTGCATTTTACATAAGGGGAGATTTAGTTTGGATACCTAATATGTTTTCTGGAGCTAACCTGTGAAACAGATTCACAATTCAACAACTCATGCACAGTAAAGGCATGTCCCACCCATAAATTTTAAAACATGAATTGTAATCAGTGTGAATCATATGGAACAGACTTCTCTTTTAAAACTGGGCATTCAAAATGCTGCAAAAGGTGGCTGAGAGTCACCTGACTCGATCTGTGGATTCAAACCACCACACTGTCTGGACACAACAAAAGGACTCACTTCAGACTAAGAAGTGTCATTACTCATCTCCTGATATCATCCCAAGAGTGCTTCCTGACCTGAATAGAGCATTCTGAAACCAAGGCAAAGATTGTCTCAAACCCACAAGGTGAAAGTTTGAAAACAATCACTACGTTGTGACTAATCCCCTGAAGCACAACACCATGAGCGGGATTTTCCGTCCCGTTCACAGCAGCAGGTTTCCCGATCCCGCTACGGTGAATAAGATATTTGGCTGAGCGCCAGATTCTCCGTCCTGGTGGGGGCGGACTCGCAACGGAGCATCCCGGCCCATATTTTGAAAAGGGGCCTGTGGGAAACCATTTTGGTCTCTCTTTTAGCCTTTAAGTGTGGTCTGTAACAGCACAACTGCAGAAACACAAGCAGTAGAAAGGATAGCGACATCTATGCTTGAGGACCTAGGGTCCCCAAGCCTTTTCATTTTCCTGTCCACCAACACAAAATCCTTATAGTGCAGAAGGACGCCATTAGACCCATTGAGTCTGCACCGACCGTTCGAAAGAGGATGATGCCGCCAAATGAGATGGCCACCTGCAAAGGACCATGGGAATTATGGCAAACCCAGGACTCAGACAGATACATAGTTAAAGCGCAGGTAGCTAGAACTGATCGAAACCCCCGCTCGTTTGCATTTTAATGGCCCGTTCCCCAGAACAATAGGACTCCAATCAAGAAACCGGTACAGCCACAGACTGATCTGTGCCACTCCCTTCACTCAGAAAGCCCAACTGCCAAGGTCAATGACCGCTAAGGACCTGCCCAGCCACCAAAGCATCCGCCCCTTTATTGGCCAAAATCAAAAGCAGTGATCGAAGCCTGTCGAATTATTGGGTCCAAGATTAAGGACAACCCCAAAGAGCGTGAAACCCTAGAGGGATAAAAGGGTACACAGCCATGTGTTCAGTCTATTTTGGACCCGGCCGGTGCCAGCCTCCTTTGAATCCGGCCTGTGCCAGCCCAACTGCAGCATAACGACCAGACAGCCAAGTTCAAGACCAACGATCACTACCTGACGGATGAGCCCAGCAGAGACAGAGCCACTTCTTCAAACCAGCCACGTGAGATCAAGATCCACAGCCTTATCCACAGTGCCGATCACCCTGAAGTTAAGTATAGGTTATTGTCGCTGATAGGTGTAGTTTAACTCGTAGTAGATATTGTGCTTGCATGTCGAAGTAACCATTGTGTGTAAATAAACCATCTTTGAACTTGAACTGACTAACTAGTTGTGTGGTCATTTGACAGATATATGGGAAAGCCTTGTGGATAAGTAAGAGAAATAGAAACACCCACAGTATTGGCGACGCTGTTGGGACATAACATCATATCATAAAGAGAGCCTCATCACATAAAGAGCAACATTATTTGTGGCGCTGGTGGGATAGTATTCTATTCCGATTGGCAACATTATTGGCAACTCTGACGGTACTCGATTAGAAATGATTTTGTCACTCCGAGAGAACCCACAAAACCTTGAAATCCAATTGCGAGAGAAAGAAAGAACCACAAGTGCAAGCCCATATCGACCAAATCACTGAATTTCGGAAGTGTATTAATGTGCATGCGTACTAACAGGGATATAAGGTAAACTCGTTAGATTGTGTAAAAATATCAGGAGAATTGTGAACCAGAAAATAGCTCAGGCCATACCCACTGTTCAAATCGTCGCCTTATCTCCCTGTCCCAAATTAACAATAGGAAACAGAGATTAACGGTAGGAAACGAGAGAAAAGAGAAATTAAAAAAGAGATATTAGAAGCAATGGCCACTAAAGCAATGGAACGTTTAATAAACCCACAGGAACCCGAGGTCGCAGCGTCCAACAGAGCAGAACAATGCCCCATATGGGAGGAAGAGTTGAGGAAGTATTTAAAGGGGAAAGGATGGGAAGGCGAAAGGATGGCCCCTTTGGTCCAATTTTAGTGCGAATGACGAGTCAGGTCCAAGCATAGGACAAACTTGGTGGGACAACCTAACTGAGGTCCAGAAGAAAAATGCAGCGAAAGTCCGAAATCCGATGGCAATACTGTCCTGTTTGGCACCGTTGCGAGGCACAGAGGAGGTCGTGAAGGCAGTAAGTTGAGAATGAAGAGAAGAATGAGGGAAACAATAGTGAAAACGAAAAAATAATTGAGCAACTCCGGGAACAGTTGGCAGCTAAGGATAAGGAGCTGGCTGATGTGAAACGTGCACACCAATCTTGTTTAGTTCACCTTCGCAGCTTTCAGAGCCAGTACGATAAAACCTACCGAGATACACAGCGCGCAGTCCTGGTAAGAGAAGAGACAAAACAGCGGGTAGCACAGTTAACGAGTGTGCTATTATAGGTATTACGGTACCTGAGAGACTGAAGTACCATTGATAGAACCTGTATGCTTGCTATTGGTTAGAGTGTATAATAGCTCCGCCCTGATAGGCGGGGTATAAGAACCTGTGCCGTCCCAGCAGCCCTCATTCTGTACCTGAGCTGCTGGGGGAAACATCTAGCTTTTAAAGCCTTCAGTTGGACTACAACCTCGTTTTAGCGGTCATTGATCATGCATCAATTTAATAAGCTAGATTTTAAGAAGAAAGGTTGGAGCTCCAAATCAAGCCGGAGCGGTTGCAACTTAGCCCCCATGCGGCGAACTCAGCGGCGATCTTTAAGCACTGGCTGGCGTGTTTTAAAGGGTATCTCGAGACGGCAGAAAACGCACCCACGAGAGAACAGCAACTGCACGTCCTGCACTCAAGGGTGAGCCCGGAGATCTACACCCTCATCGATGAAGCGGCAGACTTCGATGCAGCAATCGAGCTGCTAAAAGGACACTATATTCGCCCGGTAAACCAGGTCTACGCTTGCAACAAGATGGCAAACCCCTGGGGAATCGTTGGAGAAATTCTACCGCGCACTCCTGGTGCTGGGCAGAAGCTGCGGCTGCCCGCAAGTTTCGGCAAGCGAACACACGGAACTCTTAGTCCGGGACGCTTTCGTGGCAGGTATGCTTTCATCACAAATCCGCCAGCGCCTGTTAGAGAAAGAGACCCGGGGTCTTAGGGAGGCACGGGCCCTTGCAGGCTCCCGAGATGTGGCCTCCAGGAATGCCCACGCCTACGTTCCCGACCGCGCGGAAGCCCCCTGGGCAGCGTGGAACCCCGCAGCGGCCGGCCCAGAGGCTTCCCCGTTCCCCTGCAGGCCTGCGCTGCAAGGCGGCCTGCCAACCCCGAGGGGCCCCGCTGCTACTTTTGTGGGCAAGCCAAGCACCCTCGCTAGCGCTGCCGGGCCCGGGCATCCACCTGCAGGGGATGCGGCAAAAAGGTCCATTTTGTGGGGATATGTCAGGCCCGAGCGGTGGCCGGCGGTCTTCAGCGGCGAATCCGGACCGCCACCACAAACTTCTCCATGGGCTCCGTGTGGCCAGCGGTCACCGCCACCCCCATATCCCAGGGCCACGTGCGGACCCTGGGCGCCGCCATCTGGTTCCATGGACGCCACGCTTGAGGGATGGGCGCCGCCATTTTGTA
The DNA here is from genome assembly GCF_047496885.1 of Scyliorhinus torazame. Classification (NCBI taxonomy): domain Eukaryota; kingdom Metazoa; phylum Chordata; class Chondrichthyes; order Carcharhiniformes; family Scyliorhinidae; genus Scyliorhinus; species Scyliorhinus torazame. The sequence continues at coordinate 36,496,859 of NC_092721.1, forward strand.
CACCTCCGGCCATGTGCGACCAATGGGAGACGCCATCTTGGATGAACCCCCAGGACACCAGCTCGGCCGACCACACACTGCCTGAACAGAATACCCAACTACTGCGATTGGCGTCGGTGACTCTGGATCAGTCTCGACCTCGAACACTTTCAACCGCTACGACGACCATTTTCATCAATGGGCATGAGACGTCCTGCTTGATTGACTCTGGGAGCACGGAGAGCTTCATAAACCCCGACACGGTAAGGCGCTGTTCCCTCCTCATCCACCCTGTTAATCAAAAAATCTCACTGGCCTCCGGTTCCCACTCAGTGGAGATAAAGGGTTTTGTTTAGCAAACCTCACAGTCCAGGGAAGGGAGTTCAAGAATTTCCGTCTCTACGTCCCTCCCCACCTCTGCGCAGCTACACGCCTGGGTTTAGACTTCCAGTGTAACCTTCAAAGTCTGACCTTCCAATTCGGCGGCCCTATACCCCCCCTGATTGTCTGCGGCCTCGCGACCCTTAAGGTCGACCCGCCTTCCCTGTTTGCGAACCTCACCCCGGATTGCAAACCCGTCGCCACCAGGAGCAGACGGTACAGTGCCAGGACCGGATCTTTATTAGGTCAGAGGTCCAAAGGCTACTGAGGGAAGGGGTCATTGAAGCTTGTAACAGCCCCTGGAGAGCTCAAGTAGTGGTGGTAAAGACCAGGGAGAAGCATAGGATGGTCATCGACTACAGTCAGACCATCAACAGGTTTACGCAGCTGGACGCGTACCCTCTCCCCCTCTTATCCGACCTGGTAAACAGGATCGTGCATTATAAGGTCTTCTCCATGGTGGACCTCATGTCCGCCTACCACCAGCTCCCCATCCGCACTAGTGACCACAAATACACTGCCTTCGAGGCAGACGGGCGGCTCTATCACTTCTTAAGGGTTCCCTTTCGTGTCACTATTGCGGTCTTGGTCTTCCAGCGCGAAATGGTCCGAATGGTTGACCGGTACGGTTTACAGGCAACATTCCCGTATCTCGATAATGTCACCATCTGCGGCCACGACCAGCAGGTCCACGACACCAACCTCCGGAAATTTCTCCAGACCGCTAAAATCCTTAACCTAACATACAATAAGGATAAATGCGTGTTTAACACCGACCGTCTAGCCATTCTCGGCTACGCAGTGCGAAATGGAGTTATAGGCCCCGACCCTGAACGCATGCTCCCCCTTATGGAGTTCCCCCTCCCTCACTGCTCTCAGGCCCTAAAACGCTGCCTAGGGTTTTTTAGCTACTACGCCCAGTAGGTCCCCAACTACGCGGGTAAGGCCCGTCCCCTGATCCAATCCACAGTTTTTCCCCTATCAATAGAGGCCCGCCAGGCCTTCAGCCGCATCAAAGCAGACATTGCAAAGGCAACGATGCACACCATCGACATGTCCCTCCCCTTCCAGGTCGAGAGCGATGCGTCTGACGTAGCTCTGGTGGCCACCCTCAACCAAGCGGGCAGATCCGTGGCCTTCTTCTCCCGTACCCTCCATGCTTCCGAAATCCACCACTCCTCAGTCGAAAAGGAGGCTCAGGCCATAGTAGAAGCTGTGCGACATTGGAGGCATTCCCTGACCGGCAGGAGATTCACTCTCCTCATGGACCAACGGTCGGTGGCTTTCATGTTCGATAATGCACAGCGGGGCAAGGTAAAAAACGACAAGATCTTGCGGTGGAGAATCAAATTCTCCACCTACAACTACGAGATCTTGTATCGTCCCGGGAAGCTAAACGAGCCTCCTGATGCCCTGTCCCGCGGCACATGTGCCAGCGCAGAGGTGGACCACCTCCAAGCCCTCCACGAGGACCTCTCCCACCCGGGGGTCACTTGCTTTTTCCATTTCGTCAAGACCTGCAACCTGCCCTACTCCATCGAGGAGGTCAGGACAGCCACCAGGGACTGCCAAATCTGCACGGAGTGCAAACCGCACTACTACAGGCCAGAGAAAGTGCATCTGATAAAGGCTTCCCGTCCCTTTGAACACCTCAGCATGGACTTCAAAGGCTCCCTCCCCTCCACCGACCGCAACATGTACTTCCTGAACGTGATTGACGAGTACTCCCGGTTCCCATTCGCCATCCCCTGCCCCGACATGACCGCCTCCGCCGTCTTTAAGGCCCTCCATAGCACCTTTGCACTGTTCGGGTTCCCCGCTTACATACACAGCGATAGGGGGTCCTCCTTTATGAGCGGAGAACTGCGTCAATTCCTGCTCAGCAAGGGCATCGCCTCGAGCAGGACGACCAGTTACAACCCCCGGGGTAATGGACAGGTAGAGAGGGAGAACGGAACGGTCTGGAAGACCATCCTATTGGCCCTACGGTCCAGGAACCTCCCAGTCTCCCGCTGGCAAGAAGTCCTCCTGGATACCCTCCACTCCATCCGGTCACTACTTTGTACAACCATCAATCAGACACTTCATGAATGTCTCCTTGTCTTCCCTAGGAAGTCCTCCTCTGGGACCTCGCTCCCGACCTGGCTGGCAGCACCCGGACCCATCTTGCTCCGAAAACACGTGCGGGGGCACAAGTCGGACCCGTTGGTCGAGAGGGTCCACCTGCTCCATGCCAACCCCCAGTACGCCTTCGTGGCATACCCCGACGGCAGACAAGATACGGTCTCCCTACGGGACCTGGCGCCCGCTGGAACTCCTCCATGCACATTCGAGCCCCCAGTCCCACCCTCCCCTCCACCGCAGCACCTTACAGGAGGGTCGGTCCTTCCGCCGCCCCTGCGTAGGCCCCCCCACCCACCGACGCACCCCGCAGGCGCTCCCTCCCCAAGTCAGCCGTTTTCCCCACCAGCGCCGTCTAGGGGTGACAAAGCTGCCATGGAGATCGAAGCCACCCTCCCGGAGTCACAGACGCCCGAGCCCCCACCGGAGTCATCACCGAGGCTCCGACGATCACAGAGGACTACCAGGGCCCCCGAATGACTCATTACTTCATTTTAACTGCAATCTGTAAATATAAAACATCAAATGTACATAGCTACCAAACTTGTAAATAGTTACTAAACACTGTACGGAGGTATTACGGTACCTCCATAACTAATTGTACCATGTTGTTATGTTTTGTAGTTGCTGGCCACCACCCCCGCTGGACTTTTTTTAACAGGGGGTGAATGTGGTATTATACGTATTATGGTACCTGGGAGGCTGAAGTTGTGATGGATATCACGTTCACCGCAGAATTCGGATTAAAAATAAGGCAGTAATACAAACAGCATTCTAATTCAAGATGGAATAAAACCACTCCAGCTAAAGGTCCGATAGAGGTTACCACCTGATGGGAGAGACTCCAAGCTGGTTCCAAGGACTCATTAGTATCAAACAATTAGAAGCTCTTCTTTGACAGACATAACATTTTTTGGGATCACTCCCTGCACCTTTAAGTATTCAAAATATAAGAACAGGGAATTCTCCAGATAAATAGATACACAAATCTTTCCCTAACTGTACCTCTTGACACTTAGGATAACACCCTCACAAAAGTGTCTGTTTTGATATCTGGAAAAGATGTCACCCTGACAAGAGGCAGGCACCAACCAATGCCTGCCTTGCCAATATATCTTAGAACCCTGGACAATTACACAGACACTACAACTATTAAAAGATCTATCAGTGATAGTATATCCAATTAGCCATTTGGCTATAGGTAATTAACCAACAATAAATGCCAAGGTAACAAATCCCTTCCTGAACCGATAAGCAAGTTTAATGTTTAAAAGGAGGAGGCATTTTAGCAGAAGAATCTCTCTCTGATTCTGACCCCCCTCTTAGGGCGAGAGTCAGTTCTGTTTTCAGGAAGCTTGTCTCGTCGGACAAAACCTGTTGTTCGTATGGTTTTGCAATAACTTCTTAGAAAATGTACTAAGAAACTGATAGAGTTGCTTTAAAGATTTTTCCAGTTTTTTAAAATAAATTTAGAGTACCTAATTATTTTTTTCCAATTTAGGGGCAATTTAACTTGGCCAATCCACCTAGCCTGCACATCTTTGGGTTGTGGGGGCGAAACCCACGTAAACACGGGGAGAATGTGCAAACTCCACACGGACAGTGACCCAGAGCCGGGATCGAACCTGGGACCTCGGCGCCGTGAGGCAGCAGGGCTAACCCACTGCGCCACCGTGCTGCCACTGGTTTTTTCCATGTTTAGATATCTCATTCGATTGAGAGAAGTTAGTATGTTAGTAGATAACTAGAAGGACTGTTTAGTCCACTTATACTTTAACTCTGCAATTCAGTATGTATCTATTGGTCGTATTTTCACAATAAAGATACTTTAATTAAAATCATACTGTGTGAAAATTAATCTCGAAGTTGATCTCCAAGACACTCATTTAGGAAGCCTAAGTCGGCGAAAAGACCCACGACCTCAAGAGGAATTGATTTAGTTATGAGTGACGAATCTGAACTCTCCCGATAGAAAGTAACTGAAATCTTGTTTAACTGTCTGAGACCCGGAAAAGCATTCTCCCTTCGTGAGATCTATTCTGAGTCTTGGCAGGAAAACAGGGTTCCCTCTTTTAATAGGTTAACCTAGGGCATAGGTTAGTAATAGAGTATTATCAGGTCCGGAATAACCTAAATCCACGACAAAGTACCATTGGTAGAACCTGTATGCTTGCTATTGGCTAGAGTGTATAATATCTCCGCCCTGATAGGCGGGGTATAAGAACCCGTGCCGTCCCAGCAGCCCTCATTCTGTACCTGAGCTGCTGGGGGAAACATCTAGCTTATTAAAGCCTTCAGTTGGACTACAACCTCGTTTTAGTGGTCATTGATCGTGCATCAATGAATCAATGCGCGGATTTAAAAGCAGATTTTCGAGCGCTCCACAGCTCCACAAAAGAACAGAGACAGAGCACAGTAGACCACGCGAAATGCAGACAACAAATAGAGAAACTACAGTCACTGCTACCAGTGCAGAATGGATTTAGATATACCTTTGGACAAAGTTTAGATGAGGAAGATGCTCCCGATTGGCAAGAATTAAATGAAAGTGCCCAGAGATATGTGGAGGATACAGGAAATCAGAATCAAGCCCCCCATGCCCCAAAAAGGAAAGCACCCTCACCACCAACTGCACAGGCAGCACACACACCCATGAATCCGGTCACCATACAGCGCAAGTCCTCGGATCACGATGAGCGCCTTATTTTGTTTACACCACCCCACTATCCATAACCTAGTTGAGAGATGCTTGCACCAAAATTAGTCCATTCCAGCCCACCGCAGACCCGCACAGTTTCTTTGAGGAGTTGCGCCAACAAAAAGTTATGTACGGCCTAGACGAGAGAGAGGAAGTCAAACTCATAGTTATGAGCCGTAGCCAGTCCGTAACATCAGCTTTGCCCGAACCCCAAAATGTAGCAGGAGGAACCCTACAAGAAATGAAAACGGCTATTTTAAACGCAATCGGGTACAACAAGGGAGATCCGGGTAGAAGGTTTAAACCATTGTCGGCAAAAGAAGGGAGAGCATCCGACCGCATTTGCAGATTGCCTTTGGATCCATTTTAAAGAAGTATTTGGGGATTTTAACTGCGCACACTTAAATGAGGACGACACCACTAAATGGTCCCGCACTTTAGTCTTGCATGCCACAGAAGCAGGCCAAAAGGCTTGTGTGAGTTACGACCCCACATACCACACACAGAATGAAGTTTGGGTTTTGAAACTACTCTCCAGACCTTGGGAACAATCCCTACACAGACAGACAGATCAGGAACAGATAGAAGCAAACACGCACCCAGTTAGGACTAACCAGGACCCAGCATAGATAAACGAGTGTAGACATGAAGGACAGCACCCCAGAGCACAGGCACCACAAGGTTGCTACCATTGTGGACACATGGGACATTACGCCCACGAATGCCGACAGAACCCCCCGAACCAGCACTGGCACCAACAACCAAACCCCCCACCTAGGAACAATGTTAGGCCCATGCATAGTGTTAGTGCCCGTTCAGACAATTTAGCAGTCAATTCCACAGATTGACGGCGTTCGGACTCCCCAACTTGGGTGTGCGACACACTCTGGGACATATCAGGCAGACCAGTAGTCACAGGCACAGTCCGGGGACAACCAGTCGAATTTCTTTGGGACACAGGAGGGTCCCGCACCACTTTACACTCCTCCACCATGTTTCAAAGTGACAAATGGCCCACCACAGACACCATCACCCTTAGTGGATTTACCGGACACACACAACAGGGATACATCACAGCCCCCGTAGATATTCAGATAGGGAACAGAAGCACCAGGCATCCCGTTGTTTTAGTCGACTTGCCTCAAACAGCCGAGCACATTCTAGGAATCGATTTTATGAGCTCCCATACTCTTTCCTTTGATACAGTGAATAAATGTGCATGGAGACTGGCCAAAGCAGCTAGGGCCCCCGCTACGCTCACAGTAGGGAATTATGAACACAGGATTTGCTCAGTAGGAGACTATTGGTTTAATCCGCAAACAATTAGTGCAGACCAGACAATTAGAGAGGTCCTCATAAAACAGAAAGCTTTGTTTGCACAACACAAATACGATTGTGGGAAGATCCCAGGTACAGTCACAATTTCAGGTCCCGATCCAAAGCCACAGAAGCAATACGGTTTCCCACTGCAAGCCGAGGGTGAGATTTCAAAAGTTATCAATAGTTTATTAGACCAAGACGTAATTCGGCCCATAGCGTCAACATATAATGCCCCAATTTGGCCCGTAAGAAAACCCGATGGTTCCTGGCGATTACCGATCGACTATCGAGAACTTAACAAGGTAACCCGTTTAGCAGCCCCCACTGTTGCCACAAGTCCAGAGACCATGCTCAAGCAGGGAGTACAGGCAAAGTACTTCACAGTGCTGGACATCAGCAATGGCTTTTGGTCCATCCCATTAGACAAGGCCTGTCTATATAAGTTTGCATTTACATTTCAAGGACAGCAGTACACGTGGACATGCCTCCCGCAAGGATTCCACAACTCCCCCTCCATTTTCCACGACAATTCGCCAACGGGCTTTCCAAATTTTCCCAACCCGAATGCCTTATACAGTATGTGGACGACTTACTCCTACAAACGGACACTAAAGAAGAGCATGTAAAGCTTCTTTCGGAATTACTAGGTCTTTTGCAATCCACCGGATGCAAAGTCAACCCCAAAAAAGCCCAGATCAGAAAAGAAAAGGTTCTTTACTTAGGCACCATTAACACCCACGGGAAGAGAGAAATTGAACACAAACGAATCGAATCAATCGTTAAATTGCCCCTGCCCCACAATGTCACTGCACTCCGGTCATTCCTCGATTTAGTAGGATATTGTAGGAACCACATAGATGGTTTTGCCACAAACGCAGCCCCACTCTCAGCACTCCTTAAAAAGAACGCCCCATGGGAATGGCTTCCGCAGCACACCGACGCCATCGCTGAATTAAAGTGCGCCCTAGGCACAGCCCCCGCTTTACAAGTTCCAGATCCACACACACCCTATGCTATCAAAGTAGCAACCACCGACCGAGCCCTATCAGCAGTACTCCTGCAGGAAAGACATGATCACTTAGGACCCGTAGCCTATGCCTCACGTGTTTTTGACCCCGTAGAGCAAGGATTTTCAGCCTGCAGACGGCACTCGCTCGCAGTCTTTTGGGCTGTACAGTATTTTGTGTACATCACAGGTCTTAACCCAGTAACAATCTTAACCGAGCACACCTCAACAAAACTCTTGTTAGATAGTAGATTAAAGGACGGTTCAGTCAGCCGAATCAGAGCAGCTCGCTGGACACTACTGTTACAAGGAAGGGACATTACAGTCAAACGTACCAAGACCCACACATTTCTAGCCGACAATCTTCAGCATGAAGGGACCCCACATGAGTGCCAGATCATAGTAGCCCAACACCACACAGGACCCTTTGTTCCAAGGTCACTACACCCACGTGCAGGCAGTAAAACGAGAGATACTGTAGGCCTCGTCAAAAAGAAAAAGGAGGCATTTGTCAGGGCTAGAAGGCTGGGACCAGACAAAGCCAGTGTGGAATATAAGGAAAGTAGGAACAAACTTAAGCAAGGAGTCAAGAGGACTAAAAGGGGTCACGTAAAGTCATTGGCAAATAGGGTAAAGGAAAATCCCAAGACTTTTTACACGTACATAAAAAGCAAGAGGGTAGCCAGGGAAAGGGTTGGCCCACGGAAGGATAGGCGAGGGAATCTATGTCTGGAGCCAGAGGAAATGGGCGGGGTACTAAATGAATACTTTGCATCAGTATTCACCAAAGAGAAGGAATTGGTGGATGTCCAGTCTGGAGAAGGGTGTGTAGATAGCCTGGGTCACTTTGAGATCCAAAAGGACGATGTGTTGGGCGCCTTGAAAAATATTAAGGTAGATAAGTCCCCAGGGCCTGATGGGATATACCCCAGAATACTGAAGGAGGCTAGAGAGGAAATTGCTGAGGCCTTGACAGAAATCTTTGGATCCTCACTGTCTTCAGGTGATGTCCCGGTGGACTGGAGAATTGCCAATGTTGTTCCTTTGTTTAAGAAGGGTCGCAAGGATAATCCAGGGAGCTACAGGCCAGTGAGCCCTACGTCAGTGGTGGGGAAATTACTGGAGAGAATTCTTCGAGACAGGATCTACTCCCATTTGGAAGCAAATGGACGTATTAGTGAGAGGCAGCATGGTTTTGTGAAGGGGAGGTCATGTCTCACTAACTTGATAGAGTTTTTCGAGGAGGTCACAAAGATGATTGATGCAGGTAGGGCAGTAGATGTTGTCTATATGGACTTCAGTAAGGCCTTTTACAAGGTTCCTCATGGCAGACTGGTACAAAAGGTGAAGTCACATGGGATGAGGGGTGAGCTGGCAAGATGGATACAGAACTGGCTAGGTCATAGAAGGCAGAGAGTAGGAATGGAAGGATGCTTTTCTAATTGGAGGGCTGTGACTAGTGGTGTTCTGCAGGGATCAGTGCTGGGACCTTTGCTGTTCGTAGTATATATAAATGATTTGGAGGAAAATGTAACTGGTCTGATTAGTAAGTGTGCAGATGACACAAAGGTTGGTGGAATTGCGGATTGCGATGAGGACTGTCAGAGGATACAGCAGGATTTAGATCGTTTGGAGACTTGGGCGGAGAAATGGCAGATGGAGTTTAATCCGGACAAATGTGAGGTAATGCATATTGGAAGGTCTAATGCTGGTAGGGAATATACAGTGAATGGTAGAACCCTCAAGAGTATTGACAGTCAGAGAGATCTATGTGTACCGGTCCACAGGTCACTGAAAGGGGCAACACTGGTGGAGAAGGTAGTCAAGAAGGCATACGGCATGCTTGCCTTCATTGGCCGGGGCATTGAGTAGAAGAATTGGCAAGTCATGTTGCAGCTGTATAGAACCTTAGTTAGGCCACACTTGGAGTATAGTGTTCAATTCTGGTCACCACACTACCAGAAGGATGTGGTGGCTTTAGAGAGGGTGCAGAAGAGATTTACCAGGATGTTGCCTGGTATGCAGGACATTAGCTATGAGGAGCGGTTGAATAAACTCGGTTTGTTCTCACTGGAACGATGGAGGTTGAGGGGCGACCTGATAGAAGTCTACAAAATTATGAGGGGCATAGACAGAGTGGATAGTCAGAGGCTTTTTCCCAGGGTAGAGGGGTCAATTGCTAGGGGGCATAGGTTTAAGGTGCGAGGGGCAATGTTTAGAGGAAATGTACGAGGCAAGTATTTTACACAGAGGGTAGTGGGTGCCTGAAACCCGCTGCCGGAGGAGGTGGTGGAAGCAGGGACGACAGTGACATTTAAGGGGCATCTTGACAAATACGTGAATAGGACGGGAATAGAGGGATATGGACCCAGGAAGTGTAGAAGATTTTAGTTTAGTCGGGCGACATGGTTGGCACAGGCTTGGAGGGCCGAAGGGCCTGTTCCTGTGCTGTACTTTTCTTTGTTCTTTGTTTAAACACAGGATTCACAGACCACAGGCAACGCCTTCAAGATTTATGTGGACGGTTCGTCCACGATAGAAAATGGAAAGAGAATAACTGGTTGTGGAATTTATGTAGCAGACTCACAGGGACGCACATTAGAAGAAATCTCTTGCCTTGCCACCTAGGTTCACAAGCTGCAGAACTCGCAGCCATAACATATGTAGTGCAACACCCAGTTTCTTTCCCAATCCCCGTAGACATACATTCGGAAAGTCTATACGTATGCAATAGCTTGACAGAATTCCTGCTCCTGTGGGAATCTAGAGGATTCGTATCAGCGAATGGAAAACCCCTACCCTCTGCCCCGTTGTTAAAGCATATTCTCAGGACAGCCTGAGACCACACGTACGGTGTAATTAAAGTGAGAAGCCAACATCATTCCTCCCCACTCGGTAATGTAAAGGCAGATGCCTTAGCCAAGGCAGGCTCACGCCATGGTCACTTTTGGCAGCCCCCCTGAAAGCGAACCGATAAACGCAGTCCAGATTTCCCAGACCAATATTGAGGATGTAGCCCAGGCCCTAAAAGCATACGACACCCTCAAACAGGTTTTAGACGGCAACTTCCCAGCACCCTATGATAAATGGAAGAACTCACAGACGGTACAGGACGGCAAAAGTTTTGAAAAATGGAATTGATGTGGTCCCCACCCAGGACAGAAATCAGCTCATTTACCAGTTTCATGACAGACAAAACAGTCCACCCCATAGAGTACACAGTCGGTCAGCATGTAATGGTTTCCCTCTACAACCTCAGTTCTTTCCTCTCCCCAAAATTTGCAGGACCCTACTCCATCTCGGACAAAGTGAACCCCTCCGTGTACAAGATAACGTACCCCAATGGTAAAACTGGTTGGCTCCACATCAACCAACTCAATGTCTATGGAATCCAATGTAGCCACTCCCACCACATCTCTCTGGCAATTGGAGGCGATTCTGACCCGCCCATCAACAACCTAGTCCAACCCTCCCCAGCCATGCCTGATCGTCCACGCCCACAGACCCGGCTTTGTCTCCGCCCACAGGTACAGACTTCCACCTTGAGCTTGACTCTGACGACAGCAACAGCCTCCCCGAATTGATTGCTATCTCTGATCAATGGTATGATCTCTCTGCCCCAGTCACCCCAGGCTCCAGAACCACGACAAGGAAATATTCGCCCCCTTACCTCCCCTTTCACACCCAACCCCACAGCCACCGCCCAACGACAGTAACTTGCCCTTCACTGCCACCGCTCCTACGCCTCATGACAAATGGACCCCCCTTTGGCACCATGACAACTCTTGTAGACTGGTAAGACACGACGATTCGGATCCTATGACGGCCCATGCGGCCACGGCACAAAAACGGCAGATAGGAGTCTGGAAACCGGGAGATGGTGATGACTCAGATACTGACTCTCGTTTCGGTAATGCTTGTACAATGCTGTTTGGTACAGAACCCTGAGGTGTCCAGATTATTTCGGTTTGGGTCACTGTCTGTGCGGAGTCTGCACATCCTCCCCGTGTGTGCGTGTGTTTCCTCCGGGTGCTCCGGTTTCCTCCCCCAGTCCAAAGATGTGCCGGTTAGGTGGATTGGCGATGATAAATTGCCCTTAGTGTCCAAAATTGCCCTTATTGTTGGGTGTGGTTACTGGGTTATGGGGATAGGGTGGAGGTGTTGGCCTTGGGTAGGGTGCTCTTTCCAAGAGCCGGTGCGACTCGATGGGCCGAAAGGCCTCCTTCTACACTGTAAATTCTATGATAAAGTCTATGATGAGAAAGAGCCACCGCCTAAGTATTAAGGTGTCCTAATTTCTGATGGAGCCTGCCCGCCTTTTTCCTTCTTCATTTCGTCTTATCACATGGTTTTAATTGATGTCGGCCTGACACCCAATTTCTTGATACAGTCATAGTTACTCTTCTTACAGAGACACAGATGCAATTTACTGACCAATGGCCGTTAAAAGCACAATTGTTGGATCTCATATGACTGCGAATTCTTTCCGCTCGTTTCGGCACTAATCCCCGCCCTACCTGAGGACCCCAAATCCATCCAGTCAGTTAAGCTTGGGTAGTGGATCAATGGCACTGATCACCACCCTACCCGGGGATTCCACCCATTCCTGCCCTGCTACGGCCCACACGCACCTCATGTTCCCGTCCCTTTGAGTACTCTGAAATGGTTCTTTACACTTTTCGCTGTCTTTGACAGGTCTTAGTCTTCCCTTCTCTGCTCTTTTATTGTGGTTTAAAGAATGCCCTTTGCCACAGTCTGTACACTCATCCGTTTACCTTCCGTGACTCTTTGGTCGTTCCCCACCTGCTATTTACACAGATGACACATTTGGTTGCCACATATGCTGCTACATGCCAACTACCTCTGGACCCTGGGACAAAGAAACTTTATAAAACTAGCCGCCCTAAAATTCGGCTGGTTAAGATGAGCCTCAACCACTACTGGTTGCAAGTAAAGAAAAGACTGGTTGGAGAAATTGTCCGCCCTCTCCAAGCATTGACCACAAGCTGCGAGAGTCTCTGTACTTTAAAAATTGTATTTCTTGTCTCTCAAAACGTTATTTAAAAAAAAAGAATGAGGGAGTCCCACATGGTGACGATCACAATGGGAAATTGAATTAAGGAGAGAAAGGCAAGTAAAACGAGATATTAACCGAAGATAATAACAGATATTATGCTTGCACCCTCAGGATCACATTGAACACGGAAGAAGACAAGATAAAGTAAGGACCGCTGATATACTTTTTGATCTTTGCTGGACTTCTGCAACTGCACAGGCAACGGACTCTTGTAACAAATGCTACAACAGCTCAGAACACTACCATACCATAGGTCACCCCTAGCCAGACACTACACCACACATAAAGGTAGATACTGACACCCGCACTTGGTGCGAAAACATTGCCAATTGGAACCCCCTTTCATACACAGTAGAGGCCCTTCTAGTAATTGCAATAATCTGCAGTGTCATTCAGACACTTCGACTCCGCAAATGGCGAGCAAAAGCCTCCCGGTCCCTGATATATACAGTTCGAGCCCCCTTTTTCGGCATTCAACAAAACTGAATTACCTGCTGAAAGAATTATAACATGTACCTCTGTAAACTTTGCTAGATTAAGTAGAAATGTAATGTTGCTGTTTTAAAATTTTTGTACTGTACATAAGTTCTTTTTGATATTTACCAGCAGCATGAGAGTAGCTTAAATAGTGTTAGTTAGAGATTCAATCGTGCGGATAAGTTAAATGTTTAATAGTGAAATGTTTTGTAGTGACCCGTTAGAAATTAGTAATTTGTGATGTGTTAATAAATATTAGGTAATTGCCCCAAAATATAGGACAGCGTAGTGTAGAACCTGTCTTTGACCAAGGGTGACCGGGACACCAAGGATGGATAGGGATCAACAGTGTGATCCACCACGCTTCGCATTCAGGATCAAGAGGACAGGATGTAGCCATCTGAGATGGCCATCTGCAAAGGACCATGGGAATTATGGCCAACCCAGGACTCAGACAGATACAGAGCTTCTGTGTATTTGAAAAGAAGGAAGCTAGACCTGATCGAAACCCCCGCTCGTTTGCATTTTAATTGCCCATTCCCCAGAACAATAGGACTCCAATCAAGAAACCGGAACAGCCACAGACTGATTGGCGCCACTCCCTTTACTCAGAGAGTCCAACTGCCAAGGTCAATGACCGCTAAGGACCCGCCCAGCCACCAAAGCACCCGCCCCTTTATTGGCCAAAATCAAAGGCAATGATCGAAGCCTGTCAAATTATTGGGTCCAAGATTAAGGACCACCCCAAAGAGCGCTGTGGTAGTCACCACTGATGTACATATTATATATAGAGGATGTCAGTGTAGGTGCTTTACGGTAAGGCCCTGTACTACAGGTATGGGGGTAGTTCCCTGCCTGCTGGCTCCGCCCAGTAGGTGGAGTATAAATATGTGTGCTCCTCGTACAGCAGCCATTTCGCCAGCTGCTGTCGGAGGCCACACATCTTAGTGTAATAAAGCCTTGATTGCATCCAACTCTCGTCCTTGTGTAATTGATCGTGCATCAAGCGCGAAATCCTAGAGGGATAAAAGGGGACACGGCCATGTGTTCAGTCTCTTTTGGACCTGGCCTGTGCCAGCCTCCTTTGAATCCGGCCTGTACCAGCCCAACTGCAGCATCCCGACCAGACAGCCAAGTTCAAGACCAACGATCGCCACCTGATGGATGAGCCCAGCAGAGACAGAGCCACTTCTTCAAACCAGCCACGTGAGATCAAGATAAAGGCCTTATCCACTTGCACAGTGCCGGTCACCCTGAAGTTAAGTATAGGTTATTGTAGCTGATAGGTGTAGTTTAACTCGTAGTAGATATTGTGCTTGCATGTCGAAGTAACCCTTGTGTGTAAATAAACCATCTTTGGATTTGAGCTGACTAACTAGTTGTGTGGTCATTTGACCGATATACGAGAAAGCCTTGTGGTTCAGTAAGGGAAACAGAAACACGCACAGTATTGGCGACGCTGTTGGAACATAACATCATACCATAAATAGAGCCTCATCACATAAAGAGCAACGTTATTGGTGACGCTGGTGGGATAGTGTTCCATTAAATTGGCAACAATTCTACCAATGTCTACTCTCCCAAATCCAGACCCCATAACCTAACCTGCATATCCCTGGACACTAAGGGGCAATTTAGCATGGTCAATCCACCGTGGGAGGAAACTGGACCCCCTGGGAGAAATCCGCGCAGACACAGGGAGAACGTAAAAATTCTGCACAGTCACCCTAGGCCGGAATTGAACCCATGTCCCTGGCACTATGAAATAGCAGTGCTAACCATTGTGCAATTGTGCCGCCCAGCATATATAGAAGGGCTCGTTCCTGTTTTATGTTGGTGATCAAAGAGGTTATTTACTGCCCAAGAAATGGGACTGCATGACCAAATGTCTCGTATTTAAGTAATGACCAAAGGTCTCACGCTAACTTTCTGCAGATTGGACATTAATATGGAACATCTAGTTGTCACACACTGTCTGCTCATTTAGAGAGTGGCGGTGACTGAGTGGGTGCTCTGTGGTCACTGTCAAAGCAATTAGGTTTATGTATCTTAAATCCCAAGATGTTTATATGCAGCATGGCACTCATTGTAAGTATATGTTATCATACAAAGTACTCCGATGTAAGGTTATCTCCAGATTCACTATTGTTTTCTCCACCAGCTGTGGAAAAGGTTGATGGTATATTTATGAGCAGATAAGCAAAATCTCACAAATCACTGAATACTTTTGAAAAAACAAAACTGTAAAACCTGTCCTCGGTGTTAAAAATAGGGAAAATATACATTTTAAAGGTACTGGCGGATTTGCATTCTTGACACCTCAAAAGGTCTGCCTTCCACTGTCTCTGTGTTGCCAAGGCAGGCAACCTCTTCGTGCTTTTCTCTCCAGAGAAATGCATCCAGTGGCTGTCTTTCCCTGGAAAAATGACAAGTGTCAGCCATATCACACAGTTAGTCTGGCAACACTTCAGTAATACTGCGCTAATTTCTTTGCACTGTCGTGAACATTCATTGCAAATACCAGAGCTACCTCTCTTTGAAATCCTTATCGTCCATTGGGCATCTTTGCTCGGTAACACAGGTACAGAAACAGCAGTGTCGTTTCCATTGACTCACACTTAAATGCCTTCAGCTGTCATATCTAAATATGTCTTGGCTGCCAAGCTAAAGTAGGCAGCATTTGCAATTCGAGCTTTACACGCTCTTTATAGTTTGCCTCAAGTCGTGAAACATTTTTTTTTCCTTCCAAGGCCTTAGTATTTCGGAGTTGCAAATAACATACATCAATCCATAGCCAAAATAATTCTCTTTGGTTTGTGGATAAACACCTTCTCCTGAAAGGATCATCCTGTTTATCATCATGGCTATCAATGAAGATACCCAGGCCATGACTTAAAAGAGAGCGCCGAAGCCTAACGTGTTTAACCATTCAAAACATGAAGATCGACATGCAAATATGGTATCTTATATGACATCAAAATATTATTTACAGTCAGTGAAGCCCTTCTAAGTGTCCTCATTATTGTAAAGGAGGTAAAGGAACAACCAATTATCACACAGCAAGCTCCCACACGCAACACGTTCTCCCCCTGACGCCGTGGGTTTCCTCCGGGTGCTCCGATTTTCTCTCACAGTCCAAAGATGTGCAGGTTGGGTGGATTGGCCATGCCAAATTGGCCCTTCGTGTCCCAAGATGTGACGGCTAGGTGGAGTTACAAGGATGGAGTGGGCGACTGAGCTGAGGTAGGGTGTTCTTTCAGAGGGTCAGTGCAGACCCGACGGGCCAAGTGGGCTCCTTCTGCACTGTAGGGATTCTATGGAAAAGAAATGTGATCAAACAATCTTCTTTTCCAGGTGCTCACACTCCCACCACGACTACAATTTTCACTTATCCACAATCCACAGGTTATCAGTTATTCCACCATGACCAGAAAACTCTTCAATTACCTCAGAATACACTCACCAACATATCCTTTTCTTTCTTGCAGGAAATGCTGACATCATAAGATGTCTACACATCCTCTCTCATTAATCAAAGAAAGAATGCTTGCCATCATGGCAGCGTCGAGGTTGTGGCAAAAGGCAATGCTGGAGGAGATGCCGAACAGGATTTCCTCACCGCTAATATTTTTTGTCTGTATTGACTTTGATCTCACACCGCACGCACACATTGCATGACAAACTACAGACACTCCCACCGCTGACTTCCTTCTCTTTGCTCTCTCTTCACATCAAAAGATGACTCCTGTCCCTTTCTTTAACTCCACATGTTGAGATTATGCAAACCTCTGTTGCAGGTGGTGGAAGAGGAAAGTAACTTCAGGGAGATCCCCAATCACTCAATCTGACTCTTGCAAGTATTAGTTTATATTATGAGCATCTCATGCACCTTAAAACAGGTAGGACTTCAAAATTATATTGTTTAGCACCTGTATTTTTGACACCATGAATGCCATTTTGGGTTCAAAATGGTATCTGCCCTGTGCATGCACACGTATGATGCTGGCTGCACCTGACACCATTTTGGCTGAGGGCGGGAAATATGCAGTGTATCCAGATTGCGCTGCTGTCATTTAGCCTGACATACCGATTTGATGCTGGTGCTGCCATTTGCTGTCATTTTTGACTTGAACAGTCCAAGTATTGAAAACCTTACACAGGTGAACATCCTTTCAGAAGCAGGAAGAATCCCTCAGCAGCACTGTTTGAAGGGGCCACCAATTACTTTCAGGTTTGTTGCTAACTGATTTCTACTGGTTCTGCTGAGATAATGGAAGATTTTCTTAGTTTTTTTTGCTGCTCCGAACGTCATCTCGGCGTCACAACAGTGTGTTAGGCCTGGCTTAGTCAGCATCAGCGGGTCTCGTCTGCAGGATGGAGGAAGATGACGACTCGCTGTGAGATCGGTTCTCTGCATTTTCTGACAATGTCTGACTCCGGTCTTTAAAATAACATACCACTGTCCATCCACTCGATTCTTGGGTGTGTGATGGGGATGTCTTTGCATGGTCCCCAAGAGGTTGGAGGTGGGGAGCGGTGGTGGGAGATTGTGAATGGATTAGTCTCATTCACTGGGACTGCTGTCACACGAGGCAGTCTCATACAGCGGCTCCCGTGGCCCGCCAGTTTTGGGCGAAGGTGTATGCATGTTGGATATTAATGTTCCTGAGCCACCCTGAGAGCACCCCCACATCCCCCACCCCTTCCTCCCTCCCAGCCATTGCCCCAACCCTTCCTTCCCACCCGTGGAACAGAGGTTAGACCCACATCGGACTGGTGGAGCAGAAGTGTTCAATAATACGCGATTAAAACATGTGTCCCCTTCCCCCTGATGATAAGATCAACTAAATCCGTTCTAAATTAAGTGTCCTCTATCTTTCTCTTCTTTTGTTCTATCCGGCTCCTTCTGGGTTCACCCCAGACAGACATGGGAGTGGATGTGGCCTGATACTTGTCCGATCCTCTGACATGCGGTGCCCTTGGCAGCCGTCCCCTGGAGGGCCTGGGCCCGCCCGACTTTAGGATGTCACAGGTGACGATGTGTCACCCTGTTCTGCCCGCTGGCAGGATGGTGCTGGCGAAAGCAGTGCTGAGATGTCGGTGTCTTCCCCGGAGTGGTGCTCCACAGTGCTCTGAGGATCTGGAGTGGGTGCTGCAACCCCAGACAGCCCACCCTTGTCTGATGTGGATCCTGGAAGACAAAAGACATGGGATCAGATCTTGGGAAGAACAACCCTGTGGGGGATGGGTGACTCCTAGGATGTTGATAATGACCTATCAAATTTTGGGCTATATTTTCTGGAGTTTAGAAGAATGAGAGGCAATCTCATTGAAATATGTATAATTCTGAAGAGTGTTGATAATATAGATGCTGCGAGCTCGTTTCTGCTGGTTGGGGCATCTAAAACATGGCACACAGTCTCCAGGCAAGGAGCCGGTTATTTCGGACTGAGTTGAGGAGAAACTACTTCACTCAAAGGGCTGTGAATCTTTAGAAATCTGTACCCCAGATGATTTTGGATGCTCAATCATTGAATATAATTACAAACTGGATAGATGGGGTTTTTGTCTCTCAGGGACCCTGAGGATATGGGGAGTGAGAACGAAGGTAAAGTCAAGTCTAAGATCAGCCGTGATTGTATTGAATGGCGGAGCAGACTAGAAGGGCTGTATGGTGTACTCCTATTTCTTGTGTTCTGAAGCCATGCCTAATTGCTTACTTTTCATTCTCCATTACCAACGAGCAGTAGAAGGAGGATTGAACACATGGCTTTGCCTCCCAATGCTGCAAGGTTTCATTGACTGCACTTATGCTGCTATGTCAGCACACCTGCAAATTTGGTGATGTGCCATATTTGGAAGGGGTTTCAATCCCTCAATGTCCAGCTGGTGTGTGACCATACTCAACACAAAATCAGTATCAATTGCCCAGTATTCTGGCAGCAATCATGATACCTTCATTTGTCAGCAATCTACATTTGCATTCGTTTTTGAATCAACATGACAAAACATGGCTACTATGAGGCAAAGGCTATCTGGTTAACAATGGCTCGTGGTTCTCTAGTGCACAATCCATGTACATGTGGAAATCATGTATAAAACATAAACCATGCTGTCATACTAAATGTCATCAAGCGGAACAGTTGGGTGCTTAAGCAGTGATCATGCAGCCTGGACCACTCTGGAGGACTCCCCCAGTGCTCACTAGAATGTGCATGATTTATTGTGACCTGCCACATTTTCCACATTGCACAGACTGGCCATCAGGTACAACAAGGTTTGCAGCAAGCAGAAAACCACTACTATCTGAAACAATCCCTCAAGACTATATTGTGGGAAGTAATCAAACCTCGACATGCATCAGAATCGGTGCTTGAGGAGTCGGTTGAATGGATTTGATCACAAGAGAATTTGGCTGGCGAGATGTGTTCTTGTGTGTCTTTGTGAACCAAGTCTGGAGGAATAGCCTTTGTTCATGCTGTGCATTGAAGAAGGAATGGGGAAGTGGGTTTGGAGCCTTTGAGCAATGTAGAGGCATTCTGGTAACTGCGAGGAAAGTGGCATCAATCCCGTTTTATGCTCGACGCTCGATTCTCTGCCCAATCGCGAATCTCGCTCCAGGCATCGGGCAGTTGAGTATCAACCCCAATATGCTACTGGATAAGTAATTCAAAAGTATTTCAAAATGGAGGTTCAAATCCCACCACAACATCTGTGGAATTTAAATACAATAAAGAAGTTTGGAATTGAAAGAAGCTGATACAATTAATTGTGACCATGGAACTACCAGATTATTGTCAAAGCCCATCTGGTTCACTGCTGTCTTATAAGGAATAAAAGTTGTCATCTCTACTTGGTCTAGTCTGGATGTGATTCCACACCTAGAGCAACTCATCACTGCCCTCTTAAATAGCCTAACGTAGCCAAGTTGTATGAAATCGCTGCACTTTGTTACGACACCCTGGGCGAGTACGTGGTCAGTTTCAGCCCCACAGACCCCAGAGTTCCAATATCACTGAAATTCCCCAATTATTTGTGTATTCTCTTGAGATCTTTAACTCTTGACTGCTCGAATGAGCTACAGGCACCAGATCGAAAAGTAAAACATTAACAAACTGTTTATTTATAATAAGAGTAAAAGATGAACAGAGAATGGAAATAATGGAAAAATGGTCTGCTGGCCTAACTATTCCCCAAACCCCATCCCATCCTCCACCCAGAAAAACATGTGGTAGAGGGTTGGGAAAGGATAAAAAAATAACAGGGATTCAAAGGGTATGAGTGATTTGAGGATTTTTGCTGCGAAGGTTAAGGTTCTTATAAGTAGTATCTTCAGAGTGGGTGTTCAGTGAGTTCAAATCTTTTAGGGACTACCGTCCATTAGAACTCCCAGACAGTCGGTCTTCCTCTAAATAACACACAGAATAGAGTTGCTGTAGTGTGGAATCATGGGCGAACTTCTCCGGAAACGGCGCGACGTCTGCCGACTGGCGCCCAAAACGGCGCAAATCAGACGGTCATCGCGCCGCCCCAAAGGTCTCCGCATCTTTGGGGGCCGAGCCCCAACATTGAGGGGCTAGGCCAGCGCCGGACGAATTTCCGCCCCGCCAGCTGGCGGAAAAGGCCTATGGTGCCCCGCCAGCCGGCGCGGAAATGACATCTCAGGGCGGCGCATGCGCAGGAGCGTCAGCGGCCGCTGACAGTTTCCCGCACATGCGCAGTGGAGGGAGTCTCTTCCGCCTCCGCCATGGTGGAGACCGTGGCGGAGGCAGAAGGGAAAGAGTGCCCCCACGGCACAGGCCCGCCCACGGATCGGTGGGCCCCGATTGCGGGCCAGGCCACCGTGGGGGCACCCCCCCGGGGCCAGATCGCCCTGCGCCCCCCCCAGGACCCCGGAGCCCGCCCGCGCCGCCTTGTCCCGCCGGTAAGGTAGGTGATTTAATTCACGCCGGCGGGACAGGCATTTTAGCGGCGGGACTTCGGCCCATCCGGGCCGGAGAATCGAGCGGGGGGGCCGCCAAACTGCGCGGCGCGATTCCCGCCCCCGCCGAATCTCCGGTGCCGGAGACTTCGGCAACCGGCGGGGGCGGGATTCACGCCAGCCCCCAGCGATTCTCCGACCCGGCGGAGGGTCGGAGAATTTTGCCCCATATCCAGACTAGACCAAGTAGAGATAGGGGCGGGATTCTCCGAGCCCATGTCGGGTTGGAGAATCGCAGGATGCGTGGGGAATTCCCACCACGCCGCTCCGACGCCGGCCCACCGATTCTCCGGCAAACAGAGAGTCGGCGGCAATCGCACCCGCGCAGTCGCCGCAGCGCCGGTTAGGGGCCGCTGAAATAGGCTCTTCGCCACAGGCGCCGGGCTGAACTCTCGCCGAGTTCCGCCGAGTCCCGCCGGCATGGTTCCGACCTGGAACCACCCGGCGGCAGGTCAGATACGTGGCCGCTGTGGACGTCTTGGTGGGGGGCCGGGGGGATCTGACTCCGGGGGGGACCTTCACGGGGTCCAGGCCCGCGATCGGGGGCATCCACATCTCATTAATGAATATAAAGAATCTTTAATCTGCTCAAAATACCATGGCTGGGATTCTCCGAGCCTGCGCCGGGTCGGAGAATCACCGGTGACACGGGAAAGTCCCGCCACGCCGCTCCGATGCTGGGACGTGATTCTCCGGCGGCCGGAGAATCGGCGCCAATCGCGCCTACGCAGTCGACGCGGGACCGTTCGGGGGCCGGCGATTCTCCGCGGTCGACGGGCCAAATTCCCGCCGATGTGGTTCCAACCTGATACCACCCGGTGGGAGCTCGGATCCGCGGCTGCGGGGGCCGTCCTGGTGGGGAGGGCAGGGGGCCCAGACTCCGCGGGGGGGCCTCCATGGCGTCCCAGGCACGCGATCGGGGGCTACGGATCGGCTGGCACCCGCAATCTGGAGGGGGCCCATCAGAACTTGGCTGGGATTTCAGAGAATCCTGGCCCACGGGTGAGGGATGGGACATTTTAATTTAAAGGGCCCTTCATCAGCTCTCAGGCAAAGTGCTGGAAGGTTTTATGTTGTTTTTTTTGTGACGTAGATTATTTCAAAGTGATTGTAGTGGCGTTACAACAGTTTGAACTCCTCAGGATCTTCAGCTTATGTACTTTTATTTTCATGGGCGTCCAACTCATAATTCCACTCTTGTCAGAGGACAAGGGGGATAAACAAACAGAAAGTGTGACTAGAGATTGAAGCTGCGGGGAAACAAGCTGACAATAAATTGTACCGACAAAGGACAACATTTTATTTGCTGTCAGGGTCAGTCGCTGCAGCCTTGAAGATTTTTTTGCCTCCAGCCCATTCCATGGTGGCAGATGGAAATATTAGTCACATTAGTCATTCAGCAGCTCATGCTTGCATTATGCAGTTGGTTGATGCTGGTGTTTTTGAGAACAAACACTTATCATTCTCCACCATGGACAACCAGAGACTGAGCACAGGGCTCTTTAGGAATCATACAGATTGCAGATCACTCCCAAGTCCAGAGCCTCATTGACAACACCCACAATGCTTTGCGTGCTCCTTCAGATGATACCCGTTACCGTCATTATTGGTAAGGGCCCCCACGTATGCGAAAATGGCCCCTCATCAGGGTTGCGATGCTCCGCTTCCCTGCTGGCGGCAGCAGCAAGGTACACACCCCGCACCAGCGGCTCCATGCAAAACCGTAATTTGCCGGGATATCAATATGATTAATCGTCTGGACCTCCAATGTTCCTCCTCTCCACCATGCTCCAGCACTCTCAGACGGCAGGTGCCCAGACATGAATTGGTGCAAGTATTTATTGCCATGTCCTGTTGAGAGGAAGCAAGAAGGTAAGAAAACTCTCCAAACTTTTTGAACCGGCTGGGGTTGGGGGGGGTTGCATCATAGATTATCATAGAATTTAGAGTGCAGAAGGAGGCCATTCGGCCCATCGGGTCTGCACCGGCTCTTGGAAAGAGCACCCTACCCAAGGTCAACACCTCCACCCTATCCCCATAACCCAGTAACCCCACCCAACACTAAGGGCAATTTTGGACACTAAGGGCAATTTATCATGGACAATCCACCTAACCTGCACATCTTTGGACAGTGGGAGGAAACCGGAGCTCCCGGAGGAAACCCACGCACACACAGGGGGAACATGCAGACTCCGCACAAACAGTGACCCAAGCCGGAATCGAACCTGGGACCCTGGAGCTGTGAAGCAAGTGTGCTATCCACAATGCTACCGTGCTGCCCGAGCAGTGTGGTAGCACAGTGGTTAGCACTGTTGCTTCACTGCGCAGGGCCTCAAGTTCGATTCTTGGCTTGGCTCACCGTCTGTGTTGAGTCTGGACATTTTCCCCGTGACTGCGTCTGTTTCCTTCGGGTGCTCCGGTTTCCTCTCACAAGTTCCGAAAGATGTGCTCTTAGGTGAGTTGGATGGGGCTGTTGTGTTGGGCGCTCTGGATCCGTGGAACACATACAGGCCACCAACACTTGAAATAGTGCAACACTATTTTATTAAATCAGAAACTGTTAAACATATTTTCACTGTGGGTGAACACGATATTAGATTGAACTAAAGACCTTTGCCTTGTCCTAGCCAGTCGGTGCACTCAGCACATGGTGAAGATCTGTGCTGCAGGTTGTGGGCTCTGTCCTACTAGGAAGCTGCAGCTTGAATGAGCAGGAACTCTTGGGGACACAGAAAGGACATAGTGAGATGCTGGGAGGCTAGTTCTATGGGGTTACCGGGACAGGGCAGGGTGGACAGGTGAGTGGACATGGGTAGGGTGCTCGTCCGAAGGTTCGGTGCAGATTCGATGGGCCGACTGGTCTCCTTCAGTACTGTAGGGATTCTATTCATGTCATGGTGCAGGGTATCCATATCATCCATACTATTTGATTTCATCAGAAAATTTTGAAATTCTACTCTGGAAAAAAAAGCAGTTTTTCCAGCTCTGAACCTTAGGGAAAAACACTGACTACCATCCTCCAGAAACATTTAACATGACTCGTTATTTTCAGTCCTTCAGCCAATTAAAAAAATCAATTGGACAGTGGTCTTCCTATTCCATGATCCACAATTTTTGTCAACCAGCTTTTTATAGGGCACTTTGTTGAAAACTTTCTTAAAATCCAAGTGGACTACAGTCATTGCAATCCCTTCATCAACTTTTCCTGTTACTGCAGCAAAAAATTAGATTAGTCAAGGCTGATCTGCCTATTTCAAATCCTTAGAGTCTTGGGTTGGATTCTCCGCACCCTGACAAGCGGCGTACCGTAGGAGCACGTCGCGCCACATATCCCCGGCCTCAGGCCCGCCCCGTGATGCTCCGTCCCCGAGTGGCTGAGTTCCCGATGGCATGGGACTCTCATGGTCTCACCTGTCGTGAACTTAGTGTAGTGGCTGCGGACTCAGTCCGGCGCCGCCACAGTTTGGGGAGGGCCAATCCGCGGGCAGGGGGAGCCTCATTCGGGGCTGGGGACACTGTGGGCGGGCGACCTGGGCGCGTGAGCGGCCAAAGGGGGTACTGTTTTTGCGGTCCGGGTCCACGGGTTGAGTGCGCCATGAAGCACGGCGGCAGCTGCGGCACGGCCACGGACCCGGAAGTGCTCTGGGCAGTATCGGCAGTGAGAGCTGGGAACTCTACACTACCTCCCTGCTAGCCCCAAGCAAAACGACGAATCGGTGGACGTTTTGCGCCAGTTTTCCTGGCATAAAACACCACCGTTTACACGCCAGCATTGGGACTTAATCTCCCAAACGGGGAATCCAGCCCATGGAGTGTGACAGCACAGAATGAGGCCATTCAACCCATCCTGTCTGAACGGCAGTCAAGCACCTATCTATTCTGATCCCATTTTCCAGCACTTGGTCTGGAGCCTTGTATGTTATTGTGTTTCAAGTGCTCATCTAAATGCTTCTTAAATGTTGTGAGAGATTCCCCTCGACAACCCTGTCAGGCAGTGAGTTCCAGATTCCCACCATCCTCTGGGTGAAAAAGCTTTTCCTCAAATACTCTCTAAATCTCCTGTCCCTCACCTTAAATCTGTGCCCCCTGGCTATTGACTCCTCAACAAAGGGGAAATATTTCTTCCTATCTACCCTATCTATGTCCATCATAATTTTCAGTCAGAAGTCTTACAACACCAGGTTAAAGTCCAACAGGTTTGTTTCGAATCACTAGCTTTCGGAGCACTGCTTCTTCCTCAGGTGAATGAAGAGGTAGGTTCCAGAAACATTTATATAGACAAAGTCAAAGATGTCAAAGTATCGTCTTGCATCTTTGACTTTGTCGATATAAATGTTTCTGGAACCTACCTCACCTGAGGACGGAGCAGTGCTCCGAAATCTAGTGATTCGAAACAAACCTGTTGGAGTTTAACCTGGTGTAAGACTTCTGACTGTGCCCACCTCAGTCCAATGATGGCATCTCCACATCATCATAATTTTGTACACCTCAATAAGGTCCTCCCCTGAGCCTTCGCTGCTCCAATGAGAACAACCCTATTTTCTAACCAGGTCAATAATTTGCCTTCAATTACATAACAGTTTCTTTTGAGGAAATGGAGCAAATGCTGTCTGGAAGTCCAAATAATGATCTAGATTGGAATAAGGAGGATATGATCAGAAGTTCGCAGATGACACAACAATTTGTGGTCTGATGAATAGCGAGGAGGGAAGCCTAATATTACAGGACAATATAGGTAGGCTAGTCAGATGGGCAGAACAGTGGCAAATGGAATTTAACCCCGAAAAGTGTGAGGTAATGCCCTTTGGGAGGACTAACCAGGCAAGGGAATACACATCGACTGGTTGGATGTTAGGACATACAGGGGACCAGAGGGGCCTTGCTGTACCTGTCCAGAGGTCCCCAAAGATAACAGGATAGGTGGTGAAAAAGGCAAATGGGATACTTGCCTTTATTAGCCGAGGTATTGAATCTAACATTGGCTCTCCTTCATTAAGTCAAAGCTCCCAAAGTGTCTATTATTTTTTGCTCATTGAATCAACAGGGAAGTATTTAACCAGAAACAAAGCAGGGTCAAAATGGGTCAAAAAAGCACAAAAAATGCAAGAAACGTAAGTTTTTCAGTCCAGGAAGGAGTCATCTGAATAATTATTGTACAGAGGTATAGAGAGTCGTAAATCATGTGGAATAATAAATTGTGGAAGTGTGATAAGGAAACACAAGTTTAATCCAGTAAAAGTTAACCTAAGGAATGCTGACAGGGAGTTTGTCACCGTGAAGAGAGTGATCAACACATGGAATGGATTTTCCAATAGGATGGTGCAGGCAAAAACTCTTCAATCATTGAAGAAGAAATTTGATACAGCAATGAACATGTTAGTGGCTGTGATGTCAAAACAATCTTCCTCACCTGCATTCATCTTATTGAAGGAGTTAATGCAACACCTAAAAAGCTGACATCTGAAAAATAAATATGTCCAGTATTACCTCAGAGTTGCCCTCACTCTGACCTCAGAGCTTCTCCAGAAATGTGGTGGAAATGTCTGTTTATGAACATTTATGAGGTTTCTACGACAAACAGGGCAATGTTGCGGCAGCGAAGGAGCAGTTCTTAAAAACCACCCAACCAAAAAACGACCCACAAAACTTTCTGAAGAAAGAACTACAACCAAGGCCACTGATTCAACGCAACTGAATAATTTAAATTCCTTTTTATAAGATTGAATTTCAGGATTTAAAATGGATTTTGTTCTGCAATTCGGTTTTGTTTCTGCAAGTAAACTGAAATCGAACGGCCTCATATATGACACATAAAACAAATTAGTTCTAAATGTAGAGGCCATTACTGGTAGCTGTTAGTGGAAAAAAAACATTGGGCGGGATTCTCCAATAATGGGGCTATGTCCCCTCGCCAGCTTCAGAGCGCGGGCGTTTCACTCTGGACTTTCCTTAAGTCCAGAGTGATTCTCCAATTTGCAGGGGGCTAGCAGGGCCCCGGAGTGCTTCCCGCAGCTCTGGCTGCGGATACAGGGCCCTCCGCTTCTGGTTGGGAGTCTGTGCGTGGGCATGGCGGCCTGCGGCGGCCACCCCGTGGGACATGGCGGACTCACACCGCGGAGCAGCACCAGTAACGTAGGTCCCCCCGAGATGACGCGCGTGCGGATTGGTGCCGCTCGATCGCTGCCCAAACCGTCCATGAGGACCCCCCGGTGAAGGATCCCCCGCCCCCCCCCCCCCCACCAGGGCGGTTGCGGACTGAGTCCGCAGCCACCACACCGGTTCCCGATGGGTGAGACCATGAGAGACCCACGCCGTCGTGAACTCAACCAGTTACACTTGGAGAATCGCGGGAGGCCTCTGTCAATGGCCCACTACCTGCTCCACGTAGACCACGCGCGCTTGATTCGTGGCGATTCTCCGGAGACCGGAGAAACGCGGGAGTGGCGTCGCGCCGGATTTCGGCGTCAATGCCCATTCTCCGCCCTCGGAGAATTCTGCCCTCTGTGTTTGAAATAATAATAATAGTCTTCATTGTCACAAGTAGGCTTACATTAACACTTCAATGAAGTTGTTATGAAAAGCCCCTCGTCGCCACGCTCTGGCGCCTGTGCGGGTACACACAGAGAGAATTCAGAATGTCCAAATTACCTAAAAGCACCTCTTTCGGGTCTTATGGGAGGAAACCAGAGCACCCAGATGAAACCACGCAGACATGGGTAGAACATGCAGACTCCACACAGACAGTGACCCAAGCCGGAATCGAACCTGGGACCCTGGAGCTGTGAAGCAACAGTGCTAACCACTGTGCTACTGTGCAAAATTAAGGATCAGGAAATGTGAAAATTGCAGTGGCGCAGTGGGTTAGCCCTGCTGCCTCACGGCGCCGAGGTCCCAGGTTCGGTCCCGGCCCTGGGTCACTGTCCATGTGGAGTTTGCACATTCTCCCCGTGTCTGCGTGGGTTTCGCCCCCACAACCCAAAGATGTGCAGGGTAGGTGGATTGGCCACGCTAAATTGCCCCTTAATTGGAAACAACGAATTGGGTACTCTAAATTTATAAAAGAAAAGAAATGTAAAAATTGTCAGTAAAGTAAATCATAGAAGCAACAACTGAACTTTTAAACATCTCCCCAAGTCAATTGGAATTTTCCTACATTGCCTGACATGGAATTTCTAGCAACAATTGTAACAACTCATGTTTATATAGCATCTTGCACACAATAAGACATCCCCCGCTGCTTTGCGGGAGCGTTATAAAGCAAAATGCAACACTGAGCCACATAACGAGATATTAGGGTAGTCTACGTTAAGCTTAGTCAAAATGTACGTTTTCATGAGTGACTTAAAGGAGGAAAGAGCGATAGAGAAGGGGCAAGCTTGAAGGAAGGAAATCCAGGACTGAGGGTAGAACACATCACTAATGGTGGAGTGATTAAAATTGTGAATGTGCCAGATATTACATTCTAGTGCGTTGCAATGATTGAGTCAGTGTGCCAAAGAACGTCTAGTTTGTGACTAGTTAAAATTTATTAAATTACAATAAAGTGGGGAGAAAACAATCTGAATACTACTAACGAACAGTAAACTGTTAACAACTAGAATATGAGAATTAATACAAAACACGACTATCCACGACGACGACTCCTTCAGGCTCCCGACGCAGTAGTGTCACATGATGTAGTTCTAATGCCACCTTCTGGTTGGAGGTCCAATATATTAACATACCGAATTGCTTATACATATCATTACACCAGAGATGGCTTGAAGGCCTCACAAACGAAAAGCTCCTCCCCGATGTCTGTGTGATTTCTCACTGGGGAATCGATTAATTTCCCAGGAGGCCGTTACATTCGACTTCAGTCTCGCTAATGAGGTGGAAATTAATGCAAATTGGGGTGAATGATATGCTTGTCTCGATGGCAAGGTCAACCCTGATTGTCAGATGGACGGTCTCCCTTTAGTAGGCACAGTACCTTTAAGAGGAACAAGCGGCTCACCCCCAGCTTCTGTGCACAGAGACAAAAGGCAGCATGGGGGGGGGGGGGGAGGGGCGCGGCAAACGGGCTGCATGAGAAATTTGATTTACCTGACGGTACTGTCAGTCAAATGAGGTGGGCATTCTGCCCAATTTGAACACATGTGGACAGATTGCGAATTGCAACCTCAGTGGCCAAAAAGCAGGGCAGATCATATTCAACATCGAAATACTGAATATGCAACATC
Source organism: Scyliorhinus torazame (assembly GCF_047496885.1). Taxonomy (NCBI): domain Eukaryota; kingdom Metazoa; phylum Chordata; class Chondrichthyes; order Carcharhiniformes; family Scyliorhinidae; genus Scyliorhinus; species Scyliorhinus torazame. The sequence goes on from NC_092721.1 coordinate 36,526,121, forward strand.
TTATGGATAGAGAATACTAGAAAGATCCCTTTAAGCTGCAAATTATATGCTCTGATTTACTAATGAACCTTGATGAAAAAATATACACAATATTGCTGAATGAAAGCTCATTGAAATCATTAATGGAAAAATCTGTGGGCAATGAAAATCCATCAGATGTGTCATTAAGTAGGATATAATTTCAACACTCTACGTAGCCTTGTCAACAGTTCCTGTTTTAATGCAGCCTCTGAGCATTTTCTAATATAGTCTTAAACACAACATTTGCTGAAACTGCCTCTCATTACGGTAATGACAATTTAAAATTCAGATTTAGAAGCAATGATAATCTGTCATATTAAGACAAATGGAACACTTTAAGAATGACTGGTTATATGAAATATTATTGCACTGTCAACATCAAATTTCTTGAGGGGAATGATAACTTCAGGGCCAAAAAGGTATCTCAGCGTCAAGTGGCTAATTGGTTAAAACATTTGGTTGGTGTTTGAGTGAGCTGGGTTCAAATCCTGCTGCAAGTTGTACCATGTTCAAGTACTGAAATGTTTTACCCAGAAAGTTGCTGTAAGTGTAAATGTGGGTGACAGGATATCCGGAACCCTGGCAAAAGATTGGATAGTTTACCTCCTTAAGGATGTGACCCATACCCCGACACAAGGACAAACGACTGCAAGCGAGGTATGAAGATGGAGGACATTGAACACAGAGACAGTCGCCGATGGCTGTGAACTCTGGAGGCTGACTAGAGGGGCATCGGAAGAGGCAAATAGAAATGGAAAGCTTAGGGGACGGTGAAGAAAGTTCAGAGAAAACAGCGGGCAGCAAATCATGCACCCTCTCAGCCCACTGACTGCAAATATGGTAGAAACTGCCATATCAGAGTGGTCCCCCTGAGACTCACCAAGCGATGTTTAACACAGAGCTGGTCACCAAGCAACAGACCATCGTCTCATGAGGCAAAAGAATGCCAACAAAGACACATCTCCATCAATAATGTGATTTAGGGTGCAATTTAACCACCGTGTTCAACCAACGCAGATCTGGGGAAAGGCCAAAATTGATATCCGTGCCGGACATGAATCAGTTTGCCATCTAACCGGACCTCGCCCAATTAAGGCAAGCATATCATTGACCCCAATAGCATTAATCTCCATGTCATTAGCGAGATTGAAGTTGAATGTAAAGGCCTCTCGGGAATTAATCGGTTCCCCAGTGAGAAATCATGCAGACATCGGTGAGGAGCTTTTTTTTTGTGAGGCCTTCAAGCCATCTTTAAATATTGTGGATACCCATAACAGGGATAACTACAGCTGTTGCTTATCTTTCCTGCCAAACAGGACCAGGGCAGAGCCCGGTTCTTGGCTATATGCTGATGGTCACTTTAACTCCCTTTGACTCTGAGCAACCTTTAGCTTCGCGACTGAAGGCTGTGGGTAATAAGGAATTTGCCTTGTTCGTTGTGAGAGCACTCTACAGCTGTAGGTTGTATTTGCTGCTTGATCCTGCTGGAGGCTGCTGTTTCCTTCCTTTTCTGTCGCCGGAAAGAAGGACATTTTTTTCTAAGATACCTGGGCCCTGGAACACCAGGCTCAGGGGACAATATAAGTCCAGATGGCAATCCGGTTTGAAGCAAGACGATGTTGCTGGATCTGGTTAGCAACATTTATCCAAATGGGCCACCTGATGTTGCTGTTAAAGAAATGCTTTACCAGAATGCTGATGCTTTTGTTACTGGTACTGCATGTAACTGGCACGTCTCTGCAGGATAAACATGCTGGAAGTCAAGGATGTTCAACTGCACCTAACAATAATAATAATCTTTATTATTGTCACAAGTAGGCTTACATTAACACCGCAATGAAGTTACTGTGAAAAGCCCCCAGTCGTCACACTCCGGCATCTGTTCGGGTACACTGAGGGAGAATTCAGAATGTCCAATTCACCTAACAAGCACGTCTTTCGGGACTTGTGGGAGGAAACCGGAGCACCCGGAGGAAACCCACGCAGGCACGGGGAGAACGTGCAAATTCCACACAGACAGTCGCCCAAGGTCACAATCGAACCTGGATCCCTGGCACTGTGAGGCAGCAGTGCTAACCACCTTGCCACCGTGCCGCTCCTTCTGTGTATTTCGCTCTCTGCCCCCATTAGCATCCTTGACTTATACATTAATCACAGCTCCAGGGTCCCAAGTTCGATTCCGGCTTGGGTCACTGTCTGTGCGGAGTCTGCACATCCTCCCTGTGTGTGCGTGGGTTTCCTCCGGGTGCTCCGGTTTCCTCTCACAGTCCAAAGATGTGCAGGTTAGGTGGATTGGCCATGTTAAATTGCCCTTAAATGTCCAAAATTGCCCTTAGTGTTGGGTGGGGTTACTGGGTTATGGGGATAGGGTGGAGGTGTGGACCTTGGGTAGGGTGCTCTTTCCAAGAGCCAGTGCAGACTCGATGGGCCGAATGGCCTCCTTCAGCACTGTAAATTCTATGAAACATTAACATATGTACCTCTTATGGATCTTCCCAATCATCTTTAATCTGTTCCTCCTCCATGAGATATTCGCACTTCATTATTATCCATACTGTCGTTCTAAACTCTTTTCTGGGTGGAGCATTTACCAGCTGTGGCCCTTTCACTATGCCTACTGCTGTCTCCAAGCAGATTCACGACAAGGTGCATGACTTTGACTGGCTGCCAGTAACAGCGCTTTATAAAAATATACTAATGTTATCAATTCCAGTTTCACTTTTTGGGTGGAGTTTATTTGCCAATTAATGTATAAAATTGCAACAACTTCATGGAATTAAGGAGGATAAGGCAAGATGTTGCTTTGACCTGACTCATGGAAAAGTGCTGCAAAGCATTCAGCAACTTGTTTTGATTCGCAATTCTCGGCATGTCCCTTCCTCTCCACAGGTTGCGGCTGATTTGCACATTAATAATGGCTTGCGCTGCCCAGATGCCGTTTTCTGTTTCCCAGCAAAATCCAGGTCAATGTGTTCATTTCTTTGCGAATTAGAAGAGTAAGACGTGAACCAAATTTGACAACGCACAAGATGCAAATTTGACTTATTCCACAAAATTGGAATTGTAAATCAAAGGAGAAAAGACATATATTTATATCCATACATGAATCAATATCCTCAGCTTAATCATGATCAACCTGAATGCCTTCAGCTATCAGTAAATAATAAAATCAAACAAAAGAAGTAACAGGATGTCAATCTTTGTTCTGCAGTTGCCTTTCATCCAGTGAATGGAATTGTCTGCAATTAAATGAAAGGAATATTCTACGAAACGCTTTTCAAATCAATTCTGAGGAAAATAAGAAAAAAGTACTTTTCTTTAGGTACGAGATAAAGTTACAATGCGATATAGCAGTGGAATAAGGAACACCAGATCGCCATGCCTCATGAATTGTTTAAAATTCTACACACCGAGTATTCTTTATCAAAAACCCTTGGGGCTGATTATGTTTTGGTTTTCAGAAATGTTCAGCTTTTAGATCTACCATCTTTTTGATAGGCCGAGGGCTACGTACATCACAATAGCCTCAGCCTAGGTTAGCTATTGTCTACAAAGGCTAGGTTGTTACCCCGTTTGCCACTTGTCACACACCCTGCTTCTTAACTGTTGGCACGATTTAACGGGGAAAAAAAATCAGAGTCTGTTTTAGGGCACACTTGGCGGAGTGTTTCACAGTGGCTGCAGCGCCGGGAAACACCCTGATATTCAACGGCACATTGGTGGGTTTTTTGGCCTTGTCAGGAGTGCCCCGCTGAAGTCGCACTTACATCATTTCCTGCACTGACGAACTCAACTCGCCAGTGCAAGAAGAGTACTCGCATATCAGGGTGCCATTTTTAAAGGCAGCCCCTATCTTTTGACCCTACTCAGCATTCCTACCGCAGCCTCCATTTCCCCCCGCACCCTGTTGCACCCAACTTACCTCTTCCAGGGTCCTCAAGCACCCCCCCCCCCCCCCCCCCCCACCTCTTAAGGGCAACTGGCACGGGAACCTGGCACCCAGGCAGCTTGGCACTGCCAGCCTGGGATTCTTGATTTCTTTGCCTGCTTCTCATCTCGCCAATGTGGAAACGATGGGCTGACAAGCCTCTTTCTGTGCTGTAGCTCTGATGTCTCTATTGCCTTTTGGCACTGGTTTATTCTGGCTAGGCTAGAACCATGCACCAACCTGATGACATGAAGTTAAAATGTTGTCATGGTCATGAAGGAATATTTTGATTCTTGATGATGCCTTTACTTGATTGGGGTGACTGCCTCATGGCTGGTGGATCAAGGGAGCATCTAAAGATGTCAAAAGTAATGGCCCAAACCTTCCGGTCTCCGGATCATCCGAGTCAGGATGTACAATGCGAGATGTGTATCAGGATCCTGCAGAAGTCAGAATGCACAGAGATGCATGGAAATTGCCCAGGAAGATTATCCTTTCGCTGGGCTGACTCCCTGCTCCCCAAGGCACTCCGTGCTGTCTCCAGCCCTGAACTCGGCAGGTCTTAACTGCACACTTACCATGGAAATATTAGACAAGTTAAAGCCTGGTTTCGCTCATTGGTTAGTCAGAGTAACTCAGCAGAACGGCACAATGATCTCGATCTCAATCACGCCGTCTCCCCAACCCAACCACATCTCCCCACAAACCCCCATACCCCCCTCCCCCCAAACACAATCTCCAACCAGACCCAGCAACACACCTGCTACAGTCCCTGTCTCGACCCTACTATCCGCCTCCTCCAACAACCTGACTACCCCCAGGTTGCGGGACTAATTTCTCAGCTACCCAACTATCCTCATATAGGCCACAGCAACCCCCTGACCTCTCGACTAACTCCTCCGACCCGACTTTCCTCACTCTCTGAACAGCCGACTAAACCTCGGCCCAAATCTACTTACCCCCGATCACCTGGCTAAATCCCCCCCCCCACCTTCCCGCAACCAGACCCCCCAACAAAGTGACTGCCTCCTCGACCACCACTCCGACTACATCCTGACCTGACTACCCACTCACCCACTAACTCACCTCACCAACTTCACCCACTTGCCCATTCATTCAACCACTCACTCACTGACCCACACTCATTCATTCGAATACAGGAGACCTTTGTATTACTTACCTGAGTACAGCAGCAGCTGTCTTAAAAAGAAGACATGCACTCTCCTTTCCCCAGTTCCCTTACACTCGGTAGGCCTATATTCAAGAGGCTGTGCTGCCGATTGTTGCTTCAGCCAAGATTAGAAGAGGGGCTTGAAAATGGGCGGATCGGGTGAAGAAAACCTGCATTATTGGCGAGGCCCAAAATCTAGGCCATTCTATCAATCCTTGGTACTCCAATAACTCTGCCACTCAATGGAACTACAATGATCATTCACTGAGCCAACTATTTCCCTTGGGGATGATGGATTTGCCTGTTTAATTCATCTGTTTACAATCGATTAGCAAATTTAATGAAGTTCCCAGTCGTTTTGTGCTTGATAGTAGGCTGTGCCTGTCTTATTGGTAAGCATCAGATTGAAAATCTCTTGTATAGAATCTGCAACGACCCTCTGAAAGTGAATCCCAGCTAGGCCCAATCCCCCTCCCTACACCTGTGACCGAACATGGTTGGACACAGAGGGGAAACTTAGCATGGCCAATCCATCCTACCTGCACATCTTTGGACTGTGGGAGGAAACCGGAGCACCCAGAAGAAACCCACGCAGACACCGGGAGCAAACTCCACCCAGTTTGTCACCCAAGTTAGCAATTGAATTCAGGATCTGTGAGGCAGCCAAGCTAGCCACTGTGCCACCATCCTGTCGCATCAGCCTTTCACAATGGCATCTTTGTTAACTCACTAGGTATTAACTTCAAAACCTTGTGGAATCTTCAGGGCATTCTGGATACTAATGGAAAGGGGAGGTATCTTAGTTACTCAAGAGAATATTAATGGGCTGTCAGGAGTGCACAACAGAGCAGGGCAATCTTATCTCACCTGGACATGCTCCTTTGGCAACTTTCCTGGAGAGTAAGTTTCACAACACTGGTCAGAGATTGCCTGAGATGAGTTCAGAACTGCAAGCCGTCATCTTGTCGCTGAGTGCAAGGGCAAGGTGTGAGGGGGATGAGGCCTGGGGCCATCACATGCCCTCAGTCCTCTCAGATCAGCATAGCTTGTGGAAGTGTGCCTCACAAAGGCAGAGGAGTGGCAGCCTCCTGCACCCAGGGGCTCATCTCAGAGCGCTCCTGATATGAAAGTTGTCTCCTCAACACTTCTGCCCCGCACCTCAGAAAGCCATGTGAACAGAGGTGACTCCTGCACCTGTGCAGTCCTTCCCATTCTGGAGTCCTCCTGGCCTCAGATACTGAGAGGACAGCCAGGTCAGCTCGGTCAGCAACCTGACTCCCAACACAGGTGGACGCGAAAGGGGAGCAGCGAAATTCCACTTTGCACACATATCCTGAAATGGCTTACAAATAAATTGTGGATGATTGCCCATAATGAACACTCTAGGCATACCAGATAACTTAAAAATAGCACTGTGAGTTGTGATGATATGCATCATGTAAGTTTGTACATAATGTTGTGCACAACCTCTGACCACTAGGTGGCATTGTGAACCTAGCACGTCACCATGTGATCTGGGAGTTGGGAGTTGATCGAGCTGGGAGATAGACGTATTTGCAGTAGTTCCACGAGAGGTGTTTACTGCCAGCTGTTTGTTAGTTAGTTTATCCTAGTTATCTTACCACAAAGTTTGATCCATAATAAATTATTTTAAAATACATGTTCTGTAGTTCATTGTTCACTTCGGCCAGTCTACAGAACATGACAAGCGTGTGCATGACAATTGTGCTTGACATAATATGCAATTGTCATATGATGGGCTACTTGATAAAGTAGTTGATGATGATGATAAAATTAGTGCCTCACGCTCCACATGTCTTTCATAAGCAGGGCACTCCTTCCTCTGAAGCGCCAGGTTGTGCAAAGTGCAACAGATCACCAATATCTATGGACAAGGAAAGATGTCAGATGTGACTTTGGACCAAGGATGGGTAGGAATTCTATGTGGAATCAATGGCGCTTTGCGCTGGCTTGGCATGTGCCCTTGACATGCGTCACACTTTTTGACAATTCCTTCAATATCATTGTTCATACCCAGGCAATAGACTGTGTCTCTTGCAAGTATTCTCATCTTATCTATGATGTGGAGATGCCGGCGTTGGACTGGGGTGAGCACAGTACGAAGTCTTACAACACCAGGTTAAAGTCCAACAGGTTTGTTTAGATGTCACTAGCTTTCGGAGCGCTGCTGTTGGACTTTAACCTGGTGTTGTAAGACTTCGTACTGTGCTCATCTTATCTATGCCCATGTGCGAGTGATGAAGATGTGGAAGAATATCAAGTCGCAATGATTCCGGAGTGATGAATTGTCTGCTTTCAAAAATGACGCCATGGGAGATGCCAAGCTTGTCCTGATGAGGCCAAAATGGTCTCATATGTTCTTGGGCATGCTGAATTGAATCATGCCATCCTTCAATGATAGTTTTCCACTGTTTCTGTAGTATAGACAGTGTTGCTCTATCTTTTTGTCGCTGTTGGCATTTGCCTTGTGCAAAATATACCAGATAGATTGACAGACTTGCATTCTCCATAAATGTAATCTTGCAGCTCCCTTAACTGTGAATTTTGTTGAAACATTCTGGATATTTCAATATTAGGTCATGAACTGAATTGATAGGAGTAGTTTCTGAGCTTGCCTTGTGAGGTCTGACCGATTCTGGGGTTTGTGCCGAGTGTGAGATTACTGCATGCTGGTAGACTAGCAATCACTGGGTATTTATTCGCCATGATGTAAAACAGCTGTGATACCCAGAAGGATTGATTGTACTTGAACTCGAGGACAATGGATCCTTCATATAGAATTAGTGCATCATTGACCACTGAAAGTTTCACAGTCGTAGATTTCACCAAGGCTTTTCATGTCTGTGGATACATATATTTTAGAATTCACAGAAATCATCAGCCGGATTCTCCGTCGGCGGGATCCTTCGTTTCATCGGCAGCGCACTCATGCCCACGGATGTCCCGATGGGAAACTCCATTGGCCGGCTGCCAGGATGGAGGATCCTGCACCAGAAAACGGGTGCAGCAGGATGGAGAATCCCACCCCAAATGTTCGTCACAGAGGTCTACAGCACAGAAAAGGCCTTCAGCATATCAAGTCTACACTGGTCAAGAACAACAACCTAATCCCATTTTCCAGCACTTGGCTTTCCCCTGTGTCAATCTTGGCCAATAACAACTGGCAAACAACTTTCTTAGGGCAGATAATTTGAATTTTGGCAAACGTATTGGATGGTGTGAGAGTATTGATGTTTTGCACAAGACTTATGGTGTGTTCACAGCTCGTTGTCTCATTGTGCACATCATCATCATTTTCAGGTTTGTTAAACACCTCATGTATATGTTTTTGCTGAGATACTGGGTGGTCATTCCTATTGCTGGAATGTATCCATTGTGTACAGTCTGTTCAGATCAGTGCACAGCTCTTTCCAGCTTCATCAGTATTTGCTCTAGAGTGCTGATACAGGCAATGGCCCTATCTGCCACATACCGTTCAGAATTGATGAAAATCTGGGCATTTACAAGATGAATGCAGAAGATCACAGCTTACATGTGCCTTACTAGGTTTGGGGGTTCTTGTGAGTACATCAACAATTGGGGTTGTGCTCAGGACTTGTACACGTTGTTGATCTGCAAGGATTGTTTCATGCTTACAACACTTCAATAGGTTTGTGTTGAAATCTTTCTGGAATGCTTCCTTGTGAGCTGATTGTCATGATATTCAAACACACACATCATGATAGATAGACCAACAGACCAATGAGCACACATAACACGACAGCCAATCACAGACAAGAGCAGACACAGTATAAGACAAGAAACACGACATCTGGTGGCCAGTCCATCTGGAGACGAGGAAAAGGACAGGACCTGATTAACAAGACACTCACACCGTCACCACGTGCTGAGTACCAAGACAGATCTGTAAATAACAAGTTGGAATAGAACTGCGTTGTACCAATCGCAACCGTGTTGGTTCATCTGTACCTCAGAGCACCCAACACCACATGATACCAGTGAGTGGATCGATACCTGCCGGCAAATCTGCCATCCTGAGCCATGGACACCCACAACAAACCGCAGCCATTGCAAGTCGCTGGGAACCTGGGCACAATTGGAAGCTCTTCAAGCAGCGATTCAAACTGTTCATGCGAGCCAACGAAAAACAGGGTGCCTCGGACGAAACAAAGATTGCCATGCTCCTCACTACCGCAGGTCAGCACGCCATCCATGTATACAACTCCTTGGTGTTTGCGGAAGACGAGAACAAATCTAAATATGACACGGTCCTCCTCAAGCTTGACCAGCACTTCAACGTTGAGGTCAATGAAAGCTTTGAGAGGTATATCTTTCAGCAACGCCTGCAAGGTGAGGATGAGCTCTTTCAACCCTTTCTGACGCACCTCCGCAATCTTGCGCAGTCCTGCGGTTACGGCACCACCTCAGAGTCCATGATCCGGGACCAGATCGTTTTTGGCGTTGCCTCCAGTGGCCTACGCCAGCAGCTTCTTAAAATTAAAGGCCTGACCTTAGCATCTGCAGTGGAAGCCTGTGTCCTGCATGAAAATGCGACCAGCCGCTTTGCCCAATTTCAGGCGACCGAATCGGCACAGAGGGGGTCCCAAGCGATCGAATCGGCAAGCCAGGCCGCCCACGGGGCCGAACGCATCCAGGCAATCGAGTTTCTCCCAGCCCGCGGCCCGGATGAGGGCGGCCGTTTCATGCACTTTTTGAGGTCTCCCGCGTTTGCGCGCGCCAAAACCAACGGCAACATTGAGGGACGCACTGCGCAGGCGCGCCCGATGCAAGATCGAACTGCGCATGCGCAGTGGCGTAACGAGCGCCATGACGTCATGACGTGCGGCAACTGTGGAGCTGCACATTTAAAAGGGCAATGTCCTGTAAAAACCCGACAATGCCTACACTGTGGCAGGATGGGCCACTACGCTGCCTACTGTCGAGCGGCTCAACCGATGGATCCTCCACATCTCCGACAACCTCGCGAACCATCCAGCCTCCACATCAGGACATCCAACCCAACGACACAGATGACCAAGACGCCTTCCGGGTTGCGGTCATTGATGTGAACCGGGTCAACACCATCAATCCGGCCGATGAATGGAGTGCCACCCTGAACGTCAACCGATCGCAGATCACTTTCCGCCTGGACACTGGCGCATCCGCCAACCTCATAGCATGGTCAGCATTCTATGCCATGAAGGTCAGACCACCAATCCAGCCATCCCGGTGCAAGATGGTCGACTACAACGGGAACGTTATCCCGGCCATGGGATCCTGCCAGCTCCAGGTGACACACAGAACACACACGGCCACACTCTCGTTCAAAATAGTTGGCTCATCGAAGGACTCCTTGCTGGGCGCACAGGCATGTAAGGCTCTCCACCTTGTACAACGAATTCTGTCTCTCTCTCCAGACGACACATCTGACTTCCCGGATGCTGAGTTCAACGCACAGCTCCAATTGCTCCTCGCCCACAACCAGGAGGCATTCGAAGGCATGGGAACACTGCCATACACATACCGAATTCGCCTCAAACCGGATGCCATCCCGGTCGTTCACGCACCTTGCAGGGTTCCTGCGCCACTTAAAGACCGCCTCAAACTGCAGCTGCAGGATCTCCAGGACCAAGGGGTCCTATCCAAGGTCACGGAGCCCACGCCATGGGTCAGCTCCATGGTGTGTGTCAAGAAGCCCTCTGGCGAGTTCCGCATCTGTGTTGACCCCAAAGACCTCAATAATAACATTATGCGGGAACATTATCCCATACCTAAACTGGAGGAGATCACCAGTGAAATGGCCCAAGCGAAGATATTCACGAAACTGGATGCTTCTAAAGGGTTTTGGCAGATCCAACTGGACCCGTCCAGCCAAAAGCTGTGCACCTTCAACACCCCTTTCGGCAGATTCTGCTACAACCAGATGCCATTTGGCATCATCTCGGCATCCGAGGTCTTGCACAGAATCATGGACCAGATGATGGAAGGCATCGAAGGGGTGCGCGTATATGTGGACGATGTCATCATCTGGTCCACCACACCGCAGGAGCACATATATCGTCTCCAACGCGTTTTTGCCCGCATACGGGAAAACGGCCTGCGCCTCAACCGAGCCAAGTGCGCCTTTGGCCAGACCGAATTGAAGTTCCTGGGGGACAACATCTCCCGGTAAGGGGTCCGTCCAGATGCAGACAAGGTGAGCGCCATCACAGCCATGCCACGGCCGGCCGACAAGAAGGCTGTCCTACGATTTCTTGGCATGGTCAACTTCCTAAGGAAATTCATTCCCAACCTTGCCTCCCACACAACGACTCTGCGCCATCTCGTAAAAAAATCTACAGAGTTCCAGTGGCAACATACACACCAGCTGGAATGGGAGGAGCTCAAACACAAACTCACCACGGCACCAGTGTTGGCGTTCTTCGACACGTCTCGTCCCATCAAAATCTCAACTGATGCCAGCCAATCCGGCATTGGAGCAGTGCTCCTGCAGAGGAATGACACATCGTCATGGGCCCCAGTGGCCTATGCATCACGGGCTATGACCCCCCACAGAGCAGCGCTACGCGCAAATCGAAAAAGAATGCCTGGGCTTGCTAACCGGTTTCAACAAGTTCCAAAATTATGTCTATGGTCTTCCACGATTCACGGTCGAAACTGACCACCGCCCCCTGGTCAGTATAATAAACAAGGACCTGAACGACATGACCCCTCGCCTCCAGCGCATCCTACTTAAACTCAGGAGGTATGACTTCCAACTGGTCTACACTCCAGGGAAGGACCTCATCGTGGCGGATGCCCTATCCCGAGCAGTGAGTACACCACCAGATGCGGAGGGGTTCGTATGTCAGGTCGAGGCACAGGTGGCCTTGACAGTGGCAAATCTGCCGGCTGATGACTCCAGTCTGGCCCGCATATGCCGAGAGACAGCGGCCGACCCCCTTTTACAGCGAGTGATGCGCCACATGACGGGAGGATGGCTCAAAGGGCAGTGCCCGCAGTTCTATAATGTACGGGACGACCTAGCAATCATTGATGGGATCCTTCTGAAGCTAGACAGGATTGTGATTCCGCACAGTATGCACCAGCTGGTTCTCAATCAAATACACGAAGGCCACTTGGGGGTCACGAAGTGCAGACGGAGGGCCCGAGAGGCGGTATACTGGCCGGGCATCAGTGACGAAATTGCCAACATGGTGATCAACTGCACAACCTGCCAAAGTTTTCAGCCGGCGCAACCTCCTGAGACGCTTCTGCCCCATGAGCTGGTGACGTCCCCCTGGGTGAAGGTGGGTGTCGACCTATTTCACGCGCTTGGCATGGACTATGTTATCATCATGGACTACTTCTCCAATTACCCAGAAGTTATACGCCTACACGATCTGACGTCGTCTGCTGTCATCAGGGCCTGCAAAGACACCTTTGCTCACCACGGCATTCCAATGACTGTCATGTCGGACAATGGGCCTTGTTTTGCCAGCCATGAATGGTCGTCCTTTGCCGCCTTGTATGGCTTCACACATGTGACGTCCAGCCCTCTGCATCCCCAGTCCAATGGAAAGGCAGAGAAGGGCGTTCACATTGCCAAGCGGCTCCTCTGCAAGGCTGCTGCTGCTGGATCGGACTTTCACCTCGCCCTGCTGGCCTATTGCTCGGCCCCGCTAGCCACGGGTCTCTCGCCAGCACAGCTGCTGATGGGTCGCACCCTCAGAACCACTGTGCCTTCCATCCTGGCACCAACAACAGACCATGCTCCGGTACTGCATAGGATGCAACTGCAGCGTGATCGCCAGAAGAGATCGTACGACACAAGGGCAACTGATCTTCCCCCCCTGGCCCCTGGAGCCAATGTCCGCATTCATAGAACATAGAACATAGAACAATACAGCGCAGTACAGGCCCTTCGGCCCACGATGTTGCACCGAAACAAAAGCCATCCAACCTACACTATGCCATTATCATCCATATGTTTATCCAATAAACTTTTAAATGCCCTCAATGTTGGCGAGTTCACCACTGTAGCAGGTAGGGCATTCCACGGCCTCACTACTCTTTGCGTAAAGAACCTACCTCTGACCTCTGTCCTATATCTATTACCCCTCAGTTTAAAGTTATGTCCCCTCATGCCAGCCATATCCATCCGCGGGAGAAGGCTCTCACTGTCCACCCTATCCAACCCCCTGATCATTTTGTATGCCTCTATTAAGTCTCCTATTAACCTTCTTCTCTCCAACGAAAACAACCTCAAGTCCATCAGCCTTTCCTCATAAGATTTTCCCTCCATACCAGGCAACATCCTGGTAAATCTCCTCTATCTACCAGACGGTGGCTGGTCAGCACCTGCCGAAGTTCTCCGATGCGTGGCTCCCCGCTCATTCCTGGTACGCATGCCGGATGGATCCGTGCATAGGCGCAATCGGTGAGCCCTTCGCCTACTTCCACGCTCGCAACGGAATCATACACAGACACCGTGTCCTCCACTGGTTCCTGATAGTGACTTCGTGGAGCTGCCATATACCATGCCCCTTCTGTCGCCACCCGTGGCCAGGCTCGCACCTCAGCCGGTGGTTCTCGACCCACCCTTGAAGCGGTCAACCCGAATTTGTCGCCCACCTACTAGACTGGACTTATGAGACTGTTCACACGTCAAAGTTTAGCAACTATTATATTGTAACATGTTACTGTTTTATCGTTCCAGATCTCGTTTGACCGGACCACACTTCAAAGTTTTTCTTCTTTTGTTATAGTACAACCTCGTTAGCATGCCACACCTGACATTGCCCCTTGTATATAGTTACGCCACATGTACATGCTGTAAATATCACGCACACACACCTTTAGCTGCACTCAGGACACATTCATATTTATAACCACGTAAGCACATAATCTTGTAAAAAAAGGGGGATGCCATGATATTCAAACACACACATCATGATAGATAGACCAACAGACCAATGAGCACACATAACACGACAGCCAATCACAGACAAGAGCAGACACAGTATAAGACAAGAAACACGACACCTGGTGGCCAGTCCATCTGGAGGCAAGGACAAGGACAGGACCTGATTAACAAGACACTCACACCGTCACCACGTGCTGAGTACCAAGACAGATCTGTAAATAACAAGTTGGAATAGAACTGCGTTGTACCAATCGCAACCGTGTTGGTTCATCTGTACCTCAGAGCACCCAACACCACACTGATGCGATCACCAGCTCAGCAACTCTGGCTACTAACTCTGCATTCAAAATACCAAAGTACGTACGTGCCCTTTTCTACGCATCTGCTGACAAAGTGGTCTGTGGATTCAGTCGGCTGCTATTGAAATGACATGAACTGGACTCAATGTAGAGAGACATTTACCCTGGTTCGGAACTAGACTTGCACTGTGATCCATGGGCGGGATTGTCTGTCCCGCTGCACCAGTTTTCGGGTGCGGCCTGTCCCTGCCGGTAGTGGGATTCTCCGTCCCGCCAACCAGCCAATGGGGTTTCTCATTGTGGGAAGCCCCACGGCCTCGGGAAATCCCCGGGTGTGGGTGCGCTGCCGGCGCAACGGAGAATCCCGACAGCGGAGAATCCAGCCAGCGGAGAATCCAGTCCCATATCTTTTGAAATTCCTTCCCTCTTCTTTCTGTTAATCTTGATGTGTTCAGACCTTCCTTCTCATTTGCTGAGGCAATTTTTTTTGGCTTGTTTGTCTGACTCAGAGGCACCTGTATCAAGAACCATAGCGCTGTTGAATATTTTAAATTGGGATGGCAGGTCAGCTGCATCCCAGTTAAAACAGGGGAATTTTGTGGACATTCTGACAGTTTCCCTTTAACCTTGATTCCACTCTAGTACTTGGATAAATGGTATGCAGCCACTTTCTTTCATTTTTCCGAAGCTCCACCAGGGAAGATGTGTTGTTGCAAGTGTCATAATATGCACCCATGCAGATCATGAGGTAAAACCAGGCAGTGACAGACACCCAGGTGAGCCAATAAACATACAGAACAGAACACGACCAATCACCAGACAGAACACCAGAGGGGGCTTCCAACTATAAAACACACAAGGCATCAGCACTCTGCCTCTTTCCACTGGTGACAACTGTAGTGACAGTCAGGGTGTACAAATCATTCAACACCTTCTACACGTGGATCAGAGCTAGCCTGGTATAGATAGTTAATGTTAGTTTACTTAGAGTAGTAGAGTGTCAACCCACAGGCAGATGTGTGCTTCGTTACCGAAGTTCAATAAATCTTATTGAACCAACGCCTACGTTTGGTGTATGCTTGATCATTTTACTGCATCGTGTTGCAGTCCGTGTTACCCCAGGGTGAATAAGACAACAGCAAGACCGCACCACAGAGTAATGCTGTCTTTGCTTTTTATTCAATTAATTGTTCTGCAACTCCTGTATCCACCTGTTATAACCATAACCTTCCCTGGCCTGATGTTTATGACCTTCCTTTTTGTTTGACTCTCCTTTGCTCACTATCAATCTGACCCACACCCTGGCCACTCATCTTTACTGACTGAGCTAACCCAGTGTTGGTCCTCTTGATGCACTGTCCCACTCGTGGAACTGACAGACTCTGTGCTTCAGTCTCACTGCAAGGGTTCCAGCTCTGTGCTTGAGCATTAGCTCAGCACTGTGTCTCCAAAGCTTTTCTTCACAGTGTCACACTCTCCAATGCTGCAACTTTATCAAAGTCTGACCATAATGTTGAGGGTATTCTCATACCATGCAGGACAATCTAAGACTGATCATCATGTCGTACCTGTACTTAATCTTGCTGCCACAGTCTCACCACCACTAATCACCATGTTGTGTTATTATAATGATAAAAGTCCTTGAGCTAATTTGCTGAAAAGGACAAAACGGCACCAATTGGATATAAAAGATTGGGTAAACACATTGTGGGTTCACATATTAAAACTACACATATGGATAAACACAGGCATAATGCTTAAATATATCAGAGCTGTGTGTGTGGGCTTCACTCAAAGCAAAAGTGAAGCTAAGATTGGATGACATGACACATTTCTCCCCTGGTGATGTCATGCTGATATCCCTCAAAGGAATATTGCGTCACTGCATGTCAATAAAATGCTGCACAGCCTGTAAGATACATGTTAATTACTTTCTGAGCAAAATTAATTGGCCATTTGTTGTCTTTACTCAGGTGGTGAGCAGAGTCCCCATCTATTTTGTTACCTGCCCGAGAAAAAAATGACATTCAGGCGTCATGGCATCGGGGGAACGCCCCAACCTCATTGCCCACAATTTTGGGGCCACCCTAATGCCTCCACTGCCATCCGTTCATTGCCAGTAAAACACCAACGCCTTTCTGTTCTGCAACCTTTCATGAGAACTGGAAACATTTGGAGATGCGGCATGTTAAAATTGGGTATAAAGGCATAAAATGGCAGGAGACAAGGGCAGAAGCAAAAGTAAATGCCTGTGATAAAGTGGAAGATATGAGAGATTAAATGACAAAAGGGATGTTAGGGAGTTTGATAATGGAATGAGTAAAGAAATAAAAGATGTTGTCCAGTGGAGATGTAAGGTGGAAAGCAGAACCTTTGCCAACAGGTGCCGTCCAAATACAAAATAAAAAAAACATAAAACAAACTGGTGAAAGAGGTTATGATCGGTAATTATTAAACTTAATGTTGAGTATTGAAGGAATGCTGCCAAAACTGTTGAGTATTACTCACGTTTTCTGCTTTTATTTCATATTTCCAGCATCATTTTGGGAGAAGAATTGAGGGAGTGCGGCAATGTTAAGAATAGATGAGATGTCGGAGTGCCACTGCGGGCAGCTAGTCCAGACGAATGTTAACGATCCCATAGACCTATTAAACTGCAGCATGAGGGTTCTTCTGGTGTTTTGAGCAACATCCCTCCCTCAACAGCATTAAAAGCAAATCACATTTCTGTTTGTGGAAATCTTGAAGTCCACAAAATAGCTGGCAGTTTTATCTACATAACAACAATCATTGCACTTCCGAGTAATTCAGTGTGTGTGATGTGCTTTGAGAACTTTATGAGAGATATGGTATGGATCTATATATATGCAAATCTTCTTCTGGAGATGGACACTGCTGGGTCGTATCTGTACTGCCAAGCAGTTCTGAGAAATCTAGTTACTGTACATGTTTGTTGGTAATTAATTACTTGTCAGTCAGGCAGTTGTTAGAAATGAACCATCTATTGGGCGATGCATCTCTCATTTTTGAGCACATCTGAAGATTTGCATTTTGCACCTCTTGAGTTGATTTCCAGGACAGTTTTTTAAATATCTCGGTAAACCCTGAGTTGCAGTTGTTTGTTTTTGTGTAATCTCTCACTTTATGCAAACTCTCGCAGGAAAAGGAAGATTCATTGTGCCTCACATGGGGAGCTGACTGTTATGTGCAGGAAGTTTGAAATATGTTTTAATTGCAAATATTTATTGATAACATTTTTATACATTTTTATGAACTTGAACACAAAAATGTAGCTATGTGGGTATCATTTTGCTTTTTTCCATAAAATAATTAAACTCATTTTCATGACAAGATGAAATCATCGAAAATAATAAGTATGTTGTGCAAAACAAAATGATCTGTAATAATTTATTTCCAACTTTCTTAAATGCTGGGAGTGTGCGGCACATTTGAAGACCTCAGAATGATTGCTGATGGTTAACAATAATAATAATCTTTATTGGTGTCACATTAACACTACATTGAAGTTACTGTGGTGCCGAAAGTGATTTCTTTTGTCATTTAAATCTGCAATATTTTAGCGTGTTCAAGGCTTTTTGTGCAAAATGACAGTACTTCAACAGTAAATCATGCCCCACGTGGCTGGTGCAGAAATTAAAGGGATTTGTGGAGGCATGTCACATTAAGTCAATCCCTTAAATTATGATCAATCATGCAGCAACTGAACATCACCATATGGTGATTCATTCATTTAGTTGGGCTGTCTTTTACACTATCATTTACTTACTGTTGTAATTACAGATACAGTTATTTTACCTAAATTCCTGTCTACATCTCAAACATCATCTATTGTTGGTTAGCTCAATGGGGCTGGGAAAGAAGCAGCCTTTTTATTATTCATTCAAAGGATGTGTGCATCATTGGCTAGAACAGCATTTATTACCCATCCCTATTTGCCCTTGAGAAGGTGGAGAGCTGTATTTTTGAACTGCTGCAGTCCACGTAGCGTAGATACACCCATAGTGCTCTTAGGTAGGGAGTTCCTGGGTTTTGACCCAGCGACACTGCAGATATGGCGATATATTTTCAAGTCAAAATGGCAATTGGCTTGGAGTAATTCCAGGTGCTGGTATTCTTACATATCTGCTGCAGTTATCCTTCTAGATGGCAGTGGTCACGTGTTTGGAAAGTGCAAAGGAGCCTTGGTGAGTTCCTGCGGTGCATTTGGAGATTGTACACCCTTGTTGTGACTTTTGGTCAGTGATGGAGAAAGTGAATGTTTGTGGAAGGCATACTAATCAAACAGGCCGCTTTGCCCTGGATGTCAAGCTTCTTTACCATTGTTAAAGCTGCACTCATCCAGGAGAGTATTCCAGGAGATGCCTAACCATTAGCCGGGTGTAGTTTGTGTTCATTTCCAACCAGTACTTGATAATGCATCATTTAAGAGGTTTATGACAATGGTAAATTTGATTTTAAGAAAATGTGGCCACATGGAGATTGATGTTTGAAAGGGAAAAGGGAGAGGGCCAAAGCAAGGATTTTTAACTGGAGTAATGGCTGAGTGGTGTGCCACATGCTTCTGCTGGGAGAGCTGCGAATGGCGAGATCTTTCCGATTTAGAGTAATATTGAAATTTATTCTTGTTACGGCATTAAAGGGCACAGTAAGTTTTGACAGACTGCTGCTGGGGTGATATATTCCGGCAATCAGTTGGGGAAAAAAGTGGCAGATGCAGTGCAATGTGGAAAATATTAATTCAATCATTTTGGAAATGTAAAAGGGGAACAAAATACACCTTAAAAGGTTTTGATGGAGAAGAGGAACAGAGGCTACCTCATAAGTGACCGTTCAAGTAGCGAGAGAAGGTCATAAAAAAGGTAAATAGAATCCAAATGCATAGAGTATAAAACATTAGAAACGGTATCATTTCTTACACTGGATATTAGGCATTTCATTCCAGGGGAGATAAACCTTTTATGGTGAATACCCACTGTCAGTCCGGCAACAGTCTGTCAAAGAGTCAATACAATTAGGACAGGGGCTGGGTTCTCTGGGGTGCAGCCTTTATTGCTGGTTTTCCTGGGTTTTTAGGGGGTTTTCATTTATTTTTTTAACGAGAGCTGGGAAGGTGAAGGAACATAATTATCCCACGAGGAGCTTCAGAAGAGAACAAAACAAATGATACTTCCTATTGATCATTGATATTTTTGACAAAAGGACACACATTTAAGGTAATACACAAAAGAGTGAATAAAAGCAGAATATAATGAGGGTGGTTAGAATGTGAAATTCAATGTCACAAAGTGCTTCTGAACCTGAGTGCTAATTTAGAGGCAATAAGATAATTGCTTGAAATAGGGGAATATTAAATAGAGTGAAGTGTAAGCAGGATAATGCATTCAGACAGGAATGGAAATTATATATTTTTTTCCTTATTCTTTCTTGGGATATGGGCATTGCCAGAACCTAGCCTGGCTTTCCTTTGAAATTAACTGCTTGCCAGGCCATCTCAGAGGGCCGCTATGAATCAAACACATTGCTGCGGGTCTGGAGTCAGGCCAGACCAGATAAAGATAGCACATATCCTTCCCGAGGAGGGATTAGTGAACCAGGTGGGTTTTTACAGCAACAAGTGATTTTGGAAATTTCCTGGACCCGTCCGCCGCAGGCGCTAATCCTGTTCTGGCGGCTAACACTTGCAGGAGGGCCATATCAGGAATTGCGGCAGCAAGATCTCAGATTGAGATCTGCCCTGTCCCTCGCCGGTGATGTAATCGTGACCCTGATTCCCTTTGACATGATTTAAATATTCGGAATGGGATGAACGCTGTCACTTCTGGGGACATCAGGTCTTCCCCTCGCCGGGGTGACGTAATGTTGGTGGGAATCACTACTGCTTGACAAAAACAGAAAGCAGTCGCGATAATCACGTCCTCGCGATAATCACATCCTCGAATGCGAGTATAGGAGGGAGGTTGGCCCGTTGTGCTGGAGGCTTGGGTGTGTTCCCCTTGTCTGCCATTGCTCCCATGTCTACGGGGCAGGGGGGAGGAGCAGTGGATAATGGTGGGCCCTGTGGAACCTGGATAGCCAAATATATGACGCCCCACCCCACTTTTTTGGACAAACTATCAGAAAAAATCTGGAATGAAAACCTGTCTCTGTTTCTGGGGGGAACACGTCAGTTTTCAGTCAGAGCTTAACAATTTGACATTTTTTTAGGAGTACTCTGCCCGACCGTTTGATGGTCACTTTTACGGAGACTGAGCTTTGTTTGCCAGATTTATTACCTGAATTTAAATTTCACCACCTACCATGGTGCAATTTGAACCTGGTGTCCCCAGAGCATTAGCCTGGGCCTTGGAATTACTCGTCCACTGACATTATCACAGCACCACCCTTCTGTATGTGCTGAATTACTTGTTTCTGTGCCAACGTGTGCTATGATACTATACACTTTGTGGTCAGTGGCAGTATCTGTGGTTGTGATTTTTGTTGCCTCTGTAGGCATAGATGTCATAGCCACTGAAAATACACAACCCACCCTACCATTAGGGCAGCACGGTAGCATTGTGGATAGCACAATTGCTTCACAGCTCCAGGGTCCCAGGTTCGATCCCGGCTTGGGTCACTGTCTGTGCGGAGTCTACACATTCTCCCCGTGTGTGGGTAGGTTTCCTCCGGGTGCTCCGGTTTCCTCCCACAGTCCAAAAGATGTGCAGGTTAGGTGGATTGGCCATGATAAATTGCCCTTAGTGTCCAAAATTTCCCTTAGTGTTGGGTGGGGTTACTGGGTTATGGGGATAGGGTGGAGGTGTTGACCTTGGGTAGGGTGCTCTTTCCCAGCGCCGGTGCAGACTCAATGGGCCGAATGGCCTCCTTCTGCACTGTAAATTCTATGATTCTATAAGCCCAGAAGGACTGCTGTGGAATAGCCTGGAATTAGGTCAGCACTTGGATCTGATGAGTTCTCAGCTTCCCACATCAGTTTTCAATGGCTCTTGGTAGGGCCTTTGCCTGGTCCCAACTAAAGTCACCTGCATCACAGATGGCGTGACTAGAGGTGGATCTCTGAGGCTGATGCCTAACCTGGAAACCTACTGGTACATTGGTACACCCAAGGTCAAAAGTTTTCATTGTTATTGCCAGAAAGTCACCTCAGAAGTATTTTGGGGTCATTCAGAATGGACAGCAATAATTTTCAGTCCATTAATAGTAATATATGTTGTATACAATGTGTGCAATTCATAAATAATCATCGGTTTGTGAAGTTGAAATTTATGCTGAAAGTTTAGTGAATACTGACTATCCAAATAAGTAATAATAAACTGGTGCCGGCAAATATGATCAAACTAGTTGTGTGCTTCTTCAAACCTGGTAAAAACAAATAATCAAAGTCATTCATTCTCATTTGTATCCACTTCAACATTTATGGTGCTTTATTAATAGAGAATGGAAGCCTTATAAGAAGCAGAAATATATTTTTCTCTCTGTTTCTAACAGTTTATCAGACCTTGCACAAAAAAATATAAAATTGTCATTAAATAAGCGGAGGCATGATTTGAAAACATCTAATTTTACCCAAGCTGTCGCATCTTGATTTGTTCAGAAGTTTAGTATTATTTTCTTTAGTTTCCCCCAATTTATTCATATCCTGAAGGCAATGCATCCTTGTTGTGGTACACGTCTATAGGAGCCAGCAGAATGGAAGCCCTGTCACTGAGTGTTGGCAGACTCTGTGCATCATGTGGGAGTCAATCGTGTTCTCATCTGACAACCACAAATGTTTCCTTCCTATCAGGGGGTCGCTGATCAATGGTCAGGATACGCTGCATGATTCTCCTCACTTACCAAGTGCATTGCATGCCCTGAAGGCAATTTGTAGCACATCAGAAGAGAACAGTGATCAGCAAGAACAACAGCTTGTATTTCTCTTGCACCTTTAACCATAATAAAGCATCCAAAGCCAATTCACAGGAGCATTAAAAAAAGATAAGATTCAACACTGAGTCACTGAAGGTGATACGAGGGCAAAGAGATAGGTTTTAAGGAGTGTCTTGAAGTCTGAAAGAGTAGTTGAGAGCCAGGGAGATTTAGGGAGGAAATTCCAGAGTTTAGGGGCTGGATTCTCCGTTATTGAGGCCATGTCCCCATGCCGGCATGAAAACGGTGGAGTTTTACTCCTGAGAATTCTGGAAAAAAGTGAAACAAATTCCTAGCCCTGCAGGGAGGTAGCAGGGACCCGGAGTGAATCTCGCAGCTTTTGCTGCAGATACGGGCACACGCACTTCTGGGTCAGAGGCCACGAATGTGCGCGGCGGTGGCCTCCAGCGGCCGCGCCGTGCTACATGGCGGACTTGAACAGCGGAGGTAGACCCACAAAGGAGACTCCCCGATCGGCCGCGCGCCCGACCTTCAAACCCCGCACATTAATTCCCCGGCCACCAATAAGGGCCCCCCTGGCCTCTGATCCTCCCACCCCCGACCAGTGCGGCTGCGTACTGAGTCCGCAGCCGCCACGCGCCCATCCCAACCGGCAATAGCAGGTTAGTTCCATGCCGTCGGGAACTTGGCCAGTTGGGGGCGGAGGATGCCAGAGCGGGCCTCTGGTAATGCCCCCCGGCGGCACGGCATACTCCCCGGTGATGCTGATTTTCGGTGCCCGAAGAATGGCCGAATCGGCACCGGTCCCGATTATGGCATCAAACTGGATTCTCTGCCCCGGCACCGGCCGTGATTCCGGCGTCAGGGTGCGGAGAATCCAGCCCTAGGGCACAGCCGCCAATGACAGAGCAACTCAAATCAGGGACACTTGAGAGGCCAGGTCGAGAGGTGTGCAGATACTTTGGAGAGGTACGGGTCTGGAGATACGGGGAGTAGAGCAATTTGAAAACAAGGGTGATGGGTGAAAGGATTTGTTGCGAGTAAGAGCACCGAAAGCAGAACTTTGGATTACCTCCCGTTTTTGGAGAGTAGAATTTAACACGCTCAGGAATGGGTTGCCCTGGTTGAGCCTAAAGAATACAGAGATACAAATAAGGGTTTCAGCAATGATTAAACAGAGGCACGGTCAGAATGGCAGGGAAGCAGTGGCATATTGCCACTGTCACTGGACGTAAGGTAATGGTGCCAGGACCCGGGTTTGAATTCCATCTCGGTAAATAGTAAAATTCGAATTTAATTTTAACAAATCTGGAATTGAAGATCTAATGATGACCACAAAACCATTGTCGATTGTCACAAAAACCCACCAAGTTCACTGATGTCCTTTAGGGAAGGAAATCTGGCATCGTTACCTGGTCTGACCTTCAAAGGCCTTCAAATCGACAGCAATGTGGTAGACACTCAACATCTCTTTAAAATGTCCCAGCAAGCCACTCGGTTGTACTAAACCACTAAAATGTTAATAAACAGGAAAGAAACCAGGTGGACTACTCCACATCGACCTCGGCACTCAACCGACAACAGCAAGCTCAGCCCAGCCAACCCTGCATTGTTCTTCTTACTAACAAATGGAGGCTTCAGTCAAACTTGGGAGCAATGTCTCAAAGACTAGTTAAGCAACAGCATGACATAGCCATACTCCTAGAATTTTTCCTTTCCAGATATTGTCTCAGTCATTGCCATCAACATCCCTATGTATATGCTGTCCCACAAGCAGAGCATACCCGGCAGAGATGGTGGCACTCAGAAGGAAGTTGTCCTAGGAAACCTCAACATTAATTCCAGACCCATTGAAGTCTTAGGGAATCAGGTCAAACATGGGCAAAGAAAACGCCTGGTGATTACTACCTCCCCCTAGGTTCTAGCTGGTGAATCAGTACTCTTCCATATTGATCACCACTAGGAAGAAGCACCAAGGGTGGGAAGGGTGCAAAATGTACTCTGGGTCTGACTTCAATTTCTATCACAATGAGTGGCTCATAATACCACAACAGACTAAGCTGAGTGGGTCCTAAAGGACATAGCTGCTAGACTTGTTCTGCAACAGATGGTGAGGGAACCAACAAGAGGGAAAAATATACTTGACCTCATTTTCATCAACCTGCCTGTCATACATGCATTTGTCCATGACAGTATTGATAGAAGTGATCACCACACAGTCCTAGTAGAGATGAAGTCCCATTTTCACATTGAGGAAACCCTCCATTGTACTGTGCGGCACTACTACCATGCTAAATGGGATAGATTTCAAACAGAACTATCAACTCAAGACTGGGCATCCATGAGGCACTGTGAACCATCAACAGCAGCAGAATTGTACTCAACTACAAATATAACCTCATAGCCCAGAATTTCCGCCATTCTACCACCACCACCAAGCCAGGAATCAACCCTGTTTTAATGAACATTGCAGGAGGGCATGCCAGGAGCAACATCAGCCATACCTAAGTGTAAAGCAGGTGAAGCTACAACACAGGACTACTTGCATGCCAAACAGCATAAGCAACAAATAATAGACAGAGATAATCAATTCCACAACCAATGGATCAGATCTAAGCTCTGCAGTCCTGTCAGATCCAGCCATGAATGGTGGTGTAAAATTAAACATCCTCAATAATAAGGAAGCCCAGCACATCAGCACAAGAGACAAGGCTGAAGCATTCACAACAAACTTCAATCAGAAGTGTCGAGTCGATGATCCATGCTGGCCTCCTCTGGAGGTCCTCAACATCACAGATTTCTGGTAATGAGAAGGTTAGTGGGAGCAGGACAAGGGTCTCATGGAGTAGAGGCTAGATAGAGCATGAATGGAGCAAAGTTAGAAACTAAAGAGTGTTGCAACTTAACGTTTAGGCCCATATTGGTAGGTAACTTGCTTCTACTGTTGAATCCCAAATTTCTTTATCCGTCAGTCTGTCCTCAATAAAAGTTGAGATGGATTTGCAAGTATAACATTAGTTATTTTATTCAGCTTGCAAGCTACCTAGTCCACAGTGATACAGATAACATGTTGCTCTCTGCAGTCCCGGGAACTAAGTGAATGTCCCAGACAAAGAGATCAGTACTGATACATTCAAATGTGTAAGAATCTCTCTCTGTAATCTGAAGACTGTAAATCGATCCTGGTGATTTAAAACTAATAACAGTAATGACTTTAACCTGATGTGCTTCTGTTAAAAGGTGTTTTAAGTCTTATGGATGTTAAAAGGAAAGTTTAATGGATTACTTAGTGTTGTATTCTTTGGGGATTATATTTGAATTAATGGTTGCTAAGAAGTTCACTGCATGTTTTAAAAAGGTTAACTTGAGTTCATTGAATAAATACTGTTTTGCTTTAAAAAATACTTTTCCATTTCTGTTGTACCACACCTGTAGAGTGAGCTGTGTGCTCCCCAACCCTAATCTAGTAAAAGTTGTGGGTCAGGTGAACGCCATGATACACTTTGAGGTTCTCTAAACCCGGGCCCATAACAACTTGAGGGCTCATCCAGGATAAAAGTCTATCGATTGGATTGGCTTAGTGAACTTAAAGACAGTGAGGGGTGAGCATATTGTGGGTGCTTTTCAGGTGTGGTGTTTTAGTTTAAGTAGGGAGTGTGTTGTGAACAATGACTCTTTCAGAGGCTCTCAGGTTTTTGGGGGTGGAGACGGTCACACACAGTACCTTACGGACAGAGACTAAAAGCAGACTGTTAGATTTTGCAAAAACATTGCAGTTAACATTACTTGACAAAATGCGAAAAGAAGAGGTCGTTATGGCGGTGGTTAAGCATTTAAAGTTGCCGGAGATACAGTTTGACTCATTGGAAATAGCAAAAATTCAGTTGCAAATTAAACAAATTGAACATGAGAAAGAATTAAAGTAGCTTGAATACGAAAGAGAGAGAGAGAGGAAAAAGAAAGAGAAAAAGAAAGGGAGAGAGAGGAAAAAGAAAGAGAAAGGGAACGAGAGAGAGAGGAAAAAGATACAGAAGAAAGGAAAACAGAAAGAATGCCCTAGCAGAACAAAAAGAATATTTAGCTACCTTCTCAAATGAAATGAAAAAGGCTTCCACCTCCTTCTCGTCAAACCTTGGCAATGCTTGGACATATTTAAATAGATTCCCACCAAGCATTGCCAAGGTTTGACGAGAAGGAGGTGGAAGCCTTTTTCATTTCATTTGAGAAGGCAGCTAAACAAATGAAATGGCCACAGGACATGTGGGTATTACTGATTCAAATAAAGCTGGTAGGTAGGCCTAGTGAAGTGTTTGCATCATTACTGGAGGAGGTATCTGAGACTTATGAGGAGGTGAAAAAATCCATCTTAGGTGCATGTGAACTCGTGCTTGAAGCTTACAGACAAAGGTTTAGAAATGTAAGGAAAGAATTTGGTCAAACGTACATGGAGATTAAAAGGTTCAAACAGAGTAATTTTGATAGGTGGGTAAGGGCTTTGAAAATAGACCAAATGTATGAAGCTCTCAGAGAAATTATCCTTTTGGAGGAGTTTAAAAATTCAATTCCTGATGTAGTGAGAATTCACCTGGAAGAGCAGAGGGTTAAAACTGCGAGACTGGCAGCAGAAATGGCAGATGATTATGAATTAGTTCATAAGTCCAAGCTTGGTTTCTGACATCAGTTTCAGCCTGTGAGGGATATAAACTGGGGACATGAGAAATACTCAAGTGGTAAAGATAAAGGTGATCTGATGGGAGATAATAAGGAAAGTGTACCTCATATTAAAAAAGAAATCCAGGAGGGTGGAAGAGACATGAAAAGTTTCAAATGTTTTCACTGTAATATACTAGGCCATGTAAAGACACAGTACAGTGTTGGTGGTTGTAGAAAAGCACTGGAAAGGCTGATGTGGTAAAACAGGATAAGACAGTGGGGTTTGTTAAAGTAGTAAAGGAAAGTTCAAGTGAAGCGAAGGAGGTGCAAAAGATTGTACAGCCTGATCAAGAGGTGATTGATAAGAAGGTGCCAGATCTCTTTAAAGAATTTACTTGTGTGAGTAAAGTTTACTCATGTGTAGCAGGAGGAGCAGGTTTTAAGAGATACGGGAGCTAGTCAATATTTAATGGTAAGAGATGAGGAGTCATGTAGTTTGGGAAGAATGTTGCCAGAAAAGGTGGTAATGTGTGGAATTCCGGGTGAGAGGAGTAGTGTTCAATTGTATAAGGTAAGGTTGGAAAGTCCAGTGAAGAGTGGTGAAGTGGTAGTAGGAGTAATAGAGAAACTTTCTTGTCCAGGAATACAGTTTACCTTGGGTAATGATATAGCTGGATTGCAGGTGGGGGTGATGCCTACTGTGGTTGATAAGC
Organism: Scyliorhinus torazame; assembly: GCF_047496885.1. Classification (NCBI taxonomy): domain Eukaryota; kingdom Metazoa; phylum Chordata; class Chondrichthyes; order Carcharhiniformes; family Scyliorhinidae; genus Scyliorhinus; species Scyliorhinus torazame. Next base: position 36,553,719 of record NC_092721.1, read on the forward strand.
CAGTGGAAAATCAGATAACTGAAGTGTTGAAGGACGAATATCCTGGGATTTTTCTGGATTGTGCAGTGACAAGGTCGCAAAGTCACAGGTTAAGACAAGAGGGGAAATCAGAGAGTGAAGATAAAGGTGAAGTGCAATTATCAGAAACGATTTTTGATCAGAAGGTTGAAAAAGAACAAGAGGTGGAGGATGAGGCGAATATTTTTAGTTCAGGAAAATTGGCGGAGTTACAACAGAAAGATATAGAAATAAACGGATGTATCAGAAAGTGTACACGGAAGAGGAATCTGCATGTCTACCAGAGTGTTATTACCGTAAAAGTGATGTCTTGAAGAGAAAATGGAGGCGGATGAAAAATGGGCAGAAGTTTATCAAGTAGAATTGCCGGTAGGGTATAGAAAGGATGTGTTGCGAGTTGCGCATTAGGTACCAGTGGGAGGTCATTTGGGAATAAGGAAAACTCAAGCTAAAATCCAGAAACATTTTTATTGGCATGGGCTACATAAAGCTGCAGTTGAATTTTGTAAATCATGTCATACATGTCAAGTGATAGGGAAATCTCAAGCAGTGATAACACCAGCGCCCTTAATACCCATTCCAGCATTTGAGGAACCTTTTACAAGGGTCCTAATTGATTGCGTAGGACCGCTACTTAAAACGAAAAGTGGGAATCAATATCTTTTGACTATAATGGATGTGTCTACCAGGTTTCCAGAGGCCATTCCAGTATGTAATATTACAGATAGAAAGGTTATGGAGGAGTTACTTAAATTCTTTACTAGATATGGACTACCCACAGAAATACAGTTGGATCAAGGATCGAATTTTACCTCAAGGTTATTCAAAGAAGTTATGAATAGCTCAGGAATAAAACAATTTAAATCAACTGCATACCTCACAGAATTGCAGGGAGCATTAGAAAGGTGGCATCTGACATTGAAGACAATGTTGAGGGCTTATTGTCAAGATTATCCAGAGGATTGTGATAAAGGAATTCCATTCGTACTGTTTGCAATTAGGGATGCACCAAATGAGCACACCAAATTTAGTCCTTTTGAACTAATTTGTGGTCATGAGGTTAGAGGACCACTTAAATTGATCAAGGAAAAATTGGTGAGTGAGAAATTGGAAATTACATTATTGGATTACGTGTCAAATTTTAGGGAACAATTAAATAGAGCAGGTGTATTGGCGAGACAACATTTAAAAGTTGCACAACTTGTGATGAAACGGGTCGCGGACAAGAAATCCAAAGTTCATAGTTTTGCCAGTGGAGATAAAGTTTTAGTATTGTTACCAGTGGTAGGTGAACTTTTAAAAGCAAGGTTTTGTGGACCTTATCAGATTGAAAGGAAATTAAGTGAGGTGAATTATGTGGTAAAAACACCAGATAGAAGGAAAACTCACTGAGTGTGTCATGTGAATATGCTTAAAAGGTACTTTGAAAGGGAAGGAGAGAAAAAAGAGGTTTTAATGATTCTAACTCAAAGTGACGAACTAAATCCAGATGACTGTGAATTTGACATACCTCAAATTAATTTGGAAAACAAGAGTGTTCTTAAAAATTGGGATAAATTGTTGAGTTACCTTCCAGAGGAAAAAAGGATTGACCTGAAAGAGTTATTGATGTCACATGGGCATATTTGTGGAGATAAATTGGGAAGTACTAAAATGGCTATACATGATGTAGATGTGGGAAATGCTGTTCCAATCAACTAACATCCATACAGACTTAACCTTTTCAAATTGGCACAGGGTAACAAAGAGATTGAGAGTATGCTTAAAAATGGCATAATTGAAGTGGGTTGCAGCCAATGGAACTCACCCATATTGATGGTACCAAAACCAGACGGTGCCCCACAGTTGTGTGTGGACTATAGAAAGGTTAATGCAGTTACAAGAACAGACTCTTATCCTATCCCACGTTTGGAGGATTGCATTGAGACAGTGGGACAATCAGCTTTTATTCCAAACAGGATTTACTTAAAGGTTACTGGCAGGTACCTTTATCCGAAAGGGCGAAGGAGATTTCAGCCTTTTTGACTACAGATGGTGTATACCAATTCAAAGTTATGCCATTTGGCATGAAAAACGCACCAGCCACATTTCAACGGTTAACTAACAAAGTTGTTTCAGGATTATCCAATTGTGCGGTATACATCGACAATCTGGTAATTTTCAGCCAGACATGGAAAGAACATTTAAAACATCTGATGGAGTTATTCAATCGACTTCAGGAGGCGGGTTTGGTGATAAACCTAGCCAAAAATGAATTTGGAAAAGCCCAAGTCACTTTCCTTGAGGAGTTTCCGATATCCTCAAGATGAAGGGAAATAATGCGATTTCTTGGTATGAGTGGATTTTACTGGAAATTTTTCCCGAATTTCAGCAATCTGGTCGCTCCACTGATGGACTTGCTCAAGAAGCGTAACAAATTTCGGTGGACTGTGGAGTTTCAACAGGTATTTGACTGCCTGAAAGCTGTGATAACCATTGCTCCTGTATTGGAGAATTGCAAGGGACTCTGTGATCAGATTTAACTAAAATATCTGACTTTAAAGAGAAATGCCGAGGCATAGAGAAAAGGACGGATTGTGCAAGGACCTTCTTGTTCAAAGAGACTGTCAATCGAGAAGGATTTCAGTTGGAGGAAGAAGAACAAAAATGGACGATATTATTGTACCTGTTTGCATATGCTGTTTTTTTTAAACAAAAAAGTATATTTACTGTGTACATTTCTTAAAGGATAGTGAAAAGGTGAAAAATGAAACCATCTTTAAATTGATGGGTCTTTTTTTCTTGTGGGGAGGTGTCATGTAAGACTGTCTTTAAGAAATGGGTGTTTATAAATGGGTGTGTATATAAGTATCTATAGTGGGAGTACCTTTATGAAATGACCCTAAATGACCCTCTTATGGACTGACCTCATTAACACTACACCCTGTATGTTTCATCCGATGCCAGTGCTTATGTAGTTACATTGTATATGTTGTGTTGCCCTATTATGTATTTTCTTTTATTCCCTTTTCTTCCCATGTATTTAATGATCTGTTGAGCTGCTCGCAGAAAAATACTTTTCACTGTACCTCGGTACACGTGACAATAAACAAATCCAATCCAATCCAAATGGGTGTTTATTACTGCCGTGATGTCAGAGAGTGGGTGGAGCTGTGCTGTTTGTTACCTTTTTACTTTCATTTTAGGCTGTTTGCTGCAGGGTGTGTTTTAGTTTCGTTTTCAGAGCTGGATAGCTGCAGTCACAGCCAGAAGGTGTATGAATCTCTCTCTGTAATCTAAAGACTGTAAATCGATCCTGGTGATTTAAAACTAACAACAGTAATGACTTTAACCTGATGTGCTTCTGTTAAAAGGTGTTTTAAGTCTTATGGATGTTAAAAGGAAAGCTTAACGGATTACTTAGTGTTGTATTCTTTGGGGGTTGTATTTGAATTAATGGTTGCTAAGATGTTCACTGTATGTTTTAAAAAGGTCAACTTGAGTTCATAGAATAAATATTGTTTTGCTTGAAAAATACTTTTCCATTTCTGCTGTACTACCCCTGTAGAGTGGGCCGTGTGCTCTCCATACCACAATCTAGTAAACGTTGTTGGTCAGGTGAATTACATGATACACTTTGGGGTTGTCTGAACCCTGGCCCATAACAAATTGTGGGCACGTCCGGGATAAAGTCTATCTATTGGATTGGCTTAGTGAACTTAAAGACAATGAGGGATAAGCATATTGTGGGTGCTTTTCAGGTCTGGTATTTTAGTTTAAGTCAGGAGTGTGTTGTGAACAATGGCTCTTTCAGAGGCTCTGAAGTTTTTGGGGGTGGAGACGGTCACACGCAGTACCTTACGGACAGAGACCAAAAGCAGACTGTTAGATTTGGCAAAAAACATTGCAGTTACCATTACCTGACAAAAAGCGAAAAGATGAGGTCATTATGGCGGTGGCTAAGCATTTAAAGTTGCCTGAGATACAATTTGACTCATTGGAAATAGCAAAATTTCAGCTGCAAATTAAACAAATGGAACATGAGAAAGAATTAAAGCAGCTTGAATACAAAAGAGAGAGAGAGAGGAAAAAGAAAGAGAAAGAGAGAGAGAGAAAAACAAAGAGAAAGAGAGAGAGAGGAAAAAGAGAGAGAAGAAAAGAAAACAGAAAGAATAGCCCTAGCAGAACGAAAAGAAAGAAAAAGGGAGATACGGATCAGGGAAAAAGATAAAGAGAGAGTGTTTGAACTTCAGAAAATGGCCATGAATCATGACAGTCAGTTAAAATTGGCAGCCGTAAAGGGAAAGGTACAGTTGGAGGATAGTGATGAGGATAGTGAGAAATTCGAAGGCTTGGTGGGAATCTATTTAAATATGTCCAAGCATTGCCAAGGTTTGACGAAAGGGAGGTGGAAGCCTTTTTCATTTCATTTGAGAAGGTAGCTAAACAAATGAAATGGCCACAGGACATGCGAGTATTACTGATTCAAACAAAGCTGGTAGGTAGGGCTAGTGAAGTGTTTGCATCACTACCGGAGGATGTATCTGAGACATATAATGCTCTAGGAATTTCAAACATGCTCTATTTCCCTAAATATACCCTGACTTACTCCCCCGCCGACCACCATTCGGATTTATATGGCCAACGATCATCATTCATGGTGTTAGCCTTTACCCACCCATCCTAGTTCCTGGGTTTTGACTCCTGCCCATCGCATAAATCCTGCGGAGTTCAAATTTGGGAAATTATGCAAAAGATGCGAAACTCCCCTGGGTCTCACACTTTGGGGAGCCTGTAGAATCGATGGTTAATTTCAGCTTCTACAAGCATGGGCTCACCAATCAGTTTGGTCACTGGAAATTTCACAAGCCATCAAAGAACTTAATGCGATGTGTCATAATTTGTGCTGTCAACAACCAAGAGTTAGAATGAACCTCAGTAAGTAAGTAAACCCTCATCAAAGCAGGTTGGCAAAATACATAAGTCGACTGGACATTGACAGATAAAATTTAATGCAAACGAATATTAAGTACTCTACATAGGGAGAATAGATGACATGCACACACCATGAATGCTGTTGAAATAACTAAGAATGAAGCTGCAAGAGAAGTGGGAGTCCCAGTAAACTCGATAAATATATCTGACCAATGCAGAAAACCAATCCTCAAAACCAATCGCCAAATCAGAAGAGCATGTCAAAGAAGGAAATAATTAAACTTTTTAATGTTAGAGTCAGATTGGATTGTGAGTATCATTTCCAGATCTGGCAAGCAAAAACAATCAGAATAATAATCTTCATTATTGTCAGAAATAGGCTTACATTAACTCTGTAATGAAGTTACTGTGAAAATCCCATAGTCACCACATTCCGGCATCTGTTCGGGTACACAGAGGGAGAATTCAGAATGTCCAATTCACCTAACAGCACGTCTTTCAGGACTTGTGGGAAGAAGCCAGAGCATCCGGAGGAAACCCACGCAGACACAGGGAGAACGTGCAGACTCCGCACAGACAGTGACACAAGCGGTACACGAACCTGGGACCGTGGCGCTGTGAAGCAACAGTGCTAACCACTGTGCTCCCATGCCACCCAATTAAAGCATTTGATGCAGTGCAAAAAGAGCCACAAGCTACTTTTCCCAGCATTTTCTGTTTTTATATCACAAAGTTATTCCCAGTGTCAGATTTATGACAGTTCATGGAGGAATCTGGAAAGTTACTTTTTGCAAAGAGTGCAAAGAGATGCTCGATGCGCGCTGTTAATAAGGATAGCTAGTTGGAAAGTTGGGATTTAGAATGTAATATTTATTCTGATTGCTTATTGCCATAATTTGGACTTCATCAGAGTTGCTACTCCAGGAGCCTGCAGTTTTGCACATTGCTTAAACACAATTTGTGTGAGGCCTCCTTAAACTAATTTCCACTGAATGTGTGGAGTGCTCTGTCTGGCACATCATAGGGCAGCTGAGGGTCTGGAGGAGAAAGCACACAGCTTCTCTGATGCATCACTGGAAGTCCCGAGGAAGATGTTTCTAGAAGGGGAAGTGTCCTGTATTCACAGGGGGAAGAATGCCATCTTGCCCCGATCTCCCTCCTGCCATTCTTTCCTATCACAGGTTTTGCTATTTTGCCCAATTTCAAGTCCTCCTCCCATTCCTAATCCAAGCCGGAGAAGACATCTAGCGAAGCATCCGCAAATAAGTCGCTTTCTCCTGATGACTCTAATGTGGTGTCCAATAAGGTGGGGTAGCACTCGATGGAGAGCACAAATGTTGTTCAAATGCTGATGCTGTATTGACAATGTATCCCAGGAAGTCTCCCAACGTGTTTCCCATGTCTTCTTCACAGCTCCAGTGATGATGAAGATGAAGTTCTACTCAGAGCTTGAAATTGGCATCAATGCTCTGCTTACTTGCCAACGTCGATTCACTGTTTGGTGAGGGTTTTAGTTGAGGTGCTTTCTGGTAAGCAGCCTTTTTAATGAGTGCTGGCAGATATTTTAAGCAGAAATCAACCTTTGGAAGAAGCTCCAGATAGCCATTCCTTGGTCAAGGTTCAATTCTTTTTCGAGGTGACAGCTTGCGCTAAACTTGGGCTAAACTGGCATTGCAGCTGAAGACCTCATTGCGACCACTTGGATGTCCCTTCAGCACTGAAAGTATTGGGTGAAAATTACTCCAAGGGCATTTCAGCTTAAGAAGGAAACTATTTGAAGGATTGTCTTCTAAACTTATGAAATATTTTTAAGAGTATCGGAACATTGGCCTAGAATATTTCTTCAAATTAAACTGTAAGGATTGAATTGGGGGGGTGATGTTCAAACTCTTAGGACACATTTTTCTTGTACTCAAAGGACATGGTGGGCAATAAATTTGCAAATTCAGTGGTGTCGGCAACAAAATCCTGAAATAATAATTGCATGGCATGATATAAGTGATGAGGAAATTGGATGGATGAGTGTAGGTCCACTTTGAATGAATGAATCAAGAGAGGTTAATGGTCTTCCTCATCAACAGCTGGTTCATGATGAAGGGTGAGGCCGGCAGCATGGGTTCAGTTCAGTTCCTGTATCGGCTGAGGTTATTCGTGAAGACTGAGACCTGGTGATCCTCAGGTTCAATCACCACCAGTCAGCTCTCCTCCTCAAAGGGGAAAGCAGCTTGTTGTCATGACTGTGGCCACTTTCCAAACTTTAAGTCTGTACTTAAATGGTGTTGTCAAACCTCACACATTCATAAAAATTGTCCCTCTTTATTACAAATAGTTTATGTGACAAATATAAATCCACAGCTTCTTCAACCAATTAATGCAAGTCGAAAGTTGGATAGTAAATGGAATTTTCATGTAAGTTTTTTTTAGTTATCTTTATTATTCAATGTTTATTTAAGCATTTGGCTAATTTTACCTCAACATATTTGAACGTCTAGTTACAGAGTGCAGGAGGTCATTTTGACACTGAGGTAGATTTTCAACTTGAGATAAAATTGGTGTGCAGATTGTATGTTATGGAAACCACACTACAATCATTTTCTTTGAAAGTGGGCACTTTTTGCTGGGAATCTATGGGCACAATCCAATGACCACGCTTCACCTAAAAAGCAGCTCGCCACAGGGCAGTGTGGCTAATAAAAGCCAAGAGACCCCGCTCGCGGGATCTACCCAGCTCACAACACCTCACAAGATCCAACGCGATCTCGCGAGACATTGTGATGTAAATCCCATCTACAATTTTGGCAAATTTGCATATTAGAGCGAGACAGCTAGTCTCACTCTAATGTGCAGATTCCCGAGGTACCTGAGGTTTTGGGATTCATCCCCTTTGCCTTGGAGATCCTGGGTGAGCGCTGTTCTGCCCTGGTCCCCACAAATGGGGACCAGATGGAATGGCACTTGTGGGGGTCTCCCAGGGGTACGGAGGTCCCCAGCTGCATGCCCTTTGGGCAGGGTGGTGCCCAGCCCTGTTTGTGCCACCTGGCTTGGACACTGCCAAGGTGCAAGCTGGCATTTTTTGCACAGGCACGATTGGGCCTGGTGTGCCCAGCTTGTGTGCTGTGGGGGTGCGGCGGGGGGGAACCTTACCATAGTGCGTTTGGGAGGGGGTTGGGGATTGCTTCAAGGGCATCCTGATCTCTCGCTACACTGGTGAGTTCTGAGCGGAGCTCCCCAGGGTACAAAACCCGGCTACGTATAGGCCCCACTGAGGCCCCTTATACAACACAAATCGCACTGTATAGCCATGTGTTTTTGATGTTGCGAGCACCAGGAACCGCGTAGCTAAACGCGCTCGTTATGAGACTTTCTTCCCAGTTAGTTGAATCGAGCCCTATATTTTTTCGAGGCTATGTTCCACCACCATGTCTACGCACAAGCCTTCCATGATTAGGCACCCCATTCTACAACCAGTTCTAATATCCAAATAATCCGATGGAATTTGGTTATATTGGTAGTAACAAAGGGTGTGGCAAGCACTTAAAAGTGTTTTCCAGCATGTTCTTTGGAAACCTATATGATATTAATATAGTGCTGGCAAACAAAAGTTCACATTCCTACCATTGCCACACCTGCATCACTCTTTCAGTGCTTCCTAAAGACGGAGATCTTTATCTAAGATTATCCTCATAGGAAGCCTCCCTCAAGGGTAACCATTCCCTGGCACCTCTTTACCACTTTACTGGACTATGTTCCATCCTCATATCAGTGTTTCCAAACATTACAGCCACTCCTTGCAAGGCTTTGATATCCCCTAATTTCCAGTGCCTTCTACACCCTCGCACCCAACTCTCCACTTCTAGCCAAAGCTTTCATGCTCCATAAATTATTGTCAAACCTTTCCGGAACTTGCAATTCACACATCCACCAAACCTTCCAGCAATGCTGCATGTGGCTATTATAAATGACCTCCTGCACTCTTCAACTAAACTTTCAAATACGTTGAGGTAAAATTAGCTACATACTTAAATAAATATTTAATTAAAAAAATAACTAAAAAATACCTGACATGAAAATTCCATTTATTATACAGTTTTGGCATGGATATATCATTAATAACTCTACAATCTTCTGTAATATAAAATGCAACTTCACTTCTTCAATTATAATAAATCAGTGTCATTCAGTATCCACTATCTACAGGATGAACTGCAGCAACTCACCAAGGTTAATTTGACATTGCCTCCCTGCCTGCAACTTAAATTACCAAAAAGGACACGAACAGCAATGCCATGGGAACACAATCAATTCCAAGTTCCCTTCCAAGTCATACATTATTCTGGCTTGGAGATACATCACTGCTTCATCATTGCTGGGTCAATATTATGAAATTTCCTATCTCACATCGTTCTGGAAAAAAAGGTGAAAAAAGGACTGTAACAGTTCACAAATGAGGCCTACCGTCCCTCTCACGGGGCTCTGGTTACCGGAAAATACAGTTATAACATTTATAGAACAGTGTATCCTTAGACTCACCATGAGCAATACCATGAGAGATGACGGGCAGGATTTTATGCTTGTGCACGCCAGCGTGATCTTCCGGTCTAGCCCATGGTATATCCCCACCGTGGGTTTCCTGGTGGTGTGGGGTGGAATCAATGGGTAATCCCATTGACAATGGCAGGCCCAGATCATCCCCCTGCTGGCCAATGACGGGCTGCCTCCCACTGCCAAGTAACACATGAGGAGGTGAGAGAATCTCGGCCCACATATATCAGTGTGTAGCGATACAACGGTAAATTCAGGAGAAGCATTTTTATTCAGAGTGGTGAGAATGTGGAACTTGCGACCATCTGGAATAGTTGGCCAAATAAGATAGGTGATGTTAAGAGGTGGCTCGATAAAGACATAAGTGAGAAATGAATACAAGGGTTTTCAGAGAGGGTGAGGTGAAGTAGGGTGGAAGGAGTCTCATGTTCAGTATAAACAACAGCTCGGACCATTTGGGTCAGACAGCTTGGGCCGGATTCTCTGATCCTGAGGCTAAGTGTTGACCCCGTTTCCCGACAGCGTCAACATGGCCTCAGGATCAGCAATTTTGGCCCCTACAGGCGGCCAGCATGGTACTGGAGCGACCCTTGCCTCTCCAGCTGCTGATCCCGGCATCAACTGGGCGGCGCGGGGTCCGTGCATGTGCAGTGGCACCGGCGCCAATGCACGCATGCGAAGTGGCTCCCTTCTCTGCGCCGGCTCCATCGCAACATGGTGTAGGGCTACAGGGGCTGGCGCAGAACAAAGGAGACTCCCAGCCCAAGAGGTCGGCCCGCTGATCGGTGGGCCCCAATCGCGGGCCAGGCCACAACGGAGGCCCCACCCTGGGGTCAGACCCCCCCTCCCGCCCCACAGGCCGCCCCCGGACCTTACCACGACCAAGTCCCGCCAGCTAGGAGCAGGTTAGAACGGCACCGGCGGGACACGGAATTTTTGTTGCGGCCATTCGGCCCATCCCAGGCAGAGAAGCACCGGAGGCGTGGGGGCCGCATAGAGCGTCCCCCGACCGGCGCTGTGCCTCTCCGGGGAATTACATCCCGGCGTCGGGGCGGCGTGGTGCAATTCGCGCCGATTCTCCGGCCCGGCCCCGGGCTGAGAGAATCCCGCCCCTTGTTTCTGTGTTACAATTCCTGTGTTTTATAATATATATAAGTCTGACCCTTTCAGACTTAAAAAGTCTGAAAAAGACTCTTTTTCAGTCTTTACACATTGCACAACAAATTTGTCAGAAGTTTAAGAAAACAAAGGGGGTAATTTATTCTTCTTTTCAGATCTAGAGCCAGAACGACATATTAATTTAAAAACTTTCCAGACTAATAAAAATTAACTTCTAATTGGCTTAATTTCAGTCTTGAAGAGGAAAGTTTATTTCAACAAATTGCACATTAGGAGCAGCATAATTTTGTGTGCATTCCATGGCGCAACATGAGTGTCCTTGTGAAGCAAAGTATTGTCTGAGTTATTTGCGAATGATTACATGGGACAATTGTTGGTAGAGATTATAGTCCAGATTTTGGAACTATATGCTCTTGAGCAGTCCATTGTAAGCAAAGAAAAGCATTCATAATCAACCCAGGATGATGGTCTCTCTGATGACTCAATGGTTTCAGTTAGAGCAGCCAATCAAAAGCAGCCCCAAGAAAACTTTTGTCCATGGTCCTGTCAGAATTTAGAATCTTACTTTACAGAAAGAGGCTCTTTGTAAGAAATATCCAATTAGCTCCACGCTGCTGCTCTTTCTTCATAGTCCTGCAAATCTTTCCAATTCCCTTTTGAAAGCTATAATTGAACTTGTTTCTGCCATCCTTTCAAGCAATGCATCCCAGATCATAATAACTCACTGCATCAAAATAAGGGTTCCTTTGCAAATTATATTCAATCTGGATCTGTTGTCATAATATCCACGCATGTATATAATGAAGTGCAGACAGGCAGTGATTGACACACAGGATGACCAGTCAGCACACAGCACAGTGCAGCCAATCACCAGACAGGACACCACCACTATAAAGCCAGAGGGCACTAGGTTTCCCGCTCTCTCGGGACCCAGCCACTGAGACAGTCAGAGTCCACGAGCTAGCACAGTGCAAACACCATGCGGTAGCTAGTAAGCCTGGTCAGGCTAGTACAAGGTCTCCAGTCAGTTCAGTATAGTGTCGACCCACAGTTAAAGATGTATGTTAGTTCTATCGTTCAATAAAACCGTGTTGGATCTTCTACAGTGTTAGAGGTCGGTTTCTCGCATCACTGCATCAAGTATAATCCACACCGAACCGATCTGCCTAACACATCATCCGTTGCTTATCAACCCTTCCACCATTTGAAGCAGTTCCACCATGTTTATTCAGACAAAGCCTTCATAATTTTGAACACATCTATTAGATCTCCCGTTGGCTTTCTCTGTTCTGAGGAGAATGATTTGGCTCTGTTTTATGTTTTCTACAATATTTGCATCTCCTTATTACTAAGGCAATGTGCCTCTTCTTTGTGAACTTGATGGCTGCCTTTCTATTAGCGTTTACTTCTTCTGCGCTCCTTTTATACTGGTTAATTTTTTTTTCTGATGAATGGCCCCGGTAATTTAATCATAGAATCCTTGCAGTGCAGAAGGAGGCCATTCAGCCCATTGAGTCTGCAAAGAGCACCCCACTTAAGCCCACACTTCTACCCTATTCCCGTAACCCAGTAACCCCACCGAACCTTTTAGGACAATAAGAGCAATTTATCATGGCCAATCCACATAATCTGCACATCTTTGGACTGTGGGATGAAACCGGAGCACACCAGAGGAAATCCACGCAGACACTAGGAGAATGTGCAGACTCTGCACAGACAGTGACCCAAGCCGGGAATCAAACCTGGGAACCTGGTGCTGTGAAGCAACTGTGCTAACCACTGTGCTACCGCGCTTGTGTCATGTACCATTATACACATTCTATAATAGATCTACATGAACATTATTTATTTTTAAAGGGGCTTAATATCATACAATTACATCAGCAATTGTTATCCAGACTAGAATTTTGCTTTTCCATTGACAATTTTCCGGAATTTCAAATCTCCCAACTGTATTGTAGTCTGTAGTGTTGTTAAAATCAGAAACAATGGTTCTGGCAGTTGCAACCATGCTCGGTGCTAATGCTCTGAACAGAGAAATTGCAGATTTATGTTTGGCGGGACTGAAGTTTCTCTTCATCTTTTTCCTTCACAACGTGTTTTCTTTTCTCTCTGCTGGTCAAGTCCATACTTTCTACCCATTTTTGTACCTTCAATGCTCTCACAAATTTCATAATCCTCTACATTATATTGTCCTGGTGTCTCGATTTTCACAATATACATAGAAACATTTATACATGTGTCAAACAAAAATGGAGAATGTCACATTTGAAAAAATAATATTGTTAAGAATTGGCTCCAGAGTGCGGCATGGTGGCACAGTGAATAGCACTGGTGCCTCACGACGCCAGGGACCCGGGTTTGATCCTGGCCCCGGGTCACTGTCCGTGTGGAGTTTGCACATTCCCACTGTGTCTGCTTGAGTCTCATCCCCACAACCCAAAGATGTGCAGGGTAGGTGGATTGGCCACGATAAATTGGCCCTTAATTGGAAAAATCTAAAAAGAATATTAGTCCCATGACATTTTGTTTTCATTATAGAGCAAAGGGAAGTGTGTGGAGAATCAGCAGTAGTTGCCATGGAACTATTCCAGCTTGTTTCCATTTGAGAAAAAGAGTAAATGGTAATGGATGTGAACCACCTTTGTTAAAGAGAGCCAGCAAAATTAAATAGGGCCCCCATAGACAATCCTCACTGGGACTGGGCCAGAATATTTATTTTCATTGAGAATCACAGACCTGCTATTGTATCTAATCCACTTGCGACAGTGCATCCTTAATCATTCTGGGTGCAAGCACCAAGTAATAAATATGACAACAGAAGATTGGGTTCTTTCGATTTTCCATGTGAAGCGATAGAATGTGTACTTTCTATATCCCGTAAGGTGTACAATGTTTCAAGAATACTTTAACCTGAGTCTAACTTTTCAAACAGAAAAAATATAAAATCTCACAGGAATGGATAAAATAGCGTGTGCGAACATGGTTGTTTCTTGATCTGAATTAAGTGCGGAATTACGGCCAGAGTGAGATGTAGATGGCCTATCCTTTGAGGAGATGCCAGACCGCTTTGTGCCACCAAAGTCTTCGGCAAACCAAGGAGACCATACGTCACCTGTGCCAGATGATGGCGCACCTGGCATTGCGGGGATTTGTAAGGGGACACCCACCCCCAGTGGCCATCAATGTGACAGTTGCCCTGAAGTTTTATGCCTCTGGGTTTTTCAGAGGCTGAGCGGGAACCTATCTGGGACATAGGTGCAGTCACACTGTGACCGATGCCCTATGCGCCCGGACAGCAGATTGGAAAACTTCAAACTGGACCAAGCCCACCCGGATGCCAGGGAAGCCAGATTTGCCGTCTTCGCTGGCATGCCTCAGGTCTAGGGGGTGATTGATGGCACACATGTCCTTTTACAAACACGGGCTCATCATGGGGTGCCCTTCATCAATCGGAAGGGCTTCCACTTCCTGAATGCCAGTTGATGTGTGACCACCAGCAGGACATCAAGCACATCTGTGCCCAATACCCTGGCAGAGTGATGGTCATTAGCATGCCCTGAATTGCTCCAGAGGTAGCACCCAAAACGGGAACACGAACCGCACACAATTAAGTCCCAGCATCAACATGACAGATACTTTCACCCACTGTCTTTTACTTTCTTAGTGAACGATGAATGATGGGTCCTCCCCTTGGAATTGTTCTTTCTTATTGGAATGTATTTATTCCACGCATTCTGCAATATCAGGAACGATATACTGGCCGCATTCCGCCAGAGCAAGGATGCAACGTGGCCTGTGGGTGCCGGGAAACGCTTCCTGGCGGCGTTTGCGGCTCACGAGCTCTAACCAGTCTCTAACATGGATCTGAGAACCCACTTAATCATGCCAGATCTAGAATCATAGAATCATAGAATCGTAGAATTTACAGTGCAGAAGGACACCATTTGGCCCATCAATTCTGCCCCGACTCTTGGAACGAGCATTCTACTCAAGCCCACACCTCCACCTTATTCCCGTAACCCCACTAAACCTTTTGGAACACTAAGGGGCAATTTAGCAAGGCCAATTCACCTAACCTGCACATCTTTGGACTATGGGAGGAAACCGGAGTGCCCGGAGGAAACCCATGCAGACAGAGGGAGAATGTGCAGACTCCGCACAGACAGTGAACCAAGCCGGGAATCAAACCTGTGACCCTGGAGCTGTGAAGCAACTGTGCTAACCGCTGTGCTGCCAGCTTCTGGAATTTATTGGCATCCCCAGGGAGACTGCAACTGGGCGCTGATTAGTACTGGTCCACGCAAATGTGTACCAGGTGGACCAGGGCACCCAAGGCCATTGGAGGCCGTGGATGGTCAGGGATAGGGCAGGGTGACCCTGGCTTCCCCTCTGGCACTGCACACCTTAGCACTGCCAAGCATGCACCTTGGCACTGCCATGCTGGCATGGCCAAGGTGCCTGTGTGACAATGTCAGGCTGGCACGCAGTGCCAGGGTGTCAGTGCCAGGGTGCCAGGTGTTAGGGTGACATTGCAAAGGGTCAGGGCCAGTGGGTGCCCTGCCTGTGTAAGGTGGGGTCCGTGGTCTCCAAGGACCCCCTTGTAGGTCTGTTGGGGCATTTGGGAGTCCAGGGGTCTCGTCAGGGGGACGGGACAGGGGGGTCAAAAGATCGAGAGATCGGTGTGCCATTTAAAAATGGCGTCCTGATCGCCTCCTGTACTGAGGAGTTCCAGCGAGCGGAACCCTTCAATGCTGGAAATGCAACTGACTACGGCCTCGGGAGAGGGGGGCATTCCCCCGCTGGGCCACCCAAAAAAATCGGATTCCCAATACAGAGAGAGGTCATTCCTATCCATCCATTCCCACCCAAAATGGCTGTTTAGTTTTTTGTTGTGGCCCCCAGAGACTTTAATTTTGTCCTTTTGTTATTTTTGTAACAGCTGGCCTTGTCTGCTGATTTTCTCTTACATTTACATTCTCTAGCGTTTCCTGTCACACTCTGTTCGTCATAACCCGTATTAGCACCTTTCTCTCTTGTCTTGGCTCTACTTTTTGGTTTACCACATATGCCCAAATTGTAGCTCTCTTGATGTATTATGAAAAATGAAGGTTGGAGATCTCTGACTGTGAATTTAAACTGCCTCACTATCTCAAACCACAGCAAGTTTCTGGTTTTCCACTTAACTTTAATTAAGCACCTGTAATGAGGAACTTTACTGAAATGAAATGAAAATCGCTTATTGTCGCAAGTCGGCTTCAAATGAAGTTACTGTGAAAAGCCCCTAGTCGCCACATTCCGGCACCTGTTCGGGGAGGCTGGTAGAGGAATTGAACCCGCGCTGCTGGCCTTGGTCTGCTGTACAAGCCAGCTATTTAGCCCACTGTGCTAAACCAGCCCCTTGTACTCTGTTGGGTAAAAGGAACAAGCCTCCAATTATCTGCCAAAGGTGACTTTTAAGGTTTGTTACTGTCTTATGCTGAGTGAAACAAGGTTTTCCACTGGTCTTTGTAACCAGGCTGACCTGCCCTGTTCTTGTGGATTAGTAAGGCATTTCCAGGTATTTCTTATCACAAGTCAGTTTTTGTCACATGACAGTTAAATCACTGTTTTCCATTGCTCACACAATGGGTTGACTAACCAATTCCCCACACATTGGAGAGTTTTTGTTATTTCATCGACATTCCAGCCCCAATTAGCCTCTGAAATGTCTTTGTTTGAAATGCTATCTTCATGGGACCAGCCAGTCTAGCAACCATTGTTATTTAATGATGAGAGGTACTCAATGGGAAAGCCATTTGCATTTTAAGGAACTTCCCAAAGATATGCTCAGACATGCCTGCCACTGTAAATCCAGAATAGAAAAATGAGTCACCTGACTCTCTGGAGTCCATTTTGTGAAGGTACAGCATCTATACCCTCTGTTGCTTTTTAAGCTTTATTAGCTTTGATGCAACCATAACAAGTGGATAACTATTGGAGAATTTCAGCAACTTCATCCCCTTTCAACTAGAAGCCTCTCGGTGAGGTGTTTTTTCGCCTGTTGAGTAGCAGGGTAATTCGGATATCCACCTCTTAATTTTCATGTTTACTGCACATGAGGACTCTGATAACTGGGGCTGGTTCTCTGTCCTGCCGCGCCACATTTCTGTTTAATCCCGCCGGCGGGAAGCTCCATTACGCCAGCTGGTCAATGGGGTTTCCCATTGTGGGGCAGCCCCACACCTTCGGGAAGCCCCCGGGCTGCCGGCAAAACGGAACAACCCGCTGGTGGAGAATCCAGCCCATGATATCTGATTTGCTCCATACCAACGATGAACATGATGCACGCTCAATGACTACTAAAGCGAGGTTGTAGTCCAACTGAAGGCTTTAATAAGCTAGATGTTTCCCCAGCAGCTCAGGTACAGAAAGAAGGCTGCTGGGGCAGCACAGGCTCTTTTTCCCTGCCTTGTAGGGTGGAGCTACCATACAGCTTGACCAATGGGAAACATACAATATCTACCAATGGTGTTCCAGCATTGCCAGGTACCGCAATACCTCTACACAGACTACCGCAGAACACAAATAGCCTCATCATTATTCTCAATGAGAAATCCATGCCTCTGTGTTTGCAATTACAAAGAACAAAAGAACAAAGAACAAAGAAATGTACAGCACAGGAACAGGCACTTCGGCCCTCCAAGACCGTGCCGATCATGCTGCCCGACTAAACTACAATCTTCTACACTTCCTGGGTCCATATCCCTCTATTCCCATCCTATTCATGTATTTGTCAAGATGCCCCTTAAAGTAGCGTGTTCCAGGCGCCCACTACCCTCTGTGTAAAAAACTTGCCTCGTACATCTACTCTAAACCTTGCCCCTCTCACCTTAAACCTATGCCCCCTAGTAATTGACCCCTCTACCCCGGGGGAAAAGCCTCGGACTATCCACTCTGTCTATGTCCCTCATAAATTTGTAGACCTCTATCAGGTCACCCCTCAACCTCCTTCATTCGAGTGAGAACAAACCGAGTTTATTCAACCGCTTCTCATAGCTAATGCCCTCCATACCAGGCAACATCCTGGTAAATCTCTTCTGCACCCTCTCTATAGCCTCCACATCCTTCTGGTAGTGTGGCGATCAGAATTGAACACTATACTCCCAAGTGTGGCCTAACTAACGTTCTATACAGCTGCAACATGACTTGCCAATTCTTATACTCAATGCCCCGGTCAATGAAGGCAAGCATGCCGTATGCCTTCTTGACTACCTTCTCCACCTGTGTTGCCCCTTTCAGTGACCTGTGGACCTATACTCATAGATCTCTCTGACTTTCAATACTCTTGAGGGTTCGACCATTCACTGTATATTCCCTACCTGCATTAGACCTTCCAAAATGCATTACCTCACATTTGTCCGGATTAAACTCCATCTGCCATCTCTCCGCCCAAGTCTCCAAACAATCTAAATCCTGCTGTATCCTCTGACAGTCCTCATCGCTATCCGCAATTCCACCAACCTTTGTGTCGTCTGCAAACTTACTAATAAGACCAGTTACATTTTCCTCCAAATCATTTATATATACTACAAACAGCAAAGGTCCCAGCACTGATCCCTGAGGAACACCACTGGTCACAGCCCTCCAATTAGAAAAGCACCCTTCCATTGCTACTCTCTGCCTTCTATGACCTAGCCAGTTCTGTATCCACCTTGCCAGCTCACCCCTGATTAATTGCAGAGCTTTGCAATCTTCAGAGATGGGCTATTGAAAATTATTGGTTTATTCATTCATTCGTTGATGATGAAATTCTATAATCTCCTATGAGTCAGTTAAGTGAAGTCCAGGTATCCTATATATTGTTTCAGTGGATCATTAACCTGATAGATTGTGACCAAATAGCGAGAGTGAAAATTCCACCTTGTCTCCTGCCTTGTGTCTTTCAGTCCCAGTGCATGCATTTGCTTCATTGATACTAATTGATACCAATTCTTCATTATTGTGCTTTCGAAATAAGATTTACCAAGTGTGTATTGATAATTGAGATTATCCTATTTCCCGTCGCACTGTGAGAGAACTCAATTGCTAATATGCATGATTATATAAACATTTTAACTGTACAATTGCACTTGAGTAATTAAGAAGATTGAAAGATGTTCCACATCTTATATTGTCTGTCAATAAAATATAATGAGTAGTGTAATAAATGTTGCAATCACTGCATTAATGTATCAGTCTTTTGCTTGTTACCACAATATGAGATGATAATCCCTGTTATGTTCTTTGTTGCAGCCGCAAAGAGAGAGTGAATGATGTCATTGTGTAACACGTGACATTGCACCAATGGTGTTACTCTGATGCATAGCATCCCCCCCTCTTTACTCCTTTAGTGTCCCCAGCATGTTTACTGTATCAAACACATCCAACACATTTTGCAAATAGTAACAATTTTTTGTTACTGATACTGTTATAGGCGAGGCGTTTTCAGAACCCCAAAATGTATCATGAACTTCAACCAACCTCTCCCTTTAATGGATTTGTTGCTTTTCTGAGCACACGGCTTTTCCCTCGGTGTGGGATTACAATTATGGACACGTGGGTTTTTAAACACAAAACACTGTTTATTCCATGAACTCAACTTAACATCTTAAATAAACATTGGATCTCTTAACACCCCTTACTTCAAAGATAACTCAGAAAATATTGCAACAATAAATAGTCCTTAAAATGTTCCTTCAAACTTCCAAGAGACTTAACACCTTTAAACAGTATCACATCAGTTTATAGGATATATATATTTTCTGTAGAATGGCAGAGACATATTAGCTTGGTTGCCTTCAGCTCCAGCAAAACAGCCAGACACTGTTAAACTGCTCTCAGCAAGACCAGCCAGGCACTTTTTAAGCTGCAAAACCAAACTGCAAAACGTGCAGCTCTCTGGAAACACACAGACACACAAACACTGCTTTTAAACTGAAACTAAAAACCTGCAAAATGACTGACCTGAGCTCAGCCCCACCCACTCTCTGACATCACTGTTTTCTTCAAGGTACATTGCTTAAACATCCATGTCTTAAAGGTACCCTCACGTGACACCTCTCCCCAAGAAAAAAAAATAAACCATCAACTTCAAGATGGTTTCATTTCTCACTTTTGCACCAGCCACTAAGAAATGTACACAGTAAATATACTTTTTCATTTTTTTAAAAAACAACACATGCAAACAGGTATAATAATATAGTCCATTTCTCTTTGTTCTTCTTCCTCCAACCAAAATCCTTCTCGATTGACAGTCTCTTTGAACAAAGTCTCTGCGCGATCCATCCATTCCTCTACTCCTCGGCATTTGTCTTTAGAATTAGATACTTTAGTTCAATCTGACCACAGAGTCCCTTGCAATTCTCCAATGCAGGAACATTGGTGATCACAGCTTTCAGGCAGTCAAATGCCTGTTGAAAGTCCGCTGTCCATTGAATTTTTTTACGTTTCTTCAGCAATTCCATCAGTGGAGTAATCACGCCACAAAACGTTTGCACAAAGGTTCGATCAAATTCATTCATGTTCAGAGATCGCATTGCCTCCCTTCATCTTGAGGGTATCGGAAACTCCTCAAGGAAAGTGATTCGGGCTTCTCCAAATTCACTTTCGGCCAGGATCATCACCAAACACGCCACCTGAAATCGATCGAAGAACTCCTTACGATGTTTTAAAGGTTCTTTCCATGTCTGGAAGTTGCAAATAAAAGCAGATTGCCCCACTTACTCCATGCAATCCTTCAACGGTGGGACAGAATAAGAGTCCGTTCTTGTAACTGTATTCACCTTTCGATAGTCCACACACAACCGTTGGGTACCGTCTGGTTTAAGTACCATCACTATGGGTGAGCTCCTGGCTGCAACCCACTGCAATTATGCAATTTTTCAGCATACTCTCAATCTCTCTGTTAACCTGTGCCAATTTTAAAGGATTAAGTCTATATGAATGTTGTTTGATAGGAACAGCATTTCCCACATCTACATCATGTATAGCCATTTTAGTACTTCCCAATTTATCTCTACAAACTTGCCCATGTGATAAATAACTCTTTCAGGTCAGTTCGTTTTTCCTCTGGAAGGTAACTTTACAATTCATCCCAATTTTTAAGAACATCCTCATTTTCCAATTTAATTTGAGGTGTGTCAAATTCACAGTCATCTGGATTAGGTTTGTCACTTTGAGTTCGAATAATTAAAACCTCCTTTTTCTCTCTTTCCCTTTCAAAGTACCTTTTAAGTATATTCACATGACACACTCGGTGATTCTTCCTTTTATCTGGTGTTTTTCCCACATAATTCACCTCACTTAATTTCCTTTAAATCTGATACTTTTAAAGTATCAACCTAGCTTTTAAAGGCTCACCTACCACTGGTAACAACACTAAAACTTTATCCCCACTGGCAAAACTACGAACTTTGGATTTCATGTCCGCTACCCGTTCATTCAAATTTTGTACAACTTTCAAATGTTGTCGAGCCAATTCACCTGCTCTATTTAATCGTTCCCTAAAATTTGACATGTAATCCAATAGTGTCATGTCCGATTTCTCACCCACCAATTTTTCCTTAATCAATTTAAGTGGTCCTCTTACCTCATGACCAAACATTAGTTCAAAAGGACTAAATTTGGTAAACTTATTAGGTGCATCCCTAATTGCAAACAATACGAATGGGATTCCTTTATCCCAATCCTCTGGATAATCTTGACAATATGCCCTCAATATTGTCTTTAATGTCTGATGCCACCTTTCTAATGCTCCCTTGCGATTCTGGATGGTACGCAGTTGATTTAAATGGCTTTATTCCTAAGCTATCCATAACTTCATTGAATCACTTTGAAGTAAAATTTGTTCCTTGATCCGATTGAATTTCTGTGGGTAGTCCATATCTAGTAAAGAATTTAAGTAACTCCTCCACAATCCTTTTAGCTGTAATATTACGCACTGGAATGGCCTCTGGAAACCTAGTAGACACATCCATTATAGTCAAAAGATATTGATTCCCACTTTTTGTTTTAGGAAGCGGTCCTACACAATCGATTAGGACCTTTGAAAAAGGTTCCTCAAATGCTGGAATGGGTATTAAGGGCGCTGGTTTTATCACTGCTTGAGATTTCCCGATCACTTGACATGTGTGACATGATTGACAAAATTTAACTACATCTTTATGTAGTCCAGGCCAATAAAAATGTTTCTGGATTTTAGCTTGAGTTTTCCTTATTCCCAAATGACCTCCCACTGGTACCTCATATGTAACTCGCAACACCTCCTTTCTATACCCTACCGGCAATACTACTTGATGAACTTCTGCCCACTTTTCATCTGCCTGCATGTGTACAGGTCTCCATTTCCTCATCAAGTCATCATATACTCTCAGATTCCTCTTCCGTATATGCTTTCTGATATATCCGTTTTATTTCTACATCTTTCTGTTGTAACTCCGCCAATTTTCCTGAACCAAAAATATCCGCCTTATCCTCCACCTGTTCTTGTTCTTTTTCAACTATCTGATCAAAAATCGTTTCTGATAATTGCACTTCAACTTCATCTTCACTCTTTGATTTCTACTCTTGTCTTAACTTGTGACTTTGCAACCTTGTTACTACACAATCCGGAACAAATCCGAGGAAATTCATCCTTCAACACTTCAGTTGACTGATTTTCCATTGGCTTATCAACCACTGTAGACATCACTCCCACCTGCGATCCAGCTATATCATTACCCAAGATAAACTGTATTCCTGGACAAGATAGTTTATCTATTACTCCTACTACCACTTCACCACTCTTCACTGGACTTTCCAACATTACCTTATATAATGGAACGCTACTCCTCTTACCCTGAATTTCATATATCACCACCTTTTCTGGCAACATTCTTCCCAAACTCCAAAATTCCTCATCTCTTTCCATTAAAGATTGACTAGCCCCTGTGTCTCTTAAAATTGTGACTTCTTTACCTGCTCCTCCTGATACACATGAGTAAACTTTACCCACTCAAGTAAAATCTTTAAAGACATCTGGCACCTTAACAATTACTTCTTGAACAGGCTGTACAATTGTTTGCACCTCCTTCACTTCCCTTGGGCTTTCCTTTACCACTCTAACAAACCCCACCGTCTTATCCTGTTTTACCACATCAGCCTTCCCAGTGCTTTTCTTCAACAACCAACACTGTGACTTTACATGGCCTAGTTTATTACAGTGAAAACATCTGAAACTTTTCATTTCTTTTCCACACTCCTGGGTTTCTTTTTTAATCTGAGGTACACTCTCCTTATTATCTCCCATCAGATTACCTTTACTTTTACCACTTGAGTATTTCTCATGTCCCCAGTTTCTGTCCCTCACCGGCTGAAACTGATGTCGGAAACCAAACTTTGATTTATGAACTAATTCATAATCATCTGTCATTTCCGCTGCTAATCTCGCAGTTTTAACCCTCTGTTCTTCCACATGAGTTTTCACTACAACAGGAATTGAATTTTTAAACTCCTCCAAAAGTATAATTTCTCTGAGAGCTTCATCCGTTTGGTCTATTTTCAAAGCCCGAATCCACCTATCAAAATTACTCTGTTTGAGCCTTTCAAACTCCATGTATGTTTGACCAAATTATTTCCTTAAATTTCTAAACCTTTATCTGTAAGCTTCAGGCACTAGTTCATATGCACCTAAGATGGATTTCTTCACCTCCTCATACGTTCCAGATACCTCCTCCGGTAGTGATGCAAACACTTCACTAGCTCTACCTACCAGCTTTGTTTGAATCAGTAACACCCACATGTCCTGTGGCCATTTCATTTGTTCAGCTATCTTCTCAAAGGAAATGAAAAAGGCTTCCACTTCCTTCGCGTCCAACCTTGGCAATGCCTGGACATATTTAAATAGATTCCCACCAAGTCTTCGACTATGATGCTCTTTCTCACTATCTTCATCACTATCATCCAACTGTACGTTTCCCTTTACGTCTGCCAATTTTAACTGATGGTCATGTTTCATGGCCATTTTCTGAAGTTCAAACACCCTCTCTTTATCTTTTTCCTTGATCTGTATCTCCCTTTCTTTTTTTTTTGTTTGCTAGGGCTATTCTTTCTTTTCTCCTTTCTTCTCTCTCCTTTTATTTTTCCTCTCTCTCTCTTTCTCTTTCTTTTTCCTCTCTCTCACTCTCGTATGCCAGCCGCTTTAATTCTTTCTCCTGTTCCATTTGTTTAATTTGCAACTGAATTTTTGCCATTTCCAATGAGCCAAACTAAATCTCAGGCAACTTTAAATGCTTAACCACCGCCATAATTACCTCATCTTTTCGCATTTTGTCAGGTAATGTTAATTGCAATGTTCTTGCCAAATCTAACAGTCTGCTTTTTATTTCTGTCCGTAAGGTACTATGTGTGACATTCTCCATCCCCAAAAACATCTGAGCCTCTGAAAGAGCCATTGTTCACAACACTCTCCCCACTTAAACTATTATACTATTAAACTATTAAACTATTATACCACACCGGAAATGCAACAATCCTTCACTGTCTTTAAGTTCACAAAAGCCAATCCAATAGATAGACTTTTGAACTGCTCTCAGCAAAACCAGCCAGGCACTTTTTAAGCTGCAAAATCAAACTGCAAAATTTGCAGCTCTCTGGAAACACACAGACACACAAACTTTGCTTTTAAACGGAAACTAAAAACCTGCAAAATGGCTGACCTGAGCTCAGCCCCACCCACTCTCTGACATCACTGTTTTCTTAAAGGTACATTGCTTAAACATCCATGTCTTAAAGGTACCCTCACATGACATACACATGTACATTAATAAGATAAGCTCTTGGGTAGATGTCTGTCTCATTTTGGCCAAACAAGACGTTCAGGAACTTGACTCTTAGGGATACTAGGAGTGTCTTCCTGTACACTGTTCAGTGCACACTGGACGAAACCAACTCAGGAACTGTCTTTGATTGGGTGGATGATTCTGTCGTAAAATGTTCCATAAACACAGCAGTTGTAGTCCTCATGTCTGGCATGTCACTGTCCATACTCTCTATGGTGAAAACGTCTGGCACAGGTTCTGTACTCTCACTATGTGCAGACTATAATTGGTCGGCGTGCTGGTGCCAAAATCATTCATTGTCATATTGTACTGTATATGAAATTCGACCCGTTTTGACTAATGCAATTGATGGAGTCCATTTTTTGCCTGTTGTGTTGTCTCTTGTAAGAGCATGTTCCCCACGGTCAAAGGCTCTGCTTTTGGAGCGTTGGTCCCTGTTGTTGCATCTGATGCTGTTGCCTGACTATCTTTGAAGTTGAAGGGGAGTCAAAACTTTGAGCAGTGTGTATAGTTTCCTTTTTAACATCAGTAGAGCTGGTGAGCTTTGTGTTGGTGAATGCGCAGTGTTTCTGTACGTCATTAGAAAGCTATTGACATGTTTAGATAGACAGTATTGATCCCTTGAAACCTTCACTGCATGCTTGTGCGATTGTACAAAACATTCAGCTAAGCCATTGGTAGCTGGATGGTAGGGGCAGATTTGATATGGCGGATGCCAAACACCTTCCGGTAACCTTTGAATTTGGCTGATGTGAACTGAATACTGTTATCACTCATGAGTTATTCAGGTTGCCCAAACCTTGTAAATACCTCGTGAAGCCTTTCTAAGGGGCTGGTTTAGCACAGGGCTAAAGAGCTGGCTTTTAAAGCAGACCGAGGCAGGCCAGCGCATGGTTCAATTCCCATACCAGCCTTCCCGAATAGGGGCCAGAATGTGGACCATAAAGTCTGGTCCATCATTGTCGATTTAATGATGGCAATATCCGGCCTTGCATAATCGACATGGATTCTTTGTTATGGTCTAGTAGGCCATTTGAATGGACGTAAATGTTGTAGTGAAGGTAAATTTCACAACGCAGCGCAGGATTGGCATAACCCCACCATCTCCTTTATTTGGACATTCAATCTGGGCCACCAAAAGCAGCATCTTGCCAACTCCTTCATTCTAACTGCACAGGGAGAGCCCTCGTGCAGCTAATAAAGGATTCAATTTCATAGGCATGGCTGAATGATTACTCTCATACCCCACAAAAATACTCCATTTTGTACTGTCAACTCAAGATGCCTGGTAAGATAGGGTTTAAGGTCTGGATTTTTCCTGTGCTCTTGTATAAGAGTGCCTTTTTGAATCATGTGCAACACTTCCCCATCACCGGTTCTGTTTGGGTAAATCTTTTAATCTGAGACGTTACCAGAATATTTTCCACAAAGGGCAGGTAGAATATGTCCAAACAATGCTGACAATCATTGAACGGTGTGAATAGGCAACTCCACTTTCTGTTCTGTTGATGAAGCCGTTCAGTGGCATGACCTCCTCCGTATATTTCCTCACGACCACATCAGATGGTGACAATGGCAGATACTTCCATTTCTGCTTGTATATCAATTCAGGTCAATGATACTGCAGTGCCCGTATCCACTTCCATCTTAATAGCGTTCCCATTTTATTTTGGATAGACCCAAAAATCATTGCTGGTCTCCTTTGACAGTAAGAATGCCGAGCTTAAATTCCTCAGCTGATTTGACACTTAGGTACTCGATGAGTCTTCAGTTGGATCACATAACAGGTGAACTTGCCTTATAGACTTTACAGTATTTTTCTTCTTTTGTGCTGATGAAGGTTGGCATGTCCAACATGCCTTGGCAATGTGACCAAAGTTACCACAAATTTTGCATTTGTTTTCTCACAGGCTCTATCTTATTGACTTCAGCTTGAACTCCAATCAGCGAGGATTCTCTCGCAGCAAGTTCCATAAATGTTGTGATTTCTGTTGACCTACAGTTAACAATTTTATTTAGATGGCTTCTTTACTGAGGCCACAAACTAATCGGTCACAGAGTGTATCATCCAAGGACTGGCCAAATTCACTAGCTTTCGCAGAGATGCAACAATTTGTGAAACATTTTCCCTTCCTCTTGTGCACAATGGTGAAAGTGGAATCATTCCATTATTAATAGTGGACAGCGAGAGAAATATTCTTGCAAGACAGTTATTAACTCACCAAATGACCTGTCTCCAGGTTTAGCTGGGCATACTAAATTCTGTAGCAACATGAATGTTTTCGTCCCAACTGAGCTAAGAAAGGTTGCAGTGTGCAGGTCTGCTGGTGTCTCATTTGCTTTACAGAACGACTGGGAACTTTCCTCATACGAGTTCCATGTCTCCTCCTCCTCATCAAACATATCCATGGCGCCTTTTCTTCCCCCCCATTTTTGGGTTGTAGATCTGTGCTACCCAGCCTGCCTTCCCTGCCATTTATTTTCTCTCTGATTAAAGCAGATAAACTTGCAGTGCACCAGCAAACTAGCTGTTTCTGCCGCTATCAATTTCCGGGCAGTAGGTTGCAGCTGGCAGCCTCGTAGGTTCGCATTCCCGAGGCTCATTTCAGTGCCCCGTGCAATATCTCGGCATCTCCTACCCACTACAATTGGAGGTGAACTGAAAGCCTCGATCGTCCATTTGAAGTAAGCCCCCAGTAACTCGCAGTTGTCCGATTGCTTTTTTAAAATTTTTGAAAACCTTTTACTTGCGCTAGTGGCTTTTGCAATTGACCAAGTGATTCGCCGCACCCCACCACAAACTGTAAGGTGTCCAAATATTTACTTATGAGTCATTTTTACTTGTCACAATGATGATTTTGTCTTGGAAGATATATTTCCCGATCTCACTCCTAACGGTGTATGGGCCTTGATGTCCGCCGATGGTTCCATCTTCTGGCTCACAATATCGTAGTCAAAAGTTGTGTTTTCTCCCCTTTTTTTGTTTCCGGCCCAAATTTCACCTCAGGTTTCTCCCTCCGCAAAGGGAAACAATCAGAGGTGGCACACATCGAGTTCGTATAACATAGAGCAAGGGATTTATTTTACAAGATGCTGCTCAAACAGGGTACAATGGTGAACTTCACAAGAGCCCGCAAAACGCTCCATTGATGTCATTGCATAACACGTGACATTGCACCAGCCAATGGCGTTACTCTGATTTATAACAAACCCTGACGCCACAACACAAGGTGATAAACCCTTTCGACAAAACTTTAGAAACTGGCAACAGAACCGAAAATGTGACTGTCAATTTGTTAGAAAGCCACGTTTATTTCCAGCCATGTTATAACTCACAGAGCAGAGACCTCAGGAATAGATTTCATGATCAGTATTCACTACAGTGTTATGCATTAAACATAACAGTACAAGAAGTTGAAAACAATTCTTTATTATTCTGCACAGAGCCTCAATAATTGCACATTTATATCACTGTTCAAAGCTTCCTGGCCACACCAGGAACATTAACAATTCCAGCTAGACAGAGAGAGGAATCTTGTCGCACATTCATATCAGCTACTTTAAAGCTATACCACTGACTGCTAGTGTTTCATCCAACCTATTTTCACACAGATAGTTTATCAAGAATGACTGGAAAAAAATTCTGTCCATAATGAATGTCTTTGTGAAAAATTAAAGATTATGATTTAGTCATTTATTATTGTGAGGTAAAATTAATATTACATTCTAAAATAAAAAAATATTTCTTATTGGTTAATTAGAATGTGTGCCAAAGGATGCTTTCATGATTAAAAAAAACTTTCTTCCTTCAAATGTTAACATTTCCAGTTGCACCTGTCAGCTCAGAAAATGAGCATCTACGAACTGCAAGAGAGGCAGAAGCATTTTCTGTGGAATTGAATGTATAATGTATGTTCCCACAACACTGTGCCCTTTACCTCAGCCAATCTTCAGGCCTCACAGTTATTGAATTATCTTTGACAGGCTGTCTGGCCTTTGCCAGGGAGGTCTGTTAGTGGTGGTAGAGGGGGAATAGGAGGAGGTGGAGGAGATGTGGCAGTAGTTTCTCGGGGAGCGGGGGCATTTCCAGTATCTGTACACAGTTTTCTGGATTTAAAAGGTGCTTATCTTCCTCTTCCACTGCCGTGGTGATATTGGATGCCAGAGACGGCTGGTGTTCATGTATCCAACATTACTAAAAATCAAATACATTGGATGTGGTATTTCCATCAAATGTTTGTTATTTCAGCCGATATGTTCAACTTTAACCACTACTTCCAGCAGAAAGCCCAGCGTACAGGGGTGCAGCAAACAGCAGTGAAATTTCTGCTAAGCAGCCTTCATTGTACTAATTATTCTGTTCATGAAATGAACTTTCTGCGATTTCTGCTTCTATTCTTAGAAGTTGAACACCAAAATCACTTGCCCACATTCTATTGTGTCAAATCTTGCTTAACGCAAGATGGGGTCGGAACCAGTGAACAAAGAACAAAGAAAAGTACAGCACAGGAACAGGCCCTTCAGCCCTCCAAGCCTGTGCCGACCATGCTGCCCGTCTAAACTAAAATCTTCGACACTTCCTGGATCCGTATCCCTCTATTCCCATCCTATTCATGTATTTGTCAATGTGCCCCTTAAATGTCACTATCGTCCCTGCTTCCACCACCTCCTCCGGCAGCGAGTTCAAGGCACCCACTACCCTCTGTGTAAAAGACTTGCATCGTACATCTCCTCTAAACCTTGCGCCTCGCACCTTAAACCTATGCCCCTTAGTAATTCACCCCTCTACCCTGGGAAAAAGCCTCTGACTATCAACTCTGTCTATGCCCCTCATAATTTTGTAGACCTCTATCAAGTGGCCTCTCAAACTCCGTCATTGCAGTGAGAACAAACCGAGTTTATTCAACCGCTCCTCATAGCTAATGCCCTCCATACCAGGCAACATCCTGGTAAATCTCTTCTGCGCCCTCTCTAAAGCCTCCACATGCTTCTGGTAGTGTGGCGACCAGAATTGAACACTATACTCCAAGTGTGGCCTGACTAAGGTTCTATGCAGCTGCAACATGACTTGCCAATTCTTATACTCAATGCCCTGGCCAATGAAGGCAAGCATGCCGTATGCTTTCTTGACTACCTTCTCCACCTGTGTTGCCCCTTTCAGTGACCTGTGGACCTGTACACCTAGATCTCTCTGACTGTCAATACTCTTGAGGGTTCTACCATTTACTGTATATTCCCTACCTGCATTAGACCTTCCAAAATGCATTATCTCACATTTGTCCGGATTAAACTCCATCTGCCATTTCTCCGTCCAAGTCTCCAAACGATCTAAATCCTGTTGTATCCTCTGACAGTCCTCATCGCTATCCGCAATTCCACCAACCTTTGTGTCGTCTGCAAACTTACTAATCAGACCAGTTACATTTTCCTCCAAATCATTTATATATACTACAAACAGCAAAGGTCCCAGCACTGATCCCTGAGGAACACCACTAGATACAGCCCTCCAATCAGAAAAGCACCCTTCCATTGCTACTCTCTGCCTTCTATGACCTAGCCAGTTTTGTATCCATCTTGACAGCTCAATCCTGATCCCGTGTGACTTCACCCTTTTGTACCAGTCTGCCATGAGGGACCTTGTCAAAGGCCTTACTGAAGTCCATATAGACAACATCCACTGCCCTCCCTGCATCAATCATCTTTGTGACCTCTTCGAAAATCTCTATCAAGTTAGTGAGACACAACCTCCCCTTTACAAAACAGTGCTGCCTCTCGTCGGTGAGTCTAAAATTTGTGGTCTAGAGTGGCATGCCAGCTTGCCAGGATTGTTCTGCCCCCACGTCATTTTCAAAATAGTACAGTAAGAAGCCTTACAACACCACGTTCAAGTCCAACAGGTTTTTTTCAAATCACTAGCTTCCGGAGCACTGCTCCTTCCTCAGGTTCACCTGTGGAAGGAGCAGTGCCCTGAAAGCTAGTGATTTGAAACAAGCCTGTTGGACTTTAACCTGCTGTTGCAAGACTTCTTACTGAGCTCACCCCAGTCCAACGCCGGCATCTCCACATCAACATGGTATATTCAGGGAGGAACGGTTAGCTACCTCCAAGTACCTTGTAGTCAATCAAGGTAGCGAAGAGGTCACATAATGACCATCTCCCACGCTGACTGGAATTTTCCAGTTTGCTGGTAGGCTTCTTGTGATGGTTGTAACACGCTATTGGAGGAGGTAGCCTTTTTGGTGGTTGACCAGGTGACAAGTGCTCCAGTAGCCTTTTTTAAGCACAGCCCCCTCAGCCACCACACTGCGATGGCTACAGCTGTGGCTACATGGCGATGGCCTGGCAGCTGTGCCTTCTTTCAATATTTACATTTTTAAAAAGTGTTCAGAGGGCAAGGCCCTCAGGAGGTGTCCTTTCTCTCTCTAACATAGATTGGCATCTCCCACCTTAGACGTTGAGGCAGCCAGTGTGTCTCCTTTGGGCCCTCAAGTTGCGGGAGCCTAACCACCAACCTTAATTGGATGTTGAGCAACCCCTGTGCTTCCATTGGGGTGGCACTGAAAAATTTCATTGGACATCTACTTCTGGCTTGGGTTCTTGACCCCAGAAGGAAGATAAAGTTCCAAGAAACTTGCAACAATTTATCATGTTTATCTCAGACAATGGTTGATTATGCCAGTGAATTTTCTAATTTTTATTTCTAGTTTGATTTGCTTTGCTGTAGTTATATCTATTTACATATGTGATTTGCCTCCAAGATGCTTTACTTCCTAAAGAAGGAAATGGGAATGAATATTGAGCAACTCCAGTCCAAATCTAGTGGAATGAACAATAAACGGGAAAACTGATGGATTTGTCATACGATCACAAAATCATAGAATATCTGCATTCAGAAGGAGGCCATTTGGCCCATCCAGTCTGCACCGACCCTCTGAAAGAGCACCCTTACCTAAGCCCACTCCCCCGTAACCCCACCTAACCTTTGGACACTAAGGGACAATTTAGCATCGTCAGTCCATTTAACCTGCACATCTTTGTATTGTGGGAGAAAACTGGAGCACCCGGAGGAAACCCATGCAGACACAGGGAGAACATGCAAATTCCACCCAGTCACCCGAGGCCGGAATTGAACCCGGTCCCTGGCGCTGTTAGGCAGCCGTGCTAACCACTGTGCCGTCATCATGTGCTACAGTCCATTTTACCACACATGGGAAGTTAAGGTTTGGTTTAGAAGAGCATAGAGCTTGTGTATGGATCCTGTCTCTTCCTGTGAACACAAACGTGTGGGAGGAAGTTCAATTTGTGACAAGTTGCAAAGAACAACTTTGAAAGTGCAAACATAACCGTTATTTACAGTTGCTGTCAGGACAAAATGCTAAAAGGTTCAAGTCTGCAACCAAAATGCTGAAACAAAACATCAGCCTGATCAAAGGGTCAAGAATTATAATGATTCCAAGTTATTTCACTCATTCAGTGGTCATAATTTGTCTTTTCAGCAACTTGTTGCTGTGATTGTATTTTCCAATTTTTGGCATTATTCGGAGTTGATACAAATTGACATTTCAGTCGTATAGATATGAAGCAAATTGCTCCCAATCATATCTACCAATTCTAAACCTGTAAAAGCAGATTGTCAATTGCAAAAAAGCTTCCGCCACTCTTGTGTTGGCAACTAAATGTAGCTTTCAATGTATAATGTTGCAGTTTAGGATTTGGGGGATTGCAGCCGCTGGTGGTATTTCAAGTCCCACCTATATCTATGGCATTTTGCGTGACATGCCCTTCCCGCCACTTGGGAATCCAGCACGCTCAGCGGGACCAGAAGATCCCAATGGTGGGAAGGGCTGAAAAATCCCACCCTTGTGTTCTGAATCCATATTCAGTGAAATATAAGGAGCTAAGCAGTCTTCTGCAGTTTCCCTTAACTGTCTTGGATTGCATCAGAGTCACGGTAATCAGTTCAATCTGAATGACGAAGGTGCAAAGTATTTGATCAATGTGAATGAAACTCAGTGTAGGCCAGAAACTGCATATACTCACATAAACATAGGGTGGGACTTTGCGGCCTCCCAGCTGCCTGTTTCTTGGCGACGTTCGCTGGCCTTGTGATTCTCTGGTCCCGCCACTGTCAATGGGAGTTCCTATTGAAGCCACCCTATGCCACGTGGCCGGGATGCGCTGCCAGAGGGACCAGTGAATCCCGCCCCCAGTAAACGGTAGGAGAATTCCAGCCGTAGTGTTGTATACTTTTATACTAGTCACTTTCATCTCCTTCGGTTGTTTGATGCATTTTGAAATAAACATTAATTAGATCACTGCACAGCTTTGCTTACCTATAATTATTCTATATAACATGTGGACAAATCAGGCTAGGATTTGCTGGCAAAATAATGGTGAGTTTAAAGTGCACACTGTAATGTGTGTCACTGGCTGGGCCAACATCTACTGCCCATCCCATTCATGTCTGAGTACACAGCAATTTGTGCTGAGGAAAAGCTGTTGAGCAATTTCAGCTTTTAGCCTTATTGTCCGCAATGTCCCCATGCATTTCAAAAAATTGCTACAGTTCTGCTGTTAAAATGACTCAAGTGCTCTGCAGATCTTTAAGGCTGATATTTTACGGTTATCGGACTCTTTTAAAGTCACTCAACCTCTCCAGTCTTAAAAGGGAACAATTTGAACAGTGGAGTCTAATTTCCTCAGGTGATAAATTATTCCGAGACATTTCACAAGATAAAAGATTTTTACATTTTTTTCTTTTTGTGTCCTTTCTTCCCTCCCCCCTCCCCTTATTTCTATTATTTCTTTCCTCTCTTTATTTCTATTTCTGAATGTATTTTTTACTTTAGTTCATCCTATTTCTTTCACCATTGTCCCTCTGTTTTCCCTTTCGCCTTAAATCCCATTGTTCACCAAGGTCCAAATTGTCCTGATGCCCTCGCCAGTCTATTATCAACTCATGCTTACAACAATTTGCAGTGCTGGAATTTTCTGAGTATAATAGTGGGGGAAGATCTAATGAATAGAGGAGGCCACAAGACGCCTCATTCCGGCAAGGTCTGAGCTTGGGGGGAGGATTTGAACTGGATGCTGTTTTAGGCTAGCAATGGGTGGGCTGAGTATCAAACCCTTCTGATGTCATTAGCTTGAAGACTGCATATGTTAACTTCTTTGCAACCTGGTCTGCATTTGGTGGGTACCACAGACTCTAACCTGCAGTGAAAAGTTAAAATGGTCACTCGCTGGAGAAAGGACAGTGAAGCAGAATGCTTTGTTAAAACTGACCCCTTCCCAAACTCCTCACCCCTTTTCATGATGACTGGTTTGGGTTAAAGTTCCTTTCATTTGATCAGAATCCTGTTGCCCAGGAGATGTCCATTTTAGCAGCAGTCTGTTGCAATGTGAGGTCAAGAGCTTATATTGTTAGAAATGAGTGAGGTTGAAGTATGTGTCACTGATAGTCTGAAGTTTGTCACAAACTCAGCTGATGGGATCCCAGGGGGATCCCAGACTGAAACCTGGCTTGATAGATCCTGGCTTTAATTGTTTTTTGAAACTGTGGACGAAAGTTACTGAACAAATTCACAGGAGTCTGCTGATCAACTTTTAATACAAAGAAAAACAACATTTATTAACAAGACCTTTGAACTATATTACAACAGTCAAAATGGTTGGAAAGATTTCAATTCAAACATAAGAAAATTGTTCATATATTCCTTCATCCCAGGCATG
The DNA here is from genome assembly GCF_047496885.1 of Scyliorhinus torazame. Lineage (NCBI taxonomy): Eukaryota > Metazoa > Chordata > Chondrichthyes > Carcharhiniformes > Scyliorhinidae > Scyliorhinus > Scyliorhinus torazame. The sequence continues at coordinate 36,587,882 of NC_092721.1, forward strand.
TATAAATTCAGAAAGATAATACAACTTACAATGTGTACCTTACACTTGAAAGTTGAGAATAAGTATGCAGTGCATGGGAACCAACGGTCAATCACATCACTCTCCAAAGTAAACAACAGATGTGACAAACGCAGATTCTTTGGATTTCTCAACAACCCACGCAGAAGCTTGTCACACCATGAGTCAACTGGACTCACAGAAACTCTGTCATTCTCACAAGGGCTTCTAATCTCCATATTGGACAAAATCCCCTGGGAATTCTCTCCCAAATGTCTTTGCCACTTTGATGGTTACAACAAGGATCTATCTCCAGGATTTCCATCTCACTTTCTGCGTTTCCTTTCCTCTGGATTATTGCACACACTCAAGCATCACTTTGTAGGCACAATTTCAGCCAAGTAGAACACCACTCCTCCAAAGGGTATGTTTGCCCCTATGGCGCACAGTACAGAGTTACTAACCTTTAGCTGCCCTCTCGGATCAGGTTTTTCAAGCCTGCTTTGCTTGAAGTCCGCTCCCCGCAACTATCTCCCTTTAATTTGGAGTTAATTTGTCAGCTTCCCTCTCTCAAACTTTGTTTGACAGGATCTATTTTGATCCCCATGTTGCCCTTTACCTGGTACTGTCGTCTTGGATCTCTTTCTGTTCTATTCCTTTGTTTCTTCTTGGTTTGGGACCTCTCCCTGTCCTCCTCTTCAAGTCTGCCCCTTGGGATACTATATGTAGGACACCTGAACTGAAGTTTAACTTTCCTAATTATTTTTCTTCTGTACGTGGGCAGGGCCAGTTCCCAGCCTGAAGAACATACGAACTGCACAGGTGGGGCCTTTTCTCGGCCAGTGTACACATAGAAGGCATGAGACCCAATGGTAACTGGAGCTCCTGAACTCCAAATTTCTACTAAGGTAAGTATCGGAGTTCTTCACAAATTGGTAGTATTTGCCTTAATGGGTCAATTAAAAGTAAAAATAGCTCGAATTAAATAATAATATTAATAATAAAAGGAGTAGAATTGAGTTTTACTGTTATTGACTGTGAGGCTGGATACCTGTATGATTGAAAGTGAAGGCTACATTGATGACAATTGAGTAAATTAACCATCCATTGACTGGAACAGATCAAGCACCTGTTATAAAGCCCATCCAATTTTCATTCTATTGAAATCAATAGAATATAAAGAGCATGGGACCTATAATGTGTGACCAATCTGTTTCACTCAATCAATGCCATTTGGAACAGGCTGAAATTTACCCAGAGTCTCTTGCATTAACACCAATAAGCTAGAAGTATGTCTATTTTAAGATGTTCTGTGATATTGTCATTACAAATGTAAATTAAATAGAATTCATTCCAATGTTATTCAGATTAACACATCTCGCTTTTGTGTGGCTCCGTATTCAGATTTCTAACCTTCCCAACGCCAAAAGTCTGGGAGATCACATACTGCAGAATTTCAGAGGCTAAATACTTCAGAAACAGGAAATATGAAATAAAACCAGAATTGCTGGAAATACACGGTAGGTTTGGCAAAATCTGTGAAGAGAAAAAGAGATTTAACGTTTCAAACTTGAGGCCTTCAAAGATCTGCAATGTTGAATATTATTTAAGATAGTTGATTTGCTAGAGAGCTGCTTGTCACCTTCTTTCAGGGAGGCTCATTGCATTAGGTGCCAACAGGCACTCTGGGCAGTGACAGGACTCCCTGGCATCAAGAGAATGCGAGCCCCAAGTCAGCAGCTATGCATTCATCAACAGTGCCACCAGGGAGGCCATGGCTGCTGACGGTAATGTACCCATCCGAGGCACAAGTTCCTGGAGATACCCAGACCACAGGTCAGTGGGCGGGAGGAGCACCACGGGTAGGCTTCATGGGGAGCTGGGCCATGGCAATCGGCAGCAAGGACAGGGAGTGGTTTTCAGCAGGACCCTCCCCTTTTCATGATGGGTACCTGGATCAAGCAACAATGTCTGTGAACAACAAACTCTCCGACACTAGGGCCCTCAAGCAACCACAACAATGTTTGATGTTCCACCTCC